>NW_027526225.1:15175144-15775144 GCF_048455015.1 Haemaphysalis longicornis | reverse complement strand
TATCAGCCCCACATAACCACTTCCTCCTAACAACGGCTGCTTTACTTACGGCGCTAAAACAATGGAAACGTGATAATGGCGAACATATTGCTACGACCTCCGGAATCCCGAAGAGGAGTATACCGTCTCTTGATAGACGGGTAAAGAAAATTCAGTACGCGTCCAGTCTGCGAAGAAGGGCGACCGACGAAGCTGGGCGCAGTGCAAGGAGTGCACGAGGCACAACATGCCTATTTGTCACTTCAGATAGCCTACTGCCCGGCGGAATGAAACAGTTTTATTCTAGCCGACAAGTACGGGCTGTGTCCGTTTGTATCCCGCGTCGTTGGCACCTTACTGTCCCTGCACCGACACAAACCGCTCGGCCCCGGAGAACAGCGTCAGGGAGCTTCGGACTGTTAGACGTCCATGTTGAAATCTCCCACCAGCACCACGGGCATGTTAGCGGGTGAAGCCAGGCTGCGCGGGGAAGCCAGCTTACAAAAACCAAACTTATATCGATATTCTTAACCTCGGCTTCACCTCTAAACACAAATGCACCGCTAGAAAGACGTCGTCTGGGACAATATAAGCGTCTTGCATCTTAATATGGAGTCTCAGTGGCCCTTTTTTTATTTTTGTATGATTTTTTTCCATCCGCTCGACATTTTAGGAACCCTGACGGCCGACGTCGTAAAAGTAAACTACATCATCGAATGCGCCGGGAAGGACGCTCGAACGCTCGCCCCGCGAATTATTCCAGGCACGAAACCATTCATCCGAAGCACTCCTACACGACCCTGCAGTGGGACTGTCTTCCCACCAGGCGTTATTACAATTCCTCTTTATTGCCACGCGGCTCACACCAGTCATGAAGCCTGTCTTATATCCTCACGTGCCCTGTACAGTCCTTTTAGTCAATTATCTCGCACTCTCCCGCCGAAGTGTTCTTTCTCCTTTATTTTACTACCTCCACATTTTATAATGCCACGAAGAGTAACGTGCGGAGTAAACGCGTAAAAACTTTACGACGAGAGTGCGACTGTCCGCATTTCAACGAACTCGAATCGTCTGCTAAGCAGAGCCGATGCAGAACTTTAGTATTTCTCTTTGCCGCGGAATCGACCGTAATTTTGCCATAAACAGGCGGAATAAAATTAAGAGTTTCCGAGGCCACTCTACGCTACACGGAGTAGCGGCTCGGAGAGGGGGCTGTCGACACGTTTCACACGGCAAATTAGAGGGCAACGCTGGACGGCTTCGAAGGGAGATGAATTGGGCAAGGTACGAATAGCCAAGCACAGCGAAATGAAAAAGAAAAAAAAAAACTGTGAACATAAGATCGCCCATTACAGGGAGTGGGCGAGAGAAGACGGATTGGATCGGCTACGGGCTTCGAGCAGAAAACCGCGGGAACGTTCCCGCCGTGAGTGTGAACCAGAAGGCTGTAATCCACGCCGCCTCCTCGCAGAAGAAACGCTTGCCGCCGTCAAAGGAGGCGAACTCGCAACCGCTATTTTCTATTTTCTTACCCCCCGCGCGCACATTTCCCATACTGCTGGGCAACCCACGTGAACAGTACACGCAGAATTTCAACGGCGGAGAAGGTGATTCTGTATAAGCGGCGCCATTGTGTCAGCTTTTATCTAAGCAGAGCGCCGTATTCGCAAATAACGCGAGTTTCAAAACTACCTGTATGCTTAGCCACAATATTGAAGCGCTGGAGCAAGAGCTCTGGCGCCGGAATTTCGTGATTGCGGTCATGCTAAGGAGGTGGCGTAACGGGACCAAAGAGAAAGCACGGCCACTACCTGGGTGCATGCAAAGACTTGGCAAGCGAAATTGCGGCAGCGAGTCGGGCCACTTAGCCGGGCCGTTCCGAGAATTGGCCCAGGGGGGCTTAGGAGGGTGGCGTACGGGAAATGCTTTGCCCCCCCCCCCCCCACCTCCCTGTTGCCAGAAGAGAGCACGGAATGGCGAAAAAGACGACAAAAGAGCGGAAAACAAAGAAATCGCGGAAAGTTCAAGAAAGTACGCCCGCTCGCTGTTTGCTTCTCTTTCGTTCACGTTCGTTCTTATCTTTTTCCCCCCTCTTTCCCACCCAGGGATTGGCATTTTCAAGAACAACGAAGAAAGGACTTTTCCGCCCACACAAACGAAACACCTCCTCTTGCGTGGTTTGGAATCCTTCCGTGCTCCGCAAAATTTATCCGACGTGGCCAAACTTGACAGGTTGTAATGCCCGTTTCAACACCGCGGTATCGATGATTGGAATAAATTGCGTCGACAGGGTTCACCAGCGGAAACGCGAATTTCCCAACTGCGCCATGTTTGTGCCGCTTGCAATACCCTCCAGTTACTTACGTAAAGGAGGGAACATTGAGGCCGATTTTCTTTTTACTTTCGCCCTCAAGTCTTAATAAATGGCCCCGCAGTGCTTCAAAACCAACAAACTGCCCGATGTGCTAACCTATAAAACCTGCATAATTCGTCTGCGAAACAAGTAAAGCAACAATCTCTTTATCTTAACACGCGGCCAAGTGAAACGCATAGAAAAGTTGCGCAATTTTAGGAGACCTACGTTTTCTGAGGCATTTCTTAGACGAGCCGTGGGATGATTAATGCGCTGATTACATATCTAAACTAAGTGGAGAAAGAGAGCAGAGGGTCACAGCAAAACGTGCGGACTATTGAAGTAGTCATGAAGTACAAGTTCGGTGCAATAAAAGGCTGCTTTTTCCCGTTAGCGGCAAATACCAATTTTATCGCCAGCTTGAAACAAATAAACGAAAAATTAAGGAAATAGCTTAAACAGTGCCGACTCTCCTGCCACTTCCCGGCGATGTGGGTATGACGTCACAGAATCTTGTTTGTGTGCGATTGCAGTGGGGCCTCTAGTCCCGTTTGGTCGTATCACTTGAACGCTAACGCACACTGATAAAAATGTTTAGTGCTGGCCCATAAGACTTCGCCCCTCCCCATGTTACGTTACTATATTCCTCGTAGTTCAATATTCCTCGTAATATGCGGTTAAAAAACGTCTTTCGTGGCTGCAGAAGTCCCAAAGGCTAGTTCTTTCGAATAGAAGAAATATGTATTTTGTATTCATGGTTCCTTCAAAGCAGCAAAAAAGACGGGGAAGAGACAAAGCGCCAATTAAACGCGCGGTTAGACCTCCTCGAGATCGCGTACCCACTCTCCAACTCCGACACGGCGCAACTTGATGACTGTTGCGAATGGGAGACAGGCACGGTCGAGATAAACGATAGAAGGCGCTACAGAAAGGGGGGAAAACCGCGGGAACAAGGCGTATGTTGCCTCGTATGAAAGTATACTTTGGGGAGGTTAAGAATTCCAACGGACTGTTTTACACGCTCGGAAAAGAACTCACCGACTAACGAACAGGAGGGAAGATCAGTTACAGTCTGGACACAGAGCGACGTACGCAAAGGATTCCGCACGTCAATAAGTTGTGGCCTTTCCCCGTAAGATATGCGCCGCTTTTTTTAACCGACTATCCCAGTTATCCTCTGCTGGTTTCATTGGCCTTCGTCCGGCAACCAAACCAGAATCATTCTGAGGAAAAAACAGAGTGGAATGCAGGCCGCGTTTTCTTCCCTCTCGGAACGAGGCTCACGAGGAAGGTTGGCAAGCGGTAGATCATTTGTAGTACCACGAGTTGATGGTGCTAACGAATGCGCCTAAGGTCGGTTGATCAGTAATTGCGCGACAGTTGCAGGAACTTCAAAGCGGCCGATGTGGGACTTGGTTTTGTATTCCCACTCCAAACTGTGGTTGATTCCTGTCATAGGAATCGGTAAAACCAGAAAGTGAAATGTGCAGCGAAATCTGCGGCTCAGCATTATTTGCGGGTCGGCGGCTGTCTTGTGGGTGTGCTTGGCGAGCGACGTTTTGCTGGCAGGTCGCTTCGGCAGAGGTATACTGGCGTCATTTTTGTGACGGATATGACGTCAGTGAAACCTTGGTGTATACCGGCATAAAACACTTTCGTGTTAAAATATAAAAACAGAAAACAAACAACCTTAAGAATAACGTACTCTTTAGTACAAAAGGTTGCTTCCCCGCAAGAAAACCCTGTGTACAGGGGTGCACCGTTTACAGGCCGCTTGCTTCGTTGAACTGACGTTAGTTCCGTGACGGATATGGCGTCACTGAAATATTTGTGTATCCGGGAATGAAACACCTTGGTGTTAAAATTATCGCTAATGCCTTATTGGTAGTGTGTAGTCCCACAGACTGGCGATGCGGTACTTGCATTGCACTGTAGTTAACGTAATTAGACGCCGGCGATTATCTGTAAAGAAACTTCCCTGCGCGCCACCTATACCAGAGTACGCTAGAGTTCGTTTGTACTCAATCCAGAGTACGCTACGATAATCTGAGGACCCACATTAACAATACATAATAGATAAATTAGAACGAATTTACGACAAAGAAAAACTCGGTAACCGTCATGATTGTCACGGCTGGTCTCCTACATTGGCTATGCGCAGGAAAATTGCAGGCCTTCAATTTTTACATCAACTTTATAACAACAAGCTGAACTTGAGTCCCAGTTTGTACGTGAAGCCTCCTGGAACGGTTTCGCCCCGAACTAATCACACCTCTGTTATTATGCCTTGCGTGCCTACAGTGGACGTCTTTAAGCACTCTTTTATTGTCAGAACAATTGTTGAAAGGAACAAGTTGAACCCACGTGTATTTCCTCAGAACATAATAGTTGACGCTTTTGCATAGAAAAATTGAAAGCGTTCTTTGTGTGAACCTTGCATTGCATTCGCAAACTGTAACAGCCGGGAAGGGCTTACAACAGGATGATTAAAGAAGTAAATAAATACAACCCGTCCCCATGGAAGCGCGCTTCGGCGAAAACGAAACACTGACGGTTTCATGCAAGTAGGTCCTTCGTCAAACAGACGGCGGTTCCGACGCGATAACGCCCCCCCCCCCTTCCGCCCCTGGAAGAGAAAAACAGAAGTGCAGAAACTGCGAAGTGGAAACTCTCGGACAAATGCTCCACAATCTCTGCTATGCACCTAGCCCCTTTGAAGTCGGCTTCACTATTCACATAATTGCATTGCTCGGAAGACATTTGTTAGAGTCAATATGGGCGACCTAATGTGAATTTTGAAAGCCGTAGCGCCTCTCATTATTAGCACCGTCTAATTCGGCGAAAGTGTGATGCACGAAGCGTTACGGCCGGACACACCGGTTTCCGTTCACGGCACTTCCACTTCCGTTTTGCTAAGGGAAGAATTCGGTGACCCGACTTCTAACGTAACGCTTGCTTCAACGAGAGAAACCACAGCGCGCACGAGAAAAACCGTGGATCCGTGTCGTCTGGGCGGCACGCGCACCCTCTGCTCAAAGCGATGGCCGGCACCCAGCCGCCTTTCGTTTTTCCCCGTACCACCGGCGATGATCATCGTGTGTGGTATGCCTAATCGGCGCCCTTAAACGCCGCTGTTTACAGAGGGGGTGTCACGATAATTGGCAACCCGGCGACGCATTCGTCCTTGGTGGGCCGTCGACCAGCAACACCCCGCGATTCGCAGAAGGCGGCGGGCAGCAGACGACAGCGCTTTCTGCACCCGCTGCCCCTCGATGACGTCGGCCCGACGAAATCCCCGAAAGGGGGGGAAAGCGAAGAAGGGTTGACCGTGCCCTCGCTTTTCAAGCGCTTCTTGCCTGGGCCATCTTCGGCGCGGCGTTGGCGTGAGTCACGGAGCCTCCTCCGCTAAGTGATTACGCTCCACGAATCGCACTACCCCAGGGCGCACGCCGGCCGGCAGACGGACGCACCACCGCTCGGCCCGCCTCTCGCGCAAGGCTCACTCACTCAGCCCCGCCGACCGGCTGCTCCGAACAAGTTCGAGGCACCTTGGGAGAAAATTTGCGTTCTTCTTTTCACTTGATTTCTCGACTCGAAGGGAGAGTTATAACACGCACGCGCCAACGCTGCTCCGCGTCCAACACTCTTTATTCATTCTCGATGGTTTTTTCTCTCTCTCTCTCGCTCTCCCCCGTTCTGCGAGCGCCAGCTGAGCGGTATCCCGCAGCGAAAGTTGATAGCTCCGAGAGGACAAATGGCGGTTTCCCCGGGCGAGATGATTGCCTGCCAGGCGGCAGTAGTGGGTGCTCCGTTGGGTGCTAGGCCCTCGAGCTTAATTTCGCTCTTGGCGTCCTTGGGACGACGCGCACCAACTGTCGATAGGAATCCGCTAATAGCTCGATCCACGCTGGGAGCTGCGCCGGCCCGTATATCGATGTCTTGGGACGCAAAACAGCGATGCGTTCGTGAAGGTCCAAGGGCAAAACCGTTCTCGTGTCTGTACTACGCCGGACAACAGCGCGGCGTTTCCCTTCAAAACACGGTTGACTTGTACACATTTCCTTTTATTTTTTCAAGCCCTACCACTGTTTAAGGCCATTGAGAGGCCACCTGCCCATGGTCTGTTTTCATCGCCAGGCCTAGCCAGTTCTGCTCATTGCAAGTCATAATTAGCCAGTAGCGGTCCCAGAAATTTTTTTCTTTTTGGGGGGGGAGCGGGGGAAGGGGGAGGGGGGGGGGGGGGAGAATAAAGAACCGCTCGCCTCCTTGCACCAGTTTTGCGGAGGAGGTGATAACCATGCCGGCGTGCGCGCGTATGCACAGTAACCCGCTTGCGCACAATCACTTAGCGGCACAGTAGTTTTTGCCCCCCCCCTATAGGCGGTACAACGGCTGGCTCGAGCCCGCATATATGACGGTCGCAAACATTAGCGACCTCGCACAA
This sequence comes from Haemaphysalis longicornis, assembly GCF_048455015.1. Lineage (NCBI taxonomy): Eukaryota > Metazoa > Arthropoda > Arachnida > Ixodida > Ixodidae > Haemaphysalis > Haemaphysalis longicornis. The sequence continues at coordinate 15,768,368 of NW_027526225.1, read as the reverse complement.
GTGGGATGCTTAAAAAACCAAAAGTAAAAAGGTGAGGACCTCTTTGGTGGGGGAGGGGGGGGGGCGATCCCCCCCTTCGCCCCCCCCCCCCTCTTGGGACCGCCACTGTAATTAGCCAATTAGCCCTACCAGATTGGTACAGTCCTTGTATGTGTCCTCCAAGAGAAGCACGGAAGCACCCCGTTCGTCATGTTATCGCAGTGTTTCCGTTACAGCAGTGGTTCCCACTCAATCACACACGGTTCAGTAATCCTAGCGACCGTCTGCCACATAAAGTGTCCATCCTTGTGGTCATACTTCTACAAGTTTTATTATATGCGAAAGGTCTGACCATGATGTCTGGCTTTCATACGTGACCGAGGCATTTTTCTTTTGCTAAAAGCGCTTATGTACGAGACTTCTCATCGAAAGACGTGTACTTTACCACAGCATCCTTCATGTTCAGCATGATAGTTGCCGAAGCGTTTTTTTGTTGTTGTTTTTTTCACCTCTACACTCCCGTGATCTCAAACTGGCCTCTAAATAGCGACACCTGCAAAGGGTGCCCGAGAACTAGTTATAAGCCGTTTTGCCTAACATATGCGCAGATGTACGATGACAGCGTTCAGTATTTTATCCGGTCGGGTAGGCTTAATAACGACGTCGAGAAATCTAGCCGTTCGCCGTAGTACAGCGGCCGATGCCATTCGCCTGAATGGGGTATCACCGCGTTTACATTTAGGTCTGGTGCGGGATATACTTTCGCATAAGCCGAAGCTGTCGAAGGAAGTATTTATTTCTGTTTTTACGCTGCAGCCATGCAAATGACGACGAACGTCGCCTTTAAGACCCAAACTCACGTGTACTATTCGCACCTCTTGGTATACCACGGAAAGCGGTGCAATTCTAACTGCAACAGCGATGCGATGTGGCACTGTAGTTTTTGAGCGAAGAAAATTTTAGACGCGTCACCCTCCTCCCGTTTTCCCATTATGTACTCGTTCTGCGGCAGCTACCGAGAGGAAGCTGCAACGAAAAAGACCAGTGCACCGGGACAAGTGCTGTTGCGGCCGTAGATTAACTACACGTACGTGTTATTCCTTCCACGGGAGCTTTCGGAGGAATAGAGCTGCATATGTGACTATACACCAGGCGTGTGAAACTACTCTTCTCGACGCATGCGCACAGCAACGCCCCCCGCCTCCCCACCAAGCCCTCCTGCCACTACTCCAGCTCTTCATCGAGATCACCTGGCGCCACCCAGCGAGCGAAAGACCAAGGCGGACAGAAGCCATCCATTCTGACAAAGCCGACGGAAGCAGTTTGTGGCCCATAGCGAGGCGAGTCACAGCGCTAGGCCTTACTTTCGGCGCCAGGCGGTCCCGTGCCGCTGCCGCATCCAGATCGCGCCACCACCTGGCACCCGATAACGGCTCATTGGGGAGAGCCGGACAAAGTTAACAGAATAAGATGGAAAGCTGGCGACGCAGACGACGAGTGCCGCGGAAAGGCTACTGAAGTGTCTCACGGGCCGGCCGTGCTGGCCTATCGGTTAAATAATCTGCTTAATGTTCCGCCTTCCCTCCCGCCCTACGTCCATTGTGTGAATAAATCTCAACACTTGGTCTTCCTTTCTGCGAAGTGCCGAGTGGGAGAGCGAATCGTCTGCTCACGGACATCTTTATCGGGGAAGCCGAGGTTGGCAAACTACTTCCCCGGCACAAAACGGTGAAACTCAAGGAAGAGGGAGAGGGGGAGGGAGAGAGGGGAGGACGAGGAGGGAGGGAGAGACGCACCCTGCGCGAAACGGGTGCGAATATACTTCCAATCTCCCCAAAAGGCCTCCCTCATCGTCAAGCCCCGCGGAATCAACGAGGCATATCCCCCAACCCCCACTCGCGTTGAACGGTCGTGAGGTACGCGTTGCATCCCAGTCGGCCACTCGGTGTGGGAAATGGCATTTTTCTAGACTGGAGAACAAAATTCGAACAGAGACGTGGTAGAGTGCACGCAGAGGCAAAATAGTAGCAGTGTGAGGAAAACGCGGGAGAAAGGGATTGATGACCCTTTTTCCCCCTTGTCCCACATTGCCAGGCCCTCCCACTTCTCAGCGCCTCGTTTTTGCTCCATTCCATCCTGGCTTCTCGCAACGACCACAACTCATTATTCGAGTCGCGCTCTCCGAAAAGCGGAGCGGGGTTCGACGCCCTCGCACTCCTTTAGGAAAACGAAATATCCCCCGTGGTCCCCAACGCTACTACAGGTTGTGGTGAACGCAGATTTAGAACCAAATGTGTGAGCTTCTTGCGCAGCTGGCGCATGCTTCCGCGTGCGGATGATGGCCAAACTGAAGGTTGTAATACCTGGGCTTTGTTTTTTTTTTCCTTGCCTTTTCACGGCTTCAGTTGCCTGCACCTGACTGGATGAGAAAATTTACAATATCGTACCCCACTCTTGTACTCATCAATCCAGGCGATGACGAAACTTCGCTTGTACCATCTGTGAATAGCGTAAAAGTTGCGGTGAGTTGTCCTACGATCCGCGGACCACAACAGCCTTTTTTTTTTCTCAAGCTCTTGGACATTCGGCCACTACACCCAGTGGTGCGTAGTTAACGACGTATACAACGCAGACTGGTACGATGACCTGCGTACGCTACAACTGCCTCAATCCGCTCACAAACGAAGAAAGCGACAGGGGCTTTAAAACATGTGGATGCCGTTTTTTACATAAAAAAAGGAAGAGTTGTCGAGGCTACAAAAAGACATAGAGAGGGGACACGTTAAAAGCAGCACCGTTATCGTCGAAGCAAACTTCAATCTGGCAGGACTGGTGGTAAATGCGCCTTGGGGGGCATTTTCGCGTCTGGTGGGAGCAGCGCAACCATGTTTCAACGCGCGCGTCTAGTCCACGTATTCATTCAGCACACATGCAGAAGACAAGTAGAACACAGAAACTGCGACAACCGCGATCATCTACCCCGTTCAACCGCCACCGAAACAGAGATAGCCCCCGTAGATGTGCGGTGAAGGCGCGAGGGAATATGTGAGCGTATAAAGTATATACGAAGAACAAAAGTCCAAAACAGGATGACACCGCATTGTCTCTTTCGGGTCCTCACTGTTTTTGAAAGTACCACATTGATCGGTACTGCTGCCTCCAAGGTCTCAACAATTCTAGTTTCTTCGTTAGGAAGAACCCGTATATTGCGAAATTCTCTTAGTTCTGCTTGTCTCTCAACCGAATGCGACCGTCGTCAAGGACCCGATTCACCACGCTAGTCCGCCGCTTTCGGGGGAAAATGGTGTTTCGCCTGCTTTCGCTTCCTCTCATTCAAAAATATAGCCGCAGCCTTCTCCGCTCCGGTGGTATCCGAACCCCGCCGCGTCTCCGCGGAGGAACTCGTCCATCACGACTTTGAAAGGACGCCGCCGACAATCGTTTTGAAGACTTACTCCAAGGGGGGGGCGCCACCACAAAGGGACGAAAAGCTTCCGTACAAGGGACGCGGAGAAAAGAACGCTCACTCGGAGGGAACGCACCTGGCGCCAAGAGCAGTGTCGCAGCAACACGGCCGGGAGGATTCGACCATCCCATGCGTGCGTTTCCGTCACGGAGAGCAACTCTTTTAGTTCGTGCGGAACGTCTGCCGGGTGTTTGCAGCTGCCGTTCCATCTCGAGGGGTGCTCGGTACGGGGCCGAATTATCTCTCGTATACACCCCATCTGACTCTAGATCTCTCTTCGACGCAACCTCCTCCTCTCGGGATTTTGTGCCGCGTAGTGTCGGCGCTGCACGAATGCCAAAACACGGTCGTCCTTGAACAGTAACGAATTAACACTACGGTATGAACCTCAACACGCAAAGTGTCGTGGGTATGACATAATGAAGCGGTTGTGGTATTATTTCGAAAGTCGTTCTTATGGAGCCGCGCGACAATTTGACTTGCGCGGAAAGAAGTTGCCCTGTGGTGTGTTTTAGTTCCTATTACAGCGCTCGCGTTTCATTCGTTCAACATTGTCCCAACACTACAGTATACAGTTATTCGATTTGAACTCTTTGTGGGTGAAAAATACCGTACGTGTTTGCAAACGAAACACGTCGGGCGCAAAATGTAACGAGCGGCAGGACGCAGACGAGACGAACAATGGAATGGTGTGAAGCGATCTATTTACAGAATGTATATGGCGGCCATAAGAGGGCGCGCGCAAGGACACAGCAACTTCGTCGTCTTCGTCGTCTCGTGCCTGAGCCCACGCAGTATGGGACATTGCCCGCCTATACGTGTCCCGTGACATCACCCCCGGTTGAGCGCGACCGTCCAGGTCGAAGCCGCGGCGAGGTGAAGATTGCGATGAGGATGGGCAATGCAATGAAAACATACAGTGAAGATGTGCCTGCCCTTGTCTAGCCTTCTCCCATACCGTTAGGAATCGTTCGGAACTCAAGCACTCCCAGCCGACAGACTGATAGGTTCCTGATTAACGCTTGTGCAGGAATTGCCGTCATGCCCACCCGTTGGTATGCTCAGCAGCGACTGCATTATTTTTGGCAGACGGGTACGCTTGTGGTTTCCTAGCTCGTAAACTTTACTAAATGAGCTAGTATGTAAGCTCGTCATGAGCGTTTGAGCTTGTAAGCTCTGTTGTAGCTTGCATGCGTAAAGGAAGAGCATCACGGGGCGTTAAGCATTTTTAAGCTACGAAACAGTTACCTAAGCAGAAATTTACTTAATTCATTTTTTTATGTAATGCACTTTAAAAGAATTATTCTATTTATTACTTTTGTGAAAAAAGGAGGGACAACGCATGTATTTGACACGAATGTCGTCTAAGAACACCGCTTAAGAACTATTCTAAGTCTTGCTCCACAAATTACCCGAAGGGTACCGTAAACCCGGTCTACCAAAAACATAACTATCATAACGTATGATCCATACTGTTACACAGTCAGACATTGCGCAGAGTTTTTGCGTTGAATAATTTTTGTTAGAGCAAACTTCTACCCAAAAAGAACCTACGAGAACAGACGTCTAAACAGTGGTCACCTTAAATTGAGACCGTTCAGTTAACCATTTTAAAGTAAGACGTAAACCCACTTAACATTAATCCCAAGTTTAGTTGGCCCTCCTTGAGCAGAAGCACAACAGACCGTGTCAAAATAAAGGAAAATGACTTTCTAAAAGCGTTCGTAAAAGTACGGACAACCTTTCTCTCGAACAATGCCAAGGAAGGAGTAGTCTCTTCTGCTGCCCTACGAGAAAACGCGGCCGGCAAGCGATCCGCAGGTGAAACTGCAAAGCTCGTTTCCTCGATGCAACCATAACATTAGTTTAAGAGCAGGAAGGATAACGACTGCTGCAACAATCAAGGCAGTCTCACCTGCGCACCCGCTGCAGACGACCGAGCTGGCAACCGCGTTTCCCCGTAATTCCACCCGCTCTTCGCAAGGATGCAGACGACCAACAGAAGTTGGTCGTCTGCAAGCGCCGGGCGCTTTGAACCTTCGCTGTTCCACATTTGTGGTTCCCGCCGAGCCGGGCCCTACGTATACGCGCAACATACAATCTCGACGCGCGCAGTATCATCAGCGCGAATAAAATCTCACGGCCCCCCGAGCTCCTGTCCACCGCGGAACGGCTTTAATTATAATTGTTCTCCCGCGCGCCGCCATTATCGCGAGGTTACGCCAGTGAGCGCGCTCCCGCTCACATAGCAGACAATGGCGGCGCAGTTCAGTTATCGTCTGCAGTGCGCCTAGTTCGGCCGCGTCGTCTGCTAGGCTGCAGTACGCGCGTTCTGGGCCTCGGCGGGTATATCTAAGGACAAACCACGTTATTTTCTTTATTGCACTTGATACTTTGCCCGCTGTTGTGGTGTACAGTAGCCGCACGAGTGGTTATTACTTACGGAGAAAATACAATGTTTTGGCGTACAGCCGGCTATGACGGCCGCCAAAAAGCCGCACGAGGTAGCGGTCAATGCGGTCAGGACGCAATTAGGCGGCGTCGAAATTACATACACAGGGACCTACGGCAACCTATTCTTCAGCCTTGCTACTGCGGCATCGTCGAGCGGCGTTCAGATGGCGTCCATTTCACCGCAACAACCAGAAACATTAACCTCGCAACCCTTGGTAGCTTAGTTTTGTTTCCGTGTGGCCAGCACAAGACGAGAGTGCGAGTCCCCTGATCGGTAGTTCTGCGCCGCTGTATTCTCGATAAAACCCCCCTTCGGGACGGGGAAGCCATGACAAGAAGCAGGGGGAAATCAGTGCCTTCGGGGTCACCATGATCGCGCTTGAACACGGGTCGATTACGGGCAGACGACATGAAATTACAGGAGACAGGCGCTAACCCTAACGAAACCTATCTCCACCGAAAACAAGGTTTTCTAAACTCGGAGATGGTCCAGCCCGTTTAGGCAGTAGAATTGCCGGTTTTTTTTTTCTTGGACGAACAAGAGCAATTTGCCGCTTCCCGGATCAATGACAACCTGGGAACAGACATGAACTTTCTAAGGTGCCTTTATATATGTCCGGCGACGGGGATACCACATCAGGCGCCTAACACCAGGGTATTCTCCCCGTCATGTACGCACAAGGCGACAAAAGCGCTCCTGTGCTTGCTAAAAACAACGAACTTGCACAGAAGACTGTGTCACAAAAGACTACTCTCTATGAAGTCAATGAAATCTATCGCCTATAGCGTCGTAACGCTGGCCACACCTCTTCACGCTTTGTCTTTACCTTCTCCTTCTTTCGCTGTTTTCATCTCTTTTTTTCCCCCATAGTTTACCTTCGCCACGTGTAGGATAGCAAACTAGCCCACAGCCTGGTTGACATTCCTGCCTTTCCTTTAGCTTTATTTCTTCCTTCCTTCGGAGATTAGGTAACGATTCCGGACTTTCACAGGACTGACAACAGTTTCGTCTCCCCCCACACGGAACAACTACCAAGATTATACAAACGCCCTTCTCGACGAGATAAACGACTTCAAGCTTTCGAAACCTCCGCTGAAAAGTCGTGAAACTTGATTCAGAAGGGTGCTTTCAACTTGGCACGATGCTTTGAGAGGCGCTATCGTCTGAGTCAACAAACCAGTCGGCTCTGAGCGTGTTTTGGGCTAAGAAAACAGAACAGAGCACGCGAGCGCCAAGCACCCCAGAACGCCACGTAGCGACTCGGTTTAACGGGCAACGCTTCCCGCTGGTTTTCATAGTACCAGGGGTGAGACAGCTGAATCAGATTTGGGAGCAGTTTTTGGAGCAGCAAATTCTCGATTTTGGGGCAGACGAGCCTTCATTTGGAGCAGAAGAGCGACATGCATTGTCACCTTAGGAGCATAAAAATAACTTTTTTGGCAACTTGGCGGGGAAAGTGCCCTTCTTTATCGGTTTTGAATGTACATAACATTGAAACAGCCTTTCAATAAAGTTTTTTTTTCTACAAGAGTATCACAAGGTACAAACTGCGCGACCTGCGTACAAATTTCTTGAGCTCTATGCACAGATAGCGTGGAGTGCCGTTGAAAATATCGAATTGAAAAACTAAGCAATCGTAAGGCATTTTTATTATCATGTGACTGCCGAAATTATTATTTTTGTAATCCCAGACTAGGCTTTACGCACAAGTGTAGAGCCACGGCAAAAGTTGCGCCAAGCGAGGTGACAGTCGTCGCATCCCATCAGCCCTCTCATTTCAATCCCCAAGGTACACAACCACTATATATACGATTGCAATTTGAGCAACGTTCGTATGTTCAGCCACCTCTCTTTTGTCATTAAATTTCACTTCAGATAGATGAACCGTTACTACTAGCGTGAAATAATAGCACGCTCCGCTATCGGACACTGCTTGACCATTTTGCGGCAATGTAGCCTGCTCCGCCAATTCTGCAGTGTCGATCGCCCCATTCCCGCCGCTCGAAAGCTCACTGTCAAAGGCAGCAATAACTCGGCGTTTCATAACACCGCAATGATTCCGAAATTTCCCTTCACACACCGCGCCTCACACTTCAGGCGGAAACCCGGCGAATTCGAAGGCACCACGTTGTTTGTGATGAACTGCCGTCTTTCGGGTCGCGCAATTTCCCGCTACAGATCAAGCGACCAAATGTAAACCCAGCCACCCCCATAACCAAACCCAGGGTAGAAATCGGCGAAGAGCACTCTGCCTGAACCACAAGCATCTGCTTCGCCCGGCGGCCGCACTTTCCAATCTTTATCACACCAAGTAATTTTGTTCCTGAAATACGGCGCTCCGAATATTGACGTTTTTTCATCAACTTGCACAAGTAGTTTGTCGCCTCAGTGCACATATTTTTCTACAGGACTTTGCAATCGTTTTCAATGAGAAAACTTTAAACTCAAAGATTTTACACGTGCAAGCAGACATTGCGACTTTCGAAAAAGCTATCCCGGAAACAATTATATGCGCATTTTTTATTGATAGATCAATACCATCACAAACCGCTTCACCTTGGGGATGCTGGAAAAGTATGCAGTCAGTAAGCATTCTCCTCCACTGAAACTGACGGGGGCGTTAAAATCCTTGGCTCCAGACTGCTTTGGAGTAGTTTGGCGCAATTTTTTGCTATTTTCAAGCTTTTGGAGCAGACTGGCGCAAGAAAACAAAGTTGTATCAAAACTTCGCAATATGCGCAGCTGTCGCGCCCCTGCAGTACTTAATTTTGGGTACTTTTTTTTTTTTTCCAGAGTGCAGATAGAGAGAGGAATGGATATACGATTTGTGCTGCTCTCTCCGTACCATTCATATGAGCTAACGCAGAACCCCGGCTTTGCGTGTAACAGGCGAGCATTTTTTTTTTTTTTTCGTTGGCGAGTAACATCCTTTTGTTTTCTTCGTTCCTAAAGCGGGAAGCAAAGGCAGGGAGGTGTGCCTTCCGTCACCATTACGGGTCGCTCTAGAGCGAATCGGTTAACGACATCCTAATGACGAAGCCCCCCCCCCCCGCGTTTCCGCGCGCCAAGCGGCGCCGCATAGCGGTCGAAGCCGGCGGCGACGCGGGCGTTACAACGGTCGGCCGCCACGAATATGCGGGTGCGTAAACACGGCATGGGTTAGGGACGACATCACTCGCGTGTGCGTGTGTGTACGTGGGGAGGCCTAATTAGGAGTGGACGTCAGGGGACCGGTTCCCCTGGGATCGTTCAAAATCACTTCAGTGGGAAAGACGGATGGGCGAGTGGACGTGTTGGCGACAGCACGTGCACCGCTCATTCGGGCGCGGTGAAGGGTTGTTGCACGCTAAGGCTCGTTAAATCAGAAGACGCCGAAGCTGGGGCGTTGATTGACAGTTCACTGGCTGGGGAGATGAAGGTCCAATCGATAATGAGGAGGAGACCGCGTACTTCGGATGCGGTGACGAGAGTCTGTCCTCAAGTGTATGTCCAGTTGTTGGGCTGGGCGCTAACTTTCAAGGGTTGAAAGTTAGCGCCCAGTACTGCACGAAGGCTTAAAACTGGCGCTCAATACTGTCCAGAGGCCAACGCTGTTCAAAAGTTGAGAGTGAGCGCCTAATACTGCTCAAACGCTGACAGTTGGCGAAGGTTTAGCCGTTGCTGACAGAATATGCGCAAGTCCTCTAAGAGTATAAATCAATGCAGTACACATAAAACTAACGGTGCAGAGACGCGGTGTTCGAAGATATCGGCGTGTTATGCGGATATAAAGAGTGCGGCTACAGAAATTTTCCACCATTCCTCGTGCGCTGTAAATCTACAATATTCACTCGGCAAGCACTCCCACATAGCGAACAGAATAGACTCTGTCACTAAAAAGAATAGTCCAAAACCAATGCGTGCTGCCGGTGATGGCGTATGGAACAGAAACATGGCGCCTTAATAAACAACTGGAAAAGAAAACTTAGGTAGGCTCAACGGGCCATGGAACGAAGGATGATGGGGGCAACTCTTAGGGACAGGAAACGAGCCCCCTGGATGAGAGAACAAACGAAAGTAGAAGAATGAGACAAAAACTGCGGTTGATTCCTCTGTCAAAGGAATCGGCAAAACACGAAAGTGAAATGCGCAGCGAAATCCGCAGCTGAGCATGGTTTGCAGGTCGGCGACTGTCTTGTGGGTGTGCTTGGCGAGCGACGTCCTGCTAGCGGGTCGCTTCGGCAAAGGTGCACCGGTGTAATTTCCGTGACGGATATGACGTCAGTGGAATCCTGCTGGGGTATCGCGGCATAAAACACGTTAGTTTTAAAAATATATACCCCGCAAACAAACAACCAGAAGCAAACAAACAACCAGTACTAAAGGTTGCTTCCCCGCACAAAGACCTTGTGTGCAGGGGTGCACCCTTTACAGGCTACTTGCTTCGCTGTACTGTACTGGCGTCAATTCCGTGACGGATATGACGTAAGTGAAATCTTCGTGAATCCTGGAATGCCCATGTCCACTCCGCCTTAACACTTTCGTGTTAAAAGGCGGGGGACATGGGCTGGCCATGTAGTACGACAACCGCTGGACCACGAGGATAACAGACTGCGTCCCCGAGAGACGGCTCTGGGAGAAGGGGAAGACAAATAACGCATGGACGGACGAAATAAGGAAATTCGGAGACGAGGAGTGGACTCAGGCAGCGCAAGACAGGAGTGATTGGAGGTCATCGTCCTGCAGTGACCCTAAATAGGCTGATGATGATGATGATGATACGCGGAACTAAAACGCAGCACAAAGCGGACTCCCGAGTGGAAAGACATCTAAGGCTCCTTCAAATGGTGTAACGGCAACTTGGTAGACGATCCTGGTGAACGGCGCCAAGCGTAGGTGCGTGCGTGGGTGGTCGTCGCAGGAGCACGGCGCATACGCCGCGGACGGCAGCGTACAATGGATCGATCGGAGCGAGAACGGCCAAATGTGCCGTCCCGCGGATAAGGCGCGATGACGTCATCACTGACGACCGGTGTGTAGGGAACAACGAAAAAAGCTGAAACTAGCTGTTGCAGCACGGAAGGCACACACTCTGCAACATTGCCTTCGGTATTTTTTCAATGCCGAACGCGCGGTCAGCCAAGCCCTTTCCTTCCGCTCCGCCACTCTACGTCACCGGTTACTCTTGGAGCGACGCGTAAAGGAAAGCGGCGACGTATAGGGGAAACGTCATCCGCCACCGCGCCGCGTTTTGTAGCGTGAGCTACACTGGCTGAGGTTGAGCAGTTTCGCGTGGCTCCTGGAGAGCCGTGCTGCGCATGCGCGAGGAGCAGTGACATCCCACTGGGCACAGCTGGCGCGCCAGAGCAGCCGCCGCCGCCACTGCCGCGATTGGATTGGATTATATTAAATTGGATTGGAGTAAATTGGATTGGACTAAATTGGATTAGAAATCGTTTTAGCAGAAGTAAGCATGATCAGCTAACCCTAGACAATCAGGAAGCCTAAGAATAACCATCTGAACCTTAGTTCACGCTACGTATACCCTGGCATAGCCGAGCTAAGCCACTGCTAATTTTTTCTATCGCTGGCCGTAGCGTAGCTACTTCGTGGTCTCAAACACCGGTTGCCTGGTAACCAAACACAAGCCGCTCTCGAATTCAGTTTATGGTCGCGTAATCCCGGTGAAGCTTTGGGCCCCACGTTGCGACAAGTTGTGGAAACAGGCCCCCCCACACACACTTCCATTGCGAAGCGGTGGATGCGTTTCGCGTTGAAAAAATACAGGAGGCGATGGCTGTAATTTTCGGACACGTTTCGAATTACTTGAAGACGCGTTGTTGGGTACATTGAGACCGATCACCGCGAGATTAATGTGCGATACATATTTATCGCTTGAAAGACGCCGTGAACTGGAACAAAAATTCTCCCCCAAGACAGTGGCCTGCTAGTGGTTCATGGGTCGGTTACGAGGAATTTGCGGGTCAGAGGTCACTGCTGGATGACTCATCCATGGGCCACTGGTAACGGGACAGTCTTCGGTGGGACGTTGCCAAGAGAAGCCAGACTGCTGTCCTGTCGTAGAATAGATTCGTCAGGCTGCCATAGTTCAAGAGAAGAGCTTTGTGGGCGGCTGTATTTCTAGGCAAGACCTTATGCCTGCTAGCCAGAATATGTACGCGTACGCGCTCTCAGTTTGCTAAAAACGATTTAACTACCATTGGCATCGGTTCCCTGGAGCTTATCCTCCGAAGACGTAGAAGACAGGTTTAAAAAAACAAACAACCCATTCATGTAAAGTGCATGCCTGGGGCGGGAGCCTCAGGCAAGCCGGATCCACACCTTTTAGCTCTAGCCCCCTCCTCCCAAAAGAAAATAACGAATTGAAGTGAAATGAATCGATTTCTAGTCCGACTCAAGGCCAGCGTTTTATATGTGGGGTAACGACAAAATATTGCCATATAAATCGGCGGAAATAATTTCAATACGGCACTAAATTTTCTAGTCTCAATCATGGTGGCGCCACATTGTGCCTGAACATGACACTACCATACGCATCGAAAAAGTTCCGTCAGTTTTAATGCGTGATTCAAAATCCGCTCAAAAGAATAGAAAAGACTTCATGTCATTATTGGTTTAACTGGGAACAGTTTTTAAATATCTGATAATAATAGAATAAGATAATAAAGAATAAATAAATAAATAAATAAATAAATAAATAAATAAATAAATAAATAAATCTGTTTTTACTTCACGTACGTCTAAAGGTCTGCAGCCGCGTGGTTGCAAGCATTCGTTTTGGCAGCATGCTCAAATATTTGCTGGTAGATGTAAAAAATCCGCTTTGAAACGTACTAAGGCAGTAGAGAGTTATAGCAGATCGGAAAAACGGTTCCGGTACGGTAACGTCTACCGTCTGGACGCCACAGCGCATGCGCAGAACCCTACCGTATTCCGGAGCGACTTGGCCGGACGGTACCGAGACGTACCGTGTTTGTCGTTCGAAAGCGGGCGGCCGCTTTGGAAGAGTTTGGGAGACGTACGATTGGCTTACGCCTAGTCGAACGGATTGTAAATATGAGATCGTTTAAGAAAAATGAGGTTGCAACAAGTGAAATCCGCGCGATTCTGACAGCTCAAGCAGCAAGCGAAACACTGTCCCGGCCTAACGGGCACAAATCGGCGAGTGAGGAACAGGCGATATCAGTGCGAGGGACTCTCAAATAGAACGAAAAACTAGAAACAGCCAGCCGTATGTACCGAGAGCCCAGCTGCTGGCGCCATCTATTGAAATGGCGTATAGGTAAAATGCCCGCTCCATGTTCACGCAGTCGCAGTTCGAATCTCCGTAGGGGCGTTGGATGTTCTTGTTTTTTTCTCTAATACTGATTTTCGCGCTTTTGAGAACTGAAAACTAATATTTCAGCACAGGAAACGCCACAGACTCACGAAAAATTGCCAAACGACGTACAACAGAAGTCGCTCCCAGTCATGGTAGCATGGCCGGTAGTTACGGTCTGCTATAACCCTTAAGACGAGCCTTCCCGGTACGGTGTGGTAACAGGTACCGTGTACCGTACCGGAACCGTTCTTCCGATCTGCTATAACTCTCTAGTATAAGAGAAACCCGTTCGGATCAAGGTGTTTTAAGTGATCCTCTTTCATTCGGCACAGAGAGCGCACACTCCACAAAAATCGGAAGTCTGTCCCTTCAAACGACCTCGTCATGAGGGGCGTCAGTAAAAATAGGCTCCGTGGTGGACGATAAGATTCGAGTGGCCTCAAACGCCGAATTCACTTTCAAAGTTCGTCGTGACGACGCCGCGTCCCTGTCGTTTCCTTCGTTTTCTTTTTTTGCACAACGAAGACGACGCCACTTTTCAATCCGGCTCAAACGAACGTTGAACGAGGTGAGGTTACAACGGGAAAGAAACGTCGTATTCCCCACCACGTCAAACACCTCGCACGCAGTGCGTACCCTTTTGTCTCGCGTGCGGCAGAAACAATCCCCGTCACAGCAGCGAAATCGACGCCTCGGTATATCGCTCCTCGAGAGGAAACGAGCCCCGCAGGCACTCGACACAGACACACAGACACGCAGACAAGAACGAACACGGGCGCGAACACAGATCGAAACTCCCGCCGGCGGGAGAGCCCGAAAAAAACCGGCCAGGGCCACGACGACAGGGCGTGATTGAATAAGACAGCCGATGGGAAGCTCGTCTCCACGATTCCTGCCTCTTTCTTGCTGTCGTCTTTGGCCCTCTCGATTCGAGATCAGCGTGTGCTCGTCGCTTCCAACTTTGCCCGAAACCCGACTTTGAGGAACTTTGCCAAAGTTCGAGAGAAGCGCGGAAGTAGAAAAGACGAAAACGGGAAGCCGCGCGGAAGAGGCGCACTCTAAATGCGAGATTGAAAAACGGGTTACCTCCCGGAAGCACATCCGGATTCGTGAACGCAGCTTTCGTTCTATTCGCCCGGATCGTCCTCCAACCGCGAGCCTTTATTTTCAGGGCTGCGTTGGAGAGCCTTAAGTGAGCAGACGATCTTCAAAGCGTTACGGCCTCGAAGACAAAATACATTTTTTTTTTAGTTTGAGAGAACTAGACTTCGGTAACTCACTCAGCTCCACCCCAGCCGCGAAAGACGCTTTATAACGAGAAAAAAACTGCGGTTGAGTCCTCTGTCATATGAATCGGTAAGACACGAAAGTGAAATGTGCAGCGAAATTTGCAGCTGAGCATGATTTGCGGGTCTGCGGCTGCCTTATGGGTGTGCTTGGCGAGCGACGTCCTGCTGGCGGGTCGCTTTGGCAAAGGTGTACTGGCGTCATTTCCGTGACGGATATGACGTCAGTGAAATTTTGGTGTATCCCGGCATAAAACACTTTCGTGTTAAAATATAGAACCAGAAAACGAACAACCCGACGTATAACGTACTCTTTAGTACTAAAGGTTGCTTCCCCACAAGAAGACCCTGTATGCAGGGGTGCACCCTTTACAGGCTGCTTGCTTCGTTGTACTGGCGTCGACTCCGTGATGGATATGACGTAAATGAAATCTTCATGAATCCCGGAATAAAACACTCTCGTGTTAAAAAACGCAAAAAAATATTGAACACCTTTCATATTTCGCGTTGCACTGGCATAATATGTGCAAGTATGAAAAAACAGTTGTCAGTGTTTAAATTGCGCCTTGGCATTCAAGTTTACAATGAAACGGAACCGCTAAGTGATCTTTCTTGGCGGCTGCTTAGGGCGGCGGCAGCCAACTTCACCAACGAAAGATCTGTTCGTTCACGGGAAAGTCGCCGGAAAGTGGTTGGGGTGGCGCGACTGCCCGCATATTTTTCCTGATATCTCCTGAAATGTGTCAAAGTGGTTTCCCGAAAATAACTTACAGCTAAACGCATCGAAGACTACCTACATCATTTTTATACCAATTAATAAGAAGATAGACCAAGGCATTCAAATTGAATATCGGGGCATAATGATCAGGGAAGTCAGAGAACAGAAGTTCTTAGGAGTATGGTTTCGTAAAGAATTATCTTGGCATCCTCATATAGAACACATAACATTTAAAAAAATGTGAGCGTTCTGTACAGGTTAAGGGGTGCAATACCGCTTTGGCTGAAAACACAGCTTTATAACACTCTTGTCTATTCTAGTCTTTGCTACGGAACATTATCGAGGGGAACAACAAAACAAAACAAATTAGAAACGGCTGATCGTCTTAAAAAAAGGAGTTCTCCGTCTATTTTCCAATTTTCACGGACACTATGCGGACTTCACAACGGGCCCCTATTTGTTTAGTACAGTCTGCTTAAGGCTGATCAAATATATTATATGAAGCTTTTACAAGTTATACACAAAGAAAATCTTCATGGCAAATATAACGACGCAAGCAGTATATATTCGTACAGGTGTGCCAGAATACATACACCGAAAGTGCGAACAAACTACGGCAGGCAGTCTTTTCTGTTTCAACGCACTCGCATACTAAACAAAGCTGAAGACCACATTGATTCAAATGCAGTGGAAACACATTTAAAACACAGGCGAAAGAATGCCTCTTAAATCAGAATATCTGCTTCAATCGCTAGAACTGTGGATGTTGTTTAAACTTGTTTAATCCGCCAATTTTGCAGTTGTGTCTATCTTTAAAAGGCAATCATAGTTCTGCCCTGATTGTCCGCTTGCGCTTTGTTTTACTTTACTCTTTTGTACTCTAATGTACTTTAGTGTACTTTTCCCATATTGTTCTTTAATCTATTGTGCTTTGCATGTTGCTTGTATTTTTATAACTGAGACATTAGAATTGCCAGGTAGTTTGATTTTGCTTCTTCATTGTACTGTACCAAAGGGGGCTGGGGCCTCTGCCAGGCTTTGTAGCCTTTAGTCCCAGCCTGCCTCCTCGTAATTCCGAGGAAAAAAAAATCTTTGAATTCGAAGTTTGTAATAAAATCAGCGTGTCGTTGTTGCTGGGAGAAATGAGCCTTTTTAATGAATCAAACTTGTATTTTGTCTTCATGGCCCTTTTAAACTTTCGTTCTGCCAGTACTTTCTCTACACATTCGTACGTGCTGCCGTCTTCGCCTGACCTTTCGTCAAAAGACCGCCAGCGGATCTGTTTCAGTTCTTGTTGCCTGCATCCGTGAAAACTGGAGGCCTCACCAAATCACCTTTCGTTTGTGCTAGGAAATGCTTTTATCATTTTGCTATTCACTGGACTTCGTCCTGTTCAACATCAAGGACCCTCAACCCTGCCGTAGAACTGAACACACATTCATTTCCTACTCCGTCATTCTAAGCTACGTCTGTCCCCTTAGTTTGTTTAGTAATGTTTTCACGCCATTTACATTGTCTGCTTCAAATACAACCCCGTTGTTATTTGGTTTCGGTCTTTTCTATTCGTATGCAAGCTGCTTTTATTGTCAATACTCCACTCATTCCTGGGCATACAACCTTTTTTTCCCCCTTGAAAACAGCCAGACGATATCTATGCTTCTACGTTCACAACGTGCCAATAACTCTGTGCCGTCTCCCTTAATACCGAGGTTCCGCTGCGATCCACATTTTCATCTTTTTTTCTTTTATTTCCTTGACGGACGATACTCATCCCACAGCAGGAAGGTCTCTTTCGTTCTTTGCCTCGAGTCCTCGGCGCAATTTCGAAAGCTGAAATCCCACACCCACTGTAAACGGGGAAAAAAAAAAGAAACGAAGAAACGAGGTAATACTCTTTTGTGTGCGCTCTTGACATCCAAACAAAACGTGTCCGGCCTATTTGCTTTGCTGGCCTGCTTCGTTAAAGCGACTCCACAGTTCCCGAACTTTTTTGCTCTCTTCGCGGGCTTCCCATATCCCCCGTTGGCCCCCGGCCGCTCGAGTCGCGTTGTTTTTCCTTGAAAAGGTCTGAATTTCGCTTGCACTGAGTCTTGCGTTTAGGTGTTCTTCACTCACAAATCTTCTTTTTTACATCACGAGACGCCTTTTCCTGCTTTCAATCAGCTCCTCCCCCCATCAATGTAGATACGAAACACCGTACACTGGCTGTTTCCGCCTTTCGATTTGTAGGCTACTCGAAACACCCTCCATTTGTAGCAGGGGTACAACAAACACACAGCAAGCAGCAGTCCAAATGCTCTGTCAGCCAACCAGAGAGAGCAAGAGAGATAGAGAGGGAGAGAGAGAAAGCGTTTCAAACATTTTAGCGCGTTTAGAAGCGGCCGACGTGCCGGAAGCAAAAGTGCACGTCAGTTATTCCCTCTCTTTCTTTCTACTTCCCAGTGCAACCACTCTGGCGACGAGAATCGACAACCGCAGAAGCGGCAGCAGCGGCGGTAGCAGCGCAAGCCGCGCACCCAAAGCGAGTCCCATCCGAATCGGCGTGCGTCCGACTCGCCTTAATAATGACGGGCACCCATCCGCACGCCATTTTGGGGCGGCGTCCAAACACGGGCGCTGTGATTGGCATTCGACCGCGCTCCGAACCCGTCCGACGGCTCGGCCGCACGGCAGGGCAAGCAGACGGGCGCGCGTGTTTTGTTCGCACGTTGGAACCCCATCGCTACGGAACATTCCATGTATTTCTATTATTTACGCCTTGCGTTCTTGCTTCTTGACGCATTCTTTTTAGCTAAACAGATCTTTTTTTCTTTTCTTTTTCACGTGGGAGGGGAAAGGAGGGGTTGGTGATTGCTTCCGACGGCGACAGCTAGACGCGCGGAAGCAGAAACCGGAATCGCGTGCTCTCCTGTCTGACCGTCGCGAACACCTTGCATTAAGATGATTGTACGCAGCGCGTCTAGTTGGCTGCCCCCGACTCGACTCGCCACGGCCGCATGGTGTGTAAACACTGCTCTGGCGTTGATGCTGTATTACGAAAAAAAAAAAAAACTCCCTCCCGGAAGACAATTTGTACTTTCTTTCCCCACGCGGAAAATTGGGAAGGGTGGGGTTTGCATTAGGGAAGAAAGAAGGGAAAACTTTAGAACGAAGCTTTTTCTTCGGCAGCAATCGCCTCGGCTGAAATCGAAGTGGTCGGCGAAGTTTTGCACTTGCATACACATTCCCGACTGGCCACGCAACGTTTTCGTCGCCGCCTTTCCTTCGCAATTCCACCTACCCAGCGGAGGAGGTATTAGCACATGTGGTGCGATATGTGCAGCATGCGTTACAACTACCAAATGATTTTACAATGACAGTGGCAGCCACGTGAGATCGAGGCACCCACAACGAACAGAATTCGTAATCAGTTAAAGGAGGTCGTGATAAGCAGAAACCTTTTATGTCGAAGAAAAACCAATGCTCCGCGAACGATTCCAAATACTCAAGCGGGGCCAGAGTTCATGCAGCTCTGAAGGTGCATCGTGACGGAGGAATCCGAACGGAGGTGGTGTAATCGCCACAGTCCCATCGGTGTAGAATTCCACGGCCACGAATTTTAGGGCCCGGGCACAGCAGCGAAATTACTGCAGTTCCAGTCTCCAGAGGTGGCCCTGGTTGCCGACAGTTGCCACACCAGCGATACATCAGTGGTGCAGGCTGGGAACCTCTTTCCGTCTCACAGTCCCCTGATTGGCCAAGCGCTGCTGCTACAGGAGTCTCGTACCGGATCACGATAGAGGCGACACGAAGCAATCCCAGCGCATAAGTGAGCACGGGGGCTTACGACCCCAAAGGAGATACTGTTTTCGGATTGTTTGTTTGTTTGTTTGTTTGTTTGCTTGTTTGTTTGTTTGTTTGATTGGTTGATTGATGGATTGATTGATTGATTGGGGTGTTTAATGCGCCGAAGCTGAACCTGGGCTATGAGCTGCGCCATAGTGGAGGGCTGCCGATTAATGCTGGTCAGCTGGGAACTTGAACCAAATCTCGATTTTCGCCTCCATGAGAAAAGCAACCACCGCGTCCGGGATGGAACGCGGAATGCCTTTTGGTTCAGCAGCACAACGCCTTAGCCCCTGAGCCACCGCGGATAGTTATTGTTTTCGGAATGCCGATTGGAAACGCACACGGTTTGTGCCTGTTTGCGTGGCATAGCGGCCAAGTTGCACAGCGCGCACCCGACGCCGATTGCTTCTCAGGCGCGCTGGCCTTCCTGTGCAAAGCTCGCCTCACAAAAACACTCTATACCCCCCCCCCCCCTTTCCCACACAAACACACACACACGCCGCAGCCATTCAGAGAGAGAGAGAGAGAGAGAGAGAGAGATAGAGAGAGAGAGATCAATCGGGAGGGTCAGCCGCGCGACAGAGAAACCCGAGAATGTGTGATCGACACCGGCTTCGGCGACAGGGAACCCACCGGCGGCTCCCACGCTGTGCCAATACACCTCCTCGACTTTCCCAAGCCGCCGCCCGTTTATTTCTGCGCACGGCACGCAAACCGCGCAATGGCGGCCTTTTTTTTCGGTTTCGCTTATTTGTTTCCTTGCGTGATGGTATTCTTTTCGGAAATGTTTTCAAAGGGCGGATGCGCCAGAAGCGTGCAGCGTTGCCCTAATAACTGTTGCGAAGCCACACACAACGCGTTCTTTTTTGCCATTACCTTGCCGTGAAATTACGGTGGAGAGGCACGAATTTCTTACCTTTTTTTAATTTTCACAAACAGGCACGCGATTCGTGGTCGCTTGCCGTGCGCTCGGGATAGTTTGAGCAGACGGCAAAGTGTTTCTTCGGAGTTTATTTAGATTTGCGCGTACTTGAATGTCCGACCCTATTACGCGAAGTGCGCACGTTGGCTTTCGCAGTGAATATACTTGCATGCACAGCTTGATGTTGCCGCTGCAGTAGCGCATCTGAGGCCTTGTGTATCTGCTTGAGACTTAATCAGACAATACAATACGAAGACAGACAATACAATACAATAAAATCTTGCATCACAATACAGCGAATCCTGCGAGTGCGAGATTAAACTGTAGCGCTCGCCTATCCTGTATCCACTATGTAGTGGGTACGAGCCAAAAAAAAAAAAAAAAAAAAACAACACCTGCTCAATATTCTGGCGTACTTTTATTTCCGCAACGCGTGGGGAATAATCATCTCCTAAATGAGTTCAAGTTATAAACGCATTACCTTATCTCCAAAGGCATACCTTTTCAAAGCGGCGATTGCCTGCGCGAGTGCTCAAAACTGCTCGAGAATAAGATGTCGATGCTGGTTGGTTTCTTTGTTCCTGCAAGCACCATGCTTGTCTGAACAGGGATTTTCTTAGGGCTTCTTTTTTTTCCTTTTTGCATCCCACTAATACTGAACGTGTTCGATTTTGTGTACTAGACGTAGATAGAGGGCCGGCTTTAATAGCAACGAATCCATGACCATTCAGTAGACCCGCTCTCGCTAACGAAGCAATACCGATTTTAAGGGTCATGCTGATTGATTGATTGATTGATTGATTGATTGATTGATTGATTGGTGGATTAATTACGATGTCTAACGCGCCGACGATGCACAGGCGATGAGGCGAGCCATAGTGAAGGGCTGCGGATTAATTTTGACCACGTGGGGATCTTTAACGGGCGCCGAAAGCTCGAACACCGAACGTTTTCTTTGGGAAAAGTTATATAGCAGTCAAGGCAGCGAGGTCATTCGTCCCAAGAAGAACGTGAGATTCTTGGAGCACAGCGCACTGAGACAGGACACAGAGAGGGTGAGGGTTTTCCGCATGAGGCTAAGAACGTGGGCTCAATAAACACTTTCTCTCTCTCTCTCTCTCTATTCCATGTACAAAGAGTGTACTCGGATTACGGCGGACAGGAGTGGCTGGCGATCTATCGGAGAGGGGCCTTTGTCATACGGTGGGGTAGACATGGCGACGACGGCGATGATGATCATGATGATGAACGAGCATGACGCGGCAAGGTCAACAAACTACGGCCTCTCCTCCATTACACGGGACGCTCGTGAGCAGAGTTCACGGTGTGCCCGGATGAGCTGCAAGAACGACAAGTAAACAGAGTACAAGTACACAGAACAGACGGCGAAGTCGGGAAAGCCGAGACTCGGCTATGGCTTCGGCTCAACAGGGTGAAAGCCCAGCGGAGGGCCTTGGCGAGCCCGGCTACAGGAGGCAGCGTAAGAGACCAGGGACTGAGCAGCGGGATCTCGAGTTACGCAAGGAAGCTATACTACAACCGATCGATTGGCCGCGCGCAGACGCTGGAGCGGCAGCAGCCCGTCAAAGCGAGGGCCCCTCGACTAGCAGCTATGGCTTGTTCCCGTCTTCCCACCGACGTCCCTCACTGTCCCCACCCAACACGGATTCCCCCGCCAGCCGAGGATCTGTTTTTGCCAGCCTACAGGGTGACTCGACGAGTGTCCCTCCCGCTATTCGAGGTATAACGTAGGACGTCGCCGGAAAGCCGCGTTACAGGCAGTGCGTCGTTTCAACCAACTCTTGCGCTATTCCCTGAACCTCACGCTGGGTCCCGAAATTGAGACTGAATGTAAGTGGTATGCAAAAACGCAAAGCTTCCCCTGTGTAGAAATAAAGAGTAAACCTGCCATAAGAGAGAGGAAGTCATTGCGGAAGGAGCTTGGAATTCGACGCCGTCACAATCATTCAGAAGTTCGTCGGGATTCCGGCTTGGCAGCGTCGTAAAAAAAATGCGAGTCACAGTTTTTAGCCAATTAGGGAAGGTAAACAGCGCCCGATTGGTGGGTTATTTTTTATATTCTCAAGGAACAGCAGTTTTTCCAGCATGCAGCATCTGCAATCAGAGAACGCGTCCTGCTCTCCCGGCGAGATGGGGCGACGGGGTCGTGATGCGCCATACCAAAATCACCCGCGCTGCTGGTGGCCGCCTTGACATTTGCTGATAGTGCTCAACAGAGGGTAAAGTGGTTGTTTGCGTCCTCGTGTGTTTACAAGTATTAACTCGTCTTCAACGTTCATCATCATCCATACGGTGTAGCAAGCCGAGCTCGCTACTACGCTGACTACTCTGCGTCGTTAGGCTATCTCGATCCCTCTCCTTATGAGAGGGTAATCGCTGTAGCGCGGTAACGATACGGATACCACCAGTCTCTTGCAGCGACGCACGGGACGTAAATCACGGGAAGGCATTCTTTAAATGAACTGAGGCAGGTAAACAAGTCTCAAAGGTTACACGCAATAAACTTAAAGGCCTGATTTAACAGAATGCAAGGTGCACGGAGATTTACTTTCAACGTGTGCCATGAGATACAAGTCGGTAATTACAATTAGCTCGGACACGTTGTTAGCGCTCGTCCAAAAGGCAATTAAACGCCGCATTACCACGGATTGGGCTGAATTTCGTAAGCATTCAAACACGTTGAGCCGTCAGCCGCCTCTGCTACGAAAAAGAGTGGTGTGAAATCGATGCGTACTCCCGGTAGTGACATCGGGGGCAGAAACTTGGGGTCTTGTTACGCCTTTTGAAAGGAAACTTAGCCTGGTATTCGGAGTCCTTCCTCCACCTGAGCCTCCAGTGGAGAAGATCCTTGAAATCGAATTCCCCGTGCATGAGCATCGCGGAATCCTCCCCTCATCCGAGTGGAGGGAGCAAATGGAGTGGAGGAGGGAACTCAGAATACGGCCCTCGGGCCAGTCCAGCGAATCACGCGAAGTAGTAGTGGTAGGAGCAGCGCCTTTAATGTGGAACCTGAGGACCCGTGGTCTAACTAGGTGGAAGCGGTGATTAGGAACGGGGATGGGGATTCAATATAAGCTGCTACCGAGAGAGGTCTCCCTGGTAACCGTGAATTTGTCTCTTTTAGCTGATTGTTCGGTCGTTAAGACGTAGCGAAGGATACAGACCCAGCGTCCACAGTACCCGCGCTAGATCGTTGTTTTATTAAGTGTGTCCGGATCGGGTTCTATGTTTGCGTTGCGTTGTCCCCAGAAGGCGCGGTACAAGTTCTGCAAGATCCGAAAGTGGAACAAGTTCAGCTGGGAAGGAGAATGATAAAGGTGACACTTATAGGCAAGAAAATAGCTTCCTAATTCAAATTGAGCGTAGCAAGTGTGGTCGGGCAGCTCATGTGAAGGACATGTCGGATCGCGGGTGAACCATGCGTTTCACGAAACGGCTACTGATGCACCGCAAGCGGAACAGGCGAAGATGAAAGATGCGATGGAGGAATAGAATGCAAAAATCTGGGGCAAGAAACGAGCTGGAAAAGTCACGATATGAGTGGTTGGAAGTCTCTGGAAGAGCACTTCACCGTGCAGTGGAGGTCGCGAATAGACTGACGACGGTAGAGTGATAAAGGTAGAAGTCGTTTAAAGATATCTAGCGGAGCCAGGTTGAACTTGACCGATATGGCACACGCTTAGGACCAGTCAGCGGGCTAAAGTGGGAGCCGCCGCGGTGGCTCAGTGGCTGAGGCGTTGCGCTGCTGAGCACGAGGTCGCGGGTTCGATTCCCGGCCGCGGCGGCCGCTTTTCTGATGGAGGCGAAAAGCAAAAACGCCCGTGTGCACGAGATTTCCACGCACGTAGAGATCCCCAGGTGGTCAAAATTAATCGGGAGCCCTCCACTACGGCGCGCCTCATCGCCTGCGTTGCGCCGGCGCGTTAAAGCCTACAAACAATCACCGGCTAAAGTGGGAAGGTCCAGCGTGGACGATTCCTTGGAACTTTGCCTGCACTAACGCTTTCGGCTCCTGCCGAGACCGGGAAATTTCAAGAGGCCACGTTCAAGAGGCTCCTGCTTGGAGGCGAGTAGTAACAAGCTCCCCCGAAGCGCCTAATACCCCGATCAACACCTCCAAGCATCCTTGTCCCTTGTCTGGCTGTCCTTGCCCCTACGTTTTACGTCTGAATTTTTTCGCGCTTAAAGGTGTTGATCACGAAGCACCAACTAGCTCGAACCCACACGTTGTTAAGCCGAGTACCCGTTAGCAGCCCGGAATCTGGTACACCACCCCGAGCTCGTGCTCTGAAAACTGCAACGTCGTTGGCATCAGCGAGTGGTCACACCTGACGCACTGAAACTTAGGCGAAGGGCTTCTTCAAACAGCGACGATTACGAGAACCTTGAAGGCTAGCACAAAATAATGGCAAAAATAATGGCGCACAACTCACCCCCACGACGCGCGGCGACCGGCGTTGACATGAGGATAATCCATAGGCAGGAATAGAGAAGGATGAGCATCGCTCGGAGGGGCGGATAATCCGTCTTCATGGTGGCCGGTGGGCGCACTCTCGTTTGACCTGGGAAAAGGAAGAAAGAGAGAAAGGGAAACAGAGATGATTTAAGACAACGATGATCGCGTACAAGCTTCGTGCGGGAAACAAACAAAAATGAACGAACAACGAACTGGTCGATAGAGATCAATCAATCAATCAATCAACAAACATAACCAGCCAATCGTCAACGAAACCAACTAACTGATCGTCCAGTTGTTAGTAAGCCGGTTCATTGTAGTGAATGAAATATTCGGTAATACCATGACCTGGAAGTTCCTGATCTGATTTCGCTGATTTAATCGGAGCTCGAAAGACTTCACTCGGCCGTCAAAGTCTCCGGCGCAATTCAAGGAAAAACAACGCTTTGCCAGTTACGAAGTCAGTGCAACCAGTTAGGGCATCCGGAAATCAATCTACTACAAAAGTGACCCACTGCTAGTGCGATTACTTCGCTCCGTGAGAACCACATCGCGGCTGAGCTCCAGGGTTTCACCCCACAAATCCTCAGGGAACATGCGACGCCATTTGGGGGTCGTCGCATAACATGAGCGAACGATGAAAAGTGTAGCACGGAGAACCGCAGTAATCCGAGCGCTTGTACACGCACATCTTTCGTGGCACACAATGCAGGCGCTTTACCTCGGTGGTTTAATGTGCCTCAAATAGCTATTCAAACCTTAGCGAACCACTGCTTCCGTTATCGTTCAGTTGCATCATGGCCCCCTTTATGAAATTGGCTTTCTTTTAGCAAGTATCTGCTCGCAGTGAAGCGATGTTTACGCCTCCTGTTTTTAGAGCTTTCCACGCGAAATCGCGAAAGCGCTGTAAAAGCAGGAAAAAAAAAAGGAAGTGGAATTCCTAACGCTGGACTTATTATCTCTGTTTTCACTGAAAACAGACTTGAGAAGTTCCGAATGTCCTAGCGCACCACCTTAGGATAAAGGCGCTACAACTTTGGACGGTGAACAGAGAAGGAACCTTCGGATGATCGAATTTTGCAAGATCCACAAGGCGTGTTATGTTTACGAATAGACTACCGGTGCAGAAATCATCTCTTTGTGTGATGCGACGGGACCCATAATATTTAGTTCCCTACCTGGTTCGCCCACACCTCTGAGATAGAAGTGTCAGAAGAAAGAACGCATCAAATCATAATTTTAGAAAGGTTTTGCATGGTGTTGATAAAGAAAGACCGCAGACAGGCATCCGCTATCGCTGAAGGCGAAGGAAAGGCGTGACCACGTAACGACCGAGCCTATGAATCAGCGATGATAACAATGGGAGCGAGACGGCGATCCGCAGCTCCTCTTCCAAGCTCTGGGGTGTTCGCATTTGATCTCTTTCATTGCAGGCGTCACGCGTACAGAGTGGCAGATCGGGAACAAGGAAGACGTCAAGAAGACGGAAAGGAGACGGAAAGGAGACACGCCTCGAGTATCGCGGCCGACCGCAATGCGGCGCTCCGTCACGTGACCCGTTTGTAAGTGACAGGGGCGGACACGCCGTTCTGCCAAGGTCTTTCTCAGGTGGGGCGTTACGCTCACAACGCCCGCACGATTCCCAACTCCGCGCTGCCCGCGCCAAAGCCGCTGACTCCAATGGTCGCGTCTCTAGGCTGCCGCAGCCGATGGGAACGAGAGTTCAAAAAATTGTCCTCCTTCGATTGAATCGATCACTGCACCTGTCCGGCCGCGAGAGGAATGCCTGCGTGTTTGTATATTTGTTTGTTCAATACAGTTGTAGGAAGTTCGAGGTGTGTGTGTCCACCCGTTCTTTCTCACTGCTCTTCTGTAGTACGGTTTGTTGGTTGTTTCTTTGTGTGTGCATTCGCGTAGCACGTTCAAGCAGGCCGGCATTGTCTGACCTGTTTCCTAAAGCCCCTTCGCGCTGAAAATGGAGTTGACGAATGCGGTATCTTTGCGTGTGACGACGCAAAGGCCGAACTCGAATTACAAATGTAGAGAGAGAGAGAGAGAGAGAGAGAGAGAGAGAGAGAGAGAGAGAGAGAGAGAGAGAGAGAGAGAGAGAGAGAGAGAGAGAGAAAGAAAGGATTAATGAACACTGAAGAGGTTAGCCCCACAAACGGCGGGGCTTGCTACCTCAGATGGGGGTGAACACAGTGAGGCGAAGAAAAAAAAAGGGAGGGGGGGGGGGGGGGAGAAGTACGCAGCAGCAATGAATAATAGCGAGAAGAAAATAAAATCAGTTTGGAACGTGGAAAAAAAAATGTGCAGCCCTAGGAGAAGAAAAATTGAGGATCCCATGGTTAAAGAGCCTCGATTAATCCCGAGTCAGACAAAAAGTTAAGAAAGAAGCCTTTGTTCCTCCCGCCGCGTGAGCGTGATTTTGCCACGGACCAAGCAAATGATGCAGCTCTAAAGAGTTTCCGCGTAGCAGTCGCACAAGAGTTCTTTTCGCTGTTTCGCGTTGAATTGTATGCTGGGGGCAGTAACACAAGACATGCCGTGTGTCTTTTCTCACAGAGCACGCAAAGCAAAAATGGCGAGTCCGCCCAGCCGATTTTAAAAAAGAATGCTGGCAACTATCTTTGCGGTAAAGATGAGGCTGAAAGTTGGGCTGGCTGCTTCCTACCTGAACACATTTCACAAGTGAACGCAAGAGGAGCGAGGTGACTTTTACGGCTCACGTTTTCCTTCTATCCTTTTGGGCGTACCAGCAGGAAGAACGGTCTTACGTTTTTAACTCAACCGCTTATTCAGATTTTACTTAGACGTGGTCGTTGTTTGTCTTCGCTCTCTAAGACTTTGAAGTTGTAAGCGCTTTCCCTAGACACCGAGACCGGTATACATTGGCTCTTCCAGTCATTTGAGCCGGGGTGCAGTTAAGTCATTTATATACACGAACAAGACGCAGCTGCAATAACTTTCGCTCCCGGAGCCGGTACCTTTGCAATATTGCTGAAAAGGGAGAAGGCTGACACCCTCACAAAGCGAAAACAGGAATATTAAACGTCGCAGAATCTCGCGAGAAGGAGTCGTCAGATAGTGCGGAAGCGTTTATGTGCAAAGGCTCATCTTCGTACATGCGCCTCTACGCATGTTTGCCGACTTTTGGGCTTTATTAAATAAAGTTTCTTGTCACGCACTACGGACACGCGCGCAGATAGACCTCCGAATAAGAGTCGCATGAGAAGGCTCAAGTATTAAAGAAAAAAGCGACGGTGTGTCCCTGTCGTCTGCACGCCACCTACTACTCTTCCAAGACCGACAAATCCCGGAACAGCCGGAACTCACGCACGACCAGACGAAGATGCCGTACCAGGTCACGACATCCGTCGTGCGACGCCGGATTCCGAAACACACTTAACAGGGGGAGCCACTGCCGTTCGAAAAAGAACGGAAGAGTTAAGACGCCACCGGGCACGTCATCTTCGCTCCGTTTCAGGCCGCTTGAATTTATTTCGTCCTTTTCTCGAGGCGCATAATCGGCCAGGAAAGCAACACCACGGGAGCAACGACAACTTCACGAGTAGACGCAGTTGGAGCGGTATTTGCCGAGTATAATGTACGTCTCATACGCTCGGCCGGATCCGACATGAGATGACGTTCTTTCTCGCCGGCCTGGCCATGCGCACCGTCGCTGCGGGAGCGAGCAAGAGGTTTAGCGGTGCGCAGAAGGCAGCCGCTGAAGACGTCCACGACCGGAGGAGTTGGCGCTGCCTCGGCCATCGATAATCCTCGGTGCGGGGATTACCAGCTCCGCACGGCACCCCGCCGGGGCTCTAAATTATCCGCAGCGCGCGCGCAGAACGGAGCTCTGATACGTGGCGGCGTTTCTGGTTGTGACGGCTAGGCGGGGCTCTGCGAGTAAGGGCGACGAAGCCGAGAACGCAGCCCGAGTTGAGCGCTAGATGAAGGTACGACATCGGCGCATTTATCAGTGGGAACTGGGCAGCAACTTGTGGCACTTCGCTTGTAGCCGCCTAGTTAAGCTTGGCGGTATCACCTTGACAATGCGCTGCACTGTGGGACGCGCAACATGATTGCATGACATGAACGAACATTCGAGTGAGTCTTTGGAGCACGGAACCACAACATTCCCCGTAGCAAGCGTGAACGGTCAGTAAATTCTTGGCCCTCTGAACGAGCTTCCCGGCGGCTTAACAGGTAGGTGCTTTGCGAGAGGCGAACGCACGCGCTAATCTACTATTCCTGTCATTGCATGCCTTGTATACGACAACTGCAATCCGACTACGATGACGCGATCGAGTCATTTTTCGCTCTCAAGATGTTTTCGCTCTCAAGATCGAGTCGTTTTTTCGCTCTCAAGATGTTTCCAACTCGCGAAATAAGACGAAAAAGCCTACGATGGCGCCGCTTCCTTTTGGGTGGAAAAACATGCAGTAATTCAGAGAAAATTCCATTGATGCGCAGTAATCTTACTGCGCGTGTCTTAATTGTGGTTCTTATAGCCATATTTCGTTAGTAGTGGCGAAGTACGTCGGGCTGTCTTGTTGCTTCCCGATTTTCCCGTTTCTTCTCGCCCGTAATGCACATCTACGTCATTAAAGCGATTAACTGCATGAATTCCGCCCATTATGCTTTTCTTTGCAGGGCAGATGCAGATCACAGTGCAGGGTTGATCTGCTTTCGCAATATTTTGATACTAGCTGTTTCCGTCGTTCTTTACCATGATTTTTATTTTAGTCTTGGTCGCTTCTTAGATATGTATAAGATGCATATTTTTTATTTCGTTACTTCATATGTATAAAATTTGATTTCTTGCATTTCTTGGTTTCTTGGAATTCTGTTCGACCAACTGTCTCCCTTTACGCAGTTTTAGCGGGTGATGTGTCGCTTCCGCCAATCACGCATCTTCGTGCAAATGCAGGACGTTACACGGCGCTGACTGTGGGAGTACTCGGCGAAGAATGCCACGCATTAAACAAGATGGCGCGATGACATCCTCCCCCTCCCAGTGAGCAAACACAAACAATCGGCGTGGGTGTGATCCCAGACGACGAGCTACGCGCACGTAGACGGGGTCAGGGCGGAGGAACGCGGCCTCCCCGCAAACCGGACGACGCCCGAGTGACGCTATCGGGACGGCGGGTGTCTCGGATTACGCGAGAATCACGTCCGCCGTCCTGGAGAGTGTTAACGCTCCGCTCGTCGTAAGCAGGACCGCTAAATCAACGCCCACGATCTGGGCCGACCGCTCGCGTGCTTCCGAGCGCCACTCGCGTTATCTTTTGCTCCTTCCTCTGTTCGTCCTCTTCATTTTGCCATCGGACGGGTTAGCCGCCGCCATAATTCGATTTGCGCCGCGCAGGCGACGCGGTTCAACCGCGCTGAAAAAGAAGAAGTGAAAAAGCCGACTCGCGAGAGGGGCTGCTGAATTCGGATATGTAGAAAAGCTGGAACAAAAAAAGAAAGGCGAGAGAATTCTATAAAAACGCGATTGCACCACGAGCTGGCAATGCTGATAAGATAGATGCAGATGAATTTGTGTGCCGTTTGATTTTTGTGCCCTGTTCGCTCTGTTGCGCGTAGGCGCAGATAGGCGCTTTGTTTGCGCGCGCTTTCGAATACCCCGAAATAAAATGCGCCATCCGAAAATCGAAAATCCAACCGCAGACGAGTAAACTAACTGAGCAGCAAGGAAATGCACCAAAAACACGCCTCAGAGCGAGAACTGTTATAAATGTATCGCCCGCCAAGCCATGTCATCTACAAACAGGATCGACGATTGACTTCCACCATCGGCGCCTAATCACTTATTCGAGAGCCACCGCGAGAGCTTAAGTCTGAACAACGGCAGAGAGATCCGTAAAGAAGCAGTGAGTCGATGCGGGATGAATCATTATTCAAATGAGCTGACGGGAGTAATAGTTGATTGATTGGAGGATTTAACGCACCGGCGCCACGCAGGCTATGAGGCGCGCCGTAGTGGAGGGCTCCGGATTAATTTTGACCACTTGGGAATCTTTAACGTGCGCCGAAATCTCGTACACGTGGTCGTTTTTTGCTTTTCGCCTCCACCAGAAAAGCGGCCGCCATGGCCGGGAATCGAACCCGCGTCCTCGTGCTCGGCAGCGCAAAGCCTTGGCCACTGAGCGACCACGGCGGGTTGATGGAAGTAATAAAACATGACAGACAGCCAGACGGGCTGGTGGACACCAGCTATAAAAGAAAGCGACACTGTTCCCACAATTAACCGAAGCACAGTAGGTTTGTAGGAGCATTTTTAGGCTTTGTAGGAGCATTTAGCTGCACTTTATTCCTCGGTACGTTAAACTGCAATCAGGCATAAAAATCTGCACTACGGAACGGACTTGCACTTCCAGGTTGAAGCCCAGCTTGGCGCATTCAGCGTCGTCTGCTATTTGTAATTACTGAGTATGAACGTAAATCACGCACGTGGCATGCCTCGTAGGGTCGCCTCTACTTTCAAGATCTACCGATCTGAAAAAAAGTCATCGTAATTATCTACACTTTGCAAGCAGCACAGCAGCGGAACGACAGAATTCGAAAGCTATGCACAACTACGCTGCGCCGACCGCCACCGGCATTCCACTGACGAGCGGTTCGCCAAGGGCGGCGCTGTTCGCTGAAGCGACGGTGTTGTTATACAACGGCCGCCCGGTCCCTATAGCGTTAATTTATTTCCCCTTCACAGCGGCCTCCATTTTCTGTACCAGCGACAAAATTTTGCAGAAACGGGCACTCAAGGCTTTCGCCTTATCAGTGGCTTTGCGTCCTGGGGTTAAACCGACTCCTGTAAACCAAAAATCTCGTACATATGACGGGAAAACATCGGCGCACGATTACACGAACGCACCCTGTTTTGCAACGTAGGCTTCTGATGAAATTTTCCATTACTCATGCAAAATTATGTTAGATTGCGGTAACAATGCATATACATCAGCATAATATTCTATTTATAATGATATTGTATTCTATCGCAAGCGCTATTTTCCCCTGGTGAGAAACCCGCTTTGCTGTCTTCACCGCAATATATGTTTGCTTGCCATGAAGCACCCTTAACAGGCGAATAGTGCTGATGACGACATTGCCGCGGTAATGATGGTCAGTGTTATGAACGCGTCAACGCTATAAAAATTACCATCGAAGGCTCAGAGTGGATTCCACGCGATTTAAGTCCGACGTGTCCGACGTGTCCGACGTACGATAGCCGCAACAACAATCCTGGCGGTGCGATAACAATATTCCGGGCGTTGCTTTTAAGGAAACGCCTTAAATCTGTTTTAAACACGCGCGCTACGAAGTTCAGCAAATAGGCGCCCCCCCCCCCTCCCCAAAAAAAAAAAGCGTAAGCTGCGGAAAGCTGGGATCGCGTGCCAGGAAAGGGAAACAGAAGTGCGCGAAGAGGGTCGTAGGAGGACTCTGAGAAAGGGCGAAGCAGCGCACGCCGGGAAATGGCGACGGCTATAGAGCGGAACGACATTCGGAGGGAGCCGTCCAGGGAGTTGCTCAGGCGGTTCCGGGGTTAGCCGAAAAGTTCCACAGAAAGTTCAACACCAGGTCAACACATCGTCCAGCATCTCCCCCCCCCCCCCCCTCCTCCCTACCACCACCACCCCCACCCCCCCAAATTGTTTCTGTGACCGTCTATTCGTATGTAATTCGCAGCTTGTCGCCATGTTAAGCTCGAACTTATTCCATCCCAGCACCCCGAACAACTAAGCTGAAACAACTTTATCAGCGCTGGTGCAGAAGGCCTCCTCTGAGCCACGCCGTTATCTGATTAACCAGGATTGCGTTTATCTGCACACAACGTAGGCTCCACCGGGGCTTTTTAGCCGTCTGGAATTGCATGACCTCAGCAACTAAACACCATACCACCACCCAAACATCAGTTCGCTTTGCCAACCTGCGCAGCAATTCTCCCATTTCTGGCATTTACAACAAAACGACACTGCAGTATGTGCAAAGTATGTACACTGTATGTACGCACTGTTGCTTCGTGCGAAGTACTGTTTCAAAGTCCGAAAGTTATTTAGGCAACGAGGTCCGCCCTAGCCCCCCCCCCCCTACTATATTTGTTGTTTGCTTGCTTCTTTGTGTTTTGTAAACACTTTTGTAAGGACTGTGGTTTGTATGCTGTTTTTCTGTTTTGACAAACTAAGTTTGGTTTAATTGTCATGTGTATGACTGCATTTGTTACTTTTCCCCTAACACCCGCACTCCTCTATAATGCTGTCGGCCCCACGGGTCAACATTGAACAAACACATAAATAAACACATAAATAAATAAATAAATAAATAAATAAATAAATAAATAAATAAATAAATAAATAAATAAATAAATAAATAAATAAATAAATAAATAAATAAATAAATAAATAAATAAATAAATAAATAAATAAATAAATAAATAAATAAATAAATAAATAAATAAATAAATAAATAAATAAATAAATAAATAAATAAATAAATAAATAAATAAATAAATAAATAAATAAATAAATAAATAATTTAATAAATATATATACAAATAATAAAATAAATAAATATCGTAAGAATGCAGCGAACTCACCGAGTAAGGAAATGTGCGCTTGCCGCTCTAGAGGAAGGTGGTCCGGAACATGTTTGGATCTGAAACAGACAAGCAGGGCAGAGAGCGTTCGTCAGAAAATGAACCTTAGTCGAAGCGTTGACTATAATTGTACTCGTACCGCACGCGTGCTGATTACACTGTTCGCGCGTTTCACCTTCAAGTTGGCACCAAGCAATGAGAAGCTCAACGTTCCTTGCTACTCCCACGCGTAATAAGGCCGCTGCTTCTCAGAGTATCGCCTGTCCTCTTTCTTGGAAGTGGTAAGACGTCGCAGGCACAAGGGTATCACGCACGGGCTGACACAACTTGCCAGAGACGTACGATGTGGCTGCACAACACGCGCACGTGCCCGGGAAGTTTTCACAATTGCAGCATTCCCGAGTTACGTGTTGGGAACATCTCGCCTATGTCCCATCTAACAGGCTGATTGTTATCGCAGAGTGGTATGCTTAGTTCAGAGCGAGAAATTCTCCGCTGCTGACCCGCTTTTCTGGTAGAGGGGAAAAGCGAAAAAGCCCGTGTGTTGGAGATTTCGGCGTGCGTTAAGGATCCCCAGGTGGTCGAAATTAATCCTGAGCCCTCCACTACGGCGTGCCTCACCGCTGAGCAGCGACGGCGCATTAAGCTCCACAATCAATTAAGAAACTATCCGTCCGTCAGTCGTGGCTTATCTACGCCCGCATACATGAATGCACGAATGTATGTATGCATGCATGTATGTATGTATGTATGTATGTATGTATGTATGTATGTATGTATGCATGCATGCATGCATGCATGCATGTATGTATGTATGTATGTATGTATGTATGTATGTATGCATGCATGCATGCATGCATGCATGCATGTATGTATGTATGTATGTATGTATGTATGTATGTATGTATGCATGCATGCATGCATGCATGCATGCATGTATGTATGTATGTATGTATGTATGTATGTATGCATGCATGCATGCATGCATGCATGCATGTATGTATGTATGTATGTATGTATGTATGTATGTATGTATGCATGCATGCATGCATGCATGCATGCATGTATGTATGTATGTATGTATGCATGCATGCATGCATGCATGCATGTATGTATGTATGTATGTATGCATGCATGCATGCATGCATGTATGTATGTATGTATGTATGTATGTATGTATGCATGCATGCATGCATGCATGCATGCATGCATGTATGTATGTATGTATGTATGTATGTATGTATGTATGCATGCATGCATGCATGCATGTATGTATGTATGTATGTATGTATGTATGTATGTATGTATGTATGTATGTATGTATGTATGTATGTATGTATGTATGTATGTATGTATGCATGTATGTATGTATGTATGTATGTATGTATGCATGCATGCATGCATGTATGTATGTATGTATGTATGTATGTATGTATGTATGTATGTATGTATGTATGTATGTATGTATGTATGTATGTATGTATGTATGTATGTATGCATGCATGTATGTATGTATGTATGTATGCATGCATGCATGCATGCATGCATGCATGTATGTATGTATGTATGTATGTATTTATGTATGTATGTATGTATGTATGTATGTATGTATGTATTGTGGGAATCCTGACGCCCTAGCCATTGCGCGATCACTGGGTTTGTGTCATTACGCGGCGCTCTTCCCCACTCTCCTCCAAAATTCCGGCTCGTCTTGGCGCCACTGTGTAGAGCCGAGCCGTCTCTCAAACTCTTGCGTGAGGTGAAGCCTTCAGAGACCGTTGCGGCGATAAAACACTGTCACGCAGCGGGCGCTCCGCCCTGGTAGCGGAGCTAACCTCACCTAATTGGTCCGTTTGAACGATGCCCGAACCCGACTCTCGCCGGGGACGCGAACGCGCGCCCTGCGCGGGGGTCCGTTCGGGGAGACGCTTCCAGGACGCCGAAGGCGTTGGCCGAAGGTATGTGACGCTTTCTTTACCAGCCGGATGCAACTCTGTTGACCCGGCGAAAGCCCACCAGCCCTTCCGGCTGCGGCCCGTGCCTAAGGCTGCTCCTGTTGCCCCTACGCTTGCATATAGTAAGGCCGTACCTACCACTCGACGATCACGTCGTGCGGTACGCGCCTGTGAGCGAATGGGCCCCGTCTCCCTCGCTGCTGCGAGCCGATCTGGCCAGCACAGCGATGCGCGCGCGCACAACGTGCGCGCACCCCGGAATTTGCCCTGACCGAAGTGCCCACTGGCTCCCCATCGCCCCTTTCACCTAACGGGAAGTACATACCTGTACTGTAAATTATGTAATTGGGACTGTAAAATATGTGGCTAGAATTTTAGTATAAAATAAACGTCTTCCCTCCGTACCCTGGGCATATTCCTTTGTCGCCCCTACTCCACCTGCCCAACAGAGGCGGTGTTGTATTGGCGCGACGGCGTTTCAGTATCGTGAGCGTGCTCAAATAGCTCGAACCCGCGGTGGTTCCTCGCAGTGTGCATGAATGCCTGCCTTGTGCAAAGCTAGCGTTATGCATATTGTGAGGTAGAGAGACCACAGTATGTATGTATGTATGCATGTATGTATGTATGTATGCATGTATGTATGTATGTATGTATGTATGTATGCATGCATGTATGTATGTATGTATGTATGTATGTATGTATGTATGTATGTATGTATGTATGTATGTATGTATGTATGTATGTATGTATGTATGTATGTATGTATGTATGTATGTATGTATGTATGCATGCATGCATGCATGGATGGATGGATGTACGTATACACGCACATACAGTGTGCGCGCGTACGTTCGCGTGAATATGATCCCAATCCTACCTATTCTACGATGTTTTGCTGTGCGTATTGAAACGAATACAGAAACTGTGCCGAGGGCTAACCCGAAACAGAAAACCTAAGCAAACTTTTGAAACTCGTTTCGCCCCAATTGCGCCGATCACCCATGACTCGCTCAGTACAATTACCCGGCGCATCGAATATAAAAAAAATAAGAAGTCGCGCACCATAATTGCACACTTCGAAACAGACTCCAGCTCGATAAGTATAGGGCTAACAAAAAAAAAAGCAGAGAAACAGCAAGAAGCCACATTATTGTTGACGCGGAACAAGTCGATCCGCAGCCGTGGCGCTTAATCCTGGAACGATTTATTTCCTCCAGTGGTCTTTGGACGCGCAATATAAACACGGCGAAGAAAAGTTTGATGGACAGCTAGCAAATTCCCGCGCGTTCTTTTTCTTTGTTTGCGAGGAATCAGGCAACCACAAAGCATGGGCATAGATTATGTCTTGGTACGTGAGATCCTGGGGCGTTCTTTGAAACTGCCGCCTGCTTACAACCCGCCACAGCACAATTTCGAAGCTGAAAGTTGAAACTGACGCGCAATTTCGCTGTCTTTTGAAAGCGGAGCAGCAGAAGCTGTCAAACGGCCCGAAGCTTTGAGATGCGGAGTACAGACGTGGTACAGAACGAGATCATGCGTCGCATCGGGCACTCAGTTATGCCCAGCGAGGGTGTCAGGTACGCTTGCTGACGTCACACGGTGAGGAGCCAATAGTCGCAAATGATTGAATCGTGGTTTTAAAAGAAAGCTCGCACGCTGTTATGAAATGCCGTTGCTCGTGTAATTCGCAGCCAATGGAACATCAGTTGTACATTCTGTACATTTCTCGGCCTTCTTCGGGTTCGGGCAGCGACAACGCACACGAATACTAAATTTATGTTAAACTCGGAGATCACTTTTAGTAAAATCATTTGCGAAAGATATTTTGCTGTTCTGTTTGGATTTTAGCAACGGCCAAGGCTACTGCAGGCTATATACCCGTACAGCTGCGACTCGTACTTCCCCCAACCTCGTTTGGCTTCCCAATCGTTCTAAGATAACCACAGCAACTAATTTATTCCTTTGTAAACCCGGACACGCGTATACTACGGATTCTCGCTAAAGAGTGTAAATAAATCAACAGTGGACCGACCGTTCCTGCTACACTCGTTGCGGAGGTTACCTCCCTTTGACTGCGCTCAATGATCCTGAATACGAAATCTCAGCTACACTTTCATAAAAGGCATCTCCTGTTCCTTTTTTGTTCGTGACGGAAAGGAATGTTGTAACCCTAAAAAAAATAACGGACTCATCGCCGTTAGTGCGCGAATGCGATTACTGCGTTCCCTGTGACGTTTCAACGCAAGTCTGGGCCCCGAATGCGAACCTACTAGCCACGACGGGTGACCACTGTTAGAAGGGATCGCATGTTCCGCCACGTGTATACGATTTCATACTTGTATATCCTAGAGGGCAATCTGTCGCTAAAATCGCGTGCAACCGTACGCGCCGCCATAGCAGCTGGTAACGTACTTCGCCTACTTGGCTTGGATCACCACATGGCTTTTTTTTCGCTTTCGAAGCCAAAATCAGCAAGAAAAGGGCAACTTTCTTTTTGTCCGTCTTGCATAAAGCTTGTAAAAAATCCCTCCCAAATAAATCTCTCGGAAGTCCACTTTTGTTTGTAAAATAACTTTCAATTATCATTTACGATAATATCATTGTTATTCCTTTTTTTTTTCAGCCACAGGCAATTTTTCAGCCGGTTCACGAGCCATGCCGAAGACAGTTGGAAAGTTCACACCCGGTACATGACCGAACGCTGGCTGAAGCGCGGCTCGCCTAGACACTGGCGCCAGATTTTCCTCTCGAATAGTATGAACTCTACGGTGTATACGCATGTCTCTTTTCATTGTTCGTCATCACGCTTGCATCACAACGCGTGCAATGACGAGGCAGCAAACAGTCGAGAGCAGACGACACAAAGCGGGCGGCAAAGCAGACGGCAAGGCATGCGGACGGCAAGGCATGCAGACGATCGCCAGCGCGGACGCGTCCGCAAGCGAGCAACCGGAGAGCGATGAACCGAACGTGTACCAACGAGTGCGTTCAACTTAACGGAGGAAAAACAAAAGCGAACGAAACGAAACGCAGCCGAGAATAGTAATAACTCAAACGAAAGCAAAACCAGGCGAGGCGGAGCCAAGAGCAAGAGACAAAAACAGTGGCGAATCATCTAACCTAGAGCACAAACCCTGCAAAGAAAAAAAAGCGCGCCAAATCGAACGAAGCAGAAACGAAGGGAGCAAAGCGTTGTGCACATGGGCTTCTGAAAGACGGAACCGGGTGGCGGCCGGAAAACGCCATGGCCCCGCCCGGCACCACGCAATAGAAAAAGTCGGCAGGGAGAGAATTCATCTGTGTAACGCGAGCGCAATATAAGCCATCATCACGGGTCGTATAAAATACGCAGTAGGAGCACGGCTGCCTTATGTGCGCGCCTCGAAACAATGGAAACGAGCTTTTGATTGCGCATCATATCTCCGCGATGCGCTGTTAGCGCGGGCTTCGAAAACGTCGTGTCTTCTATCAGTTCCCTCTTTCTGAGTCGTCTCTTTTATTACCCCGTTTGTATTTTCTGTTTCTGACTTCGCTCTGGCCTTTTAAGATGTGTATCTTTTTCTTTTCTTTCTGGGAGTGCGCAAATCCCTGCCGTCGCTCAAAGCGAGAACGTCGTTGCTGTTTGCTGTCGTTGCTGGCATATGTCGTGTAACGAGTGCCTACACAACAAGCTGAACATCGCCTCCAACTCAGAGAGAGAGGGAGAGATGAGTCTGGACCTATTTTTCACTCTCGCTTATCTCCCTTCTCCTGCTTCCTTTTCTTTTTCACTTTTTTGTGCTAGAAACACGAGCGAGACGGGAATCTACGCGATGAACCGTTAGCAGAATCGAACGCATCGCACGGCGAATTGTTATCGTTGGCGAGTAAATAACGAGGTAGAGCCGAAATCCGGGAACAGCCGGAGAAAGGGAGACGGTTCAACACGTTTCAGTTTTGCCCGCTTGCGAGGCGCCATACCCGAAGAGACGGGCCAGTATGCTGATTTTCGAAGTTCGCTTGAACTGCGTTGCAACGAAGTGCGCTAAAACAACGCAGACAAAGAGCGCATGAACACGAAGGCTGTGAATGAGCAGTGAAGAGTCACGAACCGTGTAGCATCGGATACGCCTGAAGACGTCCGAACCAGCAACGTCAACGAGGTGTAACGAGCGAGTCATGAAAAGTGGCTCAGCAGCTATGCAGTTACCCCTTGTTGTTGCAGCGTCACTTGCTCCTATCGTCTGGAAGTTTTCCGAACCCTATAGAGCGTGAGTATGGAATCAACTTCGATACTCTCAGCTGTTCGCAAGACGGGCTGAGACGCGGGGCCGCACTGGGCGCCTTATTGCGCCCAACTGCCCCTGTCCACCTCACAAACTGGTGGAATTCGGCGAAGCTGCACAATTCCAGCAGGAAATCAGTAGTTGCTCCTAGTAGCACTTCAAACGCTACCTCGTAACTGCGCTGGCCACGCGTAGGCCTTCGATTTGCCCGCTGCACGCCGAACGAGGAGTCCATCATTCCAAGAAGAGAATCGAAGTCTAGCTGCCCTTGTTATCCTCGCCCGGTGAAACAACAGCGTCGTATGTTCCGACAACCTAGCGTCGCAAAAGCAACCGAACAAAAACAGACGGAGCCGGTC
Organism: Haemaphysalis longicornis; assembly: GCF_048455015.1. Lineage (NCBI taxonomy): Eukaryota > Metazoa > Arthropoda > Arachnida > Ixodida > Ixodidae > Haemaphysalis > Haemaphysalis longicornis. Next base: position 15,728,735 of record NW_027526225.1, on the reverse strand, counting down.
GAATCGGTAAACAAGCGCGACGGGAAGTTCACAACCTCGGCCCACAACCCTTCCTCCCCCCCCCCCCCCTCTTTTTTGGAAAGAACTAGAGAGGTACGGAAAGTCCCACAACGGGAGTCGCCAAGGTGCGCGAGGGGAACGGCGGCGTTTTGAAAAATGGTTAGCGAAATACGCTCGCGCGAACGCGTGCGCAGCCGAGACGCCACGGCGCCCGACGTAACAAATGGCACCGGAAGGGCGGCAGTCTTTAATCAAAAGCCGATCAGCATTCGAACTCGCTCTCTCTCTCTACGTATCGCCCGGGCTGAACCGGCAAGGGAGACAGGCAAAAGTAAAAGGAGAGGCAAGAGAAAGGACTAACACCGGTTTTGTTGTTTCGAACGAGAAGCAAGGGTGGCACACCCCGGCCCCGCCGGCCACTCTCGCTGCTGCTGCAACTGCCAGGTTAGCAATGGTATACGGTGAGCCAGTAGCAGATAAGCGATCGCGGCCGGCGATCTCAGGGCGTGCGTCGGAAGCCCGATTCTTGTTTCAAGAACGGGCAAACAACTGCGGCCGCGGCTGAATTAAAAGAAAAATACCGCAGAACAAATAACCAAAGGGGAAACCGAACAGAGGAGTAATAGTGGTATTAATAGTCAGTTCAGGGCACTTTACACAAACATCTCACCTGCCCTCTGCTTTATCCGGTTCCCCGACCAGGTCCGTGCACGCTCGGGTGCCTGTGGATGCGTGCTCGGGCCAGCCACGTAAATCACCCTAAGCAGGTTTTATTTTGCTTTCGCTGCACGCAGTAGACGTTTTCCGTACGATAGCGTCCCCTGCTTCATCAAAGCGGCAATAACCGATGGCCTCGCAGCGGCGGCTTGTATTGAAAACAAACGCTTTCATCGGCGTTAGAGGGACCGTGAAGAACGCAAAAAACTGCTTTGTCCAGATAACACTGAAGCCAATTTTATCCCAAGAATGCAATAAATATTGGAGATATTAAAGAAGACAACTGAACTAGTGGCAGCTCCCCAGCCACTTCCGGCTATTTCTCTATGATATCACAGAATCTTGTTTGTGCGATTGGCTGCCGCCGAGCTAAGCCATCACTAAAGACACATGACTGGACGATTTTAGCGGGACCTCTATGTTCCGTTTGATCCCATCGCTCGCATCAGTTAACATGATTGATTGATTGATTGATTGATTGATTGATTGATTGATTGTAGAGTTTTAACGCGCCGACGCAACGCAGGCGATGAGGCGCGCCGTAGTGGAGGGCTCCGGAGTAATTTTGACCACCTGGGGATCTTTAACGTGCGCCGAAATCTCGAACACACGGCCGTTTTTGCTTTTCGCCTTCATCAGAAAAGCGGCCGCGAATCGAACCCGCGACGTCGTGCTCAGCGGCACAACGCCTTAGACACTGAGCCACCACGGCGGGTTCAGTTAACATGAATTAACACGCTCATAATTACGTTTTTGTGCTGGCCTGTATGACATCACTCTTGTCCCATAACACAACACTGGAAAACTAAATTTCATCTTTACATTATTGCTACCGTTTTTTTTTTTTCTGTTGAGACCGTCTTTCGTGACTGCAATGGAACTGAGTGAAGTTCTGAAGGCTAGTTCTTTTAAATTAAACAAAGTCGTATTTTGTCTTCCCGGCCGCTTTAAAGCTAAATTTCATTTTTTTTTTCTCTAGTGTGTTCATTTTAGAGCGAAAGCTATAATACTCGAGGTACAAACCCAGAATACAGCTCGTTCCTCGTAGCGTCCACCTGACCTTTAAACTCGGCCAAGGTCAAGCCAGCACCTCGTGCGGCTGCGCGGTGAAAGCGTCGTTCCAAGGAGATGGGTGCGGAGAGGGGAAAGAGTAAGGTTGCGCGCCATCGGAAAACGATAGGAGGAGCTGGCTGCGTCCAAGTTCACTGCGCGTGCGCGCCGACTGCGCCGAACAGCGCGGGTTTTGTTTTGGGGTGCAATTGTGCGCGCGTTTGCATCGCGCTCTAGGGGCGAAAACCCAGCTTTCGCTCAACAAAATTGGTTTAAAAGCGTTCCACTACGGCGAAGCTAGATTTAGAGGGATGAACTGAGAGGTACAGTGCTATACTTAGAACCTCTAGGCATGGGAATCTCTACAACCTCTAGGTACGGGAAAAGCAGCAACGTTTTTGCAGCCTGTTTATAAGTTTCAGCTCACAGCAACACTGCAAAAACTGTGGACAGGCACTGAACATTGTGCCTGTTGGAGGGATTACCCGAAGATGCGCCATCCTCGCGATAGCATACTTGTTTACCTTGCTAACAAAACAAACCACGGAACGGCAATACGGGATTCCAGCAGTGCAGCACGGTTTTTTTCCCTTTTTCCCCGGTCACACAAACTCGTTCCTGGAACCATCGCAAAAACTACACACCATTCGAGGCCATTCGCGCCGACTTCGCCTTCTTCTGGTCGATTGCGAGCTACACCCCAGCAGACACTGTCCCTTCGAGTCCATCCGAAATCACCCGGTACCCGCCGCCAACAATGCCCAATGTTAGCTGCAGCCAACTTTTGAATGGTGAGGATGTGGCGACGACGCGCAGCGCGCCAACTTCCGGTTCGGCCGGAACTTCCGGCACGAGCCTTTCCGGAGTGCCGGCTACTGCGCTAGACTGCGTCGGCCTCCGCCTCCTCATAGTTGCATACACAGCAACGCGCTCGATGTCCTCGAGGCAAAAGGGTTCCCAGCCTCTATCGAGCGGCTCCCAGCACGCGAGCAGAACATTTGCGTCCGCTATCTGTGGCGAACGGCGCCAACGCGTAGTGTTTACGACTCGGTCCGGAACTGCGAAGGGTCGCGTTTCGACGCAGCCAAGAGTGCTTCGGTTGGAACGAGCAGTGCGAAAGAGCGCAGAACGCGAGCCATCCAGAAGGGCACGGCGAATGGGACCAGGCAGCAAAAATGGCCTCCGGCGGGCGTCGACACAGCCAGCGTATGAACTGGGCGATCACACTTTCGTCTTCGTAACGTAACGCGCCTCCTTTAGTATCTGCAAACGGTTCTGCTTTGGGCCTGGTCCAAGCTATAAAACGGCGGCTGCGTACCACGAACGCTATCTCCAGTGCGCGTTCTCTCTCTTGCAGGGCCCGTTGTTGACCGCGGCATCAGTGAGAAGTCACTCTCGTAGCTAGAAGCAATCATCTCGCACGTGGCGCTCATAGCGGGCGACCGATATAGCGAGGAAACACGCAACCAGCTCTCGCTATGAGCGGGCGTATATTCTACAAAAGACACAAATGAAGAAAGAAACAAAGGAAGAAAGAAAGAATGAGACACAGAGGACGAACAAACTAAGGAAAAACAGAAAGGAAATAACGAAAAAAAGATAAGGAAAGAAAGAACGTACCAAAGAAATAAAAAAAAATAAACAGATAAAGAAAGAAAGAAAGAAAGAAAGAAACAACGAAAGAAAGAAAGAAAGAAATAGAGGGGCAATGCAGAATTGGGCTCTCGGGTAGGGGCGTCGTTGCAGACGACCAAAGGCGCAGCAGCAGAATCAGAAACGCAAGAACGGCTTTCGCAGCGGCGCGTGGACGCAGACGGTTGCTTCCGAGGCGTGCATATTATGTATGTCCGCTGCCGTGGCCAACACACCAACAATGGGGGAGGCGCGGATCACGAACGGGACCACTGCTGCTGTTATAGAGCACCCAGTTCCGTTTCAGCTCGCGCAGCAGCGCGCGACGCGCCCAACACGAATCTGGAAGCACATTTCTGGCACGCGTTTGTCCGGGAATTCTGATCGAGCGCAGAAAAATCACTCGCGCTAGAAAACGTGCCTGAATGCCGGCGCGCTCGCGCCCTCGAAAGACGTGATGCTGCTCGATCCAAATGGAATCTAAAATTGGGATCGGCCGCCCTCTTTGGCTCCTCCCTACGTGGCTGGCATAGCCCGCATGGGCAGCACAGCTAAGTTATAACACGGAAGGGAAAGAAGCTACGTCGCTTATCGCCCTGCGCGACTATCCAGTGGATAGCGTACTCGAACGACCACAGAGGTAGAACTAGCGCCTGCTTGCAGAATTAGGTCGTTATCCGCCCAGTGCAACTCCTGAGTCATAAATAGCGGTCTTGAAGTCGCAGCAGAGTAGACCACAACCAATCTTCTTCGCACGCTATCTCCAACAGGCTCTCTCTCTCTCCCGGACTCGCCGCGGTGGCTCAGGGGCTAAGGCGTTGCGCTGCTGAGCACGAGGTCGCGGGTTCGATTCCCGGCCGCTTTTCCGATGGAGGCGAAAAGCAAAAACGGCCGTGTGTACGAGGTTTCGGCGCACGTTAAAGATCCCCAGGTGGTCAAAATTAATCCGGAGCCCTCCACTACGGCGCGCCTCATCGCCTGCGTTGCGTCGGCGCGTTAAACACTACAATCAATCAATCAATCAATCAATCAATCAATCAATCAATCAATCAATCAATCAATCAATCAATCAACCAATCAATCAATCTCACTCACTCACTCACTCACTCACTCACTCACTCACTCACTCACTCACTCAGAGAGGCCAAATCTCACGTGAGCATTGCCAAATCTTACGAAGTACGAAAAGACTGTGTTGGTCCCCCCATTTACTGCGCTGTCTCATTCTAACAAAATGTCAGGCTAAGAAAGGGCTCAGGAACGCCACACCCTCCGATGTTTTCGTTTTTGTTCGCTCTTTCAGTCGCGCACTTTTCAGCGAGGTTGTCATCGCTCTGCGCAAGCAGGAGTGATACCCGTCTTGCGGTGCACAGCCCTTCCTTCGCGCTCGTTTTAATTACTTTCGGCCCGCGTTTAAAGCCGCGCGGGCCTTCCGGCACTTTAACAAGCCAGCGACCACGCCTTCGGGCACGTAATTACGAACCGACGCCACGCCCAAGATTTAAACTAAGCCCGCCGACGAAAAAAGAACAGCGCAGTCGAGCGCCATCTCCCCGGACAGGTGCAAGGCTAAGCCACGCCTTTGACAACACGCAGTCGAAGCGGGGTAAACACAAACAGCAACCGAAAATATCCCTATGCAAGCCGTGTCGAGTTTCGGAGCTCGTTTTTTGTCTTCTTTTGCGTGTCGCGCTGTGATTGCGCAAGACCCCGTCTTTGCGCGCTCTTGCTCCCGGAAATGGGTGTATTTTAAGCCGAAAGCCTCATTGGAAAATTTGGAATTTAAAGCGAGGCTTAGAGTGCCTCACAGATGGCGAGGGTCGTCCGCGTAAAAACGCACTGCAGGAAAGCCAACTTCATACTATGGGTTTCGCAAAACCATGATGATGATGATGAGTAGGAGGAGGATGATGAGCGAAGGCACACCAAGTTCATTTGTTAGAACTACCGCGAAAGCACAAATTTTGTGATAGAGTTTCCATATTCAGTTGGTTGTTTCATTAGCTCACTTATAGTAAACAAGTGCATCTATTGCGCTTTATATATGACTGAAATCAAGGCTATTGTTTCTTCTCCATTCACGAACAAAATTAAAAATAAACCTGACTCTCAACCGTGCCAATTTTCCAGCATTCGTTACACGCGTTCCCCACTAGGAATACAGCTTTTCCTAGAATCTCGAAACAAAAATGGTGCGCTAAAATTTTGATGCTTCGTTTTTCGAGGTAATTTGCCTTATATTCACGGTTTTAAGCATCCAATATTGTTATGCTTTAATAGTGAAGCGCTTTCACGGTAAAAGGTAAACCGTTAAACGTTTTTCAAACATTCCCTACGCTGATGTGAGGACGCTCATACTCGGGGACGGCATAGAATCGAAAAAAACACGGCGCCCTATCAAGAGAAATGTATAGTTTACAGATGGGTGAATGTTTGCATAGAATTTCCCAGTTAATCAAGTTCGTCAATGGCAACCTCCTTGTGACACCCGCACGTGTCGTGTTGGCACTTAAATTCATTATATTGCGGGTCGCTGAGATTGTCTTATAACTTCTTCAATGCGGCCAACTGCGCACTCAGGACGCATATCAACCAAACGTTGACACGCAGTCTGCCAAGTAAAGCGTTTCCTCACACGCAGACCAACTGCAACAAGGAGGCGCCCTCTATGCGTAATCCCCCGCCAGTGCCACGCTTCGGCAATCACCTTTGATCAACGACACACCCAACGATTATCGGCGTCTGCAATCACTTAGAGATATGAATACGCCACGTCACCTCCTCCGTTGAAGCTACACGAACGCGCTGATACGCGTTCTTCATTCCAAATCGAACACCTCCCCCACCCCCCTCATTTTTTTTTCTTTGGTGACGTAGACACCTCGGCTAACTACCTCCCGAAGCGTTGAACACGTTCCTCGATACATTATCGTCCCAGCGTGCATACGCAACCCCGGCAGAAAGCATATATATGGTGCTGGGCCGATTCCGCCATTTCTCATCGCTCACAGCGGGACATCCGCTTTCGGCTCGACTCGGCTCGGCTTGGCTGGATGATGTACGAGTCTGGCGCGCCCGCAACGGCGCCGCTTATTGCATAAAGGAATATCCGCATACGTAATTGGGATCACCGTCTGTCGGCACCGCCAGCGAAGAGATAGAGGGGCAAAAATGCAGTTCGCATATCACAAACGCTTTAAATCACAGAGCATCCATCGTTCATGTATGCAAACCAGCCTTCAGCGTGCGTTTCTTACGTAAAGGAGTTTGTGAAATTACGGCGAACTGCCGGACACTTTTATGCTCACCCGACGGAACACTAAATAAAAACGCAGGCTGCATCAGTGAATGGCGCAAGATATGAAAAAGAAAACATACTAAACATCATAATTCTGAAGGGAGAAATTATGTTGCAGAGGTGGCCACAGAATGCTTCATGATAGGATATTTAAACGATAACGATCATCCTACATCATAACTCGAGGGAAAGGTTACCGAAAAAATTCGCGTGCAGTCAAAAAAATTCCTTGGGGCACTTAAGTCGGCTTACGTGCTCTGAAGACGAACGCATTATGGCTTCCCTTGACTTGACGGTACTCATCAGAGACTTCCTTTCTGCGACACCGTGTTCGAGCTCTCGTTCCTCGCTTTCGTTTATTTCTCTCTTGACAAAATTAAATTATTTCCACGGGCCGATTGGCGTCACTGCACTGCCTAGGTACCCAAAGACAAGAGTTCTACGTGGCTACGGCGCACCTGTTCCACTCACGTGATGACGTAGCGTTTTGGAAACACGCTCGGCTCGTGCTCGATTCCGAATTCGATTCTCAGACCAATTCCAACGTGCCCATTCTTCTCCACAGACTAATTGATTTACTTTATCCACAGACGTACTTTGAAACGCATTGTTGCATTTTTGTAGGGAAGTATTTATTTTAAATTTGAACGCCGCGGTCATTCGCTGTGCCGCATAACGGCGCTTTTTCGCGCAATGGGCCACGCCATGTTTTCTGCAGTAAAAAAAACAAAGTTTTGCGACTGTAGGCGACTAAGCCACTTTGCTCAATGTCCTCCATCCTCGTTTTAGCCTTCTTTACAGTTTCTTCAGACACTGCTCGTGTTCCTTTCTGTCTTTTTCCCGCGCCTTCTTCCCTCTTATTTCTTTGAAAGCGTCACCTCCACCTTTTTCTACCGGCTAAACTCAGGTTGCACCGGTGGGCGCCAATGCATGCTTACTCAATTCTTAGGTCACGCCAAGATGCTATGACCTCAGCCCCGAAGAACAGTGAGCGCCGGTCGGGAAAAGGCCAGGGCTGTGTTTTTCTCCTTGCAGTTGCAGTTTCAGTTTATTGTTTCAGTTGAAATGGTAGAGTGCCTACATAACTCTAGGAGGTCCCATAGTCATAGACTGGGGAGGGTTCCGCAGAACAACTCGCTGCTCCGACAACTCGGGCTGTTGGCTACCGCAAGAAGCGGCAAACGGAGAGTGCTGTAGGCACCCGTGACCATACCGCTAACACTGACTGAGCCCGACGATCATTATTTGCACATTGCGCGTTTTCCACGTGACACGCAAAAAGAAAATCAACTCGGTCCCAGGGTCCGCCCGATAATTGGCCGCGGCCGTTAACGTGCCACTGGAATTCAAAAGCAGCGCACTTGTTCAGCGCCCGTCACCAACGTTACTAGATTATTCTAGTAACGTTCTAGTAACCTATCTAGTAACGTTGCCCGTCACGTTGGGCACGCAAACTGCTTCGTCACTTCCGGTACGAGCACATACATCCTCGCTCCAGCCAAGACCCGCTTGGCGGCACCCGCCCCAACTACGGCGCCACCTCGAGCAGAAATCGGACGCACAGATGGGAGTGATGCTTGCGAGTGTTCAAAGCTGTCGTTCTCGCCCTGCTGTTCGTGTTTGTTTTCTCTCTTCGGAGGAGCAAGAAGCAAGGCGAATGGAAACGCAGCGAGACCGCCGAGGGCCCCGGAATGCCGTCTGCACGTGGGACGCCGCTTTAAAGCGTCCCGGCCGCCATCCCTCTTCGTTACCCGCCAGCAAACTCGCGCGGCGAGCGAGCGAATCAGGTTCTTCTTCCCTTTGCTTCTCGTCTTAGCACTCTCCCGCTCTGCTTTTGTGCGCAGCACGCAAGGTCTCGGAGGAAACAAAACCGGCCGCGGCACTGGTCACCATTCCGCTTCCACGGTGAGTGATCGATTGAAGCGCGAGGAACAGCTTTTTGTAGACCCGAAACGTCCCTGACGCCACCAGCCTGCTGGCGACCGAGCAACAAAGGGCGCAACGGAACGCGAAAGTGCTGCACATGCAACAACAGAGGCTGAAAGAGTGGCGGTTTCCATATGTATATATATATATATATATATATATATAGTTTGGGAACAAAACACTCACAGTGTAAGAGAAAACAAGGTAAGTAGAGACAGAGACACGCAAGAAAACATTGAAAAACGTTACAAGAAACTTCATTTTTAAATGTTTTTCTCGTCGGTCTCGGCCTTTACTGATCTTGCATATGCGTACACACACAGAGATCCCGAAAAACACTGGCGACGGACAAACGGACCAACGCAAAGCTAAACCTTCGCGTTCTGTACAGACAGGTTTAATCCTTCTGGGTTTTCTTCTCCGGATTGACAGCAGCGGGGCTATACAAAAACCATTGGCATTTCAAGGCCAGACAAGCGGGACGTGGTCCGAGCGCCTTCAATAAACTCCAACGTAATTATCGATAACCTGCTACAAGTCCTTGGACAACGTGAGAGGATTTATACGCCAGGTGATAGATAACGCTCGCACTTTTTTGGCGTCCGATCAGAGCAGCTGCGACCCTGGTATACAGGGCGTATGAGGGGTACGTTTGCACGCTTTGGTGCGTGTGCGATTGTATGCGCCTGATAAACGCAAGCACGGTCCTGTGAGCGCGTGCTCTTCTATATACGTATACCAGCGAATAAACGGAAGATACGCTAGCGCTGAACAGAAGGAACTGGCGCTTAACCATGAAGACAAAATGAAAAGACTCAGACTTCGCGCTAGACTGATGTAATATGGACAGGCGTAATATGGGGAAGAAGTAAAAACACTTTTCAGTGCGTTAACCGCACGTCAGCCCTGATGTGATGCGATCGAACGGAACTCCATAGTTACCCCGCTACAAACGACCGGTTATGATGCTCCAATGTGGTGGCCTTGCTGGGCGGCCGCCAATCGTACAAGCACGATTTTGTGACGTCATAGACACGATTTCGTGACGTCATAGACAAGTCGCCGGGAATTGGCTGGGGAGCCGCCGCCGTTTCATGTTCTTCCTTCAATAGCTCACCTATTTCTCTCGTTAAGTACGCGACAAAATTAGTATCATTGCCATCGGGACATAGCAGTTTTCTGAACTAACCCAACTTCGTATTTTATCGTCATGGCCCCTTTGATTGTGGTTAATCTGAAACCAGCCAAGCAGCAACTTTTACTTAGCGAGCGTGAACAGAAAAAACGCTGGCGTGTACGTGCTAATGGGTTATGTGCGCGCACGTGAGAAAAACGCTGTACCCTCGGCCACTTGCGAAAGCAGCAAATGAAATGCACATACAACGACACACAAGATGAGTCGAGACGGAACCAATCGATGATCACTGAGCTGTCCCACGAAAGATGCCAGCGAAGTCCATGCTGCAGCATTTGGAATGGAGACTGCGGACGAACCATCAGTCCCGGTCGCAACAATGCGAAGGCTCCGATTTGACAGGTCATGTTCGTGGTGGCGGTGCGGCTTCGGCCCAACACGGAGTTTATTTTTTTCTGACGAAAACGAAATAGAAGAATTCCGCGAATTTCGATGTCCGCATCAATGAGATAACCCGCGTGGTCAGAATAATCTCGCAGCCTACTCGACTGCAAGAGTTTAGGTGCTGCTACGGACCGTTCAATTCCGAGGAACGATACCGTTCTCACCTTGGGCGCTAGGGAAAGGAACCACCACTAGAAACCTCCAAGGAGGAAACAGCATAAGCATATCTCTGCTCATTCGATTTTACCGGTTCGTTTGAAGGCAGCGGTGCCACGAGCACTTTAAATGCGTCAGCACTGCTATGTGGACGCAAGTGTCCGCTAGTCCGTCACGCTTCATCTGTAGCCCACACAGAAAAAAAAAAGGAAACGATGTTACTAAATGATCGTACAAGCACGACCGCTTGTGTTTCCCCTAAAAAAACGTCTTTCCAGCGGTTCACACTTGCACAGTCGTGAAGCCGACTTCATCATCATCATCATCATCACCAGCCTGTCTACGCCCACTGCAGGGCAAAGGCCTCTCCCATTATTCTCCAATTACCTCGGTCCTGTGCCAACTGTGACCAATTTATCCCCGCAAACTTCTTGATCTCATCTGCCCATCTAACTTTCTGCCGCCCCCTGCAGCGCTTGCCTTCTCTAGGGATCCACTCTGTTACCCTTAATGACCAGCGGTTATCTTGCCTTCGCATTACATGTCCTGCCCACGTCCATTTCTTCTTCTTAATTTCTACTAATATGTCTTTAACACCAGTTTGCTCCCTGACCCACTCCGCCCTCTTCTTGTCCCTTAATGTTACACCTATCATTTTCCGCTCCATTGCCCGCTGAGTCGTTCTCAATTTAAGTTGAACCCTCTTAGTGAGCCTCCAAGTTTCTGCCCCGTAGGTGAGTACCGGTAAGATGCAGCTGTCATACACTTTCTTCTTCAGCGACAATGGTAGGTTGCTATTCATTATCTGGGAATGTCTGCCATATGCACCCCACCCCATTCTGATCCTTCTAATTATCTCTGCCTCATGGTTGGGATCTGGGGTCACAACTTGGCCTAAGTAGATATATTCGCTTACCACTTCCACTGCCTCGCCACCTATCTTAAACTGCTGTGCTGTCCCGAGGTTATTGATCATTACTTTAGTTTTCTGCATATTAATTTTCAGGCCCACGGTTCTACTCTGTTCGCCCAGTGCGGAAAGCATGCTTTGCAATTCGTCCCCCGAGTTACTTAGCAAGGCAACGTCATCAGCAAATCTGAGGTTACTGAGGTATTCTCCAATAACCCTTACTCCCACCTGTTCCCAATCCAACGTTCTGAATACTTCTTGTAAGCATGCTGTGAATAACATTGGAGAGATTGTGTCTCCTTGTCTGACACCCTTCCTTATAGGTATTTTACTGCTCTCCTTATGGAGGATGATGGTAGCTGTAGACCCATTATAGATATCCTCTAGTATTCTTACATAATGCTCATCTACCCCCTGGTTCCGTAATGCCTGAATGACTGCTAGGGTTTCGACCGAGTCAAATGCTTTCTCATAATCTATGAAGGCTATATATAGGGGTTGAGTATACTCAGCGCACTTCTCTATCACCTGATTGATCGTGTGAATATGGTCCATTGTTGAATAACCTTTACGGAACCCTGCTTGTTCTTTAGGTTGACTGAAATCTAAGGTTGCAGAAATTCGGTTAGCGATTACCTTGGTAAATACCTTGTAGACGACTGACAGTAAGCTGATCGGCCTGTAGTTTTTCAAGTCCTTCATGTCGCCTTTCTTATGGATTAGGATGATGTTCGCGTTCTTCCAGGATTCCGGTACCATTGCGGTCATTTAGCATTGCGTATACAGGTTTGCCAGTTTTTCAAGTACAATTTCTCCGCCATCCTTCAAGAGGTCTGCTGTTATCTGATCCTCACCAGGTGCTTTGCCCCCTTTCATTTCTTTCAAAGCCTTCCTTACTTCTTCGGTCGTTACTGGTGGGATGTCTATCTCCTCTGAACTACTCTCTCGTTCGGCATTATCCTGTATGTCCCGGCTACTGTACAGATCCCTATAGAACTCCTCGGCCACTGTGACTATTTTATCCCTATTTGTGATGACATTGCCTTGCTTATCCTTAAGTGCATACATCTGATTTTTCCCCACGCCAAGACGTCTCTTTACTGCTTTCAGTAAAGTAGTAGGTCCCCCCTGCTATTTCTACAGCCCAGACCGTAGTTCCCAACTGCCTTGTCTCCAGCCTGATTCTTGCCTACTTTAGCATTGAAGTCCCCCATAACTACACTATACTGCGTTTTTACTTTAGCCATTGCCGATTCCACATCTTCATAGAAGCGTTCCACTACTTGGTCGTCGTGGCTGGATGTGGGCGCGTTAAGTCGGCTTCCCCCCCTGGGGAAGCCGACTTAACAAAGGTTTTTCCAGCAATGCATTTGTGCGTGGCAATAAAACCGACTTTAAAAAAAAAATCCGCAAGGAAATTTAGGAAAATTTTCGCATTTTCTCTCCTTTACTCCATAATTCAAGCAGACGGACGGCGGCCAACCCACCAATTGCGTAACGTAAACAGCACAGGCTTGCAGAAGTAACAAAAACTAGGGTATAATGATTAAGTAGAACTCAAGATAGTGGTGGAACGGCTCGTGCGGCGGACGCGCCGAACGTGCAGCCAATTTCCCCAGACCCGTCAAGCCCGTATTTCACTGGGATAATACACTTGGGCTCCCATCAATCGGCACGTAGCTGCAGAGGGCGCAACGCCGCAGAGCCGGAGTCAACGCCGGAAACTTTTTATCCGAGAAACGAAAAACCCAAGCGAGGCTAAAACGAATACGCCCTGTTTTAGAGCGCGCTCGCTCGGCCACATTCCATCCCCGGACAGACTGCCGAAGACCCCCCGGGGCACTGTACTACGCACCCCGGGAGCCTCTCGTTCGTTACTTCATCGCCGCAGCGGCCGTGACAGCGCCGTCACGACGCAACAACGCGGACGACATCGGCTGTCTAATTAAACGGGGAGGGCGCATCGCCGAACAAAGGCAGCACCGAAGTCAAACCCAAGGCCCTGGCGACCGCGCCACGCCCTCGGATGCTGTCCGGCGGGCAGCAGTAGCAGCAGCGAACTCTGACCGGTCTTCGGCCGGACTGCTCGCAGCATGGCGCGACTGGCGCTCTTCGACGGCGGGCTAATGAACGGATAATGTAAAAAAGGGAGACATAACATTCGATGGAACGCGCACGACAAAAATGGCCGCGTATCTGCTCCTTTTGTTGCAAATGTCGACGAAAGATGATAGTCGACTGGCGCCCCTGCCAAGTAAACGCCTCCCTTCTCTTTCCCGCTCACCTCTCATGCTGTTCCTCTCCCGTCTCGTTCCTTCCAGGATAACACGCTAGAGATTTGCTGAAGTTAATTTAAATTTACCGCGTTCCACTGCTCCAAGTCGGGTGCCTCGATGCCAGCGCTGCCTTACGGCGGAGACGCGCGTGAATCGAGGCACCTTACTACAACATTAATAGAACCGCGTTGCCCTACTCCACGAGCGTTACAAGTGGAACGGGGATCCCATCCAGTGGAACCTTTCGTTGCTATTGCCGTTTGATGTCTTAAATGCCGCCAGGAGGTAGCGTTGGCAACAGCAGACGACAGTTTTCTGACGTTTATGAAGTATTTTATTTGCTATCGCAAAAATCAAGCATCCATGATTTTTTAAATAGAGGAACTCTGCAAATATCGCGTATGTATTGATTTTCTGCCTTATATTTCCGTAATATCTTGTTCTTCCTCAACAATGTCGCCACGTATGAACACTGATACAGACGTTTAGATTTGGCCGTGAGTATATTGCGCAGCTTTTCATTCACTTTGACCGGGTGGCTGAATCGAGTCACAGACAGACAGACAGACAGACAGACAGACAGACAGACAGACAGACAGACAGACAGACAGACAGACAGACAGACAGACAGACAGACAGACAGACAGAGATACCAATATTTCTGCGTTTTAGTATCCCAAGAAGGACTACTGTCGTTAATGAATTAACAAGTCTTGACTACGGCGCCCTAAAGCTTCAATCAATGGCCGGAGTGATCGTTGTCCGGCAGTTGGTACCGAAACCGCCGCCAGAAAGAAGCCCTGCTCGCTTCTGCACGGCGCTGGTGGCGCCACCTGGGAGCGGCGCGACAAGTTTAGGAGGCGGGGTTTTTAAACCGAGGAACGAGCCCTCCGCGCCTCCTCGAGCGTTGTTTGTTCTAGTCCATAATAACGGGAGCGAGATCGCATCCACCCAGGCGTGATGCAATATATAGATGAGTATGAGCTCTTGATTGAGTTAATAGCAAGTCTTTCGCACATTTGAACAATGAACCGGGCACAAACGGCGGGGAACTTGTTACTTTGCTAATGCCAGGACCAAAGCAGGAACTTTTTGACACCCTTCCCTGGTTTAGCTTAGATGCAAGCGCAAGGAGTCTTTCACGTATTCGCTTGAAAACTTTGAGAGAAAAAGTTACTCAAACGTCGCGGATGTCATGGGAAGAAGTGGGGCGCCGGTAAATGCGAAGTCTTTGGAGTAACTTGAAGCTATGTTATGTCCGGCGACTGTTCTTGAAGTTACTTGGTCATGTGTGCTAGCGTTCACTCCGACTAAACTCCTGAACAGCCAGCATCAGCTGAAGACAGACTCAAAATGGCTCCAATTTGTCTCTCGAACAAATCATGTCTGTCCCTGCCTTCGGAACAAACCTTGTGCTACATTTCGCGTGCATCAAACACTTCCTGTACGATCTTCTCCTTCTCGATTAAAAAAAAAAAAAGAACAGGTGATGGTGCACGAATTTAGGACCCCAATAAAAATTCTCACTAACGCCAGCTTACAGAACATAACATCCTGCTTGTAGAGAGAGGGACGGACGGATACAGCGACGACCCGGAGCTTGGCCCTGCGTAACGAGCACGCGTTTCAGCGCGCGGCGTCTGCACCTCTCTCTCCCGCCGATGAGGAGGTTGGAGTCGGAGGTCGTTAAACGACAATCAATCAATATAGCGGCGCGCTCGACGCAACGCGACAGTTATCTGCGCCCGATCCGCCCGCCCTCTCCTGCCCCTTCGGCCTCGCTCGTGTTTCCGATGTCGTTAAACAAACGGAACGCTGACTTCCGAGTTGAACATCACCGCTTTTATTTCTCTCTGAATTTCCGTTTGTCGCCCTTCCCCCTCAGCCTGTGCACCCCGCACGTGCTCATAGTGGAAACACAGCGTGCCGCACGCCCCAACATGCGATCGTCTGCGCGAGGCTTAACGGAGGAGCAGACGATAGCATCAGGGTGACGCCCGTCCAAGTGCTGCCCCGTCGTTTCTTCTCTTTTTTTTTTTTTTTTGTTCCCCATTTTCGTACTCTAGGTTCGCGCTATTTTTTTCTGTTTGCACCAATTATCTTCGTCCAGATAAATGAACCTCTTTTCTCTAAGCCAAAATAACGCACCAAGCCCCGAGCCTTGCGCCAGCGACAGCACTTTATTTCGTTCCCCCCTGCGCAGACAATAGCGTGCTCGTCTCTTTCTATATCCCCGGATCGTTCCCGCAGAACTCGTGGACGTTCGCCGGCACAAGGGAAATATTAGAAGCTCCCCTCTTGTCTGCCCCTCATCTGGTGCTTTAGCTGCCTAATCTTGCCTTCTCGGCCGCATCCATGGGCTCCGTCGCGCCTAAGGTCTCTCCGCTTGTTTTAATTCGGGCCCCCTTAATGCCTTCTCGTTCGGCATCTAGATACCAGTTTTGGACGCCCTTACATTCACCTCCCCCTCTCACTTTCGCCTTCGCGTGCTCTTCCGCGCACCATTCCTCGCTCTCACGCCATTACCGGCTCTTGCTTTCCCGTCCTATCACTTTTACTTCCTTCATGCGTTTCGCGCTCGGCAGACTCTCGCCGTCAGTCTGTCAGCAGCCAGTTCGCGCAGTTTCCGGCTAAAAAAAGACTCAAAACAAGAGCGCTCATTCTCCGCACTGGCTCGCGCCAGTCGTTAGCTTATCGCGGCTAGAAATCGGCCACCCGCCAATTTATCGCCGCTCTTTCGCGCCGCCTTTGCTTTTTGCTTTCTTCTTGCGGGCGTATGCCTTCGGCGTAACCCCTCGTAGGGCCTCCACGGCCGCATAGCGCACGCCGTATATGCTCGCTTACTCCGCACTTCGACAAAGAGCGACTTCGAGCGCGTTTTTGTACCCATGCCGCATTCTTCGGCGACCCGCGCGGAGTTTTTGTTTGTGTTGGCGGGTCTGAGCGTTGAGATTACGCGGCATCCTTCAGACCACACTTTCTGGGAATTGCATCGGCTCGGAACGACCAAGCCGGCGCTCAGAAACAATGGACCTCCATTTTGTACGAACTTCGCCTCGCGAAGGCTGGTGGCCAGGGTACTCGGGGATTCCACAGCTGTAGTTATAGAATGCGCCGCGTAGCCAGAGGCAGTATTTTGTACGTCTGCCGTTCTTACTTTTTTTTTTCATTAAAGTCGAATGCCTTGCAAAAGTGCTGCCTATATATAAATATGTGTGTGTTTCCTTTACGTGCTTTGAAGTTTCTGCTGTATTCGTTCCCGATTCTTTCCTTTCTTGGTTTGTACACGTATTGCAAAGTTATTTAATGCTTTCTATTTTTCTTTTCGGTGTACTGCCGTGTACCACTCCCCTCGAGAATGTCCCTACATAACATAGACAGTTATGCGCCAGTGCTAAGACTCACAAATGATTCTTGCTGGATAATTTAACATTTTTTTTTACGAACGGGCTTTTACTGACATTTAATACAACTGATTTATTTTGCATAAGGTAAGCTTTCTTCTGGGACAATAACCTAGCAAAATAGCCTCGAAAAAGGAACGCATCTATTTTCGTGTGAATGTTACTCATGAAACGCTTCTGCCAATGTTGTAACAGCCGATGGCCCACTCCTTTGCACGCCCCCACCGAGAACGGAACATTAAAGCGCAACAAGGTTTCAGGCTAACTGCGCGACAGAACTTCGCAGGGCACTTAAGAACTTTAGAGCAGTTGATCAAGAAAGTAACCCCACGTCTCCAGAGGCAGGGCACGTACCGCAATTTCCCCTTCTTTATACTCTGGGGCCATATACGTACGCTGACTTTTTTTCAACTTCTCTGCGTCCAGAACCACTTTTGGTCGTCCCGCGATGCCTCCATTCTTAAAACCATACACTGCTTCTCGCCGAGAAGGTTTTCTACTAGCAAAACACAAGGGCGGAGTCAGTCCATTAAGTTAGTGCCCCCTGCTAAAACGCCCTTCGCCCAGCGAAAAGGCAAATTGCGCTTGCCTTACAAGCCCGCCTGGTTCGTTGTTATTCGATCGCCTGCCGCCACCGTACATCCGGGCATTTCACCCCGGGGGACATTTGTCTGCAGCTTCCATTAGCAGACGACGTGCTAGACGCGGGATTTCGCGAAACCAAGACTAAAAAAGCGATTTCTGGAGTAACCTCGGGGATAATGCAATATGCAAGGAGCAGCAACCTTCAGGGTAATACAATATGCGAGGCCCCGTGTCCCAAGAGCCAGGTCGTGTTCCGCAAGGTACGCGAGCGGAGTCTGCAGGGAGCAGACGACCGCGGTTCGACACTTGGCTGAGTGGCTAAATTGATGCTGAAGTCCCCGCGACGTCCAGCATGTTGTCGACGAGATGGAGCGCCGCCGTTCGGACGGAAGAGCCATTAGCGGGAGACGTGGTAGAGAGACGATTAAAGGGGTCATGAAGACAAAAAAGATTTCTTGAATTTGGGAGAATGAGCCTTTGGCGAATCACTCAGCTCCAGTCGGGTCACAAAGAATGTTTTCTTCATTGAAAAAAAAAAAAAGCGTACGAAATAATCAAGCACTTCCAAATTTCGCGCTACAGCCGCGTAATATGGACCATCATATGATACGGACGTAATATGGCAGGAGTGACGCAATATGGACGATCATATAAAGCATACATATAAGTGTGTTAACTGCTCTTAAAATCCAAGTGACACAATCAAATTGGACTAGAGGACCCTCTGAAACCACCCAGTCCTGTTTGATGGTGGCCGCCAATCGCACCTACACAAGATCCGATGACGTCATCGAAAAATCGCCGGAAAGTGGCTGCGGAGTCACCATAGCTTCATCTGTTCTTCTCGGTGCCTTGATTACTTTACGTTTGACGTTTGCGATAGAACCATCGTTGTTAATGGCCCAGCAGTCTTTTTGACGAATGGAACTTTCATTTTGCCTGGGACCCTGCAACACTTTTTCCAACTTTTTTTGAAATCCAAAATGCTTGCAGTACGTAGTCACCAAACACACCCAGTACTTAGATTAGAGGGGTCGCAAAGTACCTCAGACCAAAATTATTGCTCTATGGCCATCAGATAACTTGTAAACTCGCTCGAAAATTTATCCTCTCTTTCCCGGTCTTGACGTTCTTCGACGGCCCGAATTACGTCACTAAGGCCATGTAGCGGCTGTTGGCCGGTTTTCCTTCAGTTGCAGCAATGGACGCTTTTCGATAGCAGCTTTAAAAAAAAAGCCACAAAAGGAAAGTACAAATGGAAGGCGTATCTGGTGCGCCGAGCAAATCACGCAGTGCCGCTCCGTGCTGGCGATAACTATAGCTTTCGCAGTGGTTCCAGACGAGAAGGAAAGAGTGAAAGCGCTTATCGAGAGTGTTGCAGGGTCTCTTTAAGGGCAAACTTAGGCGCGGCTGAACGAAAATTGAACTAGATGCACGAAGACGGTAGAAGAGAAAAACAAAACCACGCCGCCGTTGCCGGATCGAATCTAGGCGCCAAGTCAATGGGTTTCAAGTCGAAATGGACATGAAAGGAGGCGATCCGCTGATCATCACCGTCGTCGACATACATTGCATGCGCGATGCAAGACGAGCGGATGTTCACTGTTCACTCGTTTAACCCTGTGCTTGCGAATAATCTTCCACAGGCGTACTTCTGTTGGCAGAGAAATATCGACATGTTTCTCGCTCCAAGCACCAACAAACGTGGGTGTAAACGCTGTACTACTTTAGGTTACGGTTACGCGTAGCTAGGCCTGATTGATTTGTTTCGTATTTTGCATCCCTGGAGCAAAAGTTCGTTTTCGAGCCAACCAGCTCCAACTTGAACGGTTTATTTTCAAGATCTCCCAAGCTACGAACATCCCACCTTATAGCTTCCCCCACTCGACCTAGCGTCTTCCTGATGTAATAAAGTCTCTCTCTCTCTCTCTCTCTCTCTCTCTCTCTCTCTCTCTCTCTCTCTCTCTCTCTCTCTCTCTCTCTCTCTCTCTCTCTCTCTCTCTCTATCTATCTATCTATCTATCTATCTATCTATCTATCTATCTATCTATCTATCTATCTATCTATCTATCTATCTATCTATCTCTCTCTCTCTCTCTCTCTTTAAGTAAACGATAGGATCTGTAACAAGTCCGATATTTCCACGTTCTTCTATTTTTTTTTCTACTTAAAACGCGTCAGGTAACGTACTTCCCTCAATAAAAGCTCTAGGGCTTCCAAACTACTCGTAAATTGAGTGCAGTCACGTGCAGCTTTATTCTCAATAGAGCCGTTTGAACTAGAAATGAAACATTTACTGCTGGTGGTTTCCATACCCGAAAACCAACGAGACGGTGAAATCATTTTGAAATGGGTTCACAATTAAACACCAGCACGCCCTTCGTACCATAGATTTTAAGTGATGTCACAAAACGACGGAGTATTTCAGCCTGCTGAGCACGTGATTGTGAATTGAAGGCGAGAACAACATTTAAGATTTCAAAGCTATACGAGCAATGAACTACCATGACAATCGGTGTCACCGTTGCCGGTGCGCTAAAATTTGTTAATCTGGAACTCAGCACGTGACCTAGCCAACCCCAGTATTTTCCTGAACTTGCGCTAGAATGTCAAGCATCATAGCCGTGCAAGATCTGTAGGAAAACAAGTCACCAGTCGGTCGCATCAATGAGCAGCAAGAATGCGCTTTCGGAGTGCACACCTCCATTAACAATGAAAGCTACTCTTCCTTCTTGAAAGTGCTTCGTTAAATGAGTGCGAGCTCACTCTCTGTGTCACGACTCCGCTCTCCGCTCAGTAGTTGGCCAGGACAGCTCCGTCTACCTCGGCTGCTGTAGAGTGCCTCATAGCACGCGTACCGACGGCCTTTGTACCCGCACAAACTTAAACCACACGCCCGAGCGCGCAGCGGAAATGGTATATTTATGCACAACGACAGGGCGCCGATATACGAGTAACAAACACGTCCCTCAAGATACAGAAATAAAAAAGGACGCACTCTCACGG
This sequence comes from Haemaphysalis longicornis, assembly GCF_048455015.1. Lineage (NCBI taxonomy): Eukaryota > Metazoa > Arthropoda > Arachnida > Ixodida > Ixodidae > Haemaphysalis > Haemaphysalis longicornis. Next base: position 15,708,196 of record NW_027526225.1, on the reverse strand, counting down.
CAGGAGTCACCTAGATACAAACAAACGCACAACGCAGGCAAAGCGTATTGCGCGAGGCTACCAGGCACCGTCAAAACTACGAAGACTGCCACACGTCAGGAACATCCCTGAAGCCGGTTTGACCTCAAGGCTTACAAATAACGGTCAGGGCACCGAAGGGCTTGGCGGAAGCCTTATCCGAAGCAAAGCGAGGCAATGGGCGCGCACTGCCTCACTCAGTCGTCTCTATAACGTCCAGGAGAATTAGCACATTGTATCATTCCTCCCCGCTTCTACACCTTGCGTGCAGAGCTCTGAAAGGAAAGCCCAGAATAACACTAACTGACATCACAAGCACGTAGCGCGGCCTACTTCAACCTGGTTCACGACTGACCGCTGAATCTACAACTGGGCTGTCAGGCGCGCCGTAGTGGACGGTTACGGGTTAATTCTGACCACCTGATGATCTTTCATGTGTTCAGAAAACTTGGCACACAGCCGTTTTCGTTTTTCGCCTCCACCCAAAAACCGGCCACCGCAGCCCGGCTCGAACCCACGTCCTTGGGCTCAGCAGCACAACACCCCAGCCACTGCGACACCGCGGAGGGTTCAACATGGTTCACGCGCGGAGGTTCAATCACGCTGCTAGCGTCTCCTCTCAGTTGCCGTCGTCGCCAACGCCGAGGAGGCATGTTTTCGTCTTTGCTCAAGAAGCAGGCACCTGCGTGAGGCGCGCACCGGCTACCCGCGCCCGAGCTTCCCAGCCACCTGCCGAGCATCTCGCCGGTTCTCTCACCCGCCTCACACGGCAGGGTGGCGCAGGAAGTGGCAACAGGAGCCAGCGAGCCTTCTGCGCCGTTTGTGGCGGCGCCAAGAACCTGTTTTTCCCGTCGGCGCCGCTGCGTGCTCGAGCCAGGCCCGGCCGAGGAAGGGTCCATCTCCGCCACGCGCCCGGGACAGGACTGCCCCAGTTGGTCAGTCCCCGCCGGGAGAAGAACAAGAGCAACGGGGCGTCACGTAATCGCCACCATCATCATCATCTTCGGAAGCAGCGGTGGTGCCCAACACGCGCACGGCAGAAGAGAGACGGCGAGGAAATTAATGCGAGCGGCGGCCGCCCAAGAACGCGAAAAACGCGAGCAGGCCGCCCAAGGCCGGTTCCCTGCCCTCTTCCAGCGGAGCGGGCGCAGAGGCTACTCACTGCCCCGCCCTGCCACGAGAGCAACAGGTCTCTGGAGTCTGCTGTGCGCCGCGCAGCCGCCGCAGCGCGCTCCTTCTTGCGGCGGCTATACAATGTTACGGGGCCGCTGCTCGCTTCTTTGTTTCGACTTTTTGCTCCTGTTTATCCTGGCCTCTTGCTTTGCTGCTTTTAAGCCCCTCTTCCTGGGGCCCGTTTCTGGCGCGCACGGACACCTCCCAGTCCCGCCGTCGCCGCCGCCACTCCTTGCCTTCTAATCTTCGGTTTCCACTACCAGGGCTCTCCCTCCTTGCTTTTCTTCCGTCCACTTTAGGTTCACCCATCTCCCCGCCCCAGTGCCCCTTCGAGCCCCGCATGCCCCATGCCTCCCCGGCACTGGAAGCACCATGCTCCGGCCATCGTGCTTGAAGTTCATCTGCTTCTCACTTTGCTCCCGTCGCATCTCTTGGCGCGTTTCCTCCAATATATTTCTCCTAGAAGCTTGAGTTGCGCTCCCATTTCCCTCTCCCCACTTCCTGCCTCAACGGAAAATGGCAGGACGGCAGAAGCCACTCTCCGCAGCAAACTCTGCCCCACCGACCACCTGCTCCAGTGACCTCGCCTCCTTCTGACCGCTAGCCGTGCTTCCTCCGTTTGTTTCCCTCACCAGCGACGCGCGCAGACATCCGCCCGTGCTCGGCAAAGTAGCCCACTCTCCCGGCTTCTGGCGCAGGTCTGCAAGGTGCCACGTGTCCGGACCATTGCAGACATGTCCGTTCACGCCCGCAACAGCGCGAGGGTGCCCCCCGCGTTGGAGGTGCAGCCGAGTACGTCCAGTAGCTGCGCTGCTGTCGGTGCAAGCGTATCAGGTAGCGGCAATCAAAGCCGGATGTCAGCGACGAGGGCGTTGTCCTAAAGCGCCGCCAAGGGACAAGCGCGGGGGGCCGAAGGGGCGTTGCCGCCGAAAAAGCCAAGGGAGCTCCCAATCACACGAGTCGCCATAGACTACTGGGACACACATTTTGTCCATACGAGGCAAAATTGCCTATTGCCCAAGAAGTTGCGCGTCATGCCCCTTTAACAGCGGGGTAAACTCGCTCGCATGGCCGGCACTTGACTGGTTTGACTTGACCATACTTAAAAGTAACTTTGCAGCATTGTAGTTGAAGGGTAGTTGAAGCTTGAAAGCTTGAGAAAATTGGCGCAGCTTGCAATAGCGGTGCAAGGCTGGAGAAACAGGAGAAACAGCAGAGCTGGCGGCCCCTCTCCCTTCGTCGGAGACCGTCGCAGCTCGACGGGCGTCGGTGAGGCTCGGCGGAGCATTGCCCAGGCTAGCGAAGCGAGCGCGAAGCTATGCACAGCTGCACCAGGGGTTGGCAACGCGAGGTGACGGAATCGCTCCGCGAGGTTTGACGCGACGGACGGATAACGCTCGGCTTAAACAGATCTGCTGTTAAAAAAAGCGAACTTAGTTAAAATTAAAGAACTATAGCTTTAACTGGATAAATACTCACTCCCTAGACACGTAATGGCACATAACTAAGGCACGTTCAGCACAGGGGGGAGACATGCGAAGTTCTACGAGTACTCGGGAAAGGCGGGCCTTACCTATCCGACCTGCCGCATTACAGGGAGGCTCAAATCAGCAGCTGGGCTGAAATTCTGAAGCACTTTTGCTATTAGAACTCTGGAGTTATTCATTTAAACTCTCGAAGAACCACCAGGACAACGATCTTAATTTAGCTCAGCTTAAAATACGAAGTTTGTCACGAACTTGCGCGAACGAATTTCACCAAGACTGGCTGTGGGGAGACGCGGTATTGTTCCTAAAGACGCACGCATTGGGAAGTGCAAACTTCAGCACGTGCCTTTCTCCAGAGGATACCGCTTTGGGTGTGCGTACACTCTTTGTCAAAATTTTCTAGGACGCGCAAAAACTGCACGAGCCGCCAAAATTTCAAAATGCCAGCTTGCCGCTTGGGTAAGGCTGAAACGTTTTATGCCGGAAAGCTAGAGAAAACACCTATATTTTTTTACTGTCACAAAATGTTATAGTCGCGGCTAAACGTTCACCTTATGCCTTGGATTATTTGCGGTAGAGAAACCTTTGGCGTTGCATAGAAATGCTTACATACATACATACGTACGTACATACATACATACATACATACCTACATACATGCCTACATACATACATACCTACATACATACATACATACATACATACGCAAATACATACATACATACATACATACATACATACATACATACATACATACATACATACATACATACATACATACATAAAGCTGTATTCCCCTGACGAGGTGCTTTCACAGGGAAACGCGGCGTATAGCTTCGCACAATGCCGGTCCGGGAGACTGCAGCATTCCCGGAATGATCTTCTTCCCCATATACACGACGCTCTCTTCTCAAAAGACATCACGCCCCGTGGCGCCGGCATAAAAAAAAAACAAAAAAAAAGGGGGGCAAGAAACCAAAACTCGCTTTCAAACAGCCCCATCATGGCTGGCTCCACGCCGAATGCAGCATGCACTCAACCTGCAGCGTCGGAATCCGGCCATGAAGGGATGAGAAAAGAAAATGAGGTGTGTTTTCAAGCTCATCTCCTCTGATACATACTCTAAAACATCACCACCACCACCACCACCATCATCATCATCATCACCATAATTTCTAATTGCAGCCTCGAGTAAGCGCTGAGTACGCGTCAAGGCTTATTCTCTGTTGTACCAGTGGACATTGTATTAGCTGCGTAAAAAGAGAAGTCGTCTTGCAAAGAAAGGACGAATATAAAAACTGTTCCTCGAGGCGGATGTAATCATCAAAACTTCGACAAAACGTTCCTTCGGTATCCCCATGCAGAGTCAATTTTAAATTCAGTTTAAAGTAACACATGGTTAATTATATACTTATTCTAACACATCTTTTTACTACTTAAACACCTGTATAGTGTACGCGCTTGCCTTTTCCTGTCTTTCCTGTAACGGGAACAAATACAAAAAAAAAACAATTACAAAATGAAGGTTCGATTCCCATAGACAATTAGGTGATTTGGAATGACCGCCAAATATAGAGGTTAAGAAGGTGGAAATTGAAATGCAACACAATTTATCTACAATGCAATCAAATTTCAATGTATTTTGCCTAACTACAAACTGTTTTGTACTTCGTTTTACCTGGAAGCTATTGGTAGCCTGAAGCGTTTGCGTTTCTGTCGCTTAAGCAGTAGCAAACACCCCAGGCGCAGCTCAACGCCCTTGGCTCGCGACTGCACACAACTATCAAGGTGCGCTTACCTAAACTGACTGGCGACACAAAGAAAAAAAGAAAAACGCATCGCTAATGAGAAGGAACACGACGCGAGAGAGAAGACAACGTTGCCTTGGTGACGAATTCCTGGACTGGCATCGACGGCATGCACCGCGATGCTATATAGAGACAAGATTGTGTTGATGACTCTCGCGGCATTCTCTCTTACTCTTCCGAAGTCTTGCTGCGCCGGCTCGCTGCGAGTTGCACGTAACCCGTTGCCGACGCGTAAGCGGCTCACGCGTTGCCTAGCGCCCCCGCCTCTGTATAATTAGGGAGCCCTTATTAGGCTGTACCTTAATTGTGGCACCTACAACCACACGCCAATAGCAGCTAGCCGCGGAGGCGATAAATCAAAAAGTCACAAAGTGTATCCCGACGCGGATATGTCGCAAAACGAAAGCGATTAAGACAAACCTAAGAAGGCACTCAGTAGAAGGCACTCGCAAAGGCGCTTGTGAAAGAATAGCCGCGGTGCATTCCAACGATTTGAGCGCGACGCGCCAGCACCAAAGTTTTGCTACCCGGCCATTACGCACATTAATCCTCGGCTTCGGGCAACTTTCTCCAGTTTTGGCTGCAGATGTATAAACGAAGCATCCTCCCTCCGTGCGTCTGGTCCCCACTCTCGGCCTGACATCCCCCGGGAAGCTAACGGTGATTCACCGCATTCCAAGCTGCAGGTGGCCCACGCTCAAAACGTCCGCAGTCAGCCCAAGATCGCACAGAACTTGAAGGAGGGGACGCGCCTTGTTCAAGAGCTTGCAGCCAGCGTTTATAAGATATATACCGAAGCGAAACAAGCGCCGCCAAAACTTCATCGCCGCAACTATCAGCACAGCTGAAGACCGCAGGGAGGGCGAAAGTTTGCGCCAGGAGCTGTATTCCACTCTTGTCGCACCGCGCGATGCGTCGCACATTCCACGCTATTACTGGCGCTCTTTTTCCCTTACTCGTACTCATTAAACCGCGGGTGTCAGCAGGAGGTACACGCTCCGGGGACGCGCATACCTCTGCTCGGAGGCATCTGTGCACACCGGACACCGGAAGAGCTGGGTCCCGACGCATTATAGACGCCGGAGCCGAGGACACATTCCACGCCGCAGTGTTACGCAAGCCCCCGCGTATACGCGCGCAAACACGCCCGACATACGCGGAGATAGCGGCGGCACATTCCCTAAACTACCTCGCAACGCATCCCGGACTCTTGCCTTTTCCTCCAGCGCGAATGTGGGCCCGCTGAGAATCGCAGTATCAAAATACCTGCAAGCGAAGCCGTGCGGGAAAGAACCCCGGCAGGAGCGTCGTCTGTGAGCCAAGGGTCCCTAGGGGAGGGTGGTCTTGCAATTGCCCGCTGAAGTTTGTTCAGCTGCGACAACTTAGCCAAAGCCGTTATCTGCGTCGTTCTCCGGTGCGTTGATACTTCTAGCTGCGCGCCGAGTCACCACAAAGAAATCGGCCTTTGGCAATTCAAGCACAGTACGGGGCAAGCTCTGCTCTTTTGCTGCCGCAAACAAGTTGCACATGCCGCGCATGGAATGGCAACGACGAGCATATGACCTTAATATTTTAATGGGGAAGAAAAGATGGCATACAGTGTACTGGCGCATAGCGGGGCGTGCACATGCGATGTATACGTGAAGGACGAGGGACAGATGATAAAGGTATGTGCATCAAAGGGGGGCTCTGGAGCAAATAAATGCGTATCTATGGCAACTGCGTTTCCGATGCGCTCTCTGCTTCATATGGAGTGCCTCAGGGCAGCGCGTTAGGGCCCCTTCTTTTCTTTAATTGAAGTCGATGATTTAACTCAGGTTATTGCTGATTTTGTTTCATTGACCAAAGAGACCACTGGTACATCGTGTATACACCGTAGAAGAGGTGGAGGAATGAAGGAAGACGTCACCTTCCAGGAAGCAATATGCGAAGTCCCTTCTCTCCCTACTCACTTCCCGAGTTTTAACACTGCTGGGTGGAAAGCAGCTATGGACGCTGACAGAAACGGACGTGGATGATCGGTGCAGCTAAAACCATAGGAGTCGTACGTGAAGATGGGACGAGCACCTTCTTTGGGGAGCTGTAAGGATGTAGAAGAAGAGGTGGAGGAATACACGAACAAGTAGGCTCATAAGAGACGACCAGCCAGCACAGATCTTTCTTATCTTTGGCCGACTTTTAACGTCCACATTACCCCCCCCCCCCCTTCCTACACATACTCCTACAAGCATCCCATATGCAACCGTGACTGACGTCTCGACGCTCCGACGTGAAAGCCTAAATCCCACGCGACAGAGAACACGGCGCTTGTAAGTTAAGAAAAATATGCCGCGTAGGGACTTAACAAAAAAGCAAAGAGTAAGGATTTGCACAACCAACCCAACACGCGCATCCACGCCGCCCCCTATATACATTTCCAGGGTACACGAGATGCCACTTTCCCGGCCAAAACACATTTCCATCTGTGCCGTTTTAGTGAGGAAGCAGCCGCACGTACAAAGGTAAGAAGAGAGAGCGAGCGTGGAAGAGATCGGTATTCCCAGACAGCCAGCAGACAGTTGAGGTAAACAGGTCTCAAAGTCAACGCCGCCTTTACGTCTACCACGAGACGACCCCTCCCCAGGGAAAACAGCAACTGCATTTCCCCCACTCACTCACCCGCCGCTATTTTATTTTTCCCGCAGTGAGACGCGCCGGGGAGTTAGAAAGACAAGCATGAGGACCTTCCCTGCAAGGAGCCTTCCGTATCCACAAACAGGAAGGCAAAAGAAAAGAATAAAAGCAAGAATGGCGGGGAGCGGCTTCAAACAAGTCGGGGTTCGACGACGGGGACCAAAACACGATGATGCGTCAGTTGGAGAGAGCATGCAGCCAAGCCAAGCCATCCATAGGAGCACGAGAAAGCCGCAGGAGTCAACTTAAGGAGGAGTGCTTCCTCTGCAGGTCTTTTAAACAGCTGCAGACGGAGAAGCTCACAGTGGGCTCCTCTTCTTCGTCGCAGGCTCGGTTTCACCATTGATGGGAGTAAACAAAAACGATGGCGAATATCCTCTCTTTTTTTGTCTCCCTTTTGCTTGCTTGTGCGGCGGGTTGAGGTCAACGCTTAGAGGGACGTAGAAGCGTGGCGCTGCAATGGGCAGCTCTCCCCTCCCGGGCTCTCTCTACCAAGACAGACAGACCCCTTCTGGTTCGCGTCTCGCAGCTGCTGCCCCAAGGCACTCGAATCACGGGTTGTGCCGCAGCCTTATTTTCCCGCTTCTTTTCCTTTAACCTGTCATTGACACTCCGCGAAAGAATCGCGCTAACTGGAGTCAGTCTGGCTGCACCTATTTACCCAATTACACGATTTCACCAAGCCTAAACCGGCATGCATCGAAATAGGCTATACGGTACTGGGTATTTTAGGCATTAATGTTGCGCGCAGGTTGCTCTGTGACCCGATCGATCGACTCACTGGCTACGGCGACGAGGCTCCCACTTTGATTACTCCCAATCACAGTTGCGTTTGGTCAGCGCTGACGACTACTAGTCCACATGCTCTACAAAAAGCGGTGGCGGCTAGAAAACACAAGTGTGAGACCTGTCTGCAGACGAATGTCCACTCTTAGGGACTGAGAGCGTTGACGAGAGTGTAAAGTTGGGCTTGGTAACGCGAAAAAGCAGACGCAGAACAAGAAAAAACGGACGAAGACGAGCGCTAAGATCCAGCAAAGTTTATTTTGCAGAGAGTGACTAAAACACAGAAAAGAAACCTTTCAAAACTGCACACTTGTTGCGCGCTCTCCGAAATAAACTTAGTTGGAAGTTAGCGCTCGTCTTCGCCACTTCTGTTGTCCTGTGTCCAAGTTCGCATTACTCCTACAAGAGGGAAAGCGTCCTTTCCGTCAAGCTGTGCGATGAGGTGGCATCGCTCTATGCAATCGATCCCTGCTTTGCACCTTACGTCTCTCATCGCAGTTTCCCCATAAGTAGCGGCCAACGAAAGAATCTCCATCGCGAGCAGCTGGCGCGAAAAAACAAGAAAAAAAGCACGGGGCGTTCTGGCGAAGAAAGGTGGTCCATCCATAGAGGGGAATGGCGTTATACCAAATCCTACACAAATCGCAAAGCTAGAGGGCCATCATTTTCCTTTTTTTTTTGCCACATTCCCCTCTTTTTACTTCCCCTTTACAGAAAAGACTCAAGTAAATATGGGAGAAAGAGCCGGTTCTACATCCCGTCTGCAAACGGGAAGACCAAGCTGAGAAATATAACCAGAGGAGACGCTGCAGGAGATGGCGGTGTGTATGGCTTTCCCACTACGCAGCAAGAAAACTATCCAGCACCAGAAGAAAGCGAGAAGGGACAGAAGAAAAAGATCAGCCGGAAGAGCGCAAAGTAAGCAAACAGGAGACCCAGATCAAAAACGGTCCTCAGTTCTCCAACGCGTAAGGGACGCAAGCAGGGCGCGCGCACGCACACACACACACACGCCCGAGGAAGGAATACCGCATCTCCACGATTCTAACGCGCACTGCCTTCACATTTCTGCGAACACGAAATCGGCTTCAGAACATCCAGCGACATCGCCATGGACACAAACTCCTCCAAAAATTAAATTCAATCTAATCCAAAGCAATCCGCCAAAACATCCCCCGAGTAAACTATGGCGTACCCATTCCTCGATGGGCATACCTCTGCCAGCTGTTGCGCATATTTATTTTTAAGTTACTAGAGCTAAGCTTTCCATGCCTACTTGATGGCGTTAGATGCCGCTACATAACGTACTGCAGAGATAGCCAACTTTACAAAATGGGATTCACAAGACGATGACGACGATGAGCTAAGGCACATCAAGCGCTTCGAGAAAAAAAAAAAAAAAAAAACGATTCCCGTGTTCGGATTCGAACCTGGGTCCCTCGCGTTATGAAACGAGGCCTATCCGGCTGCGCCATTCGGGCTCGACCGAAGCAGCGTCACGTATTACCCATGTTTCGTATTATTTTTTTACATTAAATTATTGTGTTCAGATTTTGGTGAGGAAACTCTGGTGTGGAAACGGGGGCGCGTTATAATCGTGAAAATACGGCATAAGGGGGCTGGTGCCCGAGGAGAGAAGCGAAGAAGACCCCGGGTCGGCAGCTGGCCGGACGGGTGGTAAAGCGGACGGAAGACGCTATCCTCCGCGCCAGCAGTGCGGCAGAAGAGAAGGGGCAAATATTTGGACGTCCACCCGGCACACAACGGCGGCGGGCGGCAGACCAATCTTGGTTTTCTCGGGAGATCGCCGCAGGGAGGGAGCGGGAAAGACGACGACATCATGCACGTCGCCTTCCGCGCGATGACGCCGACGGTGGCGCCGCCTGGCGAGAGGCGGGAAAGCGCTTCCAGGGGATGCACGAGGAGAATGAACGCCGCCTGTTTGCTTTCTCAGGGGAAGAATGGGGCCGAAGACGCGCTAGGCCTAACGGATCTCCACAGCCGCCGACGGTGGTGCCGCCTGGAGACAGAAGAAACGACTCGAGGGAAGGAATGGGTGACTACTACGAGGAACGAATGTTGGAGAACCAGCGAGCGATAAGCTGCCGATTAATGACCTTCCAGTTTGCAACTACAAGAGCAAACGTTCTCGTACGACAACAATCCCATGATTTGTTGCAAACGTAACGTAACCAGCAAGAAAGAAAGGAAACACTCAATCTTTGGAAGCTGTGGTCAAAGCTTACTCCGCCCTGGACGAGAGCAGAGGCACAGTCCAACGGCATCTAACTGGCGTGATTGCATTATTTATTTATTTATTTATTTATTTATTTATTTATTTATTTATTTACAGATACCGCTGTTTAGGTGCACGAGACACGACAGGAGTGGGTACAGTAGATGAAACAACAAACACACAATGCATTTGAAACGTATTACAAACTGCGGTTGTGCAATTCTGTTCGTTCGGTTTTTCCCAAAAGGAACCATCTAGGTTGTCCCCAAAAATCCCCAACGCTTTGAAAAAAAAAAAAAGAAGGCAATTTACGAATAGCTGGAAGGCAACAATAATAAGTAGAGAGATTGGCGCCTGGCACGTCCGGTGGAAAGACTGAAAGGAATTGGTGCTTCGATGCAACTGCGGGCAAGTGCGGTAGTTGCAACTGTGTGCAACTTGAATGCCGCCGTGCGCGCGGTAATGCGTAACTGACAGTACGCTTGCGTGTTGCTATCTGTTGATGCTGGCTTTTTCTAATCTGAGGGGCAGCTACATGTAAGGAGGCTAAGGACACATCCACGCTGGCGACGCTTAACCAAACTGCGCCACCTCTTCCCTTGCGATTACCAACTGGGCACCTTCCCTCCTAGCGCCCCCCTCCCCCAGCCGGAGGACATTGAAAGTGCTCGCAACGCCGCATAGGTGGCGCTAAACGTAGTATGACGCCCATATACACTTAGGCTGCTGCGGGAAACAATGACAAGTCTCTACTCGCAATACGACAAAGAAAACTAGGCGTAATGTGCAAATCGTGCAACACGCTGACGCGCCGGACAGTTTCTTCCCTTTCCAAAGCGCGATATTAAGCCCGGTACTCCCGGGGCAATTGCAAAGCGTTAAAGGGACCCTGAAACACTGTTTTCAACTTCTTTTGAAGTATTAAATGCTTGCAGAACGCAGTCACCCTACACCACCAGTACTTAGGTTATGAGGTCGCAAAGTACCTCCGCCAAAAATTACTGCTCTCTGCCCATAACTTGGAAACTCGCTCGAAAGATTTTCCCTCTCTTTCCCGGTCTTGACGTTCTTCGACGGCCCGAATTACGTCGCTGAGGCCATTTAGCGGCCGTTAGCCGATTTTCCTTCAGTTGCAGCGATGAACGCTTTTCGATAGCAACTTAAAAAAATAAAGCTACAAAAACAAAGCAGGAATGGAAGGCGTATCTGGTTGCGACGAAAAAATCACGCTGTGCCGCTGCGTGCTGATGATAACTTTAGCTTTCGCAGTGGTTCCAGACACGAAGGAAAGAGTGAAAGCGCTTATCAAAAGTGTTGGAGGGTCCCTTTAATGAAACGTGATGATATACCGCGTGCCGCCTCCAAACCAACCTAAAAGGTACGAAACCACTTTAATATGCGCAGAATTGAGCTTAAAGGACATTTTACAATAAAAAATCACCGGCATCACTGGGGCTGGAACCGGGGGCGTTCTTTCCGAAACCCACGGCTAGTGAGGCCGTACAGCGGGGCCCTTTTAGCAGTTTAACAAAACAATAGAAGGAGCGTTCCAAGTGAACCGGTAGGAGGCGCTGGGGGCGCGCAAGAAGCGGCTGGCCGACAGGAGAACGGAATCCCGCTGCAAAAGCAGAGCTCACTGCACCACGTGACCTGGAACAAAAACGTTCCATCCCGACTGCGCGCGGAGTTTGCCGAAATGAACAAGCAGCGCGACAGTGCGCACAAACCGAGTCCCCTCCTGTTATTCGTTTATACCCGCCTCGCGGCCCGAGCCGCATACTTCCCCGAACATGCCTCGCATAGCTCCGTCCCTCCCGACTCGCCATGGAAGAAGAACACCAGCAACAATGTCGCTGCAGTCGGTCGTGGTAAGGCACGCGGTGCGCTCCCTGACGTTGACAACGCGGGGCTCTATCGTCATCCCGCGTTCTTTTCCGCTCGCTACAGCGCCGTATCCACTCTTTATTGCCGCCGCTTGGTCCGCTAATTTGTTCCTCTCGTAGTCTGCTCGGCGGTTCCCTGCAGGTCTGATTCGCTGCTTGTTTGTTCGTTCGGCCGCCCCTCTCTCTGTTTGGGGAATCTTGTTTGCTGCTTCCATTGAACGTTCTTCGCCCCGATGCTCATACCGCGGCGGAGTTGCTGTAGTGAGGCGGACGACAGCAATGCGTTTACTGCGCGGAAATAACCATCGATCTGCTTGTGTCTCTTCTCGCTGGTCGGTGTACACGGCGGCCGCATTCTCTCTGTGTTCGTCGAGTCCGCAGTTCTGTCTGTGTGGTGTCTGTTGTCTGTTGTCTGCTTTTCTGTTCCTTTTCTGTACCGTTTCTGTTCGTGGTGGTTGCGACATGCAAGGGAGCGCGCAGGGTCTCCTTCTAGGCGTCGCAATGCGACGGCAATGCGTTTATCCCGCGCATAGCCGGAGTTAGTCGCCCTTATGCAATCTTTATGCATAGCTGCAGCAGGTCTTTCGGCGATCGACTTAGGGTGGAACCGGGCGCCAACAGAAGGCAGGCGCGAGCGGATGCACCACCGTTGTATTTCCGCTAAGCTTTTGCTTTAGAAAATGGTCTCTTTATGGTTGTTTGATACGTACACGACGACCCTTTCTTCAGTTTGACCTCTCAAAGAACTCAAAGTGGAAGTGCGCAAAAACTGTACAACGGCTCTTGTGACCCTGAGTGTGTTTTTATGTACTCCAGATCCGAATGTGACTTTTCAATTATCCATATGCTGTTCCCACGTTTTGTGTTTTATTAACTCTTTAACTTTTTGCCAACCAGGGTATCTCGCCTTTTTCTTATTAAAGTGTATCAATCAATCAAATTCCGTTTTTTTTTCGTTCTTACTTCTCTCTTCCAGTGCTATTGCTTTCAATCTAAGAAGAACTTAGCTTCCACGCCTTATATACTCTACAGAGACACTCACGCCCACGTGCAACCTTTCCTAAAATGCATTGAGTAAAAGCAACCCTTAAACGTTCGAGACAGAACCCGTGTTCTTCTTTCGGCCGAACTCGTTGCTGGTGGAACGCTAAACACATTAAATGCAATTAACTAACCAAATATCACAGCAAGTGCCCAGTGCATCTTATGGAACGTGCAGGCTATACGCGACGCTATTCCCTTCAATATATATTTTATTCTATGCTACACACTGGCGTCCATTCGCAAATGTTTGATTGATTGTAGGGTTTAACGCGCCGACGCAACGCAGGCGATGAGGCGCGCCGTAGTGGAGGGCTCCGGATTAATTTTGACCACCTGGGGATATTTAACGTGCGCCGAAATCTCGTACACACGGTACACACGGGCGTTTTTGCTTTTAGCCTCCATCAGAAAAGCGGCCGCCGCAGCCGGGAATCGAACCCGCGACCTCGTGCTCAGCAGCGCAACGCCTTAGCCACTGAGCCACCGCGGCGGGTCATTCGCAAATGTAAACTTGTCCCAATTTATTTTACACCACCCTCCCCACCCACCCCCACTTAGGCCTAGTCGCCATCCTTATGTTAATAAAGTTTCATTCATTCATATGCTATTCTGTGTTATTGTGCACTACGTCATTCTATTCCATGCTATGCTACCCGAGTTAACTATGCAGGTATACTTGTAATATTATGAAATGCGACCCTATGGTACGATATAAATTGCAGTGCAATACAGCCCTACGCTATTCAACGCTATGCTAAGTTGTATGCGATGGTATGCTATGCTGTGCTCCTCCACGTCTCGCTACGGCAGGAGTATTCACAGCCTGAAATACTTCTCGATCGTGATCTTTCCCCGTGATCTCGGAGCTCGGGGGTCGTCTTTGAACAGCCGACCGGAGTTTGGAACGCGGGGCATTCCTCGGCGGCTTGAGCTCTACGCCGTAGCGCCGAGGCTGTGTTTGCGTTTAGGGCTGACTACACCCGCTTGTACGCCGCCGGCACATGTGCACTCCTTTGGCCGCCTTGCAGCTCGGAGCGTACCGACTATATATACACACACGCGCAGCCAGATATCCGGCCGTAACCACGAGGAGCCGCACGCGCTTTTAAGACCACGCGCGTCCGTATAACTTGCCTCGCTGCTCGAGCATCCGTCTCTGCCCGGTATGTATACGCGGCGGCCCGTTATGCAGCCCCGAACATTCCGAGCCTGGAACGCCGCCGCGGGCAGCCCCCCCGGCGACGACAGGAACCGCGAGTGCGCTCCGTCGCCGCCGAGCTATCATTTCCACGACGTGTGTGTATACACGGCCGAGACGGCTGCGCCGGTTATGTTTGGGAAACGGGGCCCTCTGGGGTCGCGTGTACCAGCACGCGGGCAGAGCATTCGTACGCCGAACACTGATAGGGAGGGGGCGAAAAAAAGGGCGGCCCTGTTTTAAGCACACGCTTCTCATCCGCCATAAAACGCCCTGACGCTAGCGTCACTGCGCTCAACACACGGAATTTGCGGCAGCCTTCCGTATTTTACCGTTTGTAGAATACGGCTTCACAACGGGGTTTCGGAAGGATAAAGACGATAGAAAAGCTAATAGTTTACACTTATTTCGAAAATCAACACCCGGTCGGCATTGAGCACTACTTGCAGAAAGAAAGAAAGAAAGAAAGAAAGAACAAAAGAAAGAAAGAAAGAAAGAAGGAAAGGAAAATGAGGTAAGGAATTAACGAAGGGAACAAGAAAGAAGGGATGTTTCTTGCCACGAAATACCACCCCTGCTACGTACAAATGCACAGTTCAGGAGTACATTGTTATTCGGGTGAGCCCTCTACGATAACTTCAATATTTGGAGAACACGATTTCAGTGCTCTGCTTCGCAAGCCCTTAACAGATAATACTGACGCCGCCGCCCGCACTAACGTGCTGTCAGCGCCTATTTAGCTCGGCCATGCTCCGGAGATAAAATCCAACAAAAGTCAATTCGATTAAAAAAAAACACCCTTCAGGGGACTAGGAACCAACTCCGTACAGCGGTACACGGGACTACGCAAACGCCTTTCGACGCCGCGCCGTTACGACAGTACTGGGCGCACGGGGATAAAGCATCCCGGCATGCACTACAGCGCCGTGCTCTCGGCATACTGCCGAGCAGACAGCGATCGTTAAACAGGACGTACTGGGTACGACTGAGGCAACACAGCGCCGATAATGAGGAAGGCTGCACCTTATCACGCCCCCCTTTCCATCGCAGTCATGAGGTTTCCTATACAGGCACTCTGTATGGTGGAAACGTTTTGCCAGGTTTCTCAAATTGGCCACTCGCAGGAGCGGAGGAGTTAGGCGGCGGTAACTCCACAAGCAGGCCTTCTCCTGACCTGGGAGCTGTTGGCCGTAGTCGAGGACGTAAACGTCGCGGTCTCGTATCGCGTCCGCTTTCAATGCCAATGAGAAAAGGCGCGTAAATTTTCCCGCCACAAGGCCCGAGCTCTGTTGGCGGCATACACGCGCAGGATATGAACGGAGAGACGGAAAAAGGAAAAAAGCGCGAAAGCAAGAACGCCGGACGAAGATAGAGACGTTTCAGCGATCACGCTAGATCGCAAGGAGAACGGTACAGGGCCGTCCGCGTGTGTGTGTGTACAGCGGGTACTCGAACCTGTCGTAAAACGCCAGCGTCAAACAAGGCCAGGTTGGACGAGAATGATAACGAGCTGAATGAATTAGAAGGAGAATACGAGCGGATCGGTGGATACGAAAAGCAAAACGCAAGTATACACCGAAACGCGAGAGATAAAGTTAGTCAGGCGAACGAGTGAACAAGCAGGACAAACAAACAGTGGGAGGGGTTTCTGAGCGCGAACAATGCTTAGTGCGACAAGACCCCCCTCCACCTTCCGGCCGTAACTCGTCGACATTTATAGGCGACAAGAATGCGACGAAATAAACCGTTTGATAGTCCTATATAAATCGCCGTTTCGTACACACGTCGGCCTTGCGTGTCTGTCCCCGAATTCAGAACACGTTCGACGTATTTTAAAGGTGAAGTCTCTCGCGTGAAACCGATAAGCGTGTCAATACGCGCGGAATTAGGACTCTCGTTTAAACTGTGCTATTAAACTCGGATCGTTTTAAACTCGGATATTAAAGTAACACTAGGACACGAGACGCTCTCGTAAAAGCGTATACGAATGTTCGTCTCTCCTATATAAAAACAGGGAACGAAATTGACATGACGACTCCAATTTGTAGCCCGTCTTTTCACAGGTCGATGTCGATGTCGCACAGGTCGATGTAATGCGCGGTCGCAACAACGTAGCCGTAACTTCGAACGGGCGTCTGCCTCCGGGCGCAAAATCGTGCCGCTGCAATACCAAAACTCGCAGATCATTGATCGAATTCCCGCAGCAATTTGGTACGTCAATAATGCCTTAGCTCGAGATTAGATTCTCAGAGAAGTTAAAAAACACGGTGTAAACAAGTGCTAAATTGAAAGGGTACTGACTACAGGCAATACACCACACCAGCCCGAAGGTATAACGTCGCGCAATAACAGACATCAACGTCCGCATTTCCTTGGCCGCCCAAACCGAATCTCACCTTCGCCATACATTGAACACACACGAGGCGGCAGAAATAAATGGCAAGCATACGTAATCTTATCCTCAAAACAAACCATAGCTCGATCTCTTGCCTCGAATCGTTGCCTCTCCCTGCACACCGAAGAGGACTAAGCACACGATAAACTATCCGTCCCGGCCCTGAGAAATAAAGCTACGGAAGTAACTGCGCAAGAAGAGCAGTGCTTCCAGGCTTAACGAGCATTACCGAGACGACCAGCGTAACGCCACAGGTGTGACGACGTTTCGAACGCGTAGAAAGAGCCCTCATTACGAAAACCGCAGCAGGGGTTCTTATCTCTTTCTATCTTTTGTATGCGAGGCTGTTCGTTGCGGTGAATCCCTCGACGTTTACGTAGTCGTAAACAGGGGCCGTAAATCAGGTCGTTGGGAAGACAGTTACAGCACAGACAGACGTGCACAGATTCCGCGGTCGTGTTTCGTCGAGAACGAAGACGCGCGTTCGATTTCCGTCTATCGCAGAAGTGAGGCAAAATACAAAACCCACGCTTTTCCTTACTTCTGTATAGATTCTGTACAATCCCTCGTGCGCCGAATTAATTAGACGCTCTTAACTTGCGCGCGCGCTTTAATAGGCTCTCGACTCCCTCTTGCGCTCAATAACGACCGACTCCTATTCCCCCGGAAACGCATAGACCGAGGAGCTTTGTTTCTTCGCAGGAATAGAAGCCGTCCGCGCACGGTTAATAAACACCTCCACTTCTGCCGACAGCTTGAACCCAAACGCTGCGCTCTTTTCCACAAATGGAAGGCGCCGTATCGTTTGAGGCAGAAGTAATACACACGAACAGCGCCGTACGCTTTGCGAATCCCACGGCTACAGCTTGTAACAAAAACAAAGTGAGGTCGAATTTGAGGGCAGGTATGAACACGCACACAGCGATGTTCGCCGGCAACGGGCGTAAGGCGCGCAGAAAACGCACCGGAGGTGCGTTTTCTTTTCTCCTCCCACGGTGGTAAGCAACTCAAGTTTCGCGTCATTTCGGCCGCACGTTACGAGAACGTCCTTAAGAATGAACACACGAGAAGATACGCTGGAGCAACTTGGAGACGGCGGACAACTACATGCAAATTTCTTGAGAATGAAGTTCGCGAAAACGGCATATTTGGTGTACACACCGAATATGCGGGTCGGGGCGGCGCAGTCTCCCGGAATTAACGGTGACCGCGAAAACATCACATTTCCCGGGACAGACAGCCAGCGCCCAAGAACGCCATGTAAGGCATAAGTGCTAAACAATGTAGCAGTTACTCGCCTAGAAATGGCAATTATGCCAAGTTAGGAAAGAAAAATGGAGGTCCTCCATGGGGTTAAAAGCGCTCAAGGAGCACTTCACACAAGGAGGGAGAAAGAAAGAGAGGCGACACGGCGCTCTCTCACTTTTTCCGTCCCTGTGTTGAGAGAGCTTTGAACACAAAGATGGACAGCTAGCCCAACTAGCCCAATCGTTCGCTCTACTGAGAAAACACGCGCCCCAGAAGTCGAGCTACCGGGGTGGCTGTATTCCCTTCCAAGCACGCGCACACGCGTACACAGATTAATCCGCCAGAAAATGGAGGGGAATAGAGCGAACCCTAGAACTCCATTTCTTTCAAAATTCCCATTTTTTTCTTTTTTTTTTTTCGAAATTCCAATTTTCGCACGAAAAAGACACAAACTGCTTCCCCCTTCCCTCCCTTCGCATTTTTTTTTATTGCTGACTTTCTTTTACACTCGCTGTAAAATAACAGGAGAGAAGACCAAGGGCCGCGGCGTCCCAGTGATACGGCGGTGGTTCTATTTACAAGATGGCGATGCGAGACGGACGGAGCAGCCGGTCGCTAGAGCCGCCGTCTCGAAGACGGGCACCTGGGACGATAATCTCATCGCTGCAGCGATCACGATCATCTGTGAAGCTTCCTCGCACCTACACGCTGCCTTTGTTTTCCCGTCCCGTTATTTCGCATCCCCGAAGCACCCCGCTGAGTCCCTCGCCTGCTCGCAGCAGTCCTCCCGCACAGAGCAGAATTCCTGGCAGCCTGGAAGCAGCAGCTTCCCACAGCTGCATTACACCAGCGGCAGACTCAAAAGAAAAGCCTCGGGAACGAAATAAAGAGCGCGCGTGCGTGAAGATGGGAGTCTTGGGGACCGAGAGAGAGAGAGAACCCGGGCGTGCGAAACTGCCGACGTCCGCGGATAAAAGGGGCCTTTAATGGCCTACGCGACACCAACGTAAATCTCGGTGCAGGACAGCGGCCATACGCGCACTGCTCAGCGCCCCGACCGTTTTCTCTCGCTTCTTCGTTCCTCGTTGTTGTTTTACCTCACCGCGCGCACCTGAAAGCGAGGTGTACTACATCTCCCGCTTACTTCCTACGGTCGCCGGAAGCACGGCGAAGCGCACAGAGAGAATGAAAACTTTCCGTGCCCCTCGGGAGGTATAAACGCGGCGCCGCGCGGCCCAGCAAGTGCGTTTATGTGAGCATCGGGACACGGCCCCTGTTTCCAACGGCGCGCACACAGCAGAGCCGAAATTGCGGCCGCCTGCTGCATCAGCTCGTAATGCCGGGGTTACAAGTGGCCCGCGAATGCAATCTAATTGTGGCTTCTACCGCGCGGTTTGCCATTAAGACGGAAAAAACCCCAGAAAACTGTGGTTGATTCCTCTGTCATAGGAATGAGTAAAACACGAAAGTGAATTGTGCAGCGAAATCTGCAGCTAAGCATGGTTTGCGGGTCGGCGGCTGCCTTGTGGGCGTGCTTCGCGAGCGGCGTCCTGCTGGCGGGTCGCTTGGTCAAAGGTGTACTGGCGTCATTTCTGTGACGCATATGACGTCAGTGAAATGTTGGAGTATCGCGGCGTAAAACACTTTCATGTTAAAATATAAAACCCGGATACAAGCAACCCTAAGTATAGCGTACTCTTTAGTACTTAAGGTTGCTTCCCCGCAATAAGACTCTGTATGCAGGGGTGCACCCTTTACAGGCCGCTTGCGTTCACTGTAGTGGCGTCACTTCCGTGACGGATATGACGTAGATGAAATATTCGTGAATTCCAGAATAAAACACTTTCGTGTTACAATAGGACGCCCCTTTTATGTAACGAGAAAGACGGTTGAAACGCCAATCTTTCTGCGCAAAATTAAGGAAGTGGGCGTTCGCGACTGGTTTGTGCGAATTCAATTTATTTAGACGTCCGACTAGCCGGGGGAAAGTCGAAGTCCCAAACCCAGACTGCCTCGACCGTGCCAGAATAATGTAATCGGATGGACGCCGGATTCATAACGCGAGGAACCCCAGGCTCGATTCCGACTACGGCAAGTGTTTTTCTCTTGTGTCTTCATCATCATCGTGCACCCTCCCATTTTGTAAAGTTGGTTTTCCTGCAGTGCGTTTTGGCTACTAGGCCGCCGTCAATGAGAAAAGAAACAGTCGCTTTATAAGGTTGTGGCTGAATAGCGCGCTTGCATCCTGATTTAAGTTGATTAAGGTAAGAACTGCTCAAGCAGCGTTTACTTGTTACATAAAAAAAACTATTGTTGCCCCCTTACATTAGAAAAATGACAGAGGGTGGGTAATCACGCACGCCCGGAAGAATAATTGTTGAAGGGATTGAAAACAATCAGTGCATGGAACAAAATCCTTCAGGAATTAGCAAGCTATTCTCTAATGTCTACCACATGACTTGCAAGGCGGACACGGCGCTTGTTCGATACCACGCCGCTGTACTTAAGCGCTCGCTCACATGCACAGCCAATGATCGAGTGTTTAATGGGCGGTCTCCAAGCGGCTAGACGAGTATCAAACAAACACGGAGTGCGTACTGCGACCGTTGCGGAAACGGGCGATGAGTCCGGATTGGGCAAGCCCATGGCCATTTCGACCTGATCGCAAGTACCATCTGATCAACCGAGGCTACGTCCATCCGTCGGTCGATCCGTCTCATCAGGCAGTTCGATATAATATTAGCGCGCCGGAACACGTACTTTTCCGCCTCATTGCACTCACGCCTCCCGGAAAATATTAGCGTCCCTTCCGCCCGGGCAAACTGTTTCGAAACGAACGAGCAACGAGACACGCCGCTTTCTATTCGGCGCACACGCGCCTTGTGCCGTTCATTCGCCGCCGCAGTATGCTTGCAAGACAATCGGAACACACGAAAAACGGGAGCCCGCAGTCGCTAGCGCGTGTACGGAGACGGGCGCCCAACATATACAACGGGAAAGCAACGACATCGGACGGCGTAAAGTACCGTCGGGCAGCCGAACGCGACAGCGCTTTCAAACGAGACTGAACCACGTACGCAATGCGTGGAAGTGTCTCGGCTGCGCTCCCCTACCCGGGGAGAGAATGTGCGGGCATACTTCACCCCGACCACTACGCAGGCCAACCTCTTTTTTTCCCTCGCCCGGCGATGGCCCGAGCGAGTCGTCGTCGTCGTCGTCCTATACCCGAGCACTCCGAGGGCAATATCTCCCGCCGCAGCGGAAGCGAGCGTATACGTACAACGGCGGCGCTCCCATTGGGTTTAATGTCTTCGAAAAGAGGGCCATTTTGGCGCGCGCCATCGCCATAAATCCGGGCCGTGCACCTATGGCGTCACCAGCGGCTACCAACGCGTGCTATTGGGCAAGGTGATGCCACGAACGGGTGTATAAATATCGCCCAACTTGCGACGCGGCTACGAGTCCGAGGTCGAGAGTGCCGACTGAAGTTGCGCATGCGCGCGACAGATTTCCGCGCACATTCCGTTCGCTTAATTACGCCGCGCTGTGTGGAAGCAAGTGGGTTTCTTTTTCTTCCCTTTTTAAAAGCCTCGAACGCCAGCCGGCGAGCGTTTCGAAAACGACGTCGTTCCGGCAGAGCGGATTTCGTCGGCGGAACCGACACGGCAGTACGTTTCGTTCGCAACGGCCTGTGCCGCAGGAAACCCACTGGAGAACGGCCATTGAGAAGCGAAGAAGAAACGCGGCCGAGACGAATGCGGGCAGACACCGTGAGACCTAACAGAGCGAATAAGAAACAAAGTGGACGGCGTTCACTGCGCAGCTGTGCGCAACGACGCTACCGCGCGGCTTATAAATGTAAGTTTTTGTTAATGGCCCACTGCAATGGAACCGAGGAGAACATACATGCGCATGCATACGCATATACGTTTACTTGCAGAAACACACGCACAAAAGCCTGACCATATTTCTGTCTCCGATATAAAACCCTCTTATGCCTAACATGGATTTCTATGCATGTTGTTACAATATGAGAATACCATTCCTCGCAAACATGTCATTGCAATAACTGCAAGCTGCGCAATTGAATTCATTGCCCTTTGTGCCTCGGGTATAAAACCTTGTTGCGCTTAACGCGCATTTCAATCCATGTTGCTGACAATTCGCAATAATCCATTATTTGCACGCTTTATTCTCGCACACTTGCAGTTCACTCATGCGGGCTACTGCAGGACTTAACGAGAGGATTAGAGAATGCGAGATGCGGAACAGCATGCAGCGTCAACACAGTTTTAGGGGTTCGCCATGCCCCCGAAACAATATGACGATTGCCATTTCGGAGATATACTTCAAATCTCCCCGTGCTGCTCCAAAGTTAATTAATTCGCCGCGGAACCCAGGGTTGCCTGGCGTACGCAGAGATATTGGACGCAGCGGTGTTTTTGTTTCTTGGCTTCATCACTGAAACAACAGACCGGCAGTAACCGCCCAAAGCTACTGGCAGCGAATAACAGGCTTTAGCTATACCATGTGAACGGGAACGGCGGCCTCCGCGGCTATCGACGCACGCTGGCTACCAACACACATACACATACACATACACACACGTATATATATATAGGGAGCAATAAACCTTGGAAGGTGGTAGGGAACACAATAACAGAAAAAAACTTTTAACCAGGTAGCGACCACGAATGTTGCCAACGTCTCAGCAAGAAGCCTGACGAAGGCAAGTCTCTTGCTAAAACGTTGGGAACAATTTCGGTCGCTACCTGGTTCAAAGTTTCCTTATATATATATATATATATATATATATATATATATATATATATATATATATATATATATATATATATATATATATATATATATATATATATATATATATAAGACAGAAATAAGGGTTGCCAGTCAAGAAAACCTTGGAAAAGAAAGGGTAGGATATAGTAGGTCATTGAAACAGATAAAGAATTTGGAAAGAAAGAAAGTGAAGCAAAAATGCCCGCCAGGTGGGATCCGAACCCACGACCTCCAGAATACCGCTCTGGAATATATATATATATATGTGTGTGTGTGTGTGTGTGTGTGTGTGTGTGTGTGTGTGTGTGTGTGTGTGTGTGTGTGTGTGTGTGTGTGTGTGTGTGTGTGTGTGTGTGTGTGTGTGTGTGCGTGTGCGTGTGTGTGTGCGTGTGTGTGCGCGTGTGTGTGTGTGTGTGTGCGTCTGTGTAGTACAGTCAGCATCCGCGTCACCGACATCGACGCATCGTGTTGCATGCAGTCGCCCCACACAGAGCGACTGGATGCAACACGCGGGGCCAGTGCCCCGCAGCTGTTTGAACTCGAAACCCGCGCCCAGACGGCCGCTGTCACGCCTCGTCAGTGAAGGCTGGCTGGTCGGTCGTTGCTGCGACAAGCGACAGCTCGCTCGGCGGCGGGGGCCGTCCTGTCCCCCAGGTGGGATTTGGGACGTTTCGTAAGCCCCGCGCTCCACTTTCCGGACGATCGGTCCGGACGTTGTGCACATCAACGAGCACAATTCCCTCCCCCCTTTCGAAGCCCGCCTTGCCGACTCGCACGGTCGAGCGGAGAGATGCCGGCAGGGGGGCGCGAATTTCGAACGACATGTTACTGTGTCACGCCACGACGGACGGGCGAAACGACGTGTCATGTCACTCTCGACTGACGGAAAGGGTCGGGTGACAGCGCAAGCGATTCAGAGAGCCGAGATTGCTTGTTTGCGCACGTAAAATTGTTGACATCGGCGCAGCGAGACAACAGAATGAGGGGCGCGCTACAGAGGGTTGCGCATGCGAATTAGTTCAACTTGAAAAAGCAAACACCCACCAGCCTAGCTTTCCTCCTTAAAGGTGCAGGTTGCTTAGTGCCGCGCGACATTCCTAAATGAAAGTGAATGAAACGTCGCCTATAGTATACGAGCGTTGCTTCTGGACACTTTCCTTTCGATGGAAGTGCTGTGATCGGAACCAAACACGGGCCATCCGACCTCCACTACCCAGCCAAATCGGCAAGAGTTACACGAAATTCAGTAGACGCTACGCAGCCCTTGCTAGTGAATTCGACGGAAAGAAGAATAGTGCCGGTACAGTTGACGGACGTACAAGAAATTCCCGAATAATCCGTGGCTCGGTGGTTACGGCGTTGTACTGGTGAACCTAAGGGCGCGGAGTTCACCCCCGCTTTTCTGACGGATGCTACATACAAAAATGGCCGTGTGTTGAAATTTCGACGCATGCTACAGATACTCAAGTGGTGAATATTAATCCCTAGCCCTCCAATTCCGCGCGCCTCATAGCCAGATGTAGCTTGGGCAAACGAACCTCCAAACTTCAGAAAAAGAAAAAAAAAAGGAATTACGAAATACTAAGGTGACCAGATGTCCTGTTCTGGCCGGGAAAATCCCGTTTTTGAGGTCCGCTTTTGCCGTCCCGTTTTTTGTCTCAACAAACAATCGTGTCCCGTCTTCGCAGGACTGCAAAACTTCAAAACCGGCGCCAAGGGAGTTGATCAAACCAAAAGTGGGCCCACTTGCTACAAGTATATTATACAAATCTGACCGTAAGTAAAATATTTACCATGCGAGTAAAATGTAGATCTATTCTTACCGAAGAGCGCTTCCATGTTTCTACCGAAGACGACTTTTACGAGGCATTATTTCACCACCGGACCATTGTCCAGAAAACTATCCAACAGAAAAAAGTAGAAGATTGGAAGGAAGTCTTCAGGTATTTCGGTCTCTACAAGATGGGTGCAAGTCTTTAAAGAGGTGGCAACAGGGGATGTACTCAGCGCTCAGATTTCTCACGTCGCGGAACAGGCCCTGTGTATTACCGGAACGACGGCTCTAGTGGAGCGCGTTTTTTTTCTATTGTGAGCTCGACGTGGACATCAACCTGCTGTCAACATTGCGTGCAATGTTTCTTGTGCGGCTGCAATTTGTGTAAAAGTGCGCAGAATTTCACAACCGAGCCTTGCGGGAAAAAAAATTAAATCGTGGGCAAAATAAACCAGCCAAGGATCCGAAACGGATCCTGCGAAATGAATGCACATAAATAATCTGTGAGTGGGATTGTTCCCCCTGCCTGGGTGAGGGCTTAGTGCAAATTGTAACGTTCTAAATAAGAGCAGTGCTCGAATTCATAAAATGTTTTCTCCCAATAAACTTTTTTGGCGCGCTCCCTGCCCCCTCTGGCTGGTGTGTCCCGTTTTCTGCCACAAGGAGTATCGTCCCCCTAGGAAATACTGGAATGCAAGGAGCGACTGCAGCGGCTCCGGTCGAGTTTGTTAGGTCGGCTTCCGGTTTCACCGGAATGAATATGATTGAACATGCATGTCCGACGTAATCCCGGTTCAAGTCCTCACCTTCAGCAGGAAGTACACCTTGGGGGAAGCGGCGGGACCGAATTCCGGCTGCAAATCTTCAGCGCTCGCCGTAGCGAAGCAACACGCAGCGTTCCCTCAGCCACAGCCTCGAGGTCTCCGCGTTGGAGGAAGCTTCGGTGGCACGGTCACAAGTTGAACGCAGCACGCCAGATTCGCCACTGGTCAAGAGGTCGGACGGAGCCGGTGTGCGGCGCCACTCGAGGGAGGAGCTTGCGGTGTTGGCGCGAAAACCGCACGGGCTCGTTTTCGCGGTTTTCGACAATTTCACGCGGGGAAAAATATGGGCGGAGGGGGGCCTAGAAGTGGCTAGGGAACGAGCAGAGGGCGACACTGCGGGGGACGAGTTCCTGACGGAGAATAAAGGGAGGAGGGCGCAAATGAGACGAGGAAAGAGAGGACGACAGAGCAGAGAAGTGACCACTACCTCGAGGTCGCAGCTCATGCGTTGTTTGTGGGCATTTGGTGAAGGAAGGGACCGGTAACGATGGTGTCCCCGAGAATGGTAGAAGCCCCCCATGCACAACACGAAGTGGCCAGCCTCACAGTAGGGTGTCAACAACACCAGCGTGAATGAGATGTGAACAAACACCGCGTGGGAGCAAGTCGGTAGCAGCGCCACCCGCTCTCCCTGCACAAACCCCTTATCGTTGGTGGAGCCCCAAATCCAAAATTTAACAAAGAAAGAAAAAGGAAACGAGCAGAACGACAGTACGAAGTTCGCGAAACACTCTCTAAACAGACGGGAAATAAGTAAATGGACGAGCAACGCTCAACGAGGAGGAGGTACGGAGGGGGGTAGAAGGATGAGCTGCGGAGGAAGAGACTTGGCTTTCGGCAGCCACAGCAGCAAGCGAAGGAGGGGTGCGCATGCGCGCATGCGCACATCCGCTAATCACTCGGCTCGTTCACCCCCCAGCGGGAGGGCGCACCACGTGCGGGCGCTTCTTTAACGAGCGCGCCATACGAGCTCGAGTCCATGAAAATGACACGCGGAAGACGACGGGGGAGCGGTTTTGACTCCGCTGCGATAACGAGCGCGGTCTTCGTCGTCATCGTCAGGGGAATATAGCCTCGCCGCGCATTTCCACTTCTCGCGCAGTGGCAGAGAGGGTGCGTGTCCGGGATCGTGTAGGCCGCAGGTGCTGCTTCTATTTGAAGAAACCACAAAAGGCGGAATATTACACGCATCCACGGATATACCGTGAGAAGCTATAGGTACGCACTGAGACACGTGCTTGCTCTTCACGTATAGCCATGGGCAAATGAAATGAGTACACGAAAATATGAACCAGGACATATTATACCAGAACCAGAACATATTAGATATGAACCAAAACATATTAACCACAACAGTATACAAAATATACTGCACGAGGTCGCGGGTTCGATTCCCGGCCGCGGCGGCCGCTTTTCTGATGGAGGCGAAAAGCAAAAAACGCCCGTGTGTACGAGATTTCGGCGCACGTTAAAGATGCCCAGGTGGTCAAAATTAATCCGGAGCCCTCCAATACGGCGCGCCTCATCACCTGCGCTGCGTCGGCGCGTTAAACCCCACAACCAATCAATTCTACAAAATATACTGTTCGTGGAGGTCAAATAATGGCCCGTAATTGGAATATTTGGAAAGCCACATTTCTCGACTTTGTTACTGTAATTAAGCCACACGTCAACGCGACTCGGAACATTTTCGTGACCGCGTTAACATTTGCCCTTGATTGTACTTGTGTACAGGCTGGCATACAAACGAAGCCTGGTCTTCCCGTTGCTTCGGACGGGAAGGAGTCAACTGCAGAGATGTTTTTACTTTAGCTCTCGTGTGCGTAACGAGTTGATTCATCCCTTACTCCGCCACTTGTAAGCAAAGTTTTTCAACTCGCGGTCGCAGTTCGCGTAACTGCACGCATACCGCCCCACACCGTTTGCTGGTTATTCCGTCCGTCAGGAGGGATCGATCCCAGGTATGCTTACCGACTGAGTCCGTTAGACCCGGCCATCACATCGCAGCGTCACTGCCGTGTAACGTTTCCACTGATTGATTGATTGCAGGGTTTAACGCGCCGACGCAACGCAGGCGATGAGACGCGCCGTAGTGGAGGGCTACGGATTAATTTTGACCATCTGCGGATCTTTAACGTGCGCCGAAATCTCGTACGCACGGCTGAGAAAAGCGGCCGCCGCGGCCGGGAATCGAACTCGCGACTTCGTGCTCAGTAGCGCAACGCCTTAGCCACTGAGCCACCGCGGCGGGTCCGTGTAACGTTTCGCTGATTGTTGGTGCAGCGAAGCTAAGCGCCGAAGCCAAGAAACTGCTTTGTTCCTGCAACAACGATGCCAGTTTAATCACAAGCTTGAACGAAACAATGGAGATAGTAAGGAAAACACAGGCAGCGGTGGCGACGCCCCAGACACTTCCGGGGACTTCGCTAGGACGTCATAGAGTCTCGTTTGTGCGATTGAGAGGTCCATATTGGATCTGATGGCGTTACTTAATAAAATGGCCCTGGAGTTGTTCTTATTTCGGCAGACCGCGGAGAAACAGAGATGCCAGCCCCGACAAAATCAGAGGCCATCCGGCACCGCTCCGGAAGCGACGTAACAGCTACGCAAGGAAACCGAACTGGTGGGTGTTTCCTCTCGCAACCTGCAGGTACCAAGAAGTAGAAATCCAGAGAAGCCCGGTTGGTGGTTAGGTCTCGTTAGGTTAGGTCTGGTTAGGTTAGGTTAGGTCTGGTGGTTAGGTCTGTTAGGACGCAGATGTGGGGAGGGCACGTTTTTCGACAACTGAGCCAAGTAGGTTGCCAGTAATTCTTCTGAGTTCATAAACGGCGTCGTGTCGGCTTTCCCCACAACTTGGCCGGTATCAGGTGGAGACACCCTACAAGGAAACCAGAGACTTCGAGTTCCAGTCTCCAAGTTTCGCGAGATGGGTGGACCGAAGCGCTGGCACTCCGAGTCGTTCGTTACTAGCATGCTGTTTTGCGTGAAGGTCAACACAATGCGGCAAGGCGAGCGGGGGACAACTTATATTATTAGCATAAAATTATTTTCGCCAACCGCACCCTCGGCCACAGTCACAACAACAAAACCGCGCTGCCAACTCATCTGCAAGGTATATGGCAACGAGCCTCGGAATTGTCAGTGCCTAGGCGGTGTCCGCAAATGCTTTGTTACGGCCAGGATGAGAAAGGCGAGTACGCGGAAGGATTCTCCGTCACACGCCAGTTCTGTTGTTGCCTTAATTTTCTCTCTCTCTCTCTCTGTCTATATGCCTGTGTGTGTGTGTGTGTGTGTGTGTGTGTGTGTGTGTGTGTGTGTGTGTGTGTGTGTGTGTGTGTGTGTGTGTGTGTGTGTGTGTGTGTGTGTGTGTGTGTGTGTGTGTGTGTGTGTGTGTGTGTGTGTGTGTGTGTGTGTGTGCGTGCGTGCGTGCGTGTGTGTGTGTGTGTGTGTGTGTGTGTGTGTGTGTGTGTGTGTGTGTGTGTGTGTGTGTGTGTGTGTGTGTGTGTGTGTGTGTGTGTGTGTGTGTGTGTGTGTGTGTGTGTGTGTGTGTGTGTGTGTGTAATATCCCGATGCGGTGATCCCGATGCCCCGAGTCACGGAAACAGCGAAGACCAGTCGCTTCAAAATGCGCCTAAAAAGCACACGGTGCAGCGCAGTCGCGTCGTGAACAATAGAGGCAGAAATCGGGCAAGTTTAAATTGCCAGAACAGCGCACGGTGCACCCGACAGTGTTTACGGAACTCCGCTGCGCGCAAGTATAGGTGCGTAGCGCTGTACGGAGGGACGCGCAGAGGTTGCTTCGTCCTCTCGGCGGCGGCCGTCGTCGTCTCAGCGCGGCCTAGAAGGGGGAGCGGCGGCGTTATTACCCGGCCGATCCATCACGCTTCGAGGTCGACCGAGCGCGTCCGCTCGGCCGGCTGCTCCGCCGAGCACGCGAGGTCCGGCGACGTCGCACCCGCCAAGGTCCTCGCCTCCTCAACGCCTTGCACGCTAGCACGCGTCCGAAAAAGAGACCCGCGCCGTTTGTTGGCTGCGCGTCCGCGAGGATGACGACGCCCGCGCGGAAGAGTAATAAAAACCGCGGCCGCTGCCGTGAAGTATGCGTGTGCGCGGTTAACGTACGCGCGCGCACACGGAATGCGACAAGGAGTTGGCCGTACATGACGAATGACGGGGACACTCGCGCGTTCAGGATGTCGGCTCGTAGTGGCTCAGCTTTTCTCTTTTTCTAAAGCGAAGCTTTCTATGCCTAATTTTTGCGCCGTAGATCGTAACACCAAAACGCACTACAGACAAGCCAACTTTACACATCACTTTAAAAGGCACATCAAGCGGCTCGAAAGAAAAGCAATAAAAACAAAAACGCTTGAGCGTAAGTATCTCGCGTTATGAAGCCAACGTCTATCCGATTGCGTTATTCCGACACGGTTGAAGCGGTGTGAATTTCGGGCTTTGCCTTTTACTCAGGTTGCACGAAAGAAAGCTTGGCGTCTTAACCATCTTTTGCTGAAGCAAGGGGGTGTGATTTCTCTTTTCTTCCGGAGAAAACCACGCTGCTTGAAGGCGCTGTGAAGACGAAACACCCCGTTTCGTTTTAATGCTATTTTCGCGCTTCGTTAACGCGAAGATGTCGCATTGTGTATGTCGCTGCACGGGTCTTATCGATATGATTGCTTAAACCGAGGCCAAGTCCTTTCGGAACTATTGTTTGCATGTTGTTGACCTTTCACTGCTGTACGCTTTCCTGCCAAAGCCTTCGTTAGTCTGGCAGTGTCTACAATACGAGTAAATGCATTAATTAAACGAAGGACAATCAGCGGCAATTCGTTCAGACGGCAATAATGTTTGCCCTCAGCACTGCGGTTGGTATTGTAAAAAACATCGAATAAAGCAAGAATACGAATTAATCGGATTCGCTACAAGCAGAGTTTCCTGTGCTGCAAGTTTACAGGCGCCCGAGACCTTGAAAAGGGTAATTTTGCAGCGTAAATCGGAACATGCGCAGCAACAGCGAGGTGGGCGGAAAACATTGGGTATGCGGGAAAACATGGACGCACTAATCAAGGCTGCTAAAATGGCGAAAATATTTTCGCTCAGAAGCAACGCCAATTACATAACGCGTCATGTACCGACTGTATATACTAGGATGGACGATTGCGCGAATATTCTTCCCTTAATCGGGCGTTGCTTTAACGACGATAAATATTCTTTTTTTTAAATCTGTATATCGCTTGAAGTCACGTCAGTCAAAAGAATCACGCGCCATGTTTAAAATCTGCACGAACATGTGCGGAAATTTGATTTGATTTGATTTTTATGTCTTGGCAAAACCAATGGGAGGCTGAGACTAAGGCGGACTGACAGGGGCCTCAGCCTTCTGTGTTCAACTAACACCTGTGTTCAAATAATCCGCATTACGTCACAAAAGGAGACGCTGTTAGCATGCTCGAAGAATGCAATATTCAAAACAGAAGTGCGGACTGTTAATATAACCGAGAAAAAAAAGTAAGCTAATTCCTTTTTGTTTTTCCGTATGAAACCGTCTACGCAGTAAAAAATAGTGCAAAAACCAAATTATGGACGGCACGTTTTTGATGTCCAATTGATTAATAAGCGCATGACTGTTATTCAGATCTCTGACAACGATGGCGTGCGATTTCTCCCCGGAAACAGGCGGAAACAGGAACTGCTGCACGCGCGTCGTGCCTCTCAATTCAGCGCACCAAATTTAATAGCCTACTGTTGCCGGAAAATTTCACCAAGCCTGTTAACACTCGCACCTGAACTACAGAATGTCTGATATGATTTCCGGTTCACCGTGTTGATGAAACAGTAGTAAAGTAGCCCTTACAAGCGCAATGTGCGGACTTGTCCTTTTAGGATATCGTCTGGCCGGACGTGCATCAACGGGGCCGATAAATCCATTTGTTGATCAATGAGCGCTTATATTTATTAGTCCTGTAAACATTTATAATTAATACTATCGCTGTAATATGTACTGTGTGCTACGAAACAACAAAAAGAACAATGCAGGATATGCGCTACAAGTCGCCGCAGGTGGGCTTCACCACAACGCCCAGGAATGACCAATCAGCACGACCATTCGGGGAATGAATGTGCCCAGCATGCCATTAGAATAAAGAGAATAGACTCTGCGCTGGGACAACAGCGCAAGGCCTGTACGCTCTCTGATTGGTCGTTCCTGGGCGTTGCGGTAAAGCCCGTTATATACGGCGATTTCTTAGAGTATACGCGAAGAATGGTGGACCAAAAGCCCGAATTAAAAAACACCTTTTTTCCCCAGAAACGACTCCAGTGCTTGTTCCAGGATGTTCTGGTTCATGAGCGGATGCGACGAATAAACAGTTCAAGAAGATAACGCACACGCGAGACGACATTGGGCTACTTACACTGACGAAGTTCGGGGTAATCCCAGGCCGAGAAGTGTGCGCAGCGTCCGCAAATGCACACGAGTCCTCGAACTGCAACGAACAGAGAGGGCGAAACATGAAGCGAGCGTTTGGCTAAGCGAACACGTCTTCACGGCAAACGACATACAAGGCATAAACGTGCTAAGTAACAACAGCTGCCGCAACTCTGTATATGTACTACTGACAGAGTGGGAAAGCGAACACGGGACCAGTAGAACTGGCCATGTTAAAAACCCTGCGCTATCATTTTCGCGAAAGTCGTCATGTCGTCGAGCAAGTGATAACACAGGAAGGCTGCCTTCCTGTGAATTTTTGCTTTTCATGCTTTTCAAACATAAAGTTTCGCTGTAAAAATCAGCGCGTGCTTTCTGACGTTTCAAAGGCCCCGACTGATCGTGGCACGGTTCCGAAGCATGCCTAACACCGCAGTGGTGTTATTGGCACTCAGGGCCATTGGCACTCCCTTAATAAGGCCTACTTAACCCCCTTCTATGAATTACAGATATGTGATTCATTCCTCGAAAAAAGAATGCCTTTCGTGATATCGCTTCACCGATGCCCGACAGCTCCAGCTGAAAGTAAAAAAATAACACCAAGTCGTCGGATATCAGTTCATACAAGGATATATTTGCAATCAGCCTTGAACACTGCCAGTTGTTCACTGGCCAGCTTTGTTAGTGCGAGGGTATTTTTGGAGGTCTAGTGTTGCTTCTTACTGCAACTATTTATTCTGACAGTCTTCGAAAGGTTTGACAAAGTGTCTTTTTGAGAATGTTAGGCAGCACTGCAATGTAAAAGGCTCATAAAGCTGACCTCTTTTCGTCGTGCAAAAGCTTGCTGGGGACAATTCTAGTGCATCGCAACTTATTCCTGCAAGCAGGGCTACCATACCGAGTCAGAAGATGGCAATAAACCGCAAGTGAAAGTTCTGGTTGATCATTGATGATCAGACTGAATGTCAACAAAAATGTACCACTGAGTTCGGTTTTCAATTACAAGCGGATTTCTTTGCATATCTTGCTTGCCCTGAATCTGGTGCTAATGTAGTCATTAATAAGGTGTTTTTTACAACACGTGGGGACTGAGTTTGGCCTCTAATAGTATGAAACCATTTCAGAGAACCATCCAAAACTGTGCATTTTGGAAAGAATGTGCGGCTTTACCACGAGACGCGGGAACCACGCGTGGAAGCCCCACGCGGGCACCTCGCAGACAAATTAATTTGCAGTACTGAATTTTTTCTTCGACAGGCTTTCGAAATGTGAACCTTCAAAATGTGTATTCTAAATTTTTTCAGTATTGGTGGTTTGTTATACGTGGTGGTTTGTTACCTTGCAACAGCAGGTATGCAAAGCTGGTTAACAAAAAACTTAGTTAACAAAACTAATATTCCTGTTATCCTAGCAGACCTGTGTTGTGACAAGCCATAGCAAACAGTGAAACATGCTTTGTGTATCTGCATTATTTTTAAGCTACTTGCTGTTTATTTTCTAATTTAAAACAGCTGTGATACCCTAAGCAGGCTTTTAATTCAAATATGTATCACACTCGTCTTTAATAAAACAATTTTGAAATACTTTTGGTTTGCTTTGCTGTGTCAGAGTGGCCGATTTTAGTAAGGACTTGTCTTGGAAGGAGATTAAACTGTTTAATGACAGGAAAACTGATTACATTGCGTTATAGGATCGGGGAAATAGCACTGAGAACGTCCGTCGCGATGCGCGGCGGTGGGGCGACTCCCCGCGCACGAAGTGTATACGCTGCAGGGCCGTCTTCTCCGCTTTCCGTTCGCACTTCTTTTTTCTTTCGTTCGTCGGCCCCCAGCGAATTCTTCGTAGCCCCTGACAGCTGTACTTGTGTGAAACAGCTCATGAAGCTGCATGCATGTGGACTAAAATTGCCTATGTGACCTAAGTTAACGTTTCCCACGCAAACCAGAGAAGTCTCTTAATGATTACAATGACTACGTTTGTTTTACAAAGTGACAGGCTTGCTTGACTGGCTGCCATGAGATTTGTACCTCATCAAGATGGAGAAGTGGTCATAAAGCAACAATCATTTGACTCTCTTACAATAGGGGTAACTAGGGGGTCTGTGTTGACTACCTACGTCAGAGTTGCACATATACTGCAATGATTCCACTGGCAGTAGCACTGCCCATCTTGGAGGGTCACCCATACACCTCCACGACTCTTTCGCCATAAGAATCACGGGACTCTTCATAAAGGGGGGCGTCCTCACAACTCTTGTTGCAGTGTCGCGATGATCATCATGAAGAAGTCCTGTGACCCTCTCTTTTTCATTAGATTAGGGTCGTGGCAGCCAGTGCTGACTCTAAGAAGGTAGTCACCCATACTGTACTGTGACTACTGTGATGGGGTCCGCATGACCCCCTTTCAATAAGAATACCGTGACTCTGCGAAAGGGGGTCGAGGGAGAGTCAATTCTTTTTTTTATTAGATTAGGGTCGTGGCAGCCAGTGCTGACTCTAAGAAGGTAGTCACCCATACTGTACTGTGACTACTGTGATGGGGTCCGCATGACCCCCTTTCAATAAGAATACCGTGACTCTGCGAAAGGGGGTCGAGGGAGAGGCAATTCTGTGGCGAGTAAATACCCCCCGAAGAGGGTCACGGGAACTCCCTTTTTTCTTAGTGTGTATCGGGCTTCTCGTTATTTTATTTTTCGGGTATCACCACTTTAAAGTTAGACCACCTGCAAATATACAGTGCCGATAGAGTGCACAACATTAGAGCTACAACAATATAATGCACGCCTTCATCTTCGTGGAAACTATAATCATCATCGTCGCCATCATAGCTTCGGCGTACGCTCGGACAGCTATTTTAGCCAACAAGGCTACTCCAACCCGTCCCGTCGGCGCGTGTTTAAGGCCAACAGAATGCTTACGCCAATCGTATACGTCACTGACTCCAATACCCTGCAACGCGTCCGCTGCAACTAAAGAAATTCGGTGATGGAAGTCGTAGGCATTTGCTTCCGTCATCGCAGCGAGTTCGATTAGTTTCTCCCGCCTAGACGGTGCGGCAGCCGAGGGGAAACCTGCTCCCGATGATATTTCCGAAATCCCGCGGATTTGCGAGTGCGGAGAAAACGAAACAGAGACGAATCATCCCGAAATCCTGAGAACCCTTCCGGCCGCGGCCGAAATAAATGACAGAGCTTGAGAGCTTAAGCTTCGGGATGAGGCCAGGAACCAAAAAAAGGGGGGAGAGGGAGAAGGTGTAAGCGGAAGAGGCAACAACAGCGACGGAGCAGCAGCTATAGGCTAGAATAAAAGTGTACATGGCACGAGCAGCCTGTACTAACTGACCCCATTTTCGGGAATCCCCGCGGGAAATCAGCGGAAACGGACCGCGAACGAAGTTCGGGATTCCCGTCTGTCTAGGCTTCCCCCCTCCCTCCAAGGCCCGAACCGCGATGGGCTCTGGTTCGCCCGCCGACCGCCGCATTATACCTCGGCCTGCGTAACTCATATACGCTAACTTCCTATCCTTTCTCTGCCTCTCTGGGGACGCCGCTGGCGCTCGAGATTTTCGCCGGCCGCTTTTGTGGCAACACCTTGCGTCGTTTCTTTCTTGAATGTGGACTTAGTAAAAAGCCAATCTGCGCTCCGCACTTTCGCGTTGAGCAATTTCCTTGTTCTTTTTTTCGTTTCAAGAGGTCGCTGCGAGCTCCATGAGCACTTCTGAGGCGACGTCGGCTCAGGCTTCGACGTATAAGATTCGGCAATGGGACGACTGCGGACTTTTCAACTATATCTCCCTATTTCAAAAAGAAAAGAAATACTGTAGGAGCAGCCAGGCTGAACTGTAAAGAATGTCGTCTGCTATTTGCTCCCCGTAGGGATTACAAATGTTTCTTTTTTTGTTACTCGAATCTTTTATGTATTAACGTTTGCGGAGAGGGAAAAATTGGCTCTAGGGATAAAGATGTCAATGTTTTTGCCACGGGTGAAACTATTTCGTCCCAGTGAAATCGTATAAGAAGAATACCCTTCCGTTACTTACTTTCATCGGGCCGTCATTTTGAATGGAGCCCCAGTTGAAAACCGCCAGGGAGCCTAAATGCTCTCAATTCAACTGACAGAAAAAAATCGAAATACGCACTGGCTAATAAAGAAGACAGATAAGGACGGCCATTTTAAGACTCGCTTCGCATCACTTGCGGCAGTGTACTGTAAAATGAACTTTAAAAAAAATCACGCATCTCCACGAAATGAATCACGACGAGTGGGCGAAGCACTGGGGTTCGTTCTTACCGCAAATCACCCGTGGCAGTGCCCACTCGCGCATGTAAATGAGTGACAACGCGTCTGTACAGTATATACAATTCCAATCAAATCCAATCCAATCCAATACAATCCAATGCTCCTCCCGCATGCGCAAGACTGTGTACACGGACGCCAAGCCCCGGAGAAAGCGAGGTCCTAAGGTGCTTCGCCCCTAAAAAATACTTTGGTGTTCGTGTTCCATCCGGTGCTGCCTGAGTAAAACGGCGATGTAGAATGCATACGGGAGCGCCGCCCCGCAGCGATCACGGAACGTATACACAGAACGACAAGGAAAACGATTTTCTATACGATCGGTGCGTCGCTTGCGTTTAGCCCTGGCCAATACCCTCTGTGGGAACGAGCCAAAAGCTTCGAGGGCATCATCATCATCATCATCGTCGTCGTCGCTGCTTTGAGTGATTGAGTGAAAGTCTTTTATTAGCACAGAGAGCAACCGGAGGCCGCAAGGGGTAGAAGGGGCAAAAGAGGAAGAGAGAGGGCGCGATGTTTGCCTGAAGATCCTGGGGAGGAATAATCAGTTCCTGAATGCGCAGACAGCAGCGGATAGACCCCGGCTAAACTACCTTCGCGAGGCCACTTTGGAGAACAAAGCGCCCAAGGGCAGCGAGGAAATGGGGTGGCCGAATGTCGTGAGGGGGGGGGGGGGGTATCTCGCTGGGATTAGGGCGTCCAGCAGGAAGGGGAGGAAGGACTGGCAAGCGGAGCATGCAGTGCCAAAAAATGTGGTTGATTCCTCTGCCATAGGAATGGGTAAAACAGGAAAGTGAAATGTGCAGCGAAATCTGCAGCTGAGCATGATCTGCGAGTCGGCGGCTGTGTTGTGGGTGTGCTGGCGAGCGACGTCCTGTTGGCGGGTCGCCTCGGCAAAGGTGTACTGGCGTCATTTCCGTGACGGATACGACGTCAGTGAAATCCTGAGGTGTCGCGGCATAAACCACTTTCGTGCTAAAATATAAAACCCGAAAACGAACAACCGTAATTATAACGTACTCTTTAGTACTAAAGGTTGCTTCCCCGCAAGAAGGCCCTGTGTGCAGGGGTGCCCCCTTTACAGGCCGCTCGCTTCATTGCCCTGGCGTCACTTCCGTGACGGATATGCCATGAGAGAAATCTTTGTGTGTCCAGGAATAAAACACTTTCGTGTTAAAAAGGTGCGTCAGATTTGCTGCTGTGGCTGCGTTGCAATATGGGCAGTAGGGCGTAGGATCGACCGTCGGGTGATGCCTGTCGCGAGTGATGTGGGAGGGTCAATGCAGCGCATAATTTGTATGAATCGCATCTCTGCAGCCGCAGTCAGGGCATCAGCCTCAATGTCACAGTTACCGACTGGATGCTAAGTGTCGAGCATCGTACCAGCGTACGGCCAGACATTAGGTGACAAACCGGTTTGCGACTCCGTGTGCGTTAAAACACACAGGCAAAACTTCCTTCGGTGGAACCGGACCCCGTCGTGAAGGAAGGGGCATAAATGCCCATCAAGCGGACATTGATAGGCACTTAGCGCCGGACATCAAGAAGAGGGCATGCCGCGAGGGTCGGAGCGAAAGACAGCCAGACCGGTTTAATTAACTGAACGAGAGGCGAAACAGAACTCGCCGAACAGAGTTGACCACCTCGGCTAACCAAGAAATAGCGAGGAGCGCTGCGCCGAACCAGACTAACACGGAGCGTGGTTTGCAGCAGAAGTACTGAACCCTCCGGACGAAATTGCACGCAGTCGCACAACCAGAATCCGGCGTAACCAATCGGAAACGTCGTCCATCTCCCATCGGGAGGTCGCAAGTAACAAAAAGGGAAAACAGTACACTGGACGGCCGCGGCGTGCTTACGAGTTATAAATAGACGCTTTCGTGGCCACTCAAAGCCATTCCATCGAGTTGCAGACGTCCCGAGGCCCGCTCTAATCGGCAGAGAACAGGCGATACCGGAGACTCGCACCAGAAGTGGTTTGGCGTGGGCCGCTGAGGAAACATCGTTACGTCTGGTTCCCCAGCTTGCCGGCTCTGGCGGGTAGGCCGGCGGGCTACCGTTGGTGCGCGGCCACGCCTGGGAAGGCTCGACCACCACGGCGGGGTTACAGCAGGGTGGCGTTGACGACTAATGCGGCGGACCATCAATAACCCGCGTCCCCGCACGCACCCGAGCGCCGCGTCGGCCGCTGCAAGGACGGCAAGCGAGCCGGATCGTTTCCCGCTCTCTCTACGAACAGGAGGAGGAGGTACGCCTGCGCGCGCACGAGAAACAGCGCGAACGAGCTCGTGGTTTCCTCGTTAACGCCCGACGCCCCGCTGCCCGACAAGAAGTCGCGCACCAGAAGCGGTCCGTGGGTCGGGGTCCTGCCGCGCAGCGGGCATCGCATTCCGTCGGGAGAAAAAAGAACGCCAATATTATGGCAATCCTGGTGATGATAATGAACGCTGGTGCCCTTGGAAAGGAAGCCGGCAGGAGGACTCTGGGAGAGACAACGGGAGAGAGCAGTAGTTGCAGCGACGCCGGAGCTAGCCGACGGAGTCCTACAAAAGGATTTTGTAGCGTGAGCTACACTGACCCAGGTTGAGCAGTTTCGCGAGGCTCCTGGAGAGCCGTGCTGCGCTGCACGAGGGAGCAGCGACGTCTCGCGGCGCACAGCCGGCGCGCCGGAGCCGTTGCCGCCGCGACTGGATTGGATTGGAAATCGTTTTAGCAGCATCAAGCATGATAATCAAGCTAATCCTAGGCGACCAGGAAAGCTAAAAACAACCAGCTGAACCTTAGCTCACGCTACGTATATGCTGGCATAGCCGAGCTAAACCACTGCTAATTTTTTTGCTGTCTTCTGCTTCGAAGTGCCGTCTGCTCCGGTCGCCCGGCTGTTCCCCGGCGAGCTTCGCGAGTGGTTCATTCACTGAGGCAGGTGTAGGGGCGGCCATAACTCACGAAACGCTTGTCGACAGTGGGAAGATAAGGATGTGGGAAATCCGACAATGCGCGGACGAGGTCCGCTCGAAAAGGTGTTCCCCCGAACTCGACAGTCAACTCTGCTTTTGCGCCCTGCAGCTCGGGCCGCTATTGTGTGGCAGCGGCGGTGGCGAGAAAGAATCGGCTGTCTTTGCGCGCGGGCAGGTTCTTGTGTGGTCGTTCCGCGGCGAATTCTTTTGTGGGCGCGCGAAAAGCCGCAGCGACCACGGCGGAAACGCATTTGCGAGGGCGATTTTTCATTCCGCCTTCTTCTCTCGGGCTTATCGCAGGCATCTGCATACTTGGCGCACGCGTGAAAGGAATCCCTTAACTATAAATCATTCATTAGCCGCGGCGCTGGCGGGAAGGCAAGGATACGCCTCGTCAGCTTCGGCGCGCACTCCGAACTTTTCAATCTAAATGAAGGAACCTCGAGAACAGCTTTCTCGGGTCTATCCTTACGTGCGAGCACTAAGGCCCAGTTCTTCGACCGGGCATCCTTTGTCCTGGCTCCAGCCATTTTATCGATGCGTGTGCAAGTGGCGCTGCAGCAGACAGGAAAATCTCAATGCGCATGCGCAGCGCAGACCCGAGCATGCCGACATTTTATCAATATTTTATCAATGCTGACCACAAATGAAGCAGGGGATACTCTTGCGCGACATTTCCAAGCGCATCATCAGGACGTATAGTGGTCGCCTCAAGAGTCACTTATTTTCCGTGATGGCTTCTGCGGAAGAAAGCCTGTCAGTGCGGGCTTCTTGCTAACGCCACGGACAAATGAGACGCGAACGCGAAAAGATGAAAAAACACAAAATAATTGCCCGATTTCTTTTCAGTATAGGTCAAACTGATGCGTGGATTTATTACAGTAACAAATTTTGGAAATATGTCTTTCTAAATATACACTAACGGGCCGTTATTTGATCTCCATTATCCAAATTCTTTGATTTTGCGTGTTCAGGTTCATACTTTCGCGTTCGGAATTCAATAGTCCATGACTATACATATTTATGTTAAAAAAAAAGCGTTTGAACGGACCAGAAAGTGTGGCGAGACTGGGCGCTGGGTCCTGGCGGCACGCGCTTGTTCCGGTGGTGGGAGTATAAAGCCACTTCATCCCTAAAGAACCATTCCCCAACTCAATAGCCAACCTTGCAAATTTCAATTCAACGTTGCGTGAGTTTGCTGCATCAAGGAGCTTGCCAGAGTGCAGCAGGCCGAGTTCTCTCTTTTTTATGATATCAGTAATCGGGAAATGTATTCTTTAGATCTTGATCTCATACATGCATGCCTTGGTGGGAGTAGGAGGAAAAACAGATCAAAGAATTGAGCGTGAACATACATGAGGGTACAAAAGGGATATAGCGACTAACCGAAGCTAGTCACTGTCTACTATTCGTATAGCTGTGTTTGACAGTGCTCTCCAATCAGTTGAAGTTCTTACAATGAAAGCAGAAGAAAAAAAAAAACAAGCTACTACTCAAGGAGGCGATATCCGCTTATATGGATGATAAGCGCGGTGCTGAACTAAGATAAACGATTGATGAAGTGCTGGCTTATTTATTTATGAAGGTATGTTTTGTGAAGCGCAGAACATCCAGATATCTTCCCGCTTATTTAGACAGAAGGTACGGACAGGGTATCCTAAAGGATGTGACACTGTGTGTGCATTGGTAATTCCATACAATTCACCGACCACTCCCTTTGAACCATTTAATGTCGAGTCGACTAGTTCGAAACACCCGCGGTCCGGATTACATCAGGGCATTTTCGTTCTGAGCGACCAATTGTTTTGTACAATACCAGTTCGACTACGCCAGGTTCAAAAAGCAGCTTTAAAGGCACACGAAGGAACAGAATAAGACTGCGCGAAAGACGGGGACGACTAAGATTCGCGTGTCATGAACCAACTAGCCAGCAACCAAGTCATATTACTCAGCTTTAAAAGGAACACCGACCGCTTTTTGCGGAGTGCATGTCCTCTATCTCGTGCGAAAGCCAGTGTTTCATAGAGCGGGGTAACCACAAAAAAATTTTGAAGTAGACCGGCTGAAATAGTTCTGACTTGCCACTAAATTTCATGAAATCTGAACGGTGGCGCCACGTTGTGCCTAAACGTGCCACTATACCGTACGCATGCCAACAGCTCCGCCGGCTTCAATGTGTGATTCAAAAGCCGCATAAGGGAACAGTAAATGCTGAATTGCATCGCTTTTTGTAGCGTGAGCTACACTGACCGAGGCTGAGCAGTTCCGCGTGGCTCCTGGAGAGCCGTGCTGCGCATGCGCGAGGAGCAGTGTCGTCACACGGCGCACAGAACGTTGCCCGCCGCCCGGCGTCTCTCACACAGCCCACGCGCCCAGCGCCTTTGCCGACCTCCGTTCCGCACGTGGCGGCCCGGTCCACTTGACGATCATGCCAGAGGTGGCCGGGTGTGGAAACGATGGCTCGTGCGTAGCCGCAACACCGGTTTGCGCCTGTGGAACCAGTTTAGCTCTGGGGCGATTGATGACGCTGCGCCGGAGCCGCTCGCTAAATATACATGTGTCACACAATGCGTATACCGTGTGCGTGTCATTGAAGCAGCAGTAAGCATGACAATCAAGCTAATCCCAGATAACCAGGAAAGATAACGATAACCAGCTGATCCTTAACCCACGCTACGTATATCCTGGCATAGTCGAGCTAAGCCACTGCTACTGTTTTAAATACGCTTTTCATCTCACCTAGTTAAAGGAATGTTGCCGCACGGCTCACTGTCGCTGTGTCCAGCATTCGTTTTGACAGCACACTTAAGGCAGCTATATCTAAAAATTACGCTTTCAAACATTCTAGGGTCCTATCAGGAAAATCGTTTCGGTCCAACGTGTTTTCATTTGGGATAAAGAGCGTATACTCCACAAAAATCGGTTGTCTGTCCTCTCAAAGCACTGCTGAAGACGTTTTTATTTTACTACTTTCGGCGCAGGCCCAAGCGCACATCCGTTAGTTAGACAGGGCCCATAACGACCGGAGTATGGAGTGAAAGAGGGTTTAGAACAGGTTAGCCATACACGGTAGCCAAATGAGTTTAAAAAAACACGCCAACACAGGCAAGCCTTTCGATGCCCATGTCAGATTGCACGCTTAAGACACATCGCTCGAAGCAAGCCTCTGACCTAAGCAAGCTACCTACCGAAGCAGCACTCTGACCTACGGTACAAGGGATAACAACCAAGCTCAGCGGTCACGTGCGCCACACCGTCTTCAGAAAAGAGAAGTTCATAAAAAAAGTGGCGACCATAGCGAGTGACCATTAATCTGGCTTGACTTAACGGGCGTCGACCAGTAATTAACGAGCTTCGGAAGCCACACCTGAAAATACCGGCGTTTAAAGGCGTCGCCGGCTTATCCGCGCGCCGGCTGACTTCGCGAGATAAAAACTAGCGCAACAAGTTGAATTAGTGCGGGCCTCCCGCGGCTAACGCTTGTTGGACTGCTGGTCATAACTTCCCGCTTATCTGGTTACGCCAAGAGGCGTTTAACCCGAAACCGGGCCGCTGGACGATTTCAGGCACTTTACTGCCGGTGATGATGCAGTGGACAGCTACAGGTAACCAGATTAGGTACCGCTCTTTCTGGCCGTTCAGAGGCCGCCCAATAGCTATCGTGGCGAACAACAAGGAGATATGAACGAAGAGGAGATAAGCGCAACAAAAGGGCAACTAACGTCCAGGAATTTGAGCAAGACATTTCACGGCGCACGCCTGGAAGATGACGGGGGATAGATCTCAACATACTTTTATCGTGCACGGTTGAATTTGAAATTGAGCTCACTGCTTCCGAGAGTCACCGCTCCCGCCTGTATAGATAATTCTTTTCCCTTTCCGAACCCCGGAATTTGGGGGTCTTTGTGTGTGTGTGTGTGCGTGCGTGCGTGCGTGCGTGCGTGCGTGTGTGTGTGTGTGTGTGTGTGCGTGTGTGCGTGCGTGTGCGTGTGTGCATGCGTGTGTGTGTGTGCGCGTGTGCGTGTGCGTGTGTCAATAAAGATTACCAACAACAACAACATCAGCAGAAAGGTTGCAAACACACATTGCTGTTGAGGAGTCTCAATAAACAGATCGTATAGTTGCACGACCGTTATAAGAACACGAGCAGTTGGTCTGAGTCGCACAACTCGCAGCGGTTTGGAGAAAACTCTAAGAATTCCTTTTGTAGCGTGAGCTATACTGGCCGAGGTTGAGCAGCTTCGCGTGGCTCCTGGAGAGCCGTGCTGCGCATGCGCGAGGAGCAGTGACGTCACACGGGGCAATGAACGTTGCTCGCTGCCCGGCGTCTCTCACACAACCCCGGCGCCCAGCGTCTTCGCCGACCTCCGTTCGCCGGTCCACTTGATGATCATGCGAGGAGTGCCTGAGTGTGGAACCAATGGCTCGTGCGTCGCGGCAACACAGGTGTGTGCCTGTGGATCCAGCTCAGCTCTGGTGATTGGTGGATCCAGCTCTGGCTGGGGCGATTGGTGACGCTGCGCCGGAGCCGCTTGATAAATACACATGTGTCACATAATGCGTATACCGTGTGTGTGTCATTGAAGCAGCAGTAAGCATGATAATCAAGCCAGACCTAGACAACCAGGTAAGCTAAGAACAACCAGCTGAACCTTAGCTCACGCTACGTATATATCCTGGCATAGCCGAGCTAAGCCATTGCTATTTTTTTTTTGTTTTTCTTTTATCCCGACCCGTCCGTGCGTTCATGCCCAAATTTTCCTTCAGCGTCCCGTCTTGTGACCTGTTCAGTGCTAGTCTAGCACCAACTAGCGTGAACAGCGGTCGCGAATCGATCTTCTTTCGGTGCGAGGACTGGTGGCGGCCTCTATCGGCGCAACGGCGAGGCGCTCGAGCGCCGCCCATGGCAGCGCTTACCGGTGTTGAGCGAAGAATTGCTCCGTTTCAGTGCCGGCGCATTGTGCACATTCTAAAATACACAATTGTTTTCGGAGACAACAAACTCATTGGTTGCCTTACCTCCTTACCCCGACAG
The DNA here is from genome assembly GCF_048455015.1 of Haemaphysalis longicornis. NCBI lineage: Eukaryota > Metazoa > Arthropoda > Arachnida > Ixodida > Ixodidae > Haemaphysalis > Haemaphysalis longicornis. Next base: position 15,664,141 of record NW_027526225.1, on the reverse strand, counting down.
TACAGAACAGAGTTTTTATGAGATGTCAATGTAATGTTGCAAAGCGGCTACCGAGAGGAGCAGAGACAGACAACTTGATGCAGGGATGAACGAGTGAGTGAGTAAACTTAATGCAACAGCCAGCGCGACCTTCGGCCGGGAATGGCATACAAAAACTCGCAGGCAAAGAATGACCAAGGCCATCGCAAGCGATAAACGGCTGTAGGAACATGAAAGAGCCCCTAGTCCTGCAGCGGACGCAAGCACGCTGACTATGATGATTATGCCGATAATGGATAAAACGGAGTCAATATTACGATTCGAGAACCATAAATCAACGCGGTTTGTGTAAGCAAAATTACTGGGTGCCTTCAGAATTGGCAAACCACAAAAAGCAATCACCGAAGATAACCACCAAGGCTCTTCAACTTTCGCGAAGGAAACTTGGCTTTGAGAGAAGTACTCGGTGTTCTTCAAACGCACGAGTAATGATTTTTAACTGCACAGGGCGTCGGAGAACCCTGGAAGAAAAACGCGCTGTGAGGTCCACAGTATCTTTTCTCAGCGTTGACAGCCTGCAGAGGACATTAAAGGTCCGCGGCCTTTCAACGCTTGCACTGTTGACCCCCATTCAAATGAACGCGCGGCAGCAAGATAACGATCCAAGGCATAAACGGATTAAAGAGCGCCCGCTTATCTGCTCGAGCTCAGCCAAACTCGCATCGGGACCGAAATTTGTGTCATTCCAAATGGTAAGTAAGCCGGTGCCGTCGCTCTCATGAATAAAACCCATCGATTACAAGCAAAGAGCGCACGCGCGCGAACAACTCGCCGCCAGCTTCAAGCGCGGACCGTTGTCTATCTAGCAGACGACGCGCGCGGGAGAACTCGCAGGCGAAATTAAATCGCAGACGACCGCGCTCGCTCGCGAGGAGCAGACGATATTCGTCTGCAGGAACGCCGCCTGCCTTTGTGATGAGGGGGCGGCTTTTTCTGACCCTTTCCTTTTTGTCCCGCACGCACTCTTAGTCGTGTGGACACCCGCTATGCCCTTTATTCTCTAACCCCTCCTTTTTTTCGCTCTCTAAGGCGAGCCACAGCAAGGAAGGAGAAGTTCCTTCACAGCAAGGCCTTCTCTGAAGTCCGCCATATACATATCTCTATATATATTCATGCACGGACGCTGCCTGAGAAGCAGTCGAAAAAAAAAAAAAACGAAATCGGCCTCCTCTTTTTTCCCCGACGTCGTCTGCGCGCTTTCTCTCCCAGCTCGGCCGCATTGCATGACATGCATGCGATGCGCGGTGAAGCGCCCAACTCCGGGAGCGCCGAGCCGGCCGACTTGCAAATCAGTGACAATTTGCATCTCAAACTGCGGCCCCTACGTCACACGTATTTTCCTGGGCCCCTCCTTCCCCGGCAGGCTTTCTGTACATCTTTTCGCCCGCTTCCAGGGGAACAAAGTTTATTCCGTCTGCCTGTTTACTTTAGAAGCCAGGGGAATAACCGAGACGAGCGCATCGCCGCTCTGCCCAAACTTGAACTTTGGCTTATTTGAATTTCGCTGCGCATGCCGCCGCCGCAAGCCGTCTCCAATATTAAACTCCCCACCAGGGGGGGACTTTATATACATAGGCACATATATTCCGGTGGGCGCGTGGATGTTCGTATGTAATAATAATACTACTCCAGCCGACCGCAACGCTGAACCCCGGCCTCAGCAGTCGGAGAGGGCGAACAAGTGGGCAATATTTGCTGCGCCTCGTACTGCCTGTGCCGCTCGCGAGGGTGACTGAGTTTAGGGCGGAAGGGGTTCGCGGCGGACGGGTAGGCAGCGCCCCCTGGGAAGGCTCCCGTATCTGCGCCCCGGTTAGCTTAATTCTAATGCATGCGAACGACCCGGGGGCTCAAATTCGGCGAAAAGGACGGCGCAGTTATGTCTTATATCAACAGGCCCACTAAAACGCGTATATACCCGTGCGCGCGGTGAAGAGGTCGCTGATGCGATTCCGCCGAAAAGCTCCGCGCATACGCGATATGGTAATAAGGACATTCCGGTGCGGTGAGCTTCATGGGCGAGCGACGGGACCGGGCTTATCTCCACACTTCGCTTCGGTGCCCTCTTTAAAGCTTCTCTTTTATTACGTCTCAAATTTCCGGAGACCTCTAAATTTCGGCCCCCGGTCTAACTCTGCCATTATTGATTCCCAGCTAACAATGCTCAAATAGGATTTTATGAATCGCGAACTGATTTAGGCGACTGCGAGCGTATCTTATGCATTGACAAAGTCCACGGCGCTGTGGCAGCGGAGCACGTAGCACGTGGTAATGCTTTGACAATGGACACGCACGCCGAGGTTAACGGACGGTTACGACTCCAAGGATTCCACTCCCCTGGGAGGTTCGCAAGGTGCGCACATCGAAAACATTCGATGCCCTTAATCCCTTAAATGAGTGCGCCTTCAAACGATCGCGGTGGGAGCTCAGGGAACAGCCCAAATAAAAGCCGCCGCCCTTAGGACATCTCTTTTTCTTTTTTCATTATTGCCAATGGCTGCAGAGCTGGACTAGTGCAACCGCATACATCAGTGTTATGCGTTGCACTATGTATATACGAACATCAGTCTGTACATTTGATTATGGCAATTTTGTGGACTTTGCATATAGATGCGCATACGTTTGCTGGATGGCGTTCCAGTGGTTATAGCTGCATACAAACTAAGGCCTTATTGTTGCTCTGTGTGAGTGACTATATTGTGCACCACATATTTTTCACTCAGCGCACCGCAATCTCTCAAAGGTTGTAAGTTTTGATGTCATTAGTGTTAGCTTGTGGTTTATTAAGGCAGTCCCTACACCTCTTTATGACTCTGATGTTTGGCGTAGGAACCTCCTTTTAAAGTGAAGCCTTAGCGTTTTCACTGATGGCGTCTGTAACGCGATAACACCCCGCAGGAAAGCCAACTTTCTCTGACGATGATGATGAATGATCGTGGGTGAGGAGAAAGAAAGAACGCTTCCCGTGGCCGGAATACAACCTGGGTCCCTCGCGCTATGAACCAGGCGTCTATCCGATTGCTTCATTCCGACATGGTCGAAACTCAGTCGAAACTCACACGACAACCGAAGAATTCGTCACGAGAAAGCTTGGAGTTCCACGATCGTCGTCGTTAGACGGAGGGGTGCATCATTTTTTTTTGTGTGTTTGAGCAAACCTTTCCAATAAATCTCTCTCTCTCTCTCTCTCTCTCTCTCTCTCTCTCTCTCTCTCTCTCTCTCTGTCTATATATATATATATATATATATATATATATATATATATATATATATATATATATATATATATATATATATATATATATATATATATATATATATATATATATATATACACAGCTATCGCTCTCACACAGGAATGTTGTATATTTTTCGCGTATAATAGTCGGTAGGTAAACAAACCCTGCCGTCGGCTCTCAAGCTCAGTCCGAATGCAGCGGCTGCTGTGAGCTGCCAAAGGAACAGGCAGCCGATCTTTGTGGTTGTACAGTTAGAAGTATGTTACTGCACAGCTCACTGTCATGGTCGCCAGCATTCATTTTCGGCAGCCTACTCTTTGGCTGGTAGATTTAGCTGGTAGATTTACATTTTGGCTGGTAGATATAAAAATTGCGCTTTCGAACTTTCTAGGGCCAAACCAGGAAAATCATTTAAATTCAAGGTGTTTCAAGGCACACCCTCCTTTTGGTACAGAGAGCATATACTCCATAAAAATCGGTTGTCTCTTGCTTTGACTCGGCAGTTACAATTTGCCAACAAGAGGTGAGCGAGTGACTGCTCCGACGAGTGTAACCTTCAAGCTGTTGAACAGAATCCCGCCAAAACAAAACAAAAAAAAAAAAACGAGCTTTTTTACATTCGCTGCAGGAACTGCCCCACCCTAAATTCTTCTAGGAGAAGCTCAATTGATTAACCTGACGCTTGAAAAGAAACCTCTATCATGCACCGGCGGCCCAAAGGAACGGAAGGAAGATGGCTATAATGAACGCGTGTTTTCCCCGCCTGGGTCAATTGAGGGAGTAACAAATATAAAGCACCCCACCTATGCGATCTATAGGCGCAACAAACGCACCAGGAACGACTGCTGTGCAACAAAAGTTCGAACAAAAAAGCCTACAAAGGTATGTAAGGGAAAAGCCAGCGCGCCAAAACAGACTAAAGAAAACAATGCCCGTTGGGCTGCAGGCAATAATGCAAAATAGGGGGTTCCAGCCGGACAGCAAATGAGCGGTTCAAGGCCTAGCACGTAGTTATAGATGGAGGGCGACAACAAAAAGACAAAAGAGGGGGAGAGAGAGACGCAAGAAGCGCGAAGACACTGAGGGGAGAGAGACACCGAACGGGACGCTCAAATGCACAAACGCCCCCCACGCAAGCTGGCGGCAGTTTCGATTTCGGGCCACGCTGGGGCCCCCTGGTGGGCGTGGATGGAGTCGGGTCGTTGGTGCAGCTGACGCCATGGCGGCATGCCGCCTCTCGGAAAACATTACCCGGGAGCTCTTCTGAGCGGACGGGGGCCGGCAGCGAGTCGGGGGCGGTAGCAGATGGTCCAGGGAGGGGGTGAAACAAAAGAAGGGAACGCGTGAAGTTAGAACAATGCCGCGAACAAAAAACGGGGGAAACTTGGGGAGAAAGTCTCGCCCTCACCCTCGGTGGTGCCTACTCGCTTCTGCCCGTAAATGAAGTGTATTTAAAATAGCCCGCAACAGATTCCCAATCTCTACACACCCAAAATCGTCACGAATATGTGAAAGCAGCCTTCCGTGAGAGTGCGCAGTACGATGACGGGCAGCAGGACGAAAAATATTGCGATCGGCTATGAAGAACGACGACACAAAAGTGTCTAAACATGCAATATCCGCAGATGCAAATATCTGTGTATATATTTTACCGGAGCAGCGAAACTTCGGCAATATGTTTTTTTTTTCTTTTTTTACTTTGCTAACAACGTGTCATTTTATCCCGTATTGGCGGTGCTTACCACACCACTTGGATATACCTTCTTGAGCATAATAATAATAATAATAATAATAATAATAATAATAATAATAATAATAATAATAATAATAATAATAATAATAATAATAATCACCACCACCACCACCTGCCTATCTACGCCCACTGCAGTGCAAAGGCCTCTCCCATTATTCTTCAATTACCCAGGTCCTGTGCTAACTGCGACCAATTTATCCCCGCAAACTCCTTGATCTCATCTGCCCATCTAACTTTCTGCCGCCCCCTGCAACGCTTGCCTTCTCTAGGGATCCACTCTGTCACCCTTAATGACCAATGGTTATCTTGCCTTCGGATTACATGCCCTGCCCACGTCCATTTCTTCTTCTTAATTTCTACTAATATGTCTTTAACACCAGTTTGCTCCCTGACCCACTCCACTCTCTTCTTGTCACTTAATGTTACACCTATCATCTTCTGCTCCATTGCCCGCTGAGTCGTCCTCAATTTAAGTTGAACCCTCTTAGTGAGCCCCCAAGTTTCTGCCCCGTAGGTGAGTACCGGTAAGATGCAGACCTTTTTGAGCAGGGGCATTTTATCACAGGATGTGACGCATGGCTATCTCTCAGGGGAAAGTCTGTCTGTGCGTCCGTAGCGTTACATCCTGTACTTTTAGCGCTCCGTTATAGACCAAGCATAACTGTAAAGTCATAAGGCCGCCAGGCTTAGAATTCCAATTTCCAAAGGGGCCTTTGCGCAGCTGAAGTGTGTACGTGTTGTCGCGGCTAACAGCAGATTTTTTTCTCAGATCCAGCCGGGGCTCTTTGCGATGTCGGCGCACACTTTGGTTAAGTCAAGAGGAACAGCGAAACCACTTGTAGACCCTGCTTAGACGCTTCATTGGAGCAAAATCAATCGGAAGCGGACGGTGCTGGAAATACCTTCCCGGCTGCTTTAACGCGTCATTAAACTGAAAACGTGGGTGACGTCATACCCTGCCAGCCACGTGACATCACTTGCTAACGCACCTGCAAGTCCCCAACGCCGCCATTCAAGCTGCTCTTGCGACGAGGATTATCTTGCGCACAACGTGCCAGAACGAAGACACGAAATGATCGCTTAATGCTAAAAGGCCGGACGTCGAGAATTTTATGACAGAGATATATCCTATACTGACACTAAATGCATGCGCTAGAGTATTGTAGTAGCTGATTAGTTAGGTTATCCTGGGAACGGTTAAAAATAAGCATTTTGCCTTCCACCGCATGTACTACAAGCAAAGAAAAGACTGCTGCAGTTGGACGGTACCACGCCGCCATAAATTTTACCTTAGAACGTTTAGCTTTAGAACGGTAGCTTTAGACCGTTTAGTTTTAGAACGTTTAGCTTTAGAACGTTTAGCTTAGAAAATTTAGCTTTAGAACGGTACCACGCCGCCATTTTAGCTTAGTGAACTCCGTGGGAGTGCCCTTATATAAGCACGTTTGACAAGGGTGCTAGACTGTTCCTAGCCATTTTCCTTCCTTAGAGCATTTCAAAGGATGTGAAAATGAATGTTGTGTTCCTGAACTTCCATATTTCGACGCTAGCACACATCTGGCCGGCGCATAGTCCAACAGAGCATGCGCATCTCCTCTTCTAGTGCGAGAAAACCTCCGCATTGATTATAGGGTTATTCTGTTTTTCCCCGTCTGGCGCCTCCCTGTGCGCGAGAGTTACGACCGATGATTCCCAACTTCCTTCTGGTAAAAGAAACAGCATAGCCGGGAATGTTGGGCGATCGGCGAGCTCCGCTCAGCTCGTCCGAGAGAAACAAAAGCACCGGCTTCTCCCGTGGTGCAGTTCACTTGGTTTTGGAAAACAGTTTGGAAGACAACAAACAACGCTATAGAGGAACGCCGCGTCTGGGGGGAGGAGCTCATAATGGGCGCAAATTGCTAGCGTCGAAGGAAAGCGGCGGAGGCCGTATTTATAATGGCTCAAAAGGAATGCGGCGGGCAGTTAATTTGCCCTGGAAAGGATAGAGCGGCCACGCTGCTCTGAAAGGGGCCTGGAAAATAAAATACAACTTTGCTGTATTTGAAGGAACTCGGCTTTGACCAATAACTCCAAGAGCTTCACAATACCGCGGGAATCAAAGCGGTGATCTTTACGCCTTGAAACCGGCAACTTGCAACGACGTCTGTTAGCAACTACGGGGAACAATGACATAAGCAGCCAATTGAAAATAAAAAAAGCGCTTCCCGAGGTCAATATCTAGCGTTGCGCCACTAGTGCAAGTTGCGCCGATATTTTAACAAAAACAGAAGAAATTATGAAAAAAAAAGTTTAAATTTACTTCTACAGTGACGTAATATTGGCCTAAGTATCGTATTATTGGCCAGCACTAAAGCATATTACCCTTGTTTCAACTTCCCGTTCGCATTCAAGTGATCCTGGTTCGAACGGAACCAGAGGTCCCATTGCTTCATTATTATCTATATTATTCATAGAATGCTTGCGATAAAAGTGGTATCAACTTGTTCGGGAGAAAGCAGTCCCTTTGTCTTCCCGGCGGTTTAACGTATATAGAAGTTTCAGCACCTTCGAGCAACAGGCGTGGCTTCCTGCGCAAGTCTGTGAGCGTGAGAATCGAAGCCGCAGCTTGAACGGCGTTAGTAATACGACAGCGGCAACGCCGCTTCTGTCAGGCCTAAAGGCTTCGACCCCAAGGACTCAACCACACGGGTCCTTCTTCCCCGAGGCGCTTCATGTCGCCGATGCCACCGAATAACGCCCGCGCCGACAGACCAGGAGCAGGGGGAAGCTACGCCTATCAAAGAAGACCCCGACCCTCGCGGACGTAACCATTACTCCATCCGGGCTCCTCTGCGACGTATCCCCGCCGCCGAAGGGAAGCAGCGAGTTCGCCTCTGAGGCTAATAAATTCATGAACCCATAAGTCCGGCCGACGAGGGAGGACAGATGGGCGATTTATTCCGCGAGACACTGCAGCGTGTAGCGCTGATCAAGATCGTATACTTCCTGCGGCGCTGCTTCTGTTTCGGCGCAACCCCCTCTTATTCTTCGGACGCCCTATCTGGGGGCACAGCGCGGCCCTTTCGGTTCTTTCTGCTGCACTTCCGAAGCGTCTCGCCTGCTACTTAGCGCTGCCATTTCTCCTGAAGGAGCACCGTCTTTTGTTGCTCGTAATGGCCCTGTTTTTCGATCACCCCCCGTTCCCCTCTCCGGGGGCGAACGGGCCGAGGGGCAGCCGCCGGGGCTACTCGCGTTCCGGGGGCCCCGCAAAACAGCGCACAAGACGGCAGCGGCATCATGTCGAAGTGGATGGAGGAGAAGGCAGCAGGTCGAAGACGCAACGCCACTCCTAGGTCCGGGAGCGCGCGGCTAAAAAGCGGCCCCTCCCTCCGCCATCTCCCCTCGCCTTCCTTCGGGAGCACCCCCCGTTCGATCGGACTGGGAGGACGCAACAAACAAGGAAAACGGCCGAACGAAAACAATGACGTTCCAGCTAGGAAGCAGCAGCGAAGCATAATTACGGGAGCAGAGGACTCAAAACGACCGAGCAGAAGATCGGCCCCCGGACGAAAGCGAAGCTGCAGACGATATCCGACAAGAAGCGCGAGCCCCGGCCGCATGCAGACGACCGCGTGAAAAAGTAGCAGACGACGCGCGGCGTCGACGACGCTTTGAGGCGGAATAGTAGCGGAAAAAGAAAAAAAGAAAAGAAAGAGCAGAAAGAAAAAGAAAGAGAGCAGACGGCACAAGTGACCGGGCAGGCTACCGACTTGAGGACGCCCGGCGAGGTTCAGGGAGGGGTAATTTGCAGGTTGCCCGGCAAGCCAGCGAGCCACGGCACCTTCTGCGTCTTCCCGGCTGCTAGCTGTGGGAGCCCGCAGGGCATTTTCTTCTCTTCGTATTTCTCTTCTCCTCCACCTCGTCGTAATCCACCTGCTGTTTGGGAGCGTGTCGAACACGCTCGAGTTATGAAGCCACTGCGAAGGTGCCAGCCAGCCACGCGGGAAGCGGAGACTAGGAAGAAAGAAAACCGAGCGACTGCTCGCAGACAATCTACAAGCAAACCTCAAAAAGAAAAACTATTGCGCAGAAATCCTACAAAAAGCTAAAGTAGACGAAAAACCACGAAAAGCCGAAGCAAACACGACGCCGGTTGAACCTGCTGTAGCGCCCACGAAGACCGATCTACGGCCCGTGTCCATTCGCGCTCCTTGAACGGTTGACTCGAGATCGGTCGCTTGCGTGATGCGAGAAAGCGTAGCGAGGAACCTGGCAAAAGGAACGCGCAAATCTATACTCTCGAACCAGTGGCCTGCGCGGTTGCGTGAGCGTGGAACTGACGGAGACACGAAAAGTGGGTGTCTGCGAGTTCTTGCATCGCACGAGAGTTCTTCGGTCGCATGGCACCCCTGGAATGACAGCGCACGCTCGTGCCGGAAGACGTGATTTTAGGCCTTGCTCTGCTCTGAGGAGCGGACCGTTTCGCAATGTCGGAAAACCGCGCCACGCCATTAGTGAGGCCTGGCTACAGGGACAGTTCGGCCGATAGCTGGGCGTAAGGCTTTTTCTTATTTCCGACGCTGTTGAGAAATTCCCGGAAGTGCACAACACAAATGTACGACACCCTGACCATTGCGGCGCCATAACCCCGTGCGAGTTTCAGGGTCCGCTCGTGTACATTAAACATGGGACGAGTACGGGTCCCCTAAATAAGCGAAACAACGAATGAATGAATGAATGAATGAATGAATGAATGAATGAATGAATGAATGAATGAATGCCGAAAGGAATAGCTCTCCAGACAACTGTAGAGGGCGCATACCCCGACGACGAGGAACCGACCTCCGAAGTTCGTGTGATATGTTTAGCGTTTGGATATTGATTTCACCAAAAGAAAAAGGGCCCACTACGCGGACTCGGACTGGGGCAGTTATCGTGAAAGGTAAGGACCTCACACCACGATGCCGAACACAGAGACCTTCCTAGCCGAGCCTCAAGAGAATATACGTAATATCCAAAGCGAATCACCGGACGGCGCTAGGAGCCCAAAGGAAGTTTTATTCGAGGAAACAGTGCGGTTCAACTTCACCACAATACAGTCCATTGACCAATTCACGAAGCCAACAGCGAGATTTCGGTCAATCATCGGGTATGTTTTGACAATTTATGTACTGTTTGTATCAAGTGCATTTTCATCGCCAGTTCGTGCTTTGATACCATCACTCCCCCTTATGTTAATACTCCACGAGGCTACCTTCCGGGAAAACAAATAATAATAATAATATTAATAATAATAATAATAATAATAATAATAATAATAATACTTTATTGCCCGTATTTGTGCAAGTACAGAGTAGCGGGCCCGTCAAAGCCTACTTAGGCTTGAGGGACTGGGCCCGGCAAGTCGACGAAGCGAAAGAAAAAAAAGGCAAATAAGTACATAATGTCACCTAGATATCAACAAAACATAGCCACCTAACAAGATAAGTATGCGTATAATGAAAGATACAAAATTTACAAACAATCAGGAAACTGTACCATGTAATCATTCAAAGTTTTCTTAAGTTGCCTTTTTGAAGAGGCCGAAAAAATTTCTTCCGGCAACTCATTAAATATTTTGGCTACATAAACACATCTTCGTGCCGTACCGTACCGAGTACGTGAACGAGGAACAACAAAACGAGGTTGCGAACGCACAAATCTAACAGGCTTGTTTTCAACCTTAAAATCAGACTCCCAAAAGTGAGTGGTAACTACAGTTTGTACAACAAGACTATCAAATGAAGGCAAGTACAACGCTTTGAAAATGTCTGTAGAATTGTACATAGGAGAACCATAAGCTATAGATTTTAATATGTTTTTCAGGACAGAATCAACTCGAGTTTTCCAACGTGAAGAACAGCTACCAAAAATGGTAATGCCATATCTTAAAACACTATATGCGAGAGCATGCGCGATACTTTTCTTAACATGCATGGGAACAAACGTTTTCATATTAAATAGTACACACGCCACCTTACGAAGCTTACCACAAACATACGATAAATGGTGTTGCCACGTCAATGCACAGTCAAAAAAAATTCCTAAATACTTGACATATTCAACATATTCAACCACATTACATTGGCAAGGATGGTGATGGTCATGTAAATATACAGGAATATTGATCAATGTAGTTTTCAATGGATTTCGAAAGCAAATCATTTTAGTTTTGTTGGAATTTATAGTAATGCGATTTTGAGAAAACCAACTTACCGCGTTATTTATGTCACTTTGTAAAACATTTACCGCTCTTCCATAGTCGAGATGCTTTGAAAGTAAAACTGTGTCATCGGCGTATTGAAAGACTTTACATTTAGCAATTGCCGAAGGAAAATCATTCATGTAAAGATTGAAGAGGAGTGGAGATAAAATTGAACCCTGTGGTACACCGGTTAATAAAGGCAGAGGAGTGCTGAATTCTACATGGTTATCCGTAGCAACAACCTGAAATCGACCGCATAGATATTGATTTAGTAGATCGTAAAACGGCCCCCGGAAACCTAATAAGTATAGTTTGCGTAACAATATTTTATGGCAAACAGAGTCAAACGCTTTTGTTATATCTAAAAATAAAGCACAGGCGAAGAGATTGCATTCAAAAGCGGAGTACAGTTCGTCCGCAAATTCTTCCAACAGTGTAATAGTTCCACGTCCGGCAACGAACCCAAACTGCCGAGGTGAAATTACGAAAAAATTTTCAAGAAAGGAGGACATCGTTACCAGAAGAAATTTTTCTAATATTTGAGACAGGATGGGCAGTATAGAAATGGGCCTATATGAGTTTACATTATCTTTCGGACCTGCTTTGTGGAGAGGACGTACAATAGCAGTTTTTAATGCCATGGGAATATCTGCACCGTTTATGAAGCCATTTAAAATGAAAAGAACGACATCTGCTAAAGGCTCGAAATTTCTACGAAGTGTATCAATAGACATACCGTCCAAACCGGCAGGCTTATTCGAACGAAAACTGAACACAATGGTTTTGAGGTCAGATTTGGATAAACGAGGTAAAAACGCTGACGAGGGAATGGAGTCTTTAAGTGTGCAGGGCCCACCAGAAAGTTCCGAGGGTTCAGGTACGTTTCTAAAAGCCCGATTAAACTCATTTGCTACATCAATCGGATCATCATGGAACGATGAAAAAATGGAACACCTATTGCTCACATGACCGCGTAAAGCGTTCACAAGAGACCAGGTCTTCCTCGGATTCTTTGAATGTTGATTAAATTGTTTAAAGTAATGCCGGCGCTTGGCCGCTCGTAAGAGGGCGACGACCCTATTACGTGCGGTTTTATAATTTATGCGCAACTCATGGTCTCCAGGTGACCGCTTAACCCGTTTCCACAACCAATCTCTGTACGAGATAGCCTGCATCACCTCGGAAGTTATCCAGCAGCAATCCTTACGGCGCTTTTTGGACACTAAAACCGTGCTGGAACGTTCGAAAGTTTTCAGCTGTTCACATAAGTGTTCATAAACCGTACCAGGGGAACCGTTCAGCATTAACGCCGACCAATTGAAGTTAGACACCAAACTATCAAACTTATTTTTGTTCACGAAAGAAAAACGAACGTCGCTATCTGAATTTCCTTCCACCGTATATGCTCTAGACGAAGCAGAGTTAGCCGAAAGGCGACAGGCCACAAAATAATGATCAGCCAACTTTTTAGTGATGACGTAGGAAGCAAAAGAAAAGTTTTCGGCCCTGACAAAGATATGATCCAAGCACGATGTAACCAGCTTATCACATACCACTTCTTCACGCGTAGGAACATTTACAGTGCACTCAAGACCGTGTGACGAAAGCAATCCCAAATAGTAATAATAGCAATAATAATAATAATAATAATAATAATAATAATAATATTATAATCGTCATCATACAATTGAAATCAACTTTGGTCTGCGCCGGGGGATCACGCAATGCAAGGTTGATGTTCTAGGCCGCGCAGTGCCGCGGCGCAGACGACGCTTTAAAGTGGAGCTTTTTTTTTTTTTCCTTACTGATGGCGGTCGCCCACACCAGAACGACCTGCAGGAAAGCCAACTTCCTCCGGCGATGGTGATGATCGTGGGTGATGCGAAAAACGATTGATACGCGAAGATTCCTCTGGTCCAAAGGCAATTAGAAAAGCTCTCTCCGATATATTATACTCGCAATCCTGAAACCTGGAAAGTAACAAAATGCCGAACAAATTATGGGGAACAAATGTTGCGACACAGATTGCCGTCTTTGCTTAATAATTATCCAGACATTTCTACCATTCCTTTTAACCATCTACGCAGCATCTTTACACTCAACTCATGATGTTGTTATTAGTATAAATATCTTTCTCTTTCTTGCTATTGTATTTCGCAAGCTTACTACTTTTCGAAACCTTGCTCAGTATGTATTTTGAGTGCAGTTTATAGTCACTGCATATATTGTATATACGTTTTTTGTTTGTGTGTTTTTTGTTAATATTAGCCAATGCCGTTTGCCGCCTGTCTGCACCGGGGGGCTGGGGCTCGTCAAGCTGTTATTACGGCTTTTTTCCCGGCTCCCTTTGCGCGAAAGTGATTTGTTTTTTGTTTTTTCGCGCAAGAATAAAAATCAAATCAATCAATCAATCAATGCCTTCAAATCCCAAAAGTCAAAGTCCGAAATCCAAATCGCAACGCCCACAATACCCTGCAGGAAAGCCAACTTACACAGTGGGTTTCCAAAGAGGCACACCAAACGCAGGTGCACAGTCAACACGTTATTCTTGGCCAATCCCCCCGAGTGGCTACGTTCTAAACACTTCAAGGACATCGTCATCATCAAAGTCCTAGCTCGGACGACAACGAACGACTCCCTTACGAGATTGGACTTTGATTCGCCTCGGTTTGCGGCGAAAGAAGGCTTCGCGTTTCGACCATTTTTGTCGTTAGACGAAGGGGTTTTGGATTTTTTGGGTCGTGGTATGCCTGTCGTTGGCCGTCAACCGAATCCGCATTGTTGGCGGCTTGGATTAATCACTCGGATGCATGGCGGTGAAGCTGGAGCACGGAGTTAGACGTGTGTGACCCAGACGCACCCGTTTCAAGACAAGATGCATGGCCATACAGCGATGAAATGTGCTCTTGGGCTGGTTGGTGCCTCATTGATAAAAGATAAAAGCGCCAAAAAACAGCGCAAATAGGAAGCCGGACGGCGTATAGGCGGTTCCTAGTCAGCTAAGCCAAGCGAAGCGTGGCGCCATCTAGGGGAATGTTTGAAGCTATATCCACGTGCATGTGGCCCTCAATGTAATCGTTCAGAACCGCTTGGTCTCGTAGTGTAGTAGGGTTCCGCTCCTGCAAAACAAGCATCCTAACCCGGCTTCAAATTGCGTTACTTTTTTTTCATTTTCAATGGTTTGTCATACTTGAGGATGAATATTTTTATCGTGCATATAATCTACTTATCACACCTTTATGCATTATAAATGGGATTACGGGTATTTTCGTTGCCTTTTGGTCAGTTTCAGTTCTTGCGGATTTTCCCCTTTTAGGTCGGTTCGGTTATTTCCGTTGAAGATTTTTCTACACCGTCGTTTTCGACCATTGCAGGTCCGTTCTGGCTGTTATTTATTTCAGTTAGGGTCGTTTTGTATGCTTTAGGTACGTTTATGCTGTGATACTATAACCCCCATAAGCAAGCTCAGGTGACGGCTGGCCGTACTGACTAGGAAACGCATATACGCGGACGGACGAGGCAAATACGCTACCCACTTTTTTTTGTTTCGCCCATTCTCTTGCCATGCGGCATATTATAGGAGGTTTGAAACAAAGAAAAAGGAAGAAAACAATATATTTTAAGAAAAAAACGGTGGGTTGAATACGTTTTATATGAATACACACAAAAAACACAAAGCCGTTAAAACAAGGCAATAAAATATATTTAAGCCACCGTCTCCGTTTTTGAGAATAAATTCCGCGTAGCGCATCACTGTCGTCCTTGTTCCTAGTTGTGCGCTGCTTCTTTATTATTATTTTTTTCGTATGGGTGTTCACGCACCGAACATGCACCTTGGCTATGAGGCACATCGTATAATGGAGGGCTCCGAATTAATTTTGACCGCCTGAGAGGAGCGGCCACCGCGGCCGGGAGGCGAACCCGGCCGCGCCCTTGGTCTCCGCAGCACACCGCCTTTGCAACCCAGTCGTTTTTTAGAAACGGATAATCTCTTACTTTTAATTTATTTCCGTTATTTGTTCTGTGTTCCCCGTAAAAAAAAACAAAAATAAAAACTTCGGGGGAACAACACGCTCCAGCCAAGCTATAGCAGGTTAAGAACCAATAAAATAAACAGGAATGGGCGGAAGCCCAAAGGCACTATCCTATAAAACCAATTTGACCTCTTACCTCTGCTAGAACAGACAACAGAAATAGTTACCTGTTCTATCTATAAGAACTATGTGCGATCGTTTAAGCTTTTCGGCAGCCGAAGATCAGCCGACGGTTTTTAATCTATCCGTGACATGGCCTGCGTGCGGGAAAAAGTAACAAAGAAAAAAAAAGCCTTTGCCACTGAGCCACCGCGGCTTTTCTTTTCTTTATTCCCTTTTTTAGATATGAAATAAAACACGGGCGGGTCTGTCGGTTGATAAAAAACGCGTCAGTCTCGCTTAGGCTGACGCTCTGAGCCACCGCGGAGGGTTCTCTCTAACAACCGAGCGGCCCCTCGGGGATGGATTAAAAGACGGCTGCAAGAGAAGGCGTAGTTGTTTACTCGCTATCAACACCAAACGATAACAGCGGGACAGAAAGGAGCCAGACGACGCCTAGACGGGTGCCAGCCGGCTCTTCTTTCTGAGAGCGCGACGGGGCGGCAGCCTGCGGTAGAGGTGGAAGGCCCAGGCCAGCAGGAAGATGACGCTGCCCACGCCCAGCACGGCCAGCACGGGGTCCAGGCCGGGGGTTTCGGCAGCACCGCGCGCGAGGTCCGCGCCGTTGGACTCTGGCAGCGCGTCGTCGCCCGCGGACGGGACGCCGGCGCCAACCGTCTTGCTCTCCAGCACCGAGCACGGCGTCGCGCAGTGGGTGCAGCCCGCGGACACCGTCAGGCAGTAGCGGAGCTCCGGCTTCAGGTGGTGCACGTAGAAGACGCTGTTCTGCACCACCTGAAGGCCACGGCACGGCCACGGATAGCACGCGCCCGAGAGGAGAAGAACGTCACTCGTGGCAATGCAACAGCGCGACGCCGGCTGGACGGGTCTGAATCTAAAGGGCTGTTCGAAATGCGTAAGCGTTTCTCACGAGAATAACCTTACGTCCGTTTTGAAGCGCCCCGTGTGTCACATTTGCGCCGGATAAGAAAAAAACACGCTTCTAATTAAACTCCTCAGGGTATTCTTTATTGCTTCAGCATTGCGATCTTCATGTGAGTGAATGCCGTCTGTCCCCTGTGCACTTACACATCCGCCAGAGCACGTTGGAAGCCTCGGAGCCTTCATATTTGCATAGAGGATCGCCTGTATAGCGCATATGCAACGACCAGGAAATCCTTGAGGCACACATCATCCATACGCGAAATGACAACTCCGTCAGCATGGCGTAGATTGACTTGCACAAACAGGAGCATGATCACCTAAGTCATGGATTGTAATCTTTGCGCATGTGCATTTTTTATGGAAACAAGCCCTTGCCTTCGCAATTTTATTATTTTGTGTTTCATTGTTTTTATTTCCCGGGGTATATATTAAGCTGCGGCAAAATAAACCCTTTGTTGTTAGCCAGCGCCCAGTCTCGCGTCGTCTTCTCTGTGTCCTGTCCTAGCGCTATTATCAAAGTAAGTATGTACCAACAAGCCCATATTAACGCAGCTTTCCCCCATCTCAACAGACGTCAGTCAATTCAATTCCCTCAGTTGCGCAAAGCGACACACTCCGCAAGCTCCGCTCGTGTACCTGGTATCGCGCCACGAGCGGCGGCCTCCCCGCCAGCCGGTCGCAGCTTCCCTGGAACAGGCGGGCCATGAACAGGCGGCAGGCGGGCTCGGAGCTGTTGACGCGCATCGAGGCGCCCAGCGTCCGCCCGTCGGGCTCCATGCTCCAGCGGAGGCTCTGGCCCGGGCCGTGCTCGCAGCAGCGGTCCTTGGGAGCTTGGCCTTCGAGGCATCCAGCGGGACGTACGTGTGCGCGGGGATAGACGCGCACGGTTTGTCGTTTTCCCGTGTAGCGACGCCAGAAACATCAAAGCCCATTCCTTAAGCAAAACACGGTTAAAACGCCAAGCTTCCTGCCATGTAACCGGAGTCAAAGTCTAAAACCCAAACTGCTTCGGCCGTGTCGGAACGGCGTCATCGGGCGGACGTCGGCTTCATAACGCGAGGGACTCAGGTTCTATTGCGACCAAGCGGTTTTCTATCTTTTGAGGAGCTTGGTGTGCCTTCGCTTGTCAAATTCATTGGGTGACGTTGGCTTTCCTGCAATGCGTCTCGGTGTTGCATTCTACGGCGCAAGGAAGGCACACAAAGCTTCGCTTCAAAAACGTCACGCTTCGATACCAAATGCCCGGTCTTTTCTTGTTTGTGTGTGGTACAGTGCGCAACACCCTTGTCTATAACACTAAGTTCAACTTCAACTAGTTACCTCTGAAAACTGCGTACTCAAACTTGTCACAAAAAACGTGAGGTCAAAATATATGCTTAAGACTCCAGAATGACACAATAGTTTTTGTCAAAGGCTCTTCGGCCGAGGCAACATAAGGCTATAAGTACTTAACCTGTGTTATAGACAAGTGCGTTGCCCTCTGTACGTGTGTCTGTGCGCGTCTCATCAACGGTTAGTCACTTCACGAGAGTGTAACTGTACGCTGGTGACGCACCTTTGCAATCAGCAAGATTAAGTTCACAGCGAAAAAATAGGCAATCCATGCGGGGACATCCGAACAGATGCGCACGATGGTCACCAGCCGTAGTAGGCGATCTTAAAGTGAAACTCCGTGCAAGTAGCCTCAGAAAAGCTCCTACAGCCAGCATTACTGGGAAACCGAAATTAAGTTGCAGCAAAGGTTTGGAAGTGGGCTAGCTCATGTTTGAACATCGCGCAATCAACAAGAGCGCGGTGTGTCACGAAAACGTACACGACGTATACAAAAATGGCAGGGTGAAGAGCTTCACCCCGCCAGTCCTCGTTCTTTGATTTCGCTGTACACCTTTTTTGCGTTGCACGGCGCTCTCCTTGATTTTAAGAAGTCCACAACCCATCTTACGAAGCCGACCGGAGCCAGAAATGCGCCACACAATAGCGAATTTCACTAAGTAAAAGCATGACGCTCAATCGCTTTCGCTCCGGGATCCGACAACTGTTCGTGAAATCGAGAGATTCGCTCGATCGAATGTGGTCTGTACGCGGCATACGAGAAAATAAAGCGACACCTGTGAGCAGGGCGACGGGCGAGCGTATCTCTGGAGTGGCGGCGCGCGTGGCCGGCGTGAGCGTGACGCAGTAGAGGCCCTGCGGCAGGCGCCTGAAGCGCACGGGGGCGTCGTGCCTGATAAGAGGCAGGCTGCGGTTGGCCACGGCCACCCTCGAGCCCAGGGCGCACGAGTCCGAGTAGCGGCGCAGCCGCCACAGCACCAGCTCCACGTACTCGTCACGGGCCGGGCGGCCGCCTTGGACCCGCAGCAGCTCCACGTGGCCCGACCAACTCTCCAGCTGGACCAGCACCACGGCCGCCGACATCAACTGCAGCGCGGCCATGCGGCGTCACTCGAGAGATACAAGGGGGCGAGCGATCCAGCAGTAACGACTAGGATGCGCAAGCGGTGATCGCGACGAACGCCGTCGGTGTGTGTGCGCACGGCACGGATGAGGGAGACGAAGACGACGACGATGACGAAGATGACGATGATACTGTTGACTATAGGGCTGGCGGTAAGAAAGCTGGCGGTAAGAATTGACAGAAACGAGGGAGTGTAATACTGTTATGACTTTATGCCCGTTATATGTGATACGGTTCAGACCTGGCAGTAATGAAATTACAGTAATTAAATTACTTTTTGCTGTAATGAATAGTGTAATAAATTGCTTTTGAGTGTTGGTAATTTCGCAATGTAATAAATTACTTCAGGCCAGTAATTTCATGGAAATTACTCATTGCTGTCCTCAATTACTTTTGACTACGATATAGGCTGTCCGCTTGTCCCACGGCATAAAAAGTTGACCAAGAAAAAGTTGACCAAGTAGAATTCCAATGCCCACAGAGTCTCTGGGCATTAGAACTCTACGAACGCGAAGGAAACAACGATGTAGTTTCCTTCGTTGGTAGTGTGTGAGTGATAAATTTTCGTTAAAGTAATTTCATTACATCTGAAAAGTAATATTAAAGTAATGTCATTACTTTCGGCCACCTGTAATTTATAAAGTAATTTAGTTACATTTGAGCCAATCTGGGAAAGTAACGACTAATGTAATTTAATTAAGTTTTATAAGTAATTATGTCATCTCTGATACTGTTATGACGGCCGCAACAGGGAAATGAAAAGCGGGGCGAAAGTGGAGAAGCCACGAGTGCTTTGAACTGACGAAGAAATAAATAGCAATTAAGCAAGAATACCCGCCCAGCCGATGCTGTACAAAACACGCCAGGAGACGAAGAAACAACTACCCCTCTGTCTACCGACAACGCTGGGAAAACGCGAAGCTTTAGCCGTTGAGTTTGTAGTGTGATCGCTGAGTTTGATCGTTTGCTTGGCTCGGATTTAGCGCTGGCCGGCGGGTTCGACGCGGGTAGACGCACTAGCTTCGCCTTTTTCCATCGCTGGCGTAGACACCGGGGTAGCTTATCTGTTTGAGGTCAGGTGACAGAATGGAGACGCGTTCCTTGAGCCTGACAGCTGACTTTACTTGCATCATTTAGGAACGAACGACTTCACATTTGCACAGTATTGCCTCGTGATCGCTGTGGTCGACGCTCAGAGGTTTCGCCATCGTGACTCCACGCAGTGTGTTTGCAAACGTGAGATCTACGCAGGAATGGTTTCGGGCTTCCTTTGGGTCCCTATTCGTTGACGACGACGACGAGGCTGTGATTGAGCTGGCGCTCGGCGCCGCATCACCCGCTGATTCACCGTTGCGTCTCGTACGGCGGACCTGCCGTAGCCCGTCGTCCCGTTTGCGAACCTCAAGATTTTCTTGACGTTGCTTGGCCTCTACCGCTTCGGCGAGACGAAACTGCGGATCCTCCAGACGAGTACGCGCGCGTTCGCGTTGCTTGAAGGCAGCCTGTTCCTCTTCTGAAAGAACGACACACGATCTACCCATTACGGTAGCCAATCCCAGGCTGCGAGTATGTCTACTCTGGAGGTACGCACCTCTCTGGTTGGGATTGCCCAACCGAAGAATCCGTCACGAGAAGGCTTCGCGTTCAACCTTCGTCGTGATTCAACCCAACGATCAAACGACAAACTCAACGACTAAAGCTTCGCTTTTTCCCATCGTTGTCGTTAAAACCGAGCGGTGGTTGATTTTTTTTTTCACATCACCTACCATCATTCATCATCATCGTGAGAGAAAGTTGGCTTTCCTTCAGTGCGTATTGGCGTACATCGGCATCAGTAAGGACACTAAAGCATCGCTTTAAAGCGCAACCGGAAAGGGAAGGGACAGTTCCTTGTACGTGTTGTTTTATTCAGCTCCATCCGTGTTCTGTACAGCCTTTGCAGCGCAAGCATTCTAGCCTAAGTTCGACGTGCACCAACTGGCCCGGAGGAGTGATTTACCGCGCCACAGATGTAACGCCCGTGTGACTCCGTCAGCCACGAGTAATCAAGCCGTTTTAGCTTTAACTCGGTTACAACTTAAGAACGGCAACGGAAGTTGCCGCTGTACCTCATCACCGCAGCCGGATGTTACTCCGCGCGCCTCAAGTAGTGCGTTGCTGAGAATATTAGATGCGACTGCATCTCATTCACTCGCCTTGCCCCTCCATACGGCGTTGTCCGTCCACACCCCTCCCCCTACACTATAAAAAAGAATAATAGTTAGCGCCGCCCGGTTTCGATCCCACGACCCTGTGGGCGGGACGCGAGGTACATGGTGCTCTTCCCACTGCGCCACAAAACCAGAACAGAATGAAATGCTACGAACGCGCCTTATATCCTTGACTCATTCAAACTACGTCAGGATGCTACTGATACAACGCATGATGGGGCAACAATGATGGAGTAAAGGTCGTTGCGACAGCGAAGCCCCAAGCATACCACTTAGATAGATTGGCCAATAAAGCATAATAATAATCATAAAACATAATAATCATACGCGTTCCCGACACGTTTCACGCGATTTCAGAATCAATCCAACGGAAACACCAAGTGAACCCCACGATGCGTCGCATCTACACAGGGTTCCCCTTGCGGGGAGGTGGGCGCAATTTTTTTGAACATGCCACGAGCCGTTTCCGTAATTTTCTGCACTTAATATGCTTATAAAGTACTGCAGCGACGGCAGAAAAACTACGCGAGGAAAGGCAAACGATATCACGCATTCATAGCATCTCCGTTCAAAACGCGCCTGCCCGTTGACATCCGGGTCTATCGCTTAGGCGGAGTGACACCGTATATAAGCTATTGCCGAGCTTAACTTGTCAGGCTTAATCTACTGCAAGAGTTGAGTTCCGGTGCTCCATTTGACGGGAGGGAAGTTCTTCAGTTCCTGCAGAATGAAACTAACAGCGCAGCGCATGCCGTAGCGCGACAAAGAGCCGCCATGGAGCAAATGTAAATCACGAAAAAAAAAAAAAAAACAGAGAGGGAGAGAAAGGGGCAGGACGGAAGCGGCGATGGGGGAAAATGATAGCTTATGTCTTTCCTCCTTTTTTCCGCCCCGAAACTGTGTACAGACCGGGTGCACCCGTAACGCATGGGAGACCCAAAACCGTCGGCCAGGTCGGAGACCCCCCGCCAACGAGGCGCGCGCGAAAATCGCCGGAAGTGGACGCGCAGGAATAAAAGGGGGCGCCATCAAGCGTGACGAGCTTGGCGTTCAGCGCCGCCCTTTTAACGCACCGCGTTGGTACGGCGTCTAAACGGAACGAGCGCCTGCGCTGTGCGCATCACGGCATATACGTAGACAGAGCTCACGGTTATTAAGTGCCCCGCTACATGTATCTACGGCATCGTCGGGGTTGGATTTCATAGGGCCCGGAATCATGTTATCCAAGTTACGACGCACTGATTTCACGCCCTTCGAATTTGTAGCTGGCCAACCTTGCGAAATGTAACCGACTTCATTTGTTTGTACTTCAAACCGTGGCATTCGGAAAGCCTCACGAAGCCACGACGCCAAATTCAGCAAAAGAAAATACTCGCTTCCTTCAAAAAACACCACGGTTGTAGCGTAACGAAACGAGAGGTGATGGTTGTTCACTATTCATGAAGGAGAACGGCTTCGTATGCCGGAGGGGCCACGGCCATGCACCGTGGAGCGCTTGGTCCAGTACAGCGATTGGCTCGGAGCGCTTTCCAGCCAGCTGCATAATTAACGCCTCGTGGCTTGCGCCCAGGCTGCTGCGTTGGCTTACGGCTTTCTGAACTAAGCAAGCCACGCACATTTAGGACCAATTTAGGCTTTTCCATCGATCAACCTACGAAGCATTCAATCAATCAATCACTCAATCCAACTCACGTCCGCCAGCTATCTCCAAATCAAGATTTTATGCGCGCGGGGATTTGGGAATTTGAGTCCCGAAGACCTCCGAGCCGTTTATTATGTAGCCTGACTTCATCTGTTCTACGCTCCTGCTCGACGTACAGAGAACACCAGTCCCTGCAAGAGCTTGCGGCTTTTAACTGGCGCATAGTTAATTCATTAGACGGACAAGGCGGACAATTTCAAATCTCTCGCCAGATCAAATAAAACCTCAAAAAAGCGTTGGGCCAGTCCTCTCCGGCAGGCTGAGTGTCTTTCCGCGTTCGGCAGTACGCTGTTACAGCGCGAGTAAATTGGCCGGCGTGTTTCGTAGCGGGGCCCAACCTAAGTGGAATTGGCAAGTACAAGCCCCGCGCGTGGTGCCTGCATACTGGCAGAGTACGGTACTGCAGAGAGGGAACGGCTCCATATCAAGAGTGACGTTTCGACAGACGCGCCATTACCTTGGCGGTGCTGCCGCCCCACGGCGGCGGCCGCGGGGGTTATTCGCTCAAAGCCGCGGTTCATACGGGCCGCCCGTGAGCGCTCTGCTTGGAGCAGACGCCGCCGCGGCTCTCGTCTGCTTGCAGCGCAGACGATATTGAGACGAAACAGACGACGAGGAACGCCCTCCTGCATACTGAACTCATTGAAGGCGACGTCTTATGCGGGTTTCCGCTGAAGCCCGTAACGTGCACACCGGCACCGAGAACCTCCGCGGCCTCCGAGTGCGTGCACTTCCCGCGGCGGGGAACGATATGTTTAGTTTGACAGCGGGGAAGGGGAGGAGGGGGGAGGATCCTGAGGGAGCGCATCCCCGCCGCGGCGCTCTGGATTGGGGTGCAGAGTTTTTGTTTCGGTTTGGCGGGAGATGGCTCGCTTCCTGCATGGCTTCTGTCTTGGCGTGCGCGCGCAGCTGACATCTGCACCGTTTCCCCGTGTTCGGTGCTTCGTGCTGGGTTCTGCTCCTCTTAGGCGAGACTTGACTTCTGCTGCTTCGCTTTGTCGTTCCGTCGTCGCCCCTCCCTAAGGAGGTCGTCTGGCGGTCGCCCTTTGACTTTTTTTTTTACCCCCGCCGGCTTGTTTTGACTCGGGAGCGGAAATAACTCGCTTAGCTTCCTCTTCCGTTCCGAGCCGTGTTTCGGAGACGCTCGACGACGTGCCCTCGTTCGTGGGAGGGAAGGAAGCTTCAGCGGGCTTCGTTCGGTACTGGTGAACCGTGCTTTTGACCTTGGCTTCGCAAATTGAAAACGCCATATGGTGCCGGCGGCAGTCAACAAGCTACACGCAGTCTGGATAGCAGCTTCCTCGCTGAAGGTTTCAAACGGCACGATTACTCATCTCGCGTTGCAGCTTATAGACAACGTAACTGCCATGGTTGCTGTACCCGCACTGTCAATGGTACTCACAGCGGTTTTCTCAGGAAAACAATCGGCACAGTTGTGTCAGGCGTCGTTTGGGGGGCCTCCTTGTTTAACCTCATCAGGTCTACGGTAACGAAGAAGTCTTCGTTAGCGGCTGGGCTGGAATGGAGCTGCCCCCACAAGTTGCTTGGATTCGTTCCGACGGCACACAGCAACCCGGGCAATTTGAAAGGGAAAGTGGGGCTGTGCTGCCAAGCGGGCTGTGTGTAGCCCACAACAAACTTCCCGGGGCAAAGAGTAAGCGAGACAGCGCCCGACTTTGCTGCTCGGATTTGAATAAGTAACGAAGCCTATGGCGAACACGGCGCCGGGAGCCCTCCCCGAGGGACGAAACGGCCCAGCCGCATCCGTGCCTGGTCAGTCCCGAAGTCGAGGGTGCGAGAAACGTAGAAGCACTTCATCACCCAAAGTGGTCTCGCTTTTTCCTCCTCTTCCTTTTTCATCCTCCTTATTTGGCGCCTCTGCAGCCGCGCGTGTCTGTTCGTGCGTACGATTCGCACATACAGATAGAGAGGCACCGATATAGGGCCATCCGAGAAACCAACCGCCGGCCCCCGCGGTTTCGGCGTAATCAGATTGCGCGGCAATCGCCTGTCCCGAGAACGTGGCTCGCATTGCCACTGCCTTGCTTGGTTTCTCGCCGATTGACACGGCTTGGATTCTATTGGCTAGAACGGCGCAATTCTAAGGCGGTAGACGCTCGGAGAAAAAGCAATGAACTTCGGCTGCGCGGCAGCTGTTGGCCAATGAGGGTGTGTAGATCTTTTTCGCTTGCCTCGAGCAACATCCCTTGGTTTTGCTGCATAAAAATCCCAAAGAACGCGACGCTTTCAAGGGACGACGTGTAGTCAACGCGTCTGTGGGTTTGCTAATATATATATAACATATGGCCGAAATACTCAAATGGCTGTGCCGGACATTTAGTTGCTCCACGTACCCGCCGCGGTGGCTCAGTGGCTAAGGCGTTGCGCTGCTGAGCACAAGGTTGCGGGTTCGATTCCCGGCCGCGGCGGCCGCTTTTCTGATGGAGGCGAAAAGCAAAAACGCCCGTGTGTACGAGATTTCGGCGCACGTTAAAGATCCCCAGCTGGTCAAAATTAATCCGGAGCCCTCCACTACGGCGCGCCTCATCGCCTGCGCTGCGTCGGTGCGTTAAACCGTGCAATCAGATAGTTGCTCCACGTAACGCTAGTAAGACCTGAATTCTTAATCTTAAACACTAAATTCCACTTTAAAGGGACCCTGCAACACTTTCGATAAACGATTTCACTCTTTCCTTCGCATCTAGACGCACTGCGAAAGCTACTGTTATCGCCAGCACGGAGCCGCACCGCCTGATTTGCTTGTTGCACCAGATACACCTTCCATTTCTGCTTTGTTTTTGTGGCTTTTATTAAAGTTGCTACCAAAAAGCGTTCATTGCTGCAACTGAGCGAAAACTGGCCAACAGCCGCTATTTGGCCTCAGTGACGTAATTTGGGCCATCGAAGAACGTCAAGACCGCGAAAGAGAAAAAAACGTTTTGAGCGAGATTCCCAGTTATCCGATGAGCATACAGCAGTAATTTTTGGCTGAGGTACTTTGCGACCCTGTAATCTAAGTACTGGGTGTGTTGGCTGACTAAGTTCTGCAAGCATTTAAGATTAAAAAAAAAGTTTAAAGAGGTGTTGCAGAGTCCCTTTAACCATATAACTGCCGCAATCACCGAGTAGCTGGCGCAGCTAGGAGGCGTTCGTGTTGCTGACAGAGCGGGATACGAAAATGTATAGCGAAGTAAACGATACACACGAGCGCTCCCGAAATAAAATTCGGAGGGCGAAGTTCAACGTATGACATGTGGTCCTTTCCTGTAGGGTTGCTTTTAGATGTATTTAATGGACTACCGACTTTGGGCCACTGCACATAATGCTGTTTATAATCCAGCTATGATGAACATCAAATCGGCTGGCACGAGCGCCTGCGCGTCACACACACGTTAAATGGCGGTTTAAGCGCTCGTTTCGATTTCATTCCACGTCCTGTTAGGCGAGTACAATCGTATACGGACCAAACTCAAGTTTTCTGCGAGCTCGGTTTAATGGCGGTGAAGTCGTTTAATGCGCGTTATTTCTGCAGCCCTTAGCGACATAGTGCCCTTAGCGACATGGTGCGTCGGAGAACACGCGTTGCGTCAGCCTGGTGCTCCAGCGAGTCGAGGTCGTCGATGAAATTGTTATGAACGATACAAGTAATCTCGCTTGTATCGAAAGAGCACCCTTCGAAGCTCCGTCCCATGTACGCGGGTCTTGGCTAGTCTCGGCTAGTGTCGACTGCGAGCTTGGCTCGCCCGACGGCCGTCGTCTGCAGCGCTGGTGCTGTGGCGCGCGGCCGCAACAGCCCCATCTCGGCCGGCCTGATCGAGCCATCAAACTTTTATGGGCGTCCCCTCGGAGCTTGGCGATCACCCGGCACCGTCCGTGAAACTCTTCTGGGCCGCACCGCATCACGGGGCTCCATTCCAAGTTTTTTTTTTGGCGTATTTTTGTGTCGGCGTTTTTGCCCCCGCGGATCCGTTATTTTCTTTAGTCTCCTGGCGCTCCATGCGTTGGTCGCTATATTTCTCGCCTATTGCACGCCTGCTCATCCCCCGCTGCTTTGGGCGTCTTCCCGTAGGCGCATTCTTCCGACGCCAACTTGATTGCAACGCCGAATGCGACACAAATATACATTTCAGACATTTCTTGGTTACAGAGGGACGTGAGAAGCATGAAGCGCTCCCCAAAGAAAGGTACATACATACATACATACATACATACATACATACATACATACATACATACATACATACGTACGTACGTACGTACATACATACATACATACATACATACATACATACATACATACATACATACATACATACATACATACATACACGCACGCACGCACGCACGCATACATACATGCATGCATACATACATACATCGAGCTGTCTTCTCCGAATATCCTACCAAACAAGCCTTATACTTCGTAACGACCTGTTTTTGCCGGAGCTATTCGTACAATTGCTGCGCTCGTACGACGGAGCTCACTAGGGGAATGCCACCCAATACACAACTCGTGAATTTCGTTTCGACGTTTACATACAATTCACCACAAACTGACGTTACGACAGGGTTGGTTTTGCGCCCTCTATGTCTAGGACTCGTAATAAATGCGGCCTAACATAGATGACGTCGCACTCGCTCTCCCCCAGACGTTGCACTGCCTCGGCTGACGCTCTTCCTGGCTACCTCAGCCGCCTACCTCCTATTCCCCGCTCAGGCGAAATTTTTATTAACAAATATATTGCAAATTCAGCATACACACCTGAAACACTTCGCAAGTGGTACACCCCTCAGCTGCCCCCTCGATGTCCTTACTGCCGTGCCACCACTCCATCAGACCTCGCACACCTAGTTTGGTGGTGCCCAGCTTTCGCCACGCACCGTACATTTAAATCTCCCCAACCCCATCCCGATCCACAACAAACTGATGCACAACTATTATATGAAATAGCGGTTTATTCATTTAAAAGCGGTCTGGCACGGGTTGTTTGAGCGGGTCCTCCCCCGAACGAACTGGTGTATGTGCTCTAACCCTATTGCGATCACCATGAACTGGCCCATGAATTGCAGGTTCTAAGAACTGGCCCAGTTATTGAGTCTACTGAGAACAACCAGCATTTATTTGTTTTTTTTTTTCTCTTACCCTCCCTCCCCATTCCTTTCCCCCATCGTGACCAGTGGTCATCCTTTTCTATTAAAGGCTGTCTCTCTCTCTCTCTCTTCCTCGTTTGCGGGTGAGCGATACTCTTTATTGTGGCCGTGCATACACAACCACCTTTGTTCGCTTCGTAAGGTCTAACCTTCGGTAACTCACTCAGTTCCATCCCGGCCATGAAAGGCACAAGAAACGTTGAAAAACGTTCAAATTTCACGCTACACTGACCTGATACGGAAACAGTGGTTTAACTGGTTTTATTGATTGGAGGCTGTGACGTCGTTTGTGTGACGTCATAAAGAAACCGTCGGCAAGTGGCTGAGGAGTCGCCGCCTCTCCCTATGCTTTCTTTAAGAACTCCATCATGTGTTGGAAATTCGCGATAAGATTGGTATCATTGGCTGCGTTGCAATTCGCGGACAGCTTGGTGGACAGCTTACGAAGCACTCCAACTAGACGTCTACACGAATAAGAATTGCAACGGCGCAGCGGTCCCGAACGAAACACCAACGCAGACGACAACCTCGTAGCGGACATGTTGAGTCACGCAAGCCGCAGGTTTCTTAAATAACATTACCGTCATTATTAAAAACATTACGTGATTTAAAAATTAATCAAGATCACTTTCCGCAGTAGTAAATTATATTAAATATTTCAATAAAAGAGCAGGTACTTTTGTTACAACACTATTACGCAAAAAGGTGGCGCGGGCGTTCCTTATTGGTTTAGGCAGGAAGGTAGCCTGCGTTGTTGCTGACTTTGATGTCGTCTCCTCAAAGCGGTCTTCGTTGACGGCTGCGTTGGGATCGGAACAGGGCTTAACAGGGCGGACTGTCCGCTAAGACGGCAACGAAGCCGCCTAAAGGGGAAATTGTAACGCACGCATTCTTATCGGGACAAGGCAGTCTCTTTGGCGAATCAAACGTGGATTTTATTTTCACAGCCGCTTGCAAGAGCAGCGCCCCAGTGCGTGATGCCATTGCGGGAATCGCAGCTGCCGATAAATTCAAATAATCAAATCTTTTCAAACGCGAAGCTTTCAGAAATCCACTACAGCCTGAGGTGAAGGTCGAAGTCCCTAAAATCCAAACTGCTTCGACCGCGTCAAAATGGAGCAATCGGAAAGACGTCGGCTTCATAACGAGCGGGGAGACCAATGTAGGTTCCAGTCCGACCATGGGAAGCGCTTCTTCCTTGAGGCGCTTCAAGTACCTTCGCTATCATCATCATCGTCGTCGTCGTCGTCGTTTTGAGAAGCCCACTGTGTAAAGTCGGCCTTCCTGCAGTGCCCAGTATTCGGGCGAACGACGATACCAGTGAGGCATAGCCAGCGAAGCTTTAAAAAATGAGAGGCGGCAGTGCGTTGAGCGCTGTGAAACGAGAGAGAGCCAACCCTCGACAAACGAGACGGGGGCAGGAGAGCTCGTGCGCCGGTGGCGCGAGCGCCGCTTACGCTGGGCGTGGCACCTTATAATAATGGCACACGCTGGCCACGAAGCGCTCCTGTTCGGTGGTGAGGCCGGCACCGACGAACCTTGCTCGGACGGGGGCCCCCGAATGTGTGCTGTTCTTCGTTGGCTTTTTTCTGCCCCCTCTTGTCATGCGCACGGCCGCGCGCCTTGCAGCGTTCCTTTTTTTTCCTTTACTTTATTCCAAGTGTTTACCAAGTTCGCGGCCGTGCCTTTGTGCAAGGGGAAACGTGGTTCGTGGGGAGCTTTGCTTAAGTACTATACAAACACACAGATATATATATATATATATATATATATATATATATATATATATATATATATATATATATATATATATATATATATATATATATATATATATATATATATATATATATATATATATATATATATATATATATATATATATATATATATCTCTTCCCGTGTGCAAAAGGTTGAAGTTCGCGCCCAGGCGTTGCATGAGGGACAGAGCAATTTTTCTTTAATTTATACCCTGGAGCTTGGGACCTACTCCTTTCGTGTCGTGTTGTTAATGCGCGTCATTAATGCGCGAACTCAACGGCGTCATGCTGCTTCTGTCGCTTATTGCCAGGGAAACTACGTATACTGAAAAGTCGTGTAACGAAGTTTTTTTTTTTTTTTTCGTTTGGGGAACTTTATGCTTTTTTTTTTTCGTTTGGGGAACTTTATGCTTTTCGCCGTCTTAAAGCGACCATGCAGACAGCCTGACACTTGGCCTTGAAAAGACAGAGTTTGAATTGATGCTTTTTAAAAGCATGCTGTGTCGTTGTCGGGAGCAATTCCATTTAACACCGTTCGTCCACCGGTGTGGGGTACACCGCCACGTTGCTTTCGATGGATAGGCCAGTCGGAGTATAGCGAATTATATTTCTACGGGATACCACGGCGAAAATGAGGAATATTACAGCTGCACCCGTTCGTTGCAGTCGCCTTCGAGTGGAAACCGAACGGAGGCTGCGATTCGTAAATTGCGAGCTCTGCGCGAGTGCTCTCCATCCCAGCCTGCGCGTGGCTGCCCTTCAGTGAGCGCTCGAAGGGGTCTCTCGGGTAGCCGGGGCGCGATCGGCTAACCCGGTGGTTAATAGGGCGGCGATGTCCCGGCGTTCCGCGGCGGCCTCTTCCCCCGCCCACCAGCGCCGGCTCGCCGCTTGACCGCTCCGGTTTCATCGGCGGCTTCTGCCGCGGTGCCCCTCCTCGCGCCAGGGTCGCCGCCGCACCTCGATGATTCTCCCGAGAGCTGCTGCTGCTGCGGTCAGATTCCGGCGGCCTCCGGAAGCGCTCTGGCCGTTGTCGGGATTGTGGATCAGTTCATTTGTCATGTGTGCTTACGCGCTTCCAGCAGGCACTGCTGTTTGTCCGATGTGGGCGAGCCTCGTCCGGCGTGCATCTTCTGGAAGCTCGCCGTACCAGGCTCGGCCGGCGCTGCGATCCCATCTGAGGAAACGGTCGCTGCACTCTCGGCAGAAGCTAATATTTGCTCGCTACGGAGATCGCTACAATCCGCACTCTTTCGCGGTCGCTCGACTTCACCCGTTCTCAGCGCGGCACTCGCGTGCTTTAAGAAGGCGCGTAGATTCGAAACGCCCCCAACAGCCATTCTGGCGGTTCCTTGTTTTGGCAGATAAGAACACGGTTCGGTGCGTACACTGTCGTCGCCATCGTAGGGGCGCTCAATTGTTTCGCCTTTGTTGTAGTGCCTTACAGCACCCGTATCGGCAGTAGCGGACCTGATTCAGCCAACCGATTGGAACATTGCAATTGCTGGACGCTTCGGATGCGGGCGGCCCCCCTTCCGCGTCTCCGAGCGCTGCCTGCAGGAGTGTACGCCGAATAAAGCGGACGCCGCATCCACAGCCCTCGTGGGCAAACCGATGGATTTGTGACCGAAAACATCGTACGGCTGCTACGCCGGGTCACGTTGGACTTGTGGAACAAGCGGGTGTGAGCAGACGGCGGTGAAGCAGCCTGTTTTAACGCACAAAGGTGTTACGAAAATGAAGTCAGTGTGTACAAAGGGCAGTAGCAGGAAACCAGGAGCGCGGATTCGTAATAAAGGAGGAGAAAAAAACAAAAATAGACGGAGCGCGCGCAGCGAGGCAGGCGAGTGTCCTCCGCGTCCGGGCGTGTTGTCGTCTGCAAACAGCAGCCAATAGGCGGTATCCGGGAGGGACTCCGACTGCGGAGCAAAGCCCGGCGGCGGTCTTCTTTGATGCCTGGCTGCGCTCAAAGGAGGGAGGATTCAAAGAGTGCCTTACGACGACGTGAAGGGAAGGCGTTTGAGGAGCACGGCACACACACATAAACATCAGTAGTGCAGGGAAGGGGGTGTGCGGAGGAGAGCTCTGGCTGACGGCGACGCCCGCACACGCTGTCCACGCTCGCCGTCTCCTCGTGCATGACCCAAATGTCTCCTCCTGCTCGCTCCCGTGCGCTGATCTGGGCCCTCGAAACGTCGTTCCTTCCTCTACACACGCCGCCGCCACCGAGCCTGCAGCCTCGTGACAGCGTTGCCGCTCTGAAGGGGACGAGGCTTACTTCGAGGGCGGGGAGAACGCGATATATATCTGGGTTTATGAAAGGCCACTCGAGAGCGACGTTTTACTTCGGTGCAGCTACGCCGACGTGTGGGATCTGTCGCTTTCTCATCAGCCGCATGCGTGGGTTGGGGGAGGGCGAGCTGCCTCGACGGTTGGCCACTCCAGGAAGAACCTGAAGTACGCGGGTTGGTGGGCGTTCGCGCACAAAGCGTGTTCATCTTAAATTAGCTGCTACTTGTGTTGTTAACAGCGACTCAATGTTTGCACGGGCATCGTGAGCGAACAGGGAAGCTTCTCCGTCGTGAATTTTTCATCCTTCTGGATGAATTGTCGGCGATATTTTAGAGCGGAAGCGTTACTTGGCTGCGTGGCAAAAGGACGGGCCCAGCTGGCGTCCGCAAAAGTCGTGTCCGCAAAGCACATAACCCCACCCAGCGGAACTGAGGGCAGCGCGAGCCCCCGCCGTACGCAAGTTATGACATCTAACCAGAACAAATATTAGGAAAACCCCTGCAGTGCCGGGATTCGAACCCTGCCCCTCGTGGATCCGTAGCGTGTGCTTAATGAAACGCACGAGAAAGCCGGACTCCACGGTTTCAGCCTGAAACACGCACAGTCGTAGTTGTACGCTGCTTCGCGGGCCCAAAGCAGCGCATCGCGTGACACGTGTGACGCCACTGTCGGCGCTATGGGGCCTTCATCATTGAAAGCTCGATTTTTCGCGAGCTTTTGCGCTGCTCAGGGATGCTTAGGGATCCTCTGCGGCTTTCTCAAAGGCTGTGTTTATCTAATTTGGGCATGTGCAATGTCGGGTCCACCACAGAATGTTCGTCATCGCAGAAAAGGGAAGAGGAAGTTGAGCGTGTTGGTGTGTTCCTGTGCAAAATTTTATCGTGTTTACTAGAATGGCCCGTATCGGGAGGTCCAAGGAGATTTCGGGCGAAGGACCTCTGCATCTGCGCTCAATACGCCATTGTTCTGCCTGCGGCTTTGCTTGAATTCTAGATAATCGTCATGGGCCCTTTTTTTTTTATTTTTGCTTTTCCCTACGAAACGATTCCTCCCCAGGGCATCGCACCAGCTCGTGTTGTGTGCCGCCCGCCGACTTGACGTTCGCAATCTCATCCGTATTCGTCAGATGTTGCCGTCACGTGACACCGTTTTTTTGCGCATCTTGAGCGCGTGCCTCGATCGATTCAGCAACAGGCGGGCGAAAGGGGAATTCGAAACGGAAATTTGCATCTGGAGAAAGTAAAGAGGATCGGAGAGACACTTGGAGAACTATTTTCGCCGGGTCGAGCCCGTACACTGCTCACGCACCGCTCGCGCTGAATACGGCGCTGCGCGCATCGAGATTCGAGACGCTATTGCGCGAAATGCCGGCGGTGGTGCCGTCGTCGTACCGGGGCGTATGCACATTGCATCGCGGAATACCGAGGAAAAAAATCAGCTTACAGAGGGAGACATTGTGGAAGATGGGGAGAGACGAGGATGCGGAAAAGAGTGAAAACACTTTCATCTCTCCGAACCTCCGTGCTGTTTCGGACAGCAGAAATGAGTAAATTAAATAATAAAACCAAAGTGCCTTTCTTAACAGAACGATGGTTAAAGCGGAAAGCTTTCTCCCGCGCAACCTGAGTATGCGTCAAAGTTTAAAATCAACTCAAAGTCCAAAGCCAACGTGCGACCCCACGCCACCACAATCCAACCCTGCTTAAGAATGTTTTCATAAACATAAGCATAGCTGACCGCGTGTACTGCCAATCTATATTCTGAGAACTACGATAGGTCCGTTACGTGTGCAAAGACACCCCATTGCTATGTTATGTGGTGTACGATTACTGCACCTTTGTGTGAAATCCACTTCGTAAAGTTACCTTTCATGCAGTTCGTTCTGCTCAGACGTCAACGCCATCCTTGGGGAATTCAAAGCGTCCCTTTAAAAAGACGACTCAAATAGGCGCACTGGGGACGCGCCGAAAACGTGGAGAATGTCAGGAAAGCGTTAACTATAAGGAAAAAAGTTTAGTACGAGTGGCAAAACACAAGCCTTTGAATGCAAAATCATCGTGCGTCTCGCTGTCTTTCGAAATCTGCATTGTTCTTGTTAGCGGCCAAGCACCTTATGGGATCGGGCTTTCGGCGTCCCCTGTCGTCTTCTCGTGTCGTCACGGTAAATCAAGATGTCATACGATGGTCAGAAGACAAGTTTATGCTGGATAAAACCGGTTAATAATAAGCTAACCTGATTTAAACTAATTTATTATTCAAGAATGATCATGATTTAATTGCATGAATAACGAATTTGTTAAATGAAGTCTCGAAATTGGTTTCAAACGCCAGTTTTTTTCCTGTAAAGCATACTTCTGAGCATGCTGCGGCGTTTGACACGAAGGCAACTTACGGTAAGTCTGTCTCTCATTTATTCGCTTACAACGGGTTCAAAGTAAGAGAGGGCGCCACTGCCTCAGCAAGCGCGCAATTGCTCCTTGCACCAGCGTTTCTCCGGCGCCCAATCAGCGCGCGCCGTGTGGCGAGAGAGATTTTCAATTTCTGAATACAGTTATATCTGCATGCTTGGCCCCTTCCAGGTTTCACGTTAGTGGAGATGGCCCGGGATTAGTTTTTCCTTCGAGCTAGTTGCCCCCCCCCCCCTCCCCCCCCCCCTCTCTCTCTCTCTCTCTCTCTCTCTCTCTCTCTCTCTCTCTCTCTCTCTCTCTCTCTCTCTCTCTCTCTCTCTCTCTCTCTCTCTCTCTCTCTTCACCTGTCGTTGATTCGGGTATAATGCCCCCTCCTGTAAGGTGCAAGACTTCGCGGCGTACCTCCTTTAAAAGTGTTTGCGCGGTGGTGTTTTGCCTTTTTGAGACCCTCAGTTTTTTGTTTTGTTTTTTTTCTTATATGGCACTATCTTCGTGGGACAGGTATCTGGTCGCTGTAAAGCCGCGCAGACATCGCAGGTGAAGTTACGTACTCGAAAACATGTCTTTACGTATCAGCGTATAAATACTTCGCAGGATGCATAAATTGAAACACGATTTACAGCTCATAATCCGCCCGCATACTTGGTACGCGCATCGGCTCAGCCTATCCCAAACGGTGACGCAGCAGAACTGAAGAAGAACAGATTTTTTTAGTACGTCTCTTCCCTCTGAAAACGTCTGAACTTAAAACGCGTCGTAGCTGTCCAACATTCACGATATCGTTAGTGAAACAGTTTTAGGAAAGGCCGTGGTGTAGGACGCATAAAGAGAAATATTGAACCTGAACAATCGCAATAACTTTGAATGCTTACTGTTCTAAGTAAAACGCGCTAAATTTCAGGGTACAAACTCCGGCTAGCCACTCTGATGGAGGCGATAAGCGAAACAGCCCGCGTGGCGATATTTCGGCGATCGCCAAAAATCCCCAGGGGGTCCAAATTAATCCGGAGCCCCCCACTATGGCGTGCCTCACAGCAAGCGTAACTTCGGCAAGTAAAATGGGCAAACAATTAGATTTTTTTTCTGGCTGGGAACGTTTTCGGAGCAGTAGCTCCATAGCTAGACGCTCTATAGTTGCCCTATAACCAGGAAGGGAGTCGTTAGTAGAAAGCAGCGCATTAATGCGCACCAGGTGTTAGCCGAATAATTCAGGTTCCTCCATGTTTCAAGTAACACCTGTCCGTCGCCCGGAGGAACGTTCCTGCAAGGATAGTCGACTACCACCTGCGGCAACCGAAAATAAAAAAAAATGAATGGGTAATGTGTCGTTTAACGCCGCCAGAAAGAAGCGCTTTAAACACCTGGGGACTCATTATGTAACTCGTTGTATTGTAATGCAGAGCAAACGATTTAGACCACCTGGAATTCGTCAGCGTCCGCTAAAGCACACGCCACCTTCCGGCGTTTTTCCTTTATTTGAACGCGTCAGAAAAGCACCAGGGTGCGGGAATCGAGCCCTCGTGCTAGGGGGGCTGACAACCGGCCTGGGGCCACCATGGCGGGTCAGGTGGAAGTCGTGGGAATTTGAGCCACGATTATTTTACAGCGAAGTTTTGTATGGGCAAGGCGGTGGAGTAGCACGCTTAAGAGAAGTATTGAACCCAAGCAATCGCAAGCACTGTGTTCGAAGTAAAACCCGCTAAGTTCCGTGGATTCGATTGAAACCGAATGCAATGGAAAAGCGCGAGGCGTTCGTGTGTGTTCGCGTTTGTGTTTTTTAAAGCGAAGACTTCTATGTCTCACTGATGGTGTCCGTGAGCACCGCCAAACTCCCTGCCGGAAAGCCAACTTTACACAATAGGTTTCACCAAACGATTATGATGCTAAGCGAAGGCACACCAAGCGCCCCAAGCGAAAAACGCCTCCCGCGGACGGAATCGAACCTGCGTCCCTCGCGTTATGAAGCCGACGTCTATGCGACTGGACCATTAGGACAAGCCGAACAGTTGGGTTCTAGAGCCTCGACTTGGGTTTGCAGTCGGTCCTGCCGGTCGCTGCGGACGCCGCAACTTTCGAAGTGCGCGAAACGCGTGAACGCTGTCTGCTTACCTTAGAGGTACCGCGCCCCGATTGTCCACGAAGAACGGATACGTCTACAGCTGACCTTACTCGGTCAGCTGTAGCGAACAGCCCTACGAACAACCCTAAGTATAACACACTCTTTAGTACTGAAGGTTGCTTCCCCACAAGAAGACCCTGTATGCAGGGGTGCACCCTTTACAGGCCACTTGCTTCGTTGTGCTGGCGTCACTTCCGTGACGGATATGACGTAA
The DNA here is from genome assembly GCF_048455015.1 of Haemaphysalis longicornis. Lineage (NCBI taxonomy): Eukaryota > Metazoa > Arthropoda > Arachnida > Ixodida > Ixodidae > Haemaphysalis > Haemaphysalis longicornis. The sequence goes on along the minus strand of NW_027526225.1, from coordinate 15,627,504 downwards.
GCGAAATCTTTGTGTATCCGAAAATGAAACACTTTCGTGTAAAAGCTGGCCTCCGTGAACAGCTTGGAGGCGTTAACAGCGAACACCAGCAAACAGCGCGTCTTTCCCGCCTTCTCTATTCCACGTCTCGTTTCGCCGGCGCTGTTCTCTCTTTGCTCGCTTCGGAAACAGCGCGGACACTCGACTCCTCCACTCCACTGCATCTATTGTCCCGCGGGCTTCGCGTAGAGGACCCGAGATGGACTCTTCTTGTCAACGCCGTGTTTCTTAGTTCGCCTCGATTTTCCTTGCTTTCTCAGTTGGCCGAGTTCTTATCTATTTTTTTTTTCTTCTCGCACACAACGTTGGTTCTTCACGGATTCCGCTGCGTTCCAAATGCGTAGTCTTTGGTTCGTCCTCCGTTCTCGGTTGCTCTCGTCGCATGCGTCGAACGGTGCCCTCCGCTGCAGGTTCAAAGGTTCCGCGCGCGCTGAATTTGTTCCGCGCTATCCAGTTCAAAGCGCCCGCGGCTTCTTTATTTCCGCTCCGCTTTTATTCCGCCCTTCTTCTTCTCGGAGCGTTTTGTCCGGCACGGCCCTCTCGAGTGCGGCCTTTCCGAAAATAAGAGACCCCGCTATTCCAGAAAAAAAAAAACTGTGCTTCAAGAACCGGCCCCAGCCGGCCGTATCGTGCACGCGTATGCATATATATTTATACAGCGAGGTCCGCTTATGTGCATACGTCCCTTTGTTGCTAAGCGTTTCCATTGTACGGAGGCATGACTATTGCGAGTTTCTTTGCTCGAGAGATCTGCCCCGCTTGAGGAGAAAAAACGCGAATGATGAAGGCCGGCCACACCGCAGTGCGCACGCCCTTTTATTTTGGGCAGCACATGCGGGCGTCTCAAATTTTTTCGAGTCACATAAATGTGAAAAAAAAACTATCGTCGCCATTAAAAGCGGGCATTCTTCGGAGTCTGCGTGCCGTGGTGGGCGTTATGATCGTGATTTCCAACTGACAATAACTGCCAAAGCTGCGTTCTCCAGCTTAGGTCACATTGCTACGTTTTGTAACCGCTCGCAGTCGTCATGGCCGGCCACGGTGCGTAATTCAAACACCGAGGCCGCACCAACTCATTATGCCAGGAGAAGGACTGCTCCTCGCGCCGTGAGCTGGTCAGCTCGCACTCCGAAGCACAGCCAAACACTGAGAGGCACAACTTGACGAACCACCGGACAAATTGGAAGGATATACTTGGAGCCGCGTCCGTAAAGATAACCGCTCAGCCATGCGTCACTTGGAAATACGGCCCACATTAAACGTTGCCATAAACTCGGGCCCCTAAGCGCACCTGTGCTGAAGCAGCAGTCAAGATCATGCTCGTTACGTAATCCTTTAGGACCCATTTAAACATGCGGATAAAATCCGCACTTTGCACATAGCGACAACAAAACAGTCTTTCATACGCTGAGTAGACGCACAAGATGCGTAGCCATAACTGCAAGCTCTAGGTGCCTTTGATGTCTTGACGGTGCGCAGGGTACAAAAACATTTGTCATTTCACGAAGAGATCTCGTCTTTCTCTGATTTGGGCCGTCACTTTTTAATTATTATCTATCTAAATGTTCACACACCACGACGGGACACTTCAAGGTGAGGCTATATACGCTCACGCATGATACTGAAAGTCGCCTCATTAAAGGGGCCATGCAGACAGAACACAAGTTGGGTTGATTAAAAAAAAAAACTTCCTTGCCCCGATAACAATGACAACAACGTTATTGGGAACTTCAAACAAACAGTGGAAAGATTAAGAAGACGCGACTACCCAGCCACTTTCAGGCAATTTCTCTGTGACGTCACGTGACCTTGTTTGTGCGGCCTAGAGCACCGCCAGAAAGTGTGACTCGCCGATTGTAGCGGGACGCCTACTTCCGTCTGATCGCATCGCGTGAATGCTAGCGTGCAGTTAGCACGCGGATAGATATATGTTTCGATTCGAATAGCGGACACATACATGCACACCAGGGTTTCTTTTTTCTCTCCCAAGCTCATCGGCGCTTTAGGTTTCAAACGTGCGTGCCAGTGGGCGATCTCTTTGCAGCACGAGTGCCATTTTCCATCCCCCTTTCATACGATCACCTAAATATTCGCTCGCTAGTTACTACCGCCCGACTTTCCCCATCGCGTAAGTCAGATCCTGGGCGTGGCACGAAGGCAGACCACTACTTGAAGCCGCATGCTTGGCTGTAACTTCGAGCCAGTCACGTCGCAAGAGCCACGAACCCTGCGCGCGCACACCCAAAGCGGTCAGGCCTGAACTGGCGCAGCCGGCTGCTGCCTGCCTTTCAGTCACAGTCTGATGAGTGCAGACCGCATCCCGTGAGCGTCCCCCCTCCCCCTCGCCCATTGTTTCAGCTGCACGTCAGGCCAGCCCCCCGCAATAGAGTCCCCGCCGCCACCGCCCATCTGGCAAGCGTCCGAAGCAGGCACTCTTCCGAGTTATCACCGCGAGGCCACGGCGAACAGGGATCCGCCAGAGGAGGAAGAGGCTGGGGAGGAGGAGGATGCCGCAAAGGCACCGCCCGTGAGCCCCGTCGGAACACTGAACTGACAAATCCGTGCACCAATGGTCGATGAGCAGCTTGTAAGTGAACGCAAGTGGCGGGAGTTGAGTTTTCAACTGGCCATTTGTGGGACACACGACACTGACACGGGGTAACGGCGAAGCAGTCATTGGAACATACAACTAAGGTGTTGAAGAAGAACCATTGACGAAACTGTGTCCGGCGCGCAGCCGGCACGGGCTCTGCTGTGGTCGCCCTTTCTTTCTTTCGAGGTTTTGAGGGGGTGGGGGGAGAAGAGGAGAAAGGGACCCGAAACTGTCTGGCTTAGCGTGCCGACACCTCATCAGGTCCGAGGAGGAAGGGGGAGGGGGGTTGAAAGATTTGAAGGAAGTGTGGGGGGAGGGGGAGGGGAGCGTCGTGTAAACAGAGGTGCCTATGGGGCAGGAGAAGAAACAGCGACGTCAATAGTTAAAGGGGGATGGGGGGGTGTGGCTCAGCCCATACTGTAAATATGTCGATCACGTGTAAAAAGACCGCTCATCATCGTCCGTCTCATCTGCTCTGCCGCCACGTCACCTCTTTGGGGGAGGGGCGGGGCCCTCCATCCCGGCCCTCGATCTCATCTGTTCCGCCGCCAGGTAGCCATATTTTAAAAACAAAGCCGGCCATAGGCCTCGTCATCAAGGTACGTCGAAAAAGTGACGTAAAGCGGCGCTCTCTCCCTCCATCTAACGACCTCCCGCCAATGAGAAGACCCGCGTAACGCCAAGGGACTAGCGTGTAGGGGTAGATGCAGTCCTCTGGCCGTTCAGTTACGAACGGGGTGGTCTAAGCTTGGATGGCCGCCCAGTGGAAATGAACATCACCTACACCCGAACAAGGGCGAAATTGGCATTTAGACATGGCCAATCAAACATGGATCACGGTCTCAATGAACGCGACTTACCCCCTGGAACCTCCACTCCGCGGACGAAAGCACCGCAAGTTTCTTTCGCAAAGTTCTGCGATGGTGTTTACGTCCCGACAATGCGTATACGCTGACTCATACGCAGGTGCATCAGCGCAATAAAATGCTATTAGAACATCTCAGATGCAACAGCAATAGGCGACCTTACGCAATGCGTTGGTATTTGGAAAACGGCCCAGCCCGTATAGCACGGCCCAATGAGAGGTAAGTTCTTCATAATTCGTCACTCGACTGACCCAGACGATCAAGCGCGTTGGCAAATGCCGCGTCGACAGGAAAGGAAAAACGGCGAGTTGAACGAGTTGGACGTCCCCTGGTGCGGAATTCTGAGCTGTGTCCCTTTCAAAATATTCCATTTCGGGCCCGTTTAAAGGGATCCTGCAACGCTTTCGATAGGCGCTTTCACTCTTTCCTTCGCGTCTGGAACCACTGCGAAAGCTACAGTTATCGCCAGCACGGAGCGGCACTGCGTGATTTGCTCGTCGCACCAGATACGTCTTCCATTTCTGATTTGTTTTTGTGGCTTTTTTGTAAAGTTGCTACCGAAAAGCGTTCACTGCTGCAACTGAAGGAAAACCGGCCAAGAACCGCTACATGGTGTTGCGGAGCCCCCGTTCTGATGTAGCTACCCCACTGTACCATCAAATATTATTGTCATTGTTACTTATATTACCACTTTTATCCTTATGTACCTCGGTATCATTATCCCATCCTATGTAATCACCTGCGAACAATACACCACTGCCATTATTATTTCCACCCCTTTCTTTTTTCCTATACTGTGCATTGTTATCCCTCACTCGTATTACTATCATATCCGCTGTCTCTACATTTTTGAAATCTTGTGTACCCCTAGTTTAATCACTATCCTATCTGTTGTCACCATGTTTTAGACCCTAGTGTGCCCCCACTTTCATCATCATCATCATCACCAGCCTATCTACGCCCACTGCAGGGCAAAGGCCTCTCCCATTATTCTCCAGTTATCTCGGTCCTGTGCCAACTGTGACCAATTTATCCCCGCAAACTTCTTGATCTCATCTGACCATCTAACTTTCTGCCGCCCCCTGCAACGCTTGCCTCCTCTAGGGATCCGCTCTGTTACCCTTAATGACCAGCGGTTATCTTGCCTTCGCATTACATGCCCTGCCCACGTCCATTTCTTCTTCTTAATTTCTACTAATATGTCTTTAACACCAGTTTGCTCCCTGACCCACTCCACTCTCTTCTTGTCCCTTAATGTTACACCTATCATTTTCCGCTCCATTGCCCGCTGAGTCGTTCTAAATTTAAGTAGAACCCTCTTAGTGAGCCTCCAAGTTTCTGCCCCGTAGGTGAGTACCGGTAAGATGCAGCTGTCATACACTTTCTTCTTCGGCGACAATGGTAGGCTGCTATTCATTATCTGAGAATGTCTGCCATATGCACCCCACCCCATTCTGATCCCTCTAATTATCTCTGCCTCGTGGTTGGGATCTGGGGTCACAACTTGGCCTAAGTAGATATATTCGCCCCCAGTTTAATTGTCATCATATCTGTTGTCTCAAGGTTTTATTTATTTCCCCCCCTTTTTTTCTGTATGCGTATGTGGTTTTTTTTTTCTGTTTTGTTTTCATTGCTCCTCCTCCTCTTTTCCTATCCACCTCCTCACTTCCGTTCGGCTGGTTGAGGTGTCGGCGTAACGCCAGACAATTATCGGCCTCTATCTCCCTCTCACTCCCCCCAACAACCACTTCCTCCTCCCTCCTCCCCCAATACGTTCCCCACCGGACCGCTTGGCGCGGATATAACGCGGCTCCGCCGGCTATTGAATGCGGCCTGCACCCGGACTCACTTCAGAAACTTTGCCGCCCGTCGTCGGGCTCTTTCGCCGGGAGACCGCGATCCAGTCAGCCATGTCCCGCTAAGTACTCTTAATCTTTTAGCTGTCTTTCTCATCTATGTAATAAGTGTATTCGTTTCAAGTTTGTATGAGCTAAATGTCATCATGTGTCATCAATGTTACCAGTAAATTAAATCAGTTAACTTTAAAACTTTTTCAACGCCTCGATTGCTTCACTGCGATCAGCATGCTAACGTAGCGACAGATATTCGGACAAATTACGCCGTTACAATGGCCTCAGTGACAATTCGGGCCACCGAAAAACGACAACACCGAAAAAGAGAGAGAAATCTTGTGAGCGAGTTTCCAAGTTATCCGGTGGGCATAGAGCAGTAATTTTTGTCTGAGGTACTTTGCGACCCCCTAATCTAAGTACTGGGTGTGTTGGGTGACTACGACCTGCAAGCATTTAAGATTTCAAAAAAAAAAAAAAGTTGAAAAACGTGTTGCAGGGTCTCTTAAGCCTTCACGTATAGCTGCACCTGCAGGGTCTCAGAGCAATGACGTGAGCAGAAAGCGACGCCCCGCCTTGCCTGTGGCTTGTGCTGCATCACACATGATCGTCTGCTTTCAGCCATTCAGGGCTCGCTCAAAGCGGACACCTTGAAACGGACCTGAAATGGACAAAACTGAGAGTTCCGCCCCTGGCGATGTCGGCACGTCACTCGACTGGGAGGTCCAGTGGCACCCCAGCACTGCACCGAACTGGCACGAGGGCAGCGAGGGTCGCGCGCCACTGGTTCTCGTCTCGGCGTCTAGTTGCCGCCGCCGGCGCAGATGGCAGAAGAGTCTGTCAAGGAGCCGCCGAAAGGTTCCGAAACGGCTCGACAAGAGAGATAGCGGGGAGGAGAGAGCGAAAGGGAAGCGTAACGAGACCACGCGGCTAAAGATGGCGGGGGTCCTTTCTCTTTCGCTCGGAGTGGGCGGAGTCGGGGTGGTTTGGCATCGTCGCAGCGGGGTGCCCCGTGTTATGCGACCACGTCTCCTCGATGTGCCCCGCAGCCGCTGCGGCAGAAATAACCGTCATCGCCGTCACGAGCGCCGTGACAGTGCTTAGCGCGGCGGAAGGCAGAGGGAGGCGTGCATGCTGAATGCTGCAGGGGCATGTCGTCGTCGTCGTCGCTGCTTCGTTCGCGAGAGGTAGCGAGGGCAGACAGAGGAATTGTTATGCAGTCATGTGCGCGGTGCTGGTGTCACTGCCTTGTCCCGGTTGAGATCTCAATAGCCGTGCGATGTACGAGCGCGTTCCTTCACGAAGCAGGCTGACCGAGTAGCACAACGAAAGGGCTGGAGTCTGCGGGCCTCGCCAGACACAGACGTCATTCAGAATGCAGCGACTGCGAACAGAGCAGGTTCGGGCGCTGACACACCGTCTGGAATTCGAATGCATCGCTTCCATGTATGATGCAGGATAAAGCAATCAGAAACCCGTGCCGATGATGATGGGAAGGCGTGCGGCGTTCCCTTTAGCGACGACATAATTTGAATATTTTACGGAGCAGCCGACTACGCCGCGTTATGAACACATCACGGTGTAGTTGGTTCACGAGGTACGATCAAAGTAATCTACATCGTGTGGCCGTCGTCTTCGTTCGCGCGGGGACACTCAGTACCACCGCGTAGCCTTTGATGCATACATGGTGTGGCTGCAGCCGCGTGATTGTAAAGCAGTTCGCTACCGAGTGTTTACCAGTGCTGACGGTCCGGAGCGTATATTTGCAAAGCCGTTCGCCAGCCCTGCGTGCCAGGGGTCTCCGGCTGCGCGTGTGGTGGCGATTCCGCGGCGTCATCGCCAAAGGGACAGGCAGCCGATTTTTGTGGAGTCCATGCCCTCTAGCTTATATGAAGCCCAGCCTTTTATACGGCGGAGTAACCACAAGGAGCTTTTACATAAATTGGCGAAAATAGCTTTAGTTTGGCACTAAAATATCTGAACACTGAGAAGTGGCGCCACGTAGTATGTAAATTGACAAAACCGCAGGCGCATAAACAACTCCGTCGGTTTTAATGCGTGATTCGAAAACCCCATGGCGGGGGACAAGTTTTCAAATACCTGTTTTCATCTCATAGTTAAAAGTACGTTGCCGCGCGGCTCACTGCAATGGTCGCCTGCATTCATTTTGGCGACATAGATCCAAATAGATAGATCCAAAAAATGTCGCTTTCATACGTTCTACGGCCTATCAGGAAAACCGTTTCGGTTCAAGGTGTTTTAAGTGACGCCATTTCAATTGGGGTAGAGGGAGCATGGTCCACACAAATCGGTTGTATGTCCTTTTAACCTGCCTAATGACGTTTGGAAGTCAATTCCGACAAAGCCATAATCTCCCGCAGCTGCGATAAAGTCACTGCACACTCGCTGTAACCGTCCGACAACACTTTTTTTTTAAACGCGTCAGAAGTACCCAGCGCTAAGAGACTGCCAAAGCATATAGACACTTTTTAAACCCTATTAGCAATCCTTAATGGTAATAGGAGGATAGGAACGGCGAAGCACTGAAGAAATTCCAAGGTCCCAAAGCGGGCTCAGCCCAAAACTCTCAAAAACACCCACAGTTCACGGCCACTGCTGCGCACAGTGGAAGCATTCTCCTATTCAGCCCCAAAACGTTCAGCAAACAGCTTAAAATCAATTTCCGAGCGTAGTAGCCACATGCGGCCGCCGCCAGGCACCGCCACCGTCGCCCTCCTCGCGTGGGCGGCGCCCATTCTCTAGCCCTTTTGTCGGCCGAGCGCACCTCGCGAGAAGTGCACCGCTTCCGTGCTGAACTTAAACGCGCTCGCGGGCAGGTAATTGCCGCCGCGCATGCGTGAGCCAGCTCGGTGAAACCCGCGGCACTAACGAGGTTGAAAACCCCGCGGCCGCCATGTGAGCCTTTTCTCACGCCGCATTGGAAATTAATTTCGCAGGGCCCCCCTTTGAGAGGCGGGAAACACTTCCTCGTTATAAATGAACACGCAGCCGAGTTAAGGCTGGGAAGAAACAGTTCCGGCGGGGAAGATATGTAGCAACAAAGCGGGGTAAACGACTAGTGGCGCCGGACCGCTCGGGAACGGGAATTAAAGCGCGCTTTCTGAAAGCAGAGGCGAGCAGCAGCGCAAGAACGGCCGACGACTGGACGGATAAAGTGTAGGAGCATACGACCGGGGCGAGGCTAGATAGAGCATGGTGCGCGCACACTCAGCGGGCGCTTTATTCAGCGAAACTCTTACTTAAATCTTGGACCTATTTTTAGCCGGCTATTCTCGCCACAGCCACGCAGAAGGCATGCAGCGCCGTCATCTTAAAACAAAGCTTTATGAAAAAGACGTGATAGCACAAAGAAGGACCCGAGCTCTGCGACGGAGGCGACCGTCACCCCAGAGACGACGTAAGGCCCAGCACACCTGTCATCGCAACCGGATGCAAACTCCGCCATCACTGTCTCGTGAGTGGTTGGGACGAGGCACTGTCCCCTCGTCAGGTGTCTTTATCTTCTCGAAACAGCTAACTACCAGTGCCAAGTCTAACGAAACCGTGTCAGCCTTTCGGGTGAGTGGTGAAGAGGCGAGCCGTGAGACGGCGCCGCCGGGAGATCCGCGCTCGAGAAGACGGCGCACGCGAGAGAGCGACCGCTCGGGGGATGTCCGCCAGCAAGCGGCATAAACATTTCGGGGCGAACCGTGACAGGTAATTAGGCGAGATGAATGCCCGGATTTCTGCTGCGTCTCTTCTCTCTCCCGCGTATCGCCCCGCTGCTCAGCGGGACGCAGAAGCAGCATCACAGGCCGCTCAGCCCTGCGGAGACGAGCCCGCGCGGGAAACTTTTTCTCTTCAAAAGCGAGGCGACAGAGTGGCACTGTTGCGCATGCGCGCGGACTAGCGGCGGCCCGTCACGGAATGCCGTCCACCCCGGCAGAAAGGCCCTCCAGGCACAGAGGAATCGATCAAGAGGTTCGAATCCGCTCGGAACGATTACGCGGTTAGAAGTAACCACCGCGGCATTGCTCTGTTAAGCGATGACCAGACGTAGCTATAAACACGAAGCCTCGGGGTCGGTACGTGGACGGAGGTGTACAGTAGCCCGCGAAATCGTGACCTTCTCGGAGGCTTGGACCAATCGCCTGTAGCCGATCGCATCGACTGAAGGAAGGACAAGGGATTCTTCCCGCCTCCGGGCTACGTATCCGATGGATAAACGCGTGTCCGTACACAATTACAGAAGAAGATACAATGCCGGTTACGACCTGGTGAGCTGAGCGCAGGCGATAGCGCGCGCGTACACGCAAGCGCTCGTAATTCTATGTTCCGTGAAGCGGACACCTGGGAGGGTTGGTGCTAGCCTGTCCTGTCTCCTTTCTTGTGTATCATCTTTGGTTTTTGCACTAAACGTAGTATGGGTGTACATGTTGAGGTGACACAGCGCAAACAGAGGAAGAAAGCACGGGATGGACGCTGATTCGCAACTAGTATTTTATCGAAAAGGAGCGCGAATATATGACCTACACAAGCAGTCCGGTGTAGTTTGGAAACACAAAGTTGAAAGGTCAACTGAAACCTGAATAAAGGCGCCAGAATCTAGAAACGCCTTTTTCTCCCTGTACAGCGCCAGGGAAGACCGGCTTACGCACGTGTCCAGATTCTTGCTTACCTAATAGTAGGATAGCAACTTCGGGAGTCAGCTAGTCCTTGTGGGTGAACAAGGCCTATATTGCCGAGACAAATGAACGAAGGAAAAGAAGTCGTTCGCAGGAAATGTCCATAAAGTAAAGAATTAAACCTAGAACAAATTACGGCGGCGGCCCCTGAGCTTTCTCTTACGCTGTGAGAATTTTTGGGAATCACTTCCCGCTGTGTTATGTCGCTGACTTTTCGGCAGCTGAGTGAAGTGTTGCGAAGTGTGCGATGTTGCAAAAGACGCAAGACAACAAACTGGCCGTATTTCCACCTCTTAGCTACCCGCCGCGGTGGCTCAGTGGCTAAGGCGTTGCGCTGCTGAGCACGAGGTCGCGGGTTCGATTCCCGGCCGCGGCGGCCGCTTTTCTGATGGAGGCGAAAAGCAAAAACGCCCGTGTGTACGAGATTTCGGCGCACGATAAAGATCCCCAGGTGGTCAAAATTAATCCGGAGCCCTCCACTACGGCGCGCCTCATCGCCTGCGTTGCGTCGGCGCGTTAAACGCTACAATCAATCAATCAATCACCTCTTAGCTGAGCTTAACCGCGGCGCAGCATTTCTATTAAGTCGTGGCGCAGCAAGAGTTCGTAGCGGTTCGTTTACGGCACCATTTATCGTAGTTCTCGGCTGCTGACTAAACGCTGAGGAGGCAGACGATGACGTAGACGCTTCCTCCGCCGCTTTTGCTGCGCATCGGTACCTCAGTTACAAACTAAGCGCCTCGGGCGAGCTTGCGCCATCTGGCGAATCACCCGCCACGCATAATTTTGCCGACAGCTTGCGGCCACGCTGCTTGATCAGGCAGATCGCACCAACTGAGTCAAGCAAGCAAAGGGCGATGCCCACACATTTAAAACATAGAACGGAAGATAAGCACCAGAGGTTTCAGGCACGAGCCCAGAATGAAGCGCTTAGCTCAACGGTTTCAGGAATCGACTCCGACATCAAAAATAAAATCCAGGGCCATCTCTATTAACGTGATAACTGGGGAGGAGCGAACCCTGCAGTGTATAAGTGCATTCAAAGATTGTAAGTTCCTCTCTATCTCTTGCCACACAGCGAGCGCTGATTGGGCTCCGGAGAAACGCTGGTGGAAGGGGCAATCGCGCGCTTGCTGAGACGGTGGCGCCCTCTCTTGCGTTGAACCGGATTTAAGCAATTAAACGGGACAGAATGCCGGTAAGTTCTCTTCATGTCACATGCCGCAGTATGCTAAGACGTATGCTTTACAGGGGACAGCCTGGCATTCGAAACCAATTTTCAGACGGAAGTTAACAAATTTCTGCTATTAATGCAATTAAATCCTGATCATTCCTGTATATTAGATTAGTTTAAATCATGTTAGTTTATTGTGAACCCGTTTTATCGATTGTACACATGTTTTTTGACCCTCGTATGACACCTCGATTTAGCGTGACGACATGAAACAATGACGACAGGAGACGCCGACAGCCCGAGCCCCTAAGGTGCTTCGCCACTAAAAAATAAGGCCACCCCACTTAAGCACCGTCAATGCCCAGGACGAAGAAGCAGGCGGCGAAAATTCCCCAGGCAAAACATGGCCCGCGGAAAGGTGTGTGCACAAAACCGTTACTTAGCTGGCAGCGACCGATTTGAAGTTGCCAGCAAAGCCCGTGTACGAGTGACATCCGAAATGAGTTGAGCATCCTGGTCCAATGTTGTCCATTCTACGGACGTAACTACTTCCAAATTTCAACTTACCATGGCAGTCCACGCAAAATCAGCGCAGCCACACGCAAAAGAACACGGCAACCTAACACCGAAAACAACAGACCGAGCCTCACGCGCTGCAAAAACTACGCTCAAAGCAAAGCCTTTACACCAAGTACCTACCAGTCACCCTAAATCGGCGGCTGGTTAGCGCAAGGTCCTGGATTCAATCCCTGCCGCCTACAGCCATTGTTCCAAAGGCAGAGAAAAAAACAGCGAGGTCACACATGAGGAATTAGGCAAGCGTTCGAGATTGATCTACTACGCCACGTGGCATAGCCGGGAGCTTTAAATCTCGCTCTTATAACATCAATGCTGATCGTATCGCACCGGTCTGCGAGCAGGTGATAGGAGCCTACTACGCAAAAAAAAAAAAAAAAAAAAAAAAAAGCCAACAGGCACGTCACCATCGAGACAGTATAAAGCATGGCTCCTCTTCCCTCCTGTACGACGCGAGGCAACCGGGCGAACATTTATTTTGCTGCTTCCTACACACGGAGGCATCTCCGAGGCTTCTCTCGCCTGGACAGTTCGGGCCCCGGGCGCAAACGCGCTTATGCGCTTAGCACCACGGCCCGCAACTACCGGCGTTAATCTACGCGATACACGGGGCCCTTCGCGCGCGATCGGATGCTTTTTCGCGCGTGTGTGTGTACCGACGCTGCGCAGCGCGCGCATATTTTTCGTTTACCGAGCCGTTACACGCAGCGCTAAAGCTCGTTATCGTTAGCGGCGGCGCGCCCCCGTCTAGTATAGGATGCGCCTAGCCGCGCAACTTTATCCCGGGCAGAAAACAGAAACAGCAGCGCGGACCCGGCCTCGCGCGGTTGGGCGAAAGTTGCGGCCTTAGCTACGCGCGCTGTTGCTTCACGTCGAGCCGCATTTAGGACGTGAGGCGAACTATTGGACAGGCGCCGTGGCTTCCGCAAGCCTCGGCTGCGGATTAACGAGTTTTCCCCGCGAAACACGAGAGCTGCGAGAGAAAGCGGTCCGCTTTTTATATAAGGACGCGCGCGTTTTCTTATTGTTCGCTGGTCTATTCGTTACGTTGAGCTCTAATTGGGCAAGAAATTTCTTCCCGGTATTGGTAAGGTAAGCATCACAGAAGAGCCGCGACTGCTCACAGCAGCTTATCTAAAACCCGCCAATAGTTTATTTTTGTTTGTTTCGTAATTTGTTACGTGTCACGGAGGCGCAGCGAACAACGAACCAGCGATTTCGAGCGCCTCACAGGTGCAATCTTTCGAAGCCAGGCGAGCGAGGCGCTCGCGGTGAAGTTGTTTATGGGGAGCGACGGACAATTAACGGGGATTTGGCGAGGGCGGTTAAAACAAGTTTCGAGCAGCGTACAGCTTTCGGCAAAACTAGACTAGGAAGCGGTTGCCCGCCCTGCGTAGGCTGCTAACTACTGAGTAAGCCGCGGCGATTTATCGACGGCACAACGACAGTCGTCGGAAGCTCATTCGACGTGCCCGCACACACAAGCCGACCGGTTTGTTCGGAGCGGTCGCTAAAAATCAGGACCGTGTCGCTTAGGCTGACAATGACTGCGGAAGAGTGTTCGGGGATCGACCTCGCTAGTCTGGCCCTGCCTAGTTGGCGTCGTAAAAGGCCGAAAAAGAAAAGCGGACACCTGCGAACTCTGGGTCAGGCGAGCTCGTTTGGATTCTGACGGTAAGCCTTAAATGAAAGTTTCGCCCGAAGTTTGTGGCAGGCTGACGTCAGAAGGCTTATAGAAGATAACTATTCGCGAACTGCAAAAGGGAAAATCGTTTCAGGGTGAAAACAGCAAGTAATTGTAACGCCGGAGTTCGCATGTCACATTCATGTCTAAATAAGTACTCTTCATTTTTTTTTTAATTTTCTAATAAGCAGTTTAGCAACTGTACTTAAATGATCTGCGCAGGAGCGGAGCTTCGTGAGTGCTTATAAAACAAGCTTGTGGAGACTACGTGATACACAATGCTCGGCACTTGAAAAAAAATATTTGCCGAAAACTCCGGACGGGCTACAGGTTAACTCGCGCAAGCACGAAGTGAACTTAATCGACCAGATTTAGGGGAAATGCCCACGGTGGAGTAAGTTTCTGCGAAGGAAAGTTTGGCATTGACATCGACTTGTGGTGGATGTCAAACTTTCCCTCGCACCAAGTGAAATTGCATCCATGATTGTCTTACACACCTGTTAGTAAAAGCACCGACTTTTAGCAACTTTAAGAAACGCTTATATTTATCCCAACCGGCGTTCAAGGGTTTCCAGAGCGATATAACAGCTGCGCCTGTTACTGAAAACAGATAATTATTGCTTTCTTATCAGACAAAACTAACAATTTTCTGTTTGCCGAAACAGGAACGCACCACGTCTGTCATCATTATCATCCCTCTTGCTAATATTACGGAAGGCTGCAAACTAGGAGCGGATGCGCGTTAAAGAAATCACGCTATCCGCTTGTATTCAGGGCGCGTTCCTGACGCGGCTTCTTCCCTTATCTTACCTACAAATGAATGTGCCTACACTTAAAACGAGCGTAATCAACCCACGAGGGATCCAATTTCGTCGAAGTCTGAGGGACGCGATCCCAGACAACCTCGTCGTCTTATCAGGCCACTCCACGTAGGGTGGACATAACCCGCCGCCTAGACTTGAACTCTGTCGCCATTTGCCACCGCCAGGACCGTTGGGACAAGTGGCTTCAAACCCAAGCGCCCACTACCACCGATGCCGTGGCGCCATCTGGTGTGACCTAATGGCACCACGGAGTTCACGGCTACGAGGAAGCCGCTGCAAATGCAGTCGCCAGTACCAGTAACAACTGTCGCAGTAAGAAGGACTGCCCGCAGCGTTGCAGCTTGCCGCACTCCGGGGCAACGCACGGCAAACGCGCCAGGATTGGGGGAGGAAATAAAATTACCTGGCGACCGACAACGGTCGAAAGGCGGTAAGCTGCTCAGCGCTGGGAGTGCATAGAGCACTTTTTTCAATACCTCCGTTGTTGCGCAATAACGCATGCATTCGCCTCGCAAACTCCTTTGAAAGCCCCGCGCCACAGCGGGGAAGATAGGGGTGAGGAGGGGACGGTTCAGGAAAAGCGAACAAAAAGGCCAGCTCTGTTGCGTAATAGCTTCAAAAGCCTGCATGGCTTTTTGAAAGGACTCGAGTAAAACGCGAGCACATAAAAACAAGCCAAGCGGATAATGAAGAACGCGAAAACGTAAATACGGAAGACTAGAGAGAAAGAGAGATGAAGTCAAGTGCACGGCGAAACAAGTAGAATAAACAAAAACAGGTAAAACTAGAATCAAACGAGTTCTGAAAGGGTACGGCTGCTGCCGGCTCCTCGCGGTAAGAAAAGAAAATGCTGCGAGAATATATTCGCGGCGCCGCCTGACATAGGCGCGGTAGAGCCGAGCCGACGGTAGGAAGAAAGGCGCTAAAGTTAACTCGAGCGCGACGCGCGCCCGCGCGTTCAGCAGGCAAGCAGCAGCAGCAGACGATGACCCGCGTTCGAGCCGCTCACGAACTCGGCCGCAGCCATCTTTGAAACTCCCTCCCCCTCCGTTCTTTCTCTAATCTCCTCACCTCGCTCACTCGTTGTTGCCATTACACCTGCGAGCTCTCCTCCGGAGGAGCGGGGGTTTGGGTGGGGGGTGGGTAAAAAACCGGTAGCGGGTCAAGCGGATCGCAATCAGCTAGGCGCGCTCCCCGGCAGCTCTCGGGGCGCCATGTTTTTTCCACGCCGACGGGGAGGGGAGGAACCTCAGGGCCCGAAACGTTGCGCGCGGGGACAAATAAATGAAAAGTCGGCACGGCGTGAAATCGATACGAGAGGAGAGATTGCGAAGGCCCGAAATGAAATGAACAGAAAAGTGACGCAGGGAACATCGCGCCTCTTACTTCAAAACAGCGAGCGCGAAAACAAAACCCCCGAAAATTAAGGCGCTACAACGGCAATCACCTTTCTCCTTTACCTTGCGGAAAAGTCGAACTTTTTTTTCTCCCCGTCTTATCGAGCCGAGCCAGTCGGGCGAGGAGGGTGAAAACGAGTTTTCCGAACCGTTCGAATAAGGGCAACGCGCAGCGGGCCAGGTTAAACGAAAACGCACAAAAATGGAAAGTCGCCCGGCCGACCCCGAGGACTCGTTTACGTATCGCGCGGCTCAATTGGATAAAACGCAGCCAACCTCGAAGCTCTGGCAACTTCGCCAAGGGGCCCGGGGCGGCGGGGCCGGGAGTTCTCGGGAAGCCTCCCTTCCGATCGAGGCCCTGATAGACGCTCCCCTCCGGGAAGTTTCGTTCGACGGTTGTGCCGATGGCTCCTAATCAATGGCTCAGCGAACACCGGCGCTGGCGACAACCTTCGACGACGGAACGCTAAACTTGCGACCGCGGAATAATAATGCACCAGCCGAAGCGCCCTGCTGATTATACACGCGCACACACAGCCTAGTTCAACAGTTTCCAAGCCCCAATATTGAACAGCGAAGCTTCACCATCGAAATCGAACGAAATATTTTACACCGGGTGGTAATTCGTTGTAATTATATGAAAAATATTGCGCGCGTGAACCTCTGAAGCGCCGCGGGAATTTCATTCTTTCAGCTTCACGCTTGATCCGCTTCATGGGCTGCTCATCATCACCATCGCCGCTTTTGGCTGCCTCGTTCGGGCTGCGGACCGAACAAGCAGGCCGGCTGCGACTGCCTTTTGCCTCTTCAACATTCTTATTGCGCAACTATTTAACTATTTCCGGACTGAAAGTAAATGCCCTTAGGACCATCGGCCAGGACAGCGCGCGCGTGCGTGGTGAACGTTCGAAGAACTTGTAGTGGGCCATTTTAGAACGGCCAGTTGCTTAAAACGCGAAGGAAAAAAAGGTGCAACGCTTGTCCATGTCCACGCACGAGCCGGTGGCTACGCGAAGTGAAACAAGTGTACCGTGCTTTTCCTTCTCTTAGCCGCAGTGAGACGAACGCTGCAAAAGCCGGGCCAAAGCGCGCCCTTAAATAAGTGAAGCGACACGGGAACGACGGCCGCCCAAACTATCACGTCATTTTTCACGCGCCCGCTCTCCGCGCGCACCATTTTCCACGGGAGACGACTTCCACGAGCTGCTGCCGCAACGTTTCACACGATCGCGGGACGACCCTCGCCACCGCGCCTCGAAGCCCAGGGACACACCGACCGGCCGAGATCCCGCAAAAAAGAACCAAAGAGGAGGCGACCGGCGCAATCGGAGCAGAGAACTCGCACGCCGGTTTCCGCATTTCCAAAGCACGCAGCCAGAAAGCGGCGGCGGCGACCACTGCACAGAGCGGGCACGAACGGAGAAAGAGCTAAAAGACACACGGACACCCAAAAAGAAAGAGAGAAGGAAAGGGCCAGTGCATGGCCGTCGTGTATCTTTGTCACCACCCGCTGCGACTAGATCGTGGTCGCGCGGGCAACTCGAAAATGCGAGCCCCGCAGCGCTGCGCGCAGGACTGACTGAGGCCGCCGCGCGTACGCAGGCCACACAGACGGAGCACGTCGTAAACAAGCCCGGCGAAATTACGCAAGGCTCCGCGGGTCCGCTTCCCCCCGCAACGTCAGGCACCTGTCAGCGACGAGAGGCTAGGAAAACGGACAAACGGAAAAACGGGAGGTCGCTTTTCAAGTCTACGGTAACGTTACACGCAGGAGCCCATGGTGGGCGGTAAGTCTGCTCGGGCTTCACGGAACTCGATTCCGGCCGTCCTCAACCGGCACTGAGCGCTTCACGGACTGGCGGCGCCTCTGAGCGCTAAGGTCCTGGGCGTCGAGGCTGGAGAGCGGAATTTCCATCTTCAGTTTTGGCCAGGGCGTTAGATTAGGGAGAGAGGGGCGTAAACTTTAACGAAAGTTGGAGCGGTCAGCCCCACTTACGGTATGCGGCTTGCTACTCCAGATGGGTGTGAATTCAGTGAGATGAAAGAGCGAAAGAGAGAGAGAGAGAGAAAAAAAAGGGGGGGAGAGGGGGGCGAGCAGGAGTAGAACATCGCCATATACATGGGGATACGGATGGCGATATATATGACGATAAGCCAATTTTAAATATCGCTGCACAAAATATGGTGTAACTGTACACGATGGAAGATGCTCGGGTATTTAAAGTGTATGTTCAGATAGTTCAGTCGGCCCGAAAAACAGAGTTTTTGTCCTCAGCATTGCCTCCCTGTTCAAGGTTTTGCGTAGGCATATATGGAACAGGCGTGAGGTTGAAAAAAATTAGCAGTGGCTTAGCTCGGCTATGCCAGGATATACGTAGCGTGAGCTAAGGTTCATCTGGTTATTCCTAGCTTTCTTGGTTGTCTAGGATTAGCTAATTATCAGGCTTACTGCTGCTGAAACGATTACCAATCCAATCCAATCCGATCTAATCCAATCCAATCCAATCGTGGCGGCGGCGGCTTCGGTGCGCCAGCTGTGCGCTGTGAGACGTCACTGCTCCTCGCGCATGCCCAGCACGGTTCTCCAGGAGCCACGCGAAACTGCTCAGCCTCGGCCAGTGTAGCTCACGCTACAAAAACTTGCACAACTCGCATTCATTTTTGTTTTTCATTCGGCTGCGAACTTGAATTCGTCCACCTTGTTGGTTGCGCAGAAATTAGACATGAGCTGAAGAAACACGAAAACAGTAAACGGTCGGGAGTTCCGTGTTATTTCGTGTAGGGGTAGCGAGGTTGAGAGGCGCTCCAGAAGCGCTGCACGGTGGAGCACGCTGTTTACGCTCCTCGCGTACGAAGGCGAGCACGGAAGGCAAGACGGCCGGTCCAGCCGCTGCGACCCCTTTGCAGCTGCCGGCGGTGCACAAACGCGCTTGGAAGTGCACAGCCGCCGTAGAAGCGCCGGCGACTGAACGGAGAGAGGGGAACCCGGATTCCACTTGTCACCGACGAGGGCCGCGAGAGAAGAGAGATTTTTCACACACGAAAGACAGCCAGGTCTGAGAGGGGCAGCAATGCGGCGCCAACCCCAGATAAAAGAAACTTCACCCATCCCCGCATCCTTCCCACAGCGCGACGAAGGGGGGAGGGAGGGCTGTCGGAGGAACGTAGGCGTGTTTCTTTGTGGGTAGCTCGCGAGAGGACGCCACGGGGAGGGTTGAAATAAGATTAAATGCCAGGCGGACACTCCCCACTGAGTCCACGAAGCGGCCGGGAGGTCGAGCAGCGGGCACGACCAGAGGCTTGCGAGAAGGGAAAGAGACGAAGAGGGCGACAAACGAAGAGGGGGACGACAGTCGGTATGGGGTCCTTTCCGAGACTCCCCCCGTGGGCCTTCCGCCAACATCATCCTTGCGAGGCCTCTTCCTTCGCGATAGTAGAGCGCGTTTCATAACCGGAGCTTGCGGCTGTGGGCGAAACGACAGGGCGGCTCATGCGACGACGGTTACCCCCGAGAGACTTAGCACGCTCGCGGAGCGGACGTGTGAGGAAAGTGAAGCAGTGGACGGCGGGGCGAGTGAGACGTCCCGGTGACATCCCACCCGGGATTGTTGAGACTGGACTGGACTTACAAGAGGCGACAGCCTAAACAAACATGCATGCACAGAAGGTGGGGACAGAAAAGGCGTTCCCCACACTCGTCGCTTTGCCCGATCACAACTGGAGATATAACCCCGATTCGTATTCGCCACACTGCGCCGAATAGTTCGCGCGAGGCGTTCAGAGTGGGAAAATAACCCCAGAAGCAACGCTCGTTCGGTGACGCCGGCGAAACAGGCCACCCTGAAGTCACCAGCGAGAACTTGGCGTGGAAGAAACTGATCACGGCGACCTGAAGAGGGGGGTCATATCACAAGAGTTGTTCACGCACGTCCAAAACTTCCAGTCGCAACAACAGTAACCCATTTTCCCACGTTTTCTGCAACTTGAACCTCAGTGGAGGCAGGTGTTCATTTCCACGTTCACTGAGCGCTGCTCGCAACATCCAGAACCAAATGCACAATTCTCCGTTCGCTATCCCAACCGTTGGAGAGGATAATTGCAACGTTGCCACTACTCTGTAGCCCACTCATGTACTCGCCGTAGTATAAACTGGCTGTCATCATCGTAGTCATAAACAGCCTACTTAGGTTCACCGCGAAAGGAAGGCCTCTCCCACTGACCACCATCCGCTCCTGAACCGCGCTGCCCGAGTCCATTCTTCGACTCCGAATTTTCTTCTTATTTGGTACCTTTATAGACCCGTCACTCGTTAGCCCCTCTGTTAACCTGGTGGTGTCATTTCGCATCAGCGGTTGTCATTTCGAGTCGTCTCGTGTGCCTCAGCAATATCTTAAGTGCCGTCAAGGGCGGCCTGAGGAAATGAAATGGTCACGATCGATGAGAGAGGCACCACATTACAGCCAACGAAGTTCCGCGTCTGGAATAGCGTCCGTTACCACCGAACGTTCTAGACACTGACGTCAGCGAGCGACGACACTGAGGGCGCAGCGTATCGGAGTTCGCCACGTACAGGAGGGACCTTGACCACCGTGCACAGAACGCCGGCCATAAACATTGCCGCTCCAGCAGCGGTCAAGCGCGCATACGCATTACACGAAAGAGGACATCTCAAACGCGCGCGCATCGCATCCCATTTGCGTGACCTCACAGCACACTTCTTCGACATCGAATCCGCTGCGAAGGGCAACAATCGACGCGGCCAAGCGGGGAGAAACGGAAGCCGAGGCGGCCGTCCGACACTGACCCACAAAGGAAGCGCGCTCAACGCACGCGTCGATGTCTATTCGTCGTCACGACTCCGAATAGACGATCCCCGCCGATCGAAGAGCTTCCCCCTCTCCCAGAAAAAAATTGCTGTGGCTTAGCTCGGCTATGCCAAGATATACGTAGCGTGAGCTAAGGTTCAGCTGGTTGTTCTTAGGTTTCCTGGCTGTCAAGGATTAGCTTGATTATCATAAGTGTCGAGAACTGGGCCAGTTGGTACCAATTCATTGTAGTGAAATAGCGCGCAAAAAAACCAGGACAGAAAAAAAGAGGACAACAACACGAGCGCTGACTATCAACTGAAAGGATTATTACACAGTGAAAAAAGTATATAAGAGCGTGTGTGACCATAACAGTATTGACGTATATCTCACGTGTGCACAGAACAACCACAGATTCAACATCTGTCCAGATGGACGGGAAACTAATACAAACTTCTAAATTCTTTTTCATATAAAAGGCTTCAGCTATCTCCCTTGTTCTCCTGTCTTTGTGAGTCATCAAAACCATTATTCTCATGCTTAGCTGATTACCCTGCTTACTGCTGCTAAAACGACTTCAAATCCAACCCAATGCAATCCAATTTAGTCCAATGCAATCCAGTCGCAGGGGCGGCGCCTCCTCCGGCGCGCCAGCTGTGCGCCGTGAGACGTCACTGCTCCTCGCGTATGCGCAGCACGGCTCCCCAGGAGCCGCGCGAAACTTCTCAACCTCGGCAGTGTAGCTCACGCTACAATATTTATCGCCCTCTATTTCGCCTATTTCTACGCGAACCCACCGTTCTGATACAGAGAGAATGCGTGTACTGCATACGGCACGCTCGCATTGCAACCCACACGCCTCAAAGGGTAACGAGGACAAATTCAAGTTTGGCTTGCTAAAAAAAGGCTGCTTTGTTCCGATAACGAGGAAAGCAGGTTTAACGTAACGTCGAACAAATTAAGAGCAGATGAAGCAGTGGCCACTCGCAAGTCAATTCGTGAGTTGGACCGTATGGCATCAGAGACCTAATTATGCCTGCTCTTAACAACAGAAAATGACTTAGTTGATGGCACTGGGTTCGGACAAACAAGCGCCTAACAACACACATCGACGCAACGGTCGCAACTTCAGCGGTATCACGTGGTTCGTTACTCGCCTTCCCCAGCGCGTCGACGCTGACGCTCGCCGTACGCGTCTTGGCGCCTCTGTGTGGCCGAGTATGTGCCCACACTAGCGGACGCTTCAAGACAACGTAATTTTTCTCCGGTAACAATTATTACTCACGGAGACGAAAGAAAACAGTGCACGAGCGGATGTTCCGGTTGTTGCTAGTGAGATGACGTGTTTGTTCTGCATTGCCGCTACCAATCTAGACACGATGGAGTAGCACCGACAGACAAGTTCACCTCCCTGCGTAGTTTTGCAAACGCCCAAGGTTCCCTCGAAGCTTGTTTCATTTACCTGCTGTTCACCTCCGGTATTCCACAGACGCCGCTGCAGCGACGTCTGCGGTCGCTTCTTTCTTTCTTTCTTAGTTCGTCAGTGAAGCCCAGCAGGCAATACACGAAAGCGCCGGGCTCCGCCGTCTCATCAGCGGAGATGAAGTCTTTGTCGCCATCGACGGTGCGAAAAGCGTGACAAATGCAATCAATCAGGGCTCCGGGACAATCCATTTCTCCCACAGCCCTTTGTGTTTGCCCACTGCCTCGTCACGCCGCGGGCGATTCCCTCCACGCCTTCCTCAACGGTACCGGCAGCTCATCGATCGCACATCGACGAGAACACAGCACGTACGGCGCTCACGCCAGCACAACCGAGCGGGTGGCGCGCAACGAAAAGCCCGGCGACAGTCGCTCAAGCACTCTCGGAAGCTGAAAGCACTTCGGCTTTCCGAGAGTGCTGAGAAAAAAAGGGGGCCGTACATTCCATCAACGGCGCACTTATGCAAGTGCCGTACGCGCAGAGTGCCTCACGCTATTCTGCTGTCCATAGGCTCGGCGTTCAATCGTCGTTCACCTCTGCTCCTCTTATATCCTTTCGTTCCCTTCGCACCACCTTAACATGATTGGACAAAGCATTAAACGACGCGCGGCCCCCAAAATGCACCGCCCGTTCGTCCGTGCACGGATTAATGCCGTTATCGTGGTAATGCAAAAGTTCCGGGGACCGATCTTTCGCTTGCCAGTGCGCATAACAGTGGATATAGCCGTCGGCTGCACTGCTGCGGCCAAAGTAGAAATTAAATTACGTGCTATAAATTATAACAATCGCATTTAATTACCGACAAAGCTCGCGAACGCACGAACGGTCGCGAAGACAAAACGACGGAGATGATGCAGGTTGATGCAGGACAACAGCAGGGAAGCGAGCAACGCATACAATATCTTACCTGTTATACTATCTTAATATGGAAAGTGGAACACGATTTTAAAAAGTAGGAACTGGCTGGAACCTCAGATGCGGTTCATCGCGTGATACAAGCGCGGGACTAATGGCTGTGCCACCGCATATATAAAATGATCTACTAGGTTTCAGTCCGACCTCTGCTTGCCCGACCTCTGCTTGCTGCCGGACTGTACGCGTGCGCGTGTAGTCAGGCGTATAGCTAGCATGCTGAGTACCAATTTCTCGTGTGCTCCACCAAATTCGTCAAAAGGACGTTGTGTGCACCATGAGAATATTTATAGAAATCAGTAGACTTGCAATGCGTCATTTTGAACGCAAATTCCTCTAAAAGCAATGACCATCTCGAGTAAGACAAGTATTTAACTTTTTGCGTATCCTTTTAACGAAGCAACGTAGTATGCTGCTTCCTGGTCCCTCGCAGCGTTCTATTCCCTCATCGTCCCCTACAGTTCATACAGAAGCGGAAAAACACCGTCGGCGTGCAGATGAACAAATGTAAGTCACAAGCATAAGGAAATGCAGTAGATACCATGTAGCTCTTTTTCCGCCAGCGTATGTGCATAACGACATCCAGACACACAAGTGTGCCGTTATTATAGAACGGCGACTCATATCGGGAGAGGCTAGCGGTCGGTTCTGCTGGTTCTCCCTCTCCCCTCTCTTCCCCTCCCGCTGAAAAATTACGCGATAGTTCCTACACCCTCCGCCAGGCAGCGGCACCGCACGGCCTGATAGCAACCTCCATCATATAGTTTCCTACTAATGTATACACTAGAGGACAATGTGTCGCTGCAATCGCGAGCCGTCGTGGGCGCGGCTATTTCAGCTAGCGAAGTTCCTCGCCTAGTTGGGTTGGTTAGCCACACGATTTTTCTTTTGTCTCCAAGCCAAAATCAACAAAACAGGGGCAACATCTTTTTTTCTTGTTCATCTTGCATGAAGGTTCTAAATAATGACTGACAGATAAACCTTCTTGGAGCTTCAATTTTGTAATAGCAAAACAAATTTGATTATTCCTGTACAGCAATATTGCTGCATTTCTGCAGCCAGAGGCAACTTTCCGCCTGTTCATGAACCACGCTAAGGAAAAGTGGAACGTGCCTCCCGGTACATAACGGAGCCACACAGACAGTGGCGCCAGATTTCCCTCGATACTCGGGTGCAACTTAAGAACGGCAACGGAAGGTGCCGCTGTGCCTCATCACCGCAGCCGGATGTCACTCTCCACGCGGCGGCGCAAGTAGTGTGTTACTGAGATTATTTTAAACATGGCACGAGCCCTTTCCGTGATTGTTGTGGACTTAATATGCTAAAAACTACTCCAGCGACGACAAACAAGCGACGTGAGAAAATGCAGACGATATCACGCGTTCACAGCGATGTCCTTTCTAAACGCGCGCGCCCGCTGACACCCGGATCCGTCGGAGCTTAGGCGGAGTGCTGCCGTATACGAGCTATTGTCGTTCTTAGCTTGTTCCCGAGTACAGTATATATTAGTATACACAACTCCATGACCTCCACCTCTCGGTTCCTCCCCACAGCTATGCCCCACATCCGTTATGCCAGTGCTGCCCTCGGTTACAAGGCAAGAACGACAGCGGAAGTTGCCCCCGCGACTGACCAGCGAAACCGGCTGCTCCCTCACACGGACCAGAGTCCGCTGCTGCCACTGTTTCGGAAAGTGTGAAACAGAAGCAGGTGCAAAAAGGAAAACCAGCGAACTTCGTGCTCTTCTTGCTATATTGTAGTACATCTTCAAGTCAAACTTGCTGAGCAACGCCCATGATTTCGCGCGGTGGGCGCAATCAAAGGTTCCCGCGCGAGCCGTCATGATGTCGTTACTTCGGCCGAGTGGTGCACTACATGCGCTATTGCCGTTCTTAACTTCCACCCGCGTATAATGTAGCGCAAACCTCAGTACATCAATCCAAACGATCGCTCGTACTTTTCTTGTTGCTTCGCCGTACGTGTTGAAGAAAAAAGTCTGGGTTCAGAACGCTCTAATGTGCGCAGCTTCTTGGCTGTCCAGAATCGCCACATAAAACTTGACGCCCCCCACTCATTATGACGAACAAATACTCATCGCACGAGCACTAAGAATATACGTGTATACGGAAAGCATACTAACGTAACTGAGAACACTTCTCTTAAGATACACAGAAAAGAAAAACAACGCAGTTTGCATAGTAAGCCCCAAGAAATGCGAAGTCGCCACCGCAATCAACTTTTAGGCATTATAGACAATCAAAATTAGGCAACAAGAAGCTCCAATATAACGCGGAATGTCAAGCTGCCCAGCAGATATACACAGGAAAGGTTAACCTCGGTCCTCACACTGCTATCTTCTATATCTATCGTTAATATGACACGCGCAACCGAGAACGGAAAAATCAACGGTGGACGCCGCAACGCGCAGGAAAGTTCTGGAAGGTACGAATACCGCGGCGGGTAATTTGGCAAGAGCAGGGCGCTTTTACCGCTGATTGGTCGATCCCCTAATGACAATGTAATGTTATTGCTTGGGCGGACAGCCATCATCCTGAGACGCTCGGCGCACTTTTCCCCATCTCCCGGCGTTTACAGCCGCTGACACGCGGCTTCTAGTCGGCCGCCGTGGAAACATCAACCCCAGAAACCGCAGGCTGCGGCGGCCACCAGAACGAAAAACGATAATCGCGGCAATAGATTGAGCTCACGCTGCCTTGGCCGTAACGACGTCGTCTCGGGTCCCGGGAGAAGAAGAAGGAAAGAGGCGCTCAAACAGACTTTTTGTCCTTGTGGCAAAGGAGAAAACGAAGTCACTCGGACCGAACTCGCCCAGACGACGAGCGGACGAGGGCAGTCGCGCTGCACGACGAGATTGCTGCCTGCGTGCGCGCGGTCTGTGTGCCGTTACGTGCAATCCAAGACACCAAAGGGCTGCTCAGGTTGCTCATTCACTCAGCCGCGTCCTCTCTGAGAAAAACAATACGGCGGAGCCTTGTGTGTGCTCCGCACGGATGTCTTCTTCCTTTCTTTCTTTCTTTCTTTCTTTCTTTCTTTCTTTATTTATTTATTTATTTATTACATAAAAAAAGAGAGGTTGACGCCATATTTTAGCGCCGGTTATTCCTGCTCACGGAAGGTAAATGTTTCTTATAAAGTCATTCCAACGCCCCCATAGTCATGGCACGGTCCTGTAAAAGTGAACGCTTCTCATAAACTCTTTGCAAAGTTCATTGAATTATAAATAGTACGAATGTTCTTGAGGGAAACATTGTGTACACCATGTTTTTAGGCGCGAAGTCCCTTAGGGGATAGGGCTGTTGGCGTCTCCTGTCGTCGTCGTCGTAAACTCGCTTACGTCTCGCGCTATAGAATGTAACGCGTGCTAAAAAAATTGGCCGCGTATCTGCTCCTTTCGTTGCAAATGACGTCAAAAGACGATAGTCTTTATCGGCTTTTGCGAAGTAAATGCCTCCCTTCGCTTTACCGCTCACCTCTCATGTTGTTCCTCTTGCGTCGCGCTCCTCCCAAGGTAAAGACGCCAAATGTTCGCTTAAATCATTTTAAATTCCCCGCGTTCCACTGCTCCAAACCGGGTGTCTCGATGTGAACGCTGCCGTACGGCGAAGACGCGCGTTAATCGAGGCGGCCTACTTCAACGTTTATAGAACCGCGTTCCCCTACTCCACGTGCGTTGCAAGCAGAACGTGGAAACTATCTAGTGGAACCTTGCGTAACTGTTGCCGGTTGATTTCTTTAAATGGCGCCAGAAGCTATAGTGGCGCGGGCGACAGCAGGCGTCGACGGAGTGAATTCTTTTTCTGCAGTTGATGAAGTATTTAATTTCGCAAAAGTCAAGCATGTTTGAATTTTTATAAAGGAACACTGCAAATATCACTTCTGTATTGATTTGTTGTCTCATATTTGCGTAATGTCTTGCTCCTCTTCAACAATGTTGACAAGTATGAACATTACACCGGACCAAGACGGGTAGATTTAGCTGTGACTATATAAGACTATTGCGCAGGCATTGTTTTGCTTTGGCCGGGTGGCTGAATCGAGTCACAGACAGACAGACGGACAGACAGACATACAGACAGACCAAAATTTCTGGGGTTAAGTAGCCCAAGAAAGACTATCGTCTTTAAAAACACCGGACACCCGTTTACGTCTCGCGCTGGAGCGCTTCGTAGTTGAAAGACAAGAGGCTCTTACAGCAAATCTGCATACTTTTACCCCCAACGGTTTCATCTCCGTGGGCAAAAACGCCTAGAATACACTTATACACTTCATGCTTCGCCACTCCCCAGGTTTCACGTTTGTGGAGATGGCCCAGGATTTTTTCCTGACCCTACACTGCATAATGATTTACACACTGACATCCTTACACCTTCGCCAAAAAAAACAAAGGAAAACGCCCTCTACAAAGTGTTTTATCGTTTATAATAACCTTACGCCACAGCAAAAACACAAGGCCGTTTTATCGTTAATCTAAGGGTGTTAGTTATAGACAAGAAGGAGTAAACCATCTTACAGTGTACCATCCATTATTTTTACCAGCATGCGCGCACGAAAGGAGTTTTTCTCCACTGTTCTCTGTCGATAGCCTTTTCATAGGTCTTTCTCGTAGGATAACGACCAGAAATCACTTGACATTTCCACTGATACGACCCATAGTTAAGCGTGAAAATATTGAGCAATGTTGTGTTTTAACGGCGTTGAAACACTTTGTGTCTTTAGATGCAGACACCCCTCGACGTTCCGCGCTCAAAGAGGTGAACAAGTTCAATCATTAAAAAAAAATTATAAAAAGTTCGCAGCTGTGGAAATAGTACCGTTGTTGTATGATTGCAAAACATCTATGCAAAACAATGGTGTACAGAGCATTCGCCGTCCGCGGCGGTCACATTTTCCCCTTTCAGACGACCCGGAATGTCATTTCAGCGAATCTCCATTGCGCCACTGCTGTTTATGAGCCTGTCTAACTATTATTGGCGTTCCCAACCCTGCCATTGCGTAATGCGAAAGGAAACGCCGCCGTTTAAACTGCCATCACCCACGCCCCCGCACCGTAATAAGCTAAATTAAATTTCGCGCGCTTATTCCCCAGTCGAAGGGTCTGGCACAGTGCGGCTATTCGGTTTGCAGTCTTGGACTCACTGCAGACTGCGCGAGAAGGAGCCCGCCATTCATTTTTCCAATACATATCTATGGCGTTCGGAATCATCGAACTACCCGCGGTGAATCCGGGTCTGTAAATCGAATAGCCCAGTATACTAACCAAAGTCAGTGCTTTGCAACAAGAGTTGAGACTATGTCTGAGAACCATACCACCCTGCAATCTTAGCATCTATGTTTCTAACATTGCATTCATACAAGCGGCTGTCTGGTAAACTATTCCTGCCAGTCTGAATTCATTTTGGCGTCGAGAAAAAATTAAATGACATCATAAGCGTCAAAGTTATGCTTTTCGTGGATAGAAACGATGCAAGGTGCATTTCGCAGGGACGTTTTGCATTGAAACAAAGTCTTTTAGGTAATTTTGAAGCCTGAATGCTGCGCATCAACGAAAAAAAAGAGGCTCAACTGATCGCCACAGGCCAGAAAAAGGCACAAGCTGAATCAGAAATTTCACACGCTATTCGGTTGGTCTCTTTAGAGCGTTCGAATTATGTTCGTTTGGTCTCCTCGGAGCGTCAACCTCCGACTCGGAACGCCTCCGACCGCTACGACTCCGAAGCGGGAGCGTCGTTAAAGAAATATGCACACTAACTGCGATGAGGCGGCAACAACAACAACAACAACAACAACAACAAAAGTGCTGGCATTTGCGACTTGCGCATGAGGAAATAGTTGATGAATTGTTGACTCTGCTAATTATTTAGGTCTCGCTAAACTCGGCCGCACGCGATGAAAAGTTGTAAAAGTGTAGTCCTTTTATCGATGGCGTCAAATGCAAACATTCACACGCCGAAGGTAAGTTTAGGTCATGAGGAGCGTCGTAGTGGGATTGTACGGATTCAATTTAAATCATAAGCCCCTCGGAGGCGGAATCTCGCGTACACGAACGTTATGCGTTTTTGCCTGCATTAGAAATACACCCACTGCCACAAAGAACACACAGTTCAACTAGAAACTTCACACTGACGAATGGCTGGCCACCGAGCCGGTACCAAGGCGAATTTAATTCACTGGCTCTAGTTCCAACAGCATTCCATTACGAAAACTTAAGCAACTATCACTTGAAATTTACGGCTTTTATTATTGTTGAACTCGCGGTATCCTGAGCTGCGTACGGGCAGAATTATGGAGTGAAATATTTTCAAAGAATAAAATCAGTTACACTTTGAATAACGCTGGGCGCCAGACGATTTCAGCCGAATTTATCGACTAAATTTTCGGTTAATCGGCTCTGTTTTTATGCGCACAACTTGTCAAAAATGCACATTTTAGGTTTCTAGCGTTTTTGTTTGTTAGCTGTAATTACACCGAAATATTGATGTCCAAATGATTTAAGTGATTCAAAAAGGTTACACAGTTGCGGAATTAACCAGGTTTGTTCACATTATTCATATATGCTTTTTAAAGGGTCCCTGCAACACTTTTTTCAACTTTTCTTGAAATCTTAAATGCTTGCAGAACGTAGTCACCCAACAAACCCGTTACTATAGATTAGGGGGTCGCAAAGTACCTCCGCCAAAAATTACTGCTCTATGACCATCAGATAACTTGGAAACTCGCTCAAAATATTTTTCTCTCTTTCCCGGTGTTGACGTTCTTCGACGGCCCGAATTACGTCACTGAGGCCATGTGGCGGCTGTTGGCCGGTTTTCCTTCAGTTGCAGCAATGAACGCTTTTCGATAGCGACTAAAAAAATCCACAAAAACAAAGCAGCAATGGAAGGGGTATCTGGTGCGACGAGCAAATCACGCAGTGCCGCTCCGTGCTGTCGATAAATATTTTGCTTTCGCAACGCTTTTAGATGCGAAGGAAAGAGTGAAAGCGCTTATCGAAAGTGTTAGAGGGTCGCTTTAACAGCCCCTGTAGTTGCGACAAAGGGAACATCACGTGCCATTTGCGCGGCTTAAATATCAATCAATCAATCAATCAATCAATCAATCAATCAATCAATCAATCAATCAATCAATCAATCAATCAATCAATCAATCAATCCTTTATTCGAAGAAACCAAATTCGAATAAAGGATTCAGTCCTTTCAAATGCAATCCTTTGAATTTGAAAGGATTGAATCCTCTTTGAAATCCAATCGAAAATTCAATCCTTTATTCGGAGAATACACTACCTACCTTCTTAAAGCGGTAATTTTTTCAAGATGAGAGCCGAGCCTGGTCCAACTGCGAGGGTCAAGTCATCGTCGGTTATATATGCCAGTGTTACAGGGCGATATTCAATCATTCGTGCTTACGCGTTTTCGCGGTTGTAGAAACTCTCATCAGCACAAAAGGAAAAAAAATATCCTAGATTTTATTTACAGCGCAGCTGTCTTGCGTTGGGTTCCGGTTAAAACTGGGTGCACCTATCGGGTCGCGTGGAAAAAGAATCGTGCGTGCTCCCTCCAGAGCTGGTGCAAAATGCTCTGCAGTTCTCAATCCAATGTGCCCTCGGAAAATATCATACTGGCATTGGCTGACTGAGGCGAGTTTCAATAACCTGTCACGAATGGTTAGTTCGGAATGAAGGTTACCGAATTCCAGTCTGCTGTCAATGCATGACCTTCTACGAAAGGACTATGGAAACAGAAAACGACTCTCTATTGCTTCACCGAAACTAAAATGTGTACGGTAAATAATTGAGAATCAATTCCAAGGAAGTTATGCGCATGTGTCTTTATTCGATCAATGCTGTAAGTCCCCATCATAGCTCAACGTGCTTGTCCACCAAACCGGCTTCCCTGTTCGGGGTTCCATGTTCACAGTAGTCGAAAGGCTCTGAAGTTTTTCGGTACAGTGTAAGCTCGACAACCTGGATCTGAAGAGGTCGATATGACATCCCCTCCGCTTATCAACAGCTCCGTTTACCGAGAGAGCGGACGTGCCGTGTGGAATGCTGCCACAGAGGCTGCTACAGCGTGGCTCTTGTAAATAAAGTTAACCAGGAACTATGACGGACGACAAAAGCACGAAGCTGTTGTCATACATTCACAGACGGCGAAACTTGTGTCACCTATCCCCTCGCAGCCCCTCAGAAAAGAGCCTATCATTGATTTATTAACTTTGGGGTTTAACGCGCCGAAGCTTTTGACCACGTGCAGGAAATCTTTACCCTGCGCCGAAATATCGCCACAGGGGCGTCTCCGCATCCATCAAGAAAGCCGCCACCGCGGCCGGGATCGAAACCGCGTTCTAGGGCTCGGAAGCACGATGCCTTAGCCACTAAGCCACAGCTGCGGGTACCTATGATTGACCGTTTAAGCTCTTGTAGCCGCTTTATTTATGCATCTGAGGTTATCCGAAAAGATATGCGAACCCCCTCGTACGAAAAGAACAACGAAGTGTTTGCACCGCAAGGTCTGGTTTTTGATTTCCCTTTACCCGGAGTGCAGGAATCCTTGCTCCACCTAGACGGGGTTGTGTTACATCGCATAATTACGAAACCAGACAACCCTGAGACAGCACTTCCGTTTATTAAGAGATTTTCGGTTACGGAGATTATGATGCCCTCTTTCTTTCTTTGCCGCTGCAAACGTCTCCTCGCATTACGGCTTTCCTCAAGCATGCTGTCCGTACACGGGAACTGTAACCATCATTCTGTTCAAACTGCCAAAAAGAACACTTGGCTCGCTGCGCTTATATGAGCAGGAGAGTTAAGCTGGCAAAATAGCGATAATAGTACAGTTAAACATGGATGTAACGAACCCCTACGTAACCAATTCCTGGATTTAGCGAAGTTTTTCAATTCCACATTGCCCCCTCTATTGACGCCAATGTGTTTGCACGCCCTCTACGTAACGAAATGTTGCGGCGGTCTGCCTCGATGCAACGAAGTCGGCAAGGTGCATGATCAGCCATTCTTTTTTCTTTCACTTTCACTTATACGCATGGTTTCACTTCCATCGGTGGCATCGGTTCGTCGGTGATGAGTTCTGCCGCCAGAAAACGAAAAGTTCGATATTTTCGAGACAAGCTCACAATTTTAAATCCCGTCTCCGCCAGCGAAAAAGGAGAATGTCGCTGCCTGGTACGGTATCCCATGGCTAGAACCCTCTCAACAACTGCGGTAAAAAGCATCAAGTCCGCAAAAAGGTACCTTTTCCGCATACGCTCGGTTCTTAAAACGCGTTAAAGCACCCAAATGTGTGAAATGGCAAAAGCGATACTTAGGTTACGTCTGTCATTACGGGGACCAGTGAGCTTGCTTCTCTGGAGCGCCGTATAGTGCCTAAGCTCGTGCAAAAGATGCTGGCAAAAGGCACTCTTTTTTTTTTTAGTGCGAAATACATTCATGAAGGTGAGTTCCCCTTCACTAATGTCTAGCATTTTGGCTTCTTTTCTGCTTCACTCCCGCGAGCCTTAACTCAAAACCTGCATGTAACGAAAACCTGGATGTAACGAAACATTTCAAACTTTTGCCAACTTCGTTAATCTAGGTTTAACTGTGGTAGTAATATTACCCGCGCTTAACGTGCCACTCAAGGGGCTAGTCGATCAACTGGCGAGCCTTGGTGTTAATGGTTCTTTACCTTGACCGCCGAGTGACATTGCTTTGTGTAAGCTCCCTTTCGTACAAGCACACGGATCCCGGTTGCGTTTAATTTTTCAAGTATGTGGACCGCGGTTCCGGATATTTAACTGCAACCTGTTTGCGAAACAGCCCCAGCTAAGCGCGTGAACACTCGCTGCCTGAGCAGCGGATTGTTGGTAAAATGTACGCGGATATGGCGCTGTCTGTCGTAACGCGGTTTCTATCAGGAGCGCTTTTTATTCTAATTCCAACTTTCTCAAGTGCACCGACAGCGCCCTACCAAGGCCTGTCGTTGAAACTGCAATCTCGTACGAAATGGCCCCGAGTGCGTCTCCGCTGACGAGTCGAGTAGCGGAAATCGTTGACGCAGAACAAAAGTTTCACAAAACAATCTATTACTCCACTTTTTTTCGGCGCCAGCTTACTAAGACACGCACAAAAGAGACTTTGCTTCATCTCGAAAGAATTGCAACCTCTTCTATCCCGCGGGTATTACTGCGGAACCAGCGTGGAACGCTTGGAATTTAATCCTGGTTTATTTCTCCGCCGACGTTGTTACGCGCTTGAGGCAAGCATGGAAAACGCTGAAAGGTCTGTGCCGAGCTTCGAGACGGCGCTTTCCCGCGTTCTCTCTTCTAAAAGCGGTTTACGGCAACCGCATACGCCGCCTGTAAAGGGTTGCCTTACCGCAGACATGCGAGTACTTGAAGATTCGACTGCGGAAGAACACAAACTGCAAGCGGAGCGCGAACAGCAGACGTCTTCGATGTTCAATCAAGGTAAAAGCTCCCGCAAAGTGGCACGCAGGATCCCGGCGGCCAAGTTTCTTGGAGTGCAGGGCGCGCGGCGAGCTTTCAACGGATTTTCGGCCGCTGCTGGATTCCTTCCAACCTTTAACGGAGCCCAAGAAACAAAATACATCTCGCAAATTCGGAACGAAACCGGAGAGAAAAGTTCTCCAGGCGGAATCTCGTGGGGGGGATATACAAAAAAACATTCTACGCGCGAACGCTACAAAGTCGACGCGTCCGTTGCGCCTATAAAACAACGCTTACGGCTTACGCGTACATTTTCGACGCTTTATAAACGTTTACAAAAGTTAAAATGTGGATTTACGCGCCGAGGCTGCACGTCTGCTGTGGAGCGTGCCGTGAAGGGTAAATTGAGACCACTTAGGCGTCTTGAACGCGTGTCGAAATCTTGTACGCAATGGGACAAGGGCGTCCCGCTCTTTGCCTCCATTAGCACAACAAGCCGCTAGGGCCTACGCGACGGCCCAGGGACGAGCGGACAACGCCCTGCTCGGTTAGCTTCCGTGCCGGTTGCCCGTGAAAATCGAACAGTTATGTATTAACACATGTCCGCCAACAGCTCGCTGTTTACGGTATTCGAAGAATCCTCACTGTAGTTTACGTTGAATTGTCTTGCGTCTAATGGGTATGAGTTTTGCTGCGTAATATTTCCATTCGTTCAAGACAGAAACAGAAAGCTGGGAACAACACCACCACCAACAAAAAGCATTGAAATAAGTCTGCGAAGCGGTGCATGTGTCTAAACTGTATCCGCACAGTTTCAAACACAACCATTCAAACTGAGACACAGAGTAACTAAAACGTTGGGGGAGTAATAACGGAAAAACAGGAAAAAGGTGTGTTAGATTAACGCAAACATAGAAAATGCGCGCAGAACAGTGCTACAAATCGTTTGGATGAACGAAGTGGCCTCTTTTAAAGATTGGGACAGGGAAAAGGCGCAGCTGGTACGGTGATACAAAATGATTAAAAATGTCCGGGCTTACTCTATACATACGTCCCGTCTTCTGGCGCTGCTTCCAGCACTCCGCTAAGAAAAAAAGACGGTGCATCAAAAGGATTTAAAAAAAGTCCTTGTAACAGGAGCGGTGTCATCGTGTCATCCTTTTCTGTGGTTTCGGCTTCTGACGTGTTGCCCCGCGCAATGCAGGAACGTGAGAAGGGAGATAGATCTTTCCTTCGAAGAGAATAAAAGAAAAATACGCTGGAATATACGATACCCGGTGGCGACGTTCCCCAAAAGCGATATCCCGACAGTGCTACTAAAAGAAATCCTTTCAGTTGAATTGGTCCATTCAAGCGACGGCAGACGGCTTTTCGAAAAGGCGCGCTCAAAGACGACGGCGGCTGAAGCAGACGACGCCGCTTCGAGCAAACGAAACAGACGATATGAACGCGCAGGGCTGTGAAGTTCGTACGAAAGAAATTTTTGCACCTAACACAAAGGAAAAAAGAAATGAAAGGCGATAATTCACATGTCGCTCGATCAAGAAATTTCACGCTCTTCGACTTCAATGCAAACAATTAAAATTTGCTTACGACCGCGTCAGAAAAGCGGAGAAAGAACTTTATCAGAGGAAAAACTTGCGGTGCAAAGCGCACGGAGTAGCGTTAGCTATTTCGACGGGAACTCACCATTAGAAGAGCGCCGCTCTCATGAACGACGAAGCGTAACTATCGGCCGCTGCCATCCGGAGAAAATCCGCACCATCCTTCGGTCCACGGCACATACATGAACGATCTGCACACAGGGGAGGCAGCTTGACAAATATCGCCCCGCACAATCGCCAACGGTCACTCCGGCGGACGTAATCCTTGGGGAAACACTCCCGCGTCAGGCGACGAGTTTCACACCGGATTGATCATCATCTCCGGCACTGGTGCCCCGGCACGGCCCGAGCGAAACTCAGTGGCACAAAGACGCGGGCAGGACTGCACGTGCGAGATTCACTCAAAACGGAGATCACAGTCGCTGGGAGGGTGAGAAATCCGGCACCAACCAGTTGCGCACTTCTACGAGACGGGAACACCACCACCACGACGATGAATACGGGCACATCAAGGTAGGCGCCACATGACGGTTTCAAACGACGAAACGCGCGCGATTCCTGTCTGTTTTGGTTTTCCGGAGGTCGTTCACAGCGAGCCAAGCACCGGTGCGCCGACGCGTTCTCGAGGGGCGCCCAACACAGCCTCAAATTCACCGGCTTCCCGCGTCCGTCGAGGGCGCCGGCTCGCGGGACCGCAGGCAAACGTAGAGACCGATCTCGGGCACGTAACGCCAGCGCACAGAACAGGGAGGATTTTAGAGAAGCAAAGGTCTAGCTTTGCCTGTAGTGCCAGAAAAAGCGTAGTGGCGGCGTCGTGAACTACCCAGTACGCCCGCTTGATGGCGCTGTAAACACGGCTTTGTAAACATGGCGGATGCTTTTTGCACAGGCCGCTTGAGCTCCTTAATAACATGGCTGCCCTCGCACGGCGGCCGCCGGCTCGCTGCTCCACGGCCGGACTCGACTCTCCTCCTCCCGCGCGCGAAAGGGGCGTCGAGTCCGGCCGTGGCTGCTCCTGCTGGCTCCTGGCTGGCACGCTGGTCGCGTGTTTACTTGCGCCGCGCTAGTGAAGTGATGTTACGCCAGGTGACCAGATGGCCTCGACTGGCACAGACCACAGTGAGCAGCAAGTGAGAACAAATCGTTTATTGACATCCGCAAGTTTACAGAGGCCAGGACATCATTTCATTTCGATCGCTGCAATTGTACGTCGCTTTCGTGACAACATTTTTTTTTTTTGCCATAACAACTCGTTCACTTGCGCTAAGATTTCGAACGAAGGGCACAAATGAAGTATTGACGGCGACAACGGTTTCCTTTGCACCGTCTTTCTAGCGGAGTGCATAACACTCACCTTCTGTTTGAAGAATCGAATATTCTGGCCTCGACAGCTGCCTTCCGATGCGGAATTTCCCACATTTGTCATTCCACAAGCACTCAATTCTCGTGTTTTGCCAGTCCTCTCAACAACTGATGGACGCAAAAGCACATAACAGCAATAACAGTCACGAAACCGGTGCTCCGCGCACATTGAAACGGTCGGCCGTTGCAGCGGTTTCAATTTGAATTGGCGGCTTTGTGGTTGCGAATTCAGAAACAAGGTGGTGCACCAGTCGGCTGTTCGTAAAAAGTTGCGTACATTTTTGCTCAACGGATGTTTGATGCGGAACTTCTTAATAGTATTTTTAAATAACACATTGTAAGCGAACTGTGTGGGCTCTTTGAGTCACGGAATGAATGTTTTGTATTCTATACCAAAAGTAACATTTTGCCTGCGCCGTCTGGTGGGCTTGATGGTCGAAAACAGCGCTTTAGGTTGGTCAAGGTTGGTCACGTGGGGCGTCGATTTTTACGCCGCCTATAGGGAAGACAGGGAACGTCCAAGCTTGCGAGCCCTGGCCAGCGTCTGCAAGCGCCGACGCGTTTGTGGAAGGGCGAGGAGTCGTGCAACATTCCACCGCGTCCGCGGGTGAGAAGCCCGGGGCCTCCATTGGCTGAGAGCGCGGCCGGCTTTCGCCCTCTCTCTCGGGGCGGCGTTCGTCGCTCGGCGGAACTGCTCCGCCATCTCTCGACGGCTTAGGACGTCCCCGAAAACAAAAATTTATTCTGGGGAGGTTGCGGGGTTACGAAACAGAGAAAAGCGTGCGTGGAAACTCAAGCAACCGTTTGTTGAATCGCTGATACAATCGTGATGTCATTTATGACCGTATGCTAGACATTTTTGCGGGAAAATGATGCAGTGTTCATTTCGAAGCACGTTATAAAAATTATTTTTGAGCCCCCCGCTACGGTAGCCTCGCTGTGTTAAATCCAAAATCAATCAATCAATCAATCAATTTATGCTCTCTTCCATTTTTTCAATGGAACAAGGGAGTTGCAAAATGTTGGGGACTCGAATGGTATTGGCGAACTTACGGAGGATTGCAACCATATTTGGATTTCGCTATCCGATTGAGACCCGAACAGCTTTGATTGAGCGTTCCGTGTGATCAGAGAGGTTCGCTAGTACAGGAGGCACCGTAGCTACAGTAAACTAACAATGAAAAAATGATAAGACTTGAAGGTAGCGAAGCTTTACGCAACCTTCAGGACCATCACGGCGGTTTAAGTCCACAATAGCAGCCGATTTGCTTCTTCTTCGCTGCCGCAACGACCTTTAGTCCATCAGTGTTGCTATAAGGGCGAGCTTCTTTCATTCTTTTGTTTTTTCGTGGTAATCATTGGACATCACCTTGGAGGGGCGTACGCTATGACGCGTCTTTATCGCGGCGATCAAGTGGTACCACAATTACGGCGAAATCTGGCGCTTTTTTTCGGCCCACTTTGGCCACTATCCTTAAGTGGGTATTCTTGGCTTGACAAACGTGCGCAGGGGACGCTGGGCGGTCCTTGCGAGGCACGCACACACGAGCGCTCGCCATTTTCTTGGTTTTTTTAACGGCAGGACGGTCGCCGCAAGGCCCGCGCTAACGTGCGCGCGCTCGGCAATTTCTTGGTATTTTTAAGTGCGGGAACGAAAAATTACGACTTGCTAAACAGCTTCTCTGTTTAAAAATACTGCCTCGTGCACTCCGCTTTGATACCTAGCCGGGTAGTGTAGGAACCTAGATGTTTACTTTCAGTACCTGCTCCACAAAGCAAAGAAATGAAATGAGTCAACTCCGCCGCTGGGTAAGCGGCCTCACCGTGTTCATCTCAGAGCAAATCTAAGTGAACCTACCAGCCTCACCGCAACCTCATATTTGATGGAGCGGCTAGTTCAGCTGGCCAACGGTCCCTCCAAAATCACTTTAAGCTCAACGCCGCACTTAATTTAAATTTGGTGTCCTGAATAAACTTGCGGAGTTCATCCACAAGTAAACACTCCGTCGTTTTGGTAGCGAAACACCGAAGGAGGAAATGTTGACTGGAGACGAAGATTTTGCGTTGTTTCGCTTCCTATTAGTGCCCAATTATCAACTAAACTCTTCTCTCTTACATTTACAAAGCTTGAGCTACGCTGTGGACATGGCTGCGGGGCTTCTAGATGCTTTTTACTTATTTAAATGTTTTTCGAAACATTTTGATACTATTTTGAACGTGGTTTCTTTATACTCTAAACTAATCAAGGACAATAGTTGGGTTCCCCGCACAGCGCGACCCACCTAAGGGCACGGCTACAGAATCCAGTGAGAACCACTGCAACTTCCCCGCTTAGTGCTATTACGCCGGACATACGTGTATACACTCTGCTCCAGCTTGTGTCCTTTCTCTGCTTTCTCTTTTTTTTTTTTCGCCCATTTGCCTTTTCCCGCGTGCCACATAGCAAACCAGGCCGCAGCCAGCTTGACTTCCCCGCCTTCGTTCTATCTCCTTCTTTCATTCGTCTGCAAAATCTTTACGGGATGCCGTGTGTACTAGTTTGATAAAGATGGTTTCGCGACAATCAGGTTTCAGATTTTGTTGTAGCGTGAGCTACACTGGCCGAGGTTCAGCAGCTTCGCGTGGCTCCTGGACAGCCGTGCTGCGCATGCGCGAGGAGCAGTGACGTCGCACGGCGCGCAAAACGTTGCTATCGCTGCCCGGTGTCTCTCACACACAACCCACGCACCCAGCGTCTTCGCCGACCTCCGTTCCGCCCGTGGTGGCCCGGTCCACTAGATGATCATGCGAGAGGTGGCCGGCTGTGCAACCGATGGCTCGTGCGTCGCAGCAACACCGGCGTGCGCCTGTGAACCAGTTTAGCTAGGGGGCCATTGGCGACGCTGCGCCGGAGCCGCTTGATAAATACATGTGTCACATAATGCGTATACCGTGTGTGTGTCATTGAAGCAGCAGTAAGCATGATAGTCAAGCTAATCCTAGACAACCAGGAAAGCTAAGAATAACCAGCTGAACCTTAGTTCACGCTAGGTATATCCTGGAATATCCGGGCTAAGCCACTGCTAATTTTTTTTTTTTTTTTTGTGACATTCGTGTGGTAGCGAGCCGTTTCCATAAGGGGTCTTACAGCATACCAGTGGCTAGGTAAATAAATTAACCAGAGCAGAAGCATTGTTGTTAGATTAGATAGCAAGGATATATCCGGAAGATAATTTCGTATTTTTCGTATTTCAGATTATTTTTGGGCTGCGGCTTCCGGTCCTGAAAATACGCCGCATCACACGAGGCGCTGGATATGGCGGAATAAAGGGCCAAGTCAATAACGCGCCCTCAAACGTTTAAATGGGTGATTAAGACAAAATATGAGTTCACTTCACTAAAAAGACTTTTGTGGAGATAAAAGTAATATCAATTTCATCGCAAACGTTTAACGACTATGCCAGATATTAAGAAAACACATGAGCAGGCACGACTCCCACGCCACCTTCCGGCGATTTTTCGTTGCATCCAAATCTTGTTACTGCGACTTGCGTAGGCCGACCTAAGCTACCGCTAGGAAACATAACTGGGCGATTACAGTGGGGTTTCTGGGCCCGTTTTCCAGAACGCGATTAGTCAGGAAATAAGTTCTCAACTACGACTAAAGCGCTCCCTAGGAAGCAAGTCGTTTCCCCAAAACCTTAAGAAGCGCGAGCATAAGTTGGCTTTTCCGTCTGCTTTTTCTGCAACTGACTTATTTTCCGTCGCCGACTTCGACTTATTGCAGTCTGCGCGGAGGTCGCCATCTTTCTGTAAGCGGGAGCTTATGCGAACGGACAATTGGGCCCTGGTTTCGCTTGATTGCGTCACTCTAATGCTAACTGGCTGTTTACGCAAAGATAGTTATGATTTTTAGTGACGGCCCATGTGGCGTCTCTGTAGCCTGAAAGTTGAAAATTTCTCAATATTTGTTGCGTTTTTTAGGTTAAGCAAGTCTCTTGTGGCTAGAATAGATCTGGTTGAGTTACCGAAGGCTTGTTCTTAAATCACAGAGCAGACGCTCACCCCAGGATTATTCTCGTCGCGGTTCGGACGAAATGAAGCCCTTGGAAAGTGCATTTTTTATGTCGATTGGTCCTATCGCAGGTTTGGTTTAGTACATCCTATAACTTCGCCGGTTCCGTATCGCAGTTCCGTATCTCAGAGTACGGATACACTAAAAGAATTCTGCCAAATCAAACTGCGTGGAAACATGATTGCGTCCAACATTTCAATGCAAATATGCCTGCTTACTGCAGCCACTAAAAAGTTAATTATTCATTTTCAGTTCATTTAACCGCCGAAATCAATAATTACCCCATAATTATTGGCCCCCTGGGCGCAAAGACTCAGTGTAGTATAATGGTCTTCACGTAAATCTAAGCGCCTAATCTAAAAAAAAAAAAAAACCTGTCGACTTAACCTTGATCACCACGTATGAGGGTGTGGCCAAAAGCAGAACGTCGTAATTTTCCGAAATGTAAACACTGTTTTTACGCACCCTGTGCCGACAGCGATCTACAAGGTACCACTCCGCCTCGTCCTCTCAAAAATACTGCATATAAATGTAATAAATTAGGTGATTGCTCGAAGCGGGATTTCACGGGACGCAGAGCAGTGCTTAAGGGACCAGTACCGAAAGCGGCATGTATAGCACTCCGATGCAGTTGAAGAAAATAAGGTTGAGAAATGTAACGAACTGACTGGCTGCGTCAGAAAAATGTGCTTAGGAGAGTATTGGTTTGGGCGAGTTGGTACATAGCGGTGTATTGAAGCGCAGCAAAGACGAGGACAGGAACACAGACGACGACACACAGAGCGCCATGTGTGTCGTCGTCTGTGTTCCTCTCCTCGTCTTTGCTGCGCTTCAATACACCACCAGAAAAATGTGCCATTGTAAAAGACTGAAACCACAAGAGGATGACATTTGAAAAAAAAAAAAAATTGGATGCAGCTTGCACTAGTTGTTGAAAGCTGGAGAAAAGACAAAGCTGGGGGTCAACCTACCTTCTCCTTCACACTGACAGCGGATCCCAGGAGAGAGGGAGCCGCAGGACCCCAGCAGAGCAAAGTCGTTTTGGACGGCACTGTAAAGCAAAGACCATTAAAGTACGCACAGTGTTTTATTCAGTGTTTAGCGGTGTTTAGCCGCACCAATCCAATGCATTGGCCTTCCTCTGTGGATGCCTGTGCTCCTTTCGTTCAGGACCACATCCCTGGGGTTTTATCATAGAGGGATTATTGCGGCCATTCACGCGTACATATCAGAGAGCAGACGCATGTCCTGCTAACCCGGTCAAAATTTTTTCAGCCTTTTCTCCCAAAAATGGCAGCAATCACTTATTCTTCTCTAGATCTATTATATAATTCGGTAACAGTTTCCCCAATTCCT
Source organism: Haemaphysalis longicornis (assembly GCF_048455015.1). Lineage (NCBI taxonomy): Eukaryota > Metazoa > Arthropoda > Arachnida > Ixodida > Ixodidae > Haemaphysalis > Haemaphysalis longicornis. Next base: position 15,585,782 of record NW_027526225.1, on the reverse strand, counting down.
ACAGGCTGATTATATAGGGCTGTGAGGTGGGCGTCTTAGCCCCAAAAAGCCACCCGGTTTCTTGGCCAATCCCCCACGTGGGTATGTGTCACTAGAAGAGGAACAACAACAACAATTTTCAGTCTACACCGGAAGTATTTGTGTCGGCCTAAACAGGCTCTGCTGTTCAAACGAAATAGAGGCCTGAAGCAGCCAAGATACGAACCCGGAGCTTCCGTGCAGAATCCGGTGGCTTTACCTTGGCACCACGAATGCAAACGAACTCTTCGTACAGTGTAGTACGCTGTACTCTTCGGATTCCTAACCGATGGCGATGAACATGCGGGGTCGTCCCTAGTGCCACGCAGGTGGGGCGGCACGAGGTCATGCGTATATCCTTAGTCATATTATAAAGACAATGAGCCAGAGGTACGTACTATCGGCGTAAAATGTAACGCGAACACGAAAATATGAATCAGGGCGTGCGAAATTGAAAAAAATACTGTTCGTAAATTTCATATAGTGGCACGCTATTGGTATGTTTGCAAATCCACTTTTCAGAACTTTGTTTTTTTAACTACGCCACGCGTCATTTTGGCTTGCATGGAAAGAAATCGCGCTTACAGGTTCATATTTTCGTGTTCGCGTTTCATTTGACGCCGATAGCACGTGCGTATATCCTTCTACGCAAATTGTGCATGGAATACATTGCGTCGAAAGGAGCTGCAGAGCAGTAGCGCCACCCCTCGCAATTACACTATTTGAGCAGTATTATTGCCGCATTGTGTTGTTGTTGTTTTTTTGTTATAAATGTGCACACGTCTTGTTCTACGCACACCTATACACCTTTGAAAGGTGTCGCGATATGCGTCTGGCCATTTCTACGCGGCCTTTCTTCCCTGTTTACCTTTGCTTTAAAAAATTCACCGGTATAGTCTTGTGCAGCCTGCGAAAATTTGTTTGTCTGCGACAGATGTTTCAGAACGCCTTTTTTGAAAGCGATCGATCCAATCAATCTTTTCTTGCACATCAAAAACCGCGTCAGATTGGGCCTGAAGCGATGAAAGCTGCACACATATTTTTGAATTTCGGCAGTTGTGATTGAACTACTCTTTTTGTTAGCTTTTTTTATGCCTAAACTGCTTTGCCCTCTTTTGTGCATTACGTTGGAGTGGAATGTGCGAATGTGTAGCATGTGTATTAGATAAATAAAAAATGTATCCGTGCAGGAAACTTTATGCGAGGTAAAAAGAGATAAACGCGCTAGTGAAGAGAACTTGTACAGACTTTCAAGACGTCACAGTGCATTAACGTCAAGTCACTCTACTGCTCTCAGCGTTGAGCAAAGTTCTGGAGCGCAGTTATCATAGCAGACGAAATTCTGCTCTTGGCTTAAAGGAGCCATGAAGAGAAAACACAAGTTTGGTTCATTCGAAAGATTGCCTCGTTAGAACCATAACGACACCACTTATAACGCAAACTTTGCTCAAATAAGCTACATAATTAGGAAAAAAGGAAATGACCATGCGACCCATCAGCTCATTTTCCGCAACAGAACCTATGATGTCGCTCGAGAATGCCTAGCGTTTGGCGAGGGAGGCAAAAGCAAACGCATGTTAGGCAGGGCTTACAGTTTGCATAGCGAGCTAAATGCCCGTGAAATATACTGCACATTCTTTTTATGACAAAGAACGGTGGAGTAAACGGTTGAAGGTCCGAACGAACACGCAAGCGTGTGCGCCAATGCGTACGAAACTACCGCCGTCCGAGTTCGACACCTCGCCGTCGCGCAGACGAATTTTCGGGTTCGAGGCTCTTAGGGGCCAACGAACCGTTCCAGCACGTACAGCCGCGACCTTGCTTGGTATCTTAATCCCTTGACAGGAGGTTGGCCGTCATATCGCCAACCAGCAAATGTAAAAATAGAAACGAGGGGAGTAAGGAAAAGCAAGAAGCGACGAGATAGTGCCAGTCGTCGCAGCAGTTTCGAATGGTGTTGGCTTGCTGCTGTCGTTACGAGCTCGTTTCCAGTTTACAACCACTGAAAACTTCAGTTTGTTCGAGTACTTTACAATGAAATTTCGTTGCTGCGTTTTGAAATGCCTATGTAGTAAGGGCAAATCGTCGAGGGAGTGCGACATCCCCGCCGGTGAAGAGATCTGCTTTCATGTGCTGCCCAACGACGAACCTCGGCGAAGCAAGTGGCTACGTTTTGTGAACTTTGCAAACGGAGGAGAAAGAGAGCTAAAGGAAGTACGAGTGTGCTCGCTTCATTTCCGACGCAGTGATTAGGGCAGGGACCCTTACGTGAGCTCACTCCTGGGACATGCTGGCGCTCGTCGCCGACTTCGTCAAATCGCCGTCAAAGCGCTCTGACCTTGGGGGAAAAAATGCCGTACACACCGCGCATTGACGCTCGTATCTTTCTGGTTGGAGGAGAGAGCTCGCGCGAACGGCTTTCCATACACGACATCGGCCAACTGGCATAAGTGATACTGCTACTGAAATTGAACTATTATTAACCGTAATCAAAATACGGCACATACGTACCAGTCTGTATTCGGTAGTCGCGACGGAGTTGACGAGGCAGCGGTGCCGACGGCAGGGCGTTCGTCTGTTGTGGCTATCGCGGAATGGTCGCTGTCCCGTCCACCGCGTATCCCACAACTCCTGCCGCTCGTGCACTTAGAAGCATTGAGAGTTCAAGTGGTGTGAGGTTGTTAAATGCAAGCCCGAGCTCCTCGGCGAGAGTTTTGTTCTCCGGATCAGGCGATTCCATGACTAGGGCTGCGGGTGCACTAGGTTTTACTAGTGTTTTTAAAATGGCCGCCGTCTCGGTTTCGGCACGATTTCCGGTTACTGTCTGACTCCCGCGTGTGGGTGCTATATGGAGTCGACATACTAAGTATCTGTTTCATGGACCGGCTCGTATGACGCCATTGTTCACGTCACGAAATGTGCAATTTTAGCCGGAGATTTAAAATTTTGGCTTAAATTGCCTTATTTCTCAGTGAATAAAGCATCATTTGCTTCCGGGAAAGCGCTTGGGGTACTATGAAACACCTAATCTTTCAAATAAAACAAACTTTTGTTTTCTCTTCATGGCTCCTTTAAGGCAGTGCTTCTTGGTTCCAGGGGGATGGAATCTGTGGGACCTAATCGTATGGACCGTAGTTTTCAACAGTTAATGACGGTAAAGTTCTACAAACCTCCTCGAAGCTTTCTCGCTAATGAATCATTCGGTGCTCAATGCCTAGATTAGTACAGCATACATGCAAAATGTCACTTCTCTCAGAAAACATACTAGGCTTCCTAAAGAAGCACCAAAATAAGCCCTATTTTGTGGACATAAAAGGGGAGTAAATATAGCATCTAATAATTGAGACAACATCTCCAGCATGGAATGCCGCAGTGTTCCGTTTTTATTCATTACGACTGCTTGGGATGCTTCTCATTGAAAAGGTCGTAACCAGTCAACGTAAATAATTTGAATTTTGGCTTAAAATGTTGAACTTTGGAGTGAATAAAGCATCGTCAGCTGCCGGACAAGCGCTGAGGGCACTATTGCTTGTATTCACTGGCAAGGCACGAATGCAGGCAACCATGTGAGTGCACCGTCACTCATTACGTTGGCTCCGCAGGATGGCGGTACTTGTCCGTGCCAAGCACATGACTGTGTTGCACGTTAACAAACTCAACCTCACCGAACGCTAAGTATTGCCTCGAGTTCAATGTGAGTGCGATTAATAACATCTCTGTTGGCACCACCGTTGGTTACGATGCTACAAAGCACGAGAGGATACTTTTTTTGTCCTAATAAAAGGGAGAACAAAGTCAAGGAATAAAATATCGCGTACGTGAAAATATTTACAGTCCTTCGGCTACAACGAGCATTTAACCCGCCCTGGCGAAGGAACGCCAAATAGCAGGGCGTGACATGCCACGACGAAAGTTCCGCCAAACGGTCGCGTTGTCGCTCCGCACTATATGCTGCATTTAGAGCCGAATTTTGAATGCCAAGAGTCCTCCCGCGTTGTCGGGTAGGCTTCGGACATTTTAACGAAGGTCTTTATTTTCCCGAGCTTTGAGGGGCTTTAACACTGTGGGCGGTGAGTTACTCCCCAGCCATCCGTTTTCGCGTTCCTGAAGAGTCAGCCGTCGTCGAGATGGCATTGTCCTTGCAGGGGGCTAACCAATGGTATATCGGGAGTCCGTCGGGGGCCATTCCTTGCAACGCAGGATTAGGTTTAACTGCCAGATTTTGGCAACAGCCCCCGGCGCCGCCTTTGAATGTGAGAAGCCCTATTCTCAGTTGGATTCAGGAATTTTATGGGAATTATCCACCCCGAAGGGAAGCGTATTTTAAAGAAGCTTTCTTTGACTCTTTAGCCAGGTTTGGAGGCGCCTGCTGCTGCTTTCTGACGTCGTGCGCCGCTGGAGTTTATCTTTCACCCGGCAGTGCTAGCTGGCCTTCACTTGTCGCGCCCGCGGGGGTAATTACGGTGAGGGTGTGGAGGGGTCCATGGCTTATAGTTACACGAGATGGCGCTTGCTTCTTTGGCTCGTGACTTGCTGAGGAAGGAAGGGGGGCGGGGACTGGGGACGCTCAGTACAAGCGTGTATCACGCTCTCTGCACCTGGTGCTGGTGGCGTCCTCGACAGAGAGACAAACTTTGAACGCTTCATCTTGGCTTTGTCCCCGTCGTACCCTGTCTACATTTTCGCGCTTGAAATTCGTACCGTGGATTACCAACTAGCTCGAACCCATTCGTTGTTCTCTCCTTGCGTCTCGTATTTCTTTCGACGCACTCGCCAGGGCTCACCGTTCTGAATATCAAGCAACTTCGCCAAGCCCAATAACATTGAAAGAATGCCACTCGCCAGTTCATTTCAACGCAGGTATGCAAAGATGAAAGCTTCGCGTCACGTCGGTTCCCACCTCTGCGTAGGATCTGCCAATTTTAAAGACCATAGCGTTTCTTTGGCTACTTCAACCCGGAAATATTGGCATGTCTGTCTGTACGTCTTCTGTCCCTCGATTCAGCGACCTTGCCAAAAGTTAGGAGAAATGTGTAACGAGAAGTTTACATAACCACAGCCTTTCCGAACGACTAAGTCTGCAAACATGCTTCATACTTGTCGATGTTTTTGAGCAAAAAGAAAACACTAGGCATATTCGAGGCGAAGTATTCATTCACAAGTGTTTCTCGCAGTGTTACTTAACTGAAAATAAACGTGCACTTGATATTTGCGATTGAAAATTAAACAAAAAATATGCGTTGAAAACAATCTTTTGAACCAAAAATGCGAAGAGCTCGCGCGAGTCTGGACTTCGTGGCAGTGGTCCAAGTTGAACAGTAACAAAGGTTCCAGTAGATGGCACAGGTAGTGGTACCCGCTAAAATTCAATTGATTTTAGCTAACCTCCTCCTTGTTTATCATGTGAGCATTGAAAGGGAGGGAAAGACCGCGAGAAATGGGCGGAAGAGAGACGAGAAGCATTTACGTGGAAGGGTCGGCCGAAGATCTCTCGACGGCATTTGCAGCGAAGTGAGAAGATACCATTGATTGATTGATTGATTGATTGATTGATTGTGGGGTTTAACGCGCCGGCGCAAAGCAGGCGATGACGCGCGCCGTAGAGGAGGGCTGCGGATTAATTCTGACCACCTGGGGATCTTTACCGTGCGCCGAAATCTGGTAAACACGGTCATTTTTGCTTTTCGCCTCCATCAGAAAAGCGGCCGCCGCGGCCGGGAATCAAACCCGCGTCCTCGTGCTCAGCAGCACAACGTTTTTGCCACGTGGCCTTAGTAGATACGCGCCGCTTTTTTGTTTACTCTCGGTTGAGTACCGTTCCCCGCTGTAGAAATGTTTGCGTGTGTAAACGCGAAGTTGGCGTTTTATAGCGTTTAACCCCGCCAGTTATTTTTGCTTGCTTGCTATCTTACCAAATTCGTGATTGACATAAAACACTAAGCGAGAGGTAGCGGTTGCGCCTCCACAATAATAACTCGCGCGGCGCTACACCTAGAAGCCCAGCTCACTACCCTTCATGCTTTCGTGATGGGCTGTAACGCTGTGATGTACTTAAAACCTCTGGCGAGAAAGATTGCGACCCGCGTTGACAAGTTTCGTAAGCGCAAAAATCCCGTTGTTTTACTCCAAGAAAGTCATTTTTGGTCGCCATTCCGAGATTTCGGACACATGATTTCGGGAATTCGCAGCAACAGCTGCTTCGCACAAGGGTGCTGTCTACACCGGCTTAGTAGCCAAATAAATCAGATTGCTGGATTTTTCAAAGTCAGCAATGGGTGGAGCAGGAGGCAAAACGTTTGTTGAGCAAAAAAAAAAAGGAAACGTGGGTGTCTTTCTCAGTCCAGGAGACCGCGCGCCGCCGCTGCTTGTGGGGCCCGCTGGATCAGTCCGAGCTGGTCAACGCGCATTCCCACTCTTCGGGAGTGGGGGAAGGGGGAAGAACAGGCTGTTGAGGGCACAGGAAGACGAGGTGGGCAGTGGTGGCTGGAACTTGGCAGCCCGGGCTCTTATACTCGAAGCGGGAGATGTGGGAGAGGATGGTGGCGTGTCAGTCTGTAGTCGGCGCCAGATTCGTGATTCTTCGACGGAGAGGGAGGGGGGGGGGATACCTACGGCGAGTGGCAGTGAGATGTCGGTAAAGCGGGGGGGAAGAGGATGGAGAGTGGCCGTCGTAGAAGCAGAGCCGCCTGACCCCACAGGGAACGCCCTAAAGTGAAGCTCGCGGACCGCAGCATGGGCTGCTTCATTCCCACGGAGTGAGGCATGTCCCGCGGTCCATACGATGGTTATTATGGGTATGTGGGGAATGGCTCTGAGGATATTGAGCGCTGCCGGGGTACCCGTTCCAACAGGTAATGTCGGCAGGCTTGTTGATAGTCGGTGATTATGGTTATGTGGGTGGTGGATGTGTGAGTGGGCGCAGCGAGGGCAATAGCGGTGGCTCCAGCAGCAGTAGAAAAGGGATGAGCGAAGGTAGCTGCGTTGAGGATGGTGCCCTCGTCGGTGACTGCTAGGGTCGAGCGAGGGTATGGTGGGGTTTGGGCGATGACGGTGTAGCGAGTGTCCGGTGCCGAGGAGTACTTCCGGTGAAGGTGCTGCACTCTGGCTGCGCGCCGGCCGAAGTTGTACACGGGATGCATGTGACGTGCAATTGGCGCCACCTTTGTGTTGTTCCGGATGTGGGGCGGGAGTGGGTGAAGTGCGTTATGGGGGTTGGGCGTGGAACGACCTAATGCCCTGAGGACAGTTCGGCCGGTAGTGGTGAGGGATAGGCGTGCCAATCGACTAGCGTGTTGTGCTTCGAGGAGCTCGGGGAGGGTATTATGGAGCCCCAGTTCAAGCAATTTCTCTGTGGCGGTGAAAGCTGGAAGGCCCAGTGCCACCTTGAAAGCCCGACTAATGAGTGCCTCTATCTTACTCTGTTTTTGAGGTTTGAGACCGACGCAAGGGGTGCCGTACGTGACGCAGCTAAGGAATATGGCGTGGACGAGGCGGCAGGTGTCTTGTTCCCTCAGGCCGTGGACAAGTTGCGTGGACAAGGTGGACAAGTTGCGTTATTGTGCCCTGAAGTCGGGGAAGAAGGGCTGCACCAGACCCATCCGTGTGAAAAGGCACGCCAAAAATTCCGAGGGTTTTGACTTGCGGAACCAGTGTATCCTTGATGGTAACTTTAGAATATGGTGTGGTGCCCGGTGGTCAACCACGGGTTCTCGCGCGGAGAACCAAGAGAGCGGACTTGTGGGGAGCACAAGGTAGGCCGCGAGGCGCGAGATACTGGAGAATGAGGTCGATAGCTAGTTGCAGGGAGTCTTGTTGGTAGCCTGGTGAGCCTTTGTTTATCCAAAGTGTCATTTTGTCTGCGTTAAAGGCGTGGCGGAGATCCGGTATCATAGAAATTTGTTTAGGTAGTTCCAAGAAGGCGAGATTAAATAGCAAAGGGGAAATGACCGACCCCTGGGGAGTCCCTTTGGCTGGCGTCTTGAAAGTAGGGGAGTTGTAGGGTCCAAGACGGATAGTTGCTGTCCGGTCAGTGAGGAAGGCGCGCACGTAGTCGAAGGTTCGAGGACCGCACTGCGTGTTAAGGAGCCCTTGTAATATGGCGTCGTGCGTCACGTTGTCAAATGCACCCTGGACGTCTAGTGTGAGGATGGTTCTTGGATGAGTCTTGCTCAGTTTATCAATAACTTGCTCTTTGAGTTGGAAGAGCACGTCTTGGGTAGACAGGTGGTTTCTGAAGCCAAACATCATATCGCGGAAGAGATGCTTAGATTCGAGGTAGGAAGTAAGCCGGGAAGGCACCATATGTTCAAAAAACTTTCCCAGCCCGCCCGATGCTTAGGAAATGGCTCGCAAATTGGGGGGTTTGGGAAGGAGGGTAATATCTGCGTGACGCCATTGAGGACGTAGAGTGCCCCCTGTCACAGTGTGAAGAAGGATGACCAGGAAGCTCTGACACGCAACGTTACAGCCGGTTTAGCGGCGAATTGTCATACAATTTGTTTCCGGATAGTTCGGGTAAAACAACAGGTTAGAACCGTTTTCTCTAACCATACTCCTTCCGCGGACGGCCATGTACTGACAGCAGACCGTAGTTTTTGTAACGTTTACAGCTTCCCTGTGTACTAACTAATCATGACAAGTGAATGCATCTCGGCATAATGGTAGAGTCGTCTTAGCGGCTAACTTTTATATAATCTGTTTCGCAATACTTTCAATAGCACACGAGTTAGAGCCGTTTTATGTATACTCGCTCCGTAGATGGCCATGCGTCATTGCGCATCCCGCAATGTGGGAAAGCCAGTTTACAAAAACCAAGCTTACACCGATGCTTTTAAATTCGGCTTCACCTCCAACACAAATGCACTGCTAGGAAGGCGTATATTTCCGTGGCAATAAGAGCCGTCATATGAAAATATGCAGGCCCTAGAAACGTTTTTTTAAGACGATAGTCTTTCTTGGGCTACGTAAACCAAGAAATTTCGGTCTGTCTGTCTGTCTTGAAAGGATAAATTTATTATCAGAAAATCCTGGTATCAATGATAGAACGTAACAACCAGAAACAATTAAACAAGTGCAGCGCCTGTTGCTACAAAACTAATAGAGCGCGAAGGCTGCATGTAACGAACACTTACAGAAACATATAAACAGCTTCAAGTTGACTGTAGAAAAAAGATTAACATACAAATAATTTAGAGTTGCTTACAACCAAAAGATTAACATGCGAGGTAAACAATATTACAAAAACATTCGCTTCAAGAATGCAGCAATATACAGAACAGGTTTGGTTTTATGTCACAACGGGTACTGTACCGCACTAGCACACAATTCGAACACCAAAATCACTTGTTACAACGACCATTCCTAAGGACAACGGTCTGGAAAGCTGGCATGAATAATAACTCTTTTGTTCGAAACCTCAATAAACCGGGTAGACCAATGTCGCAGAAACTCTTCCTCGCCCAAAAGGGCCAACTTGCCTTCCAAAAAGGTCCCGAGGTGTTGTCTGAAAAAGGAAAGCAAGGGCCACTGCATACGTAGACTGCGATTCTGTGCTACAGCCCTGCAGCGATTACGCCATAATATATAATCGCCAATTACTACGAATAGTTTGCCTAGGGGTGTGCCAGGGCACTGTTTTCTCAGTTGATACCGTGCAAGCCCCAAACTTGGAGCGGCACGGTGTATGATGCGCCAAAAGCAACGCGCAACACTGCAGCTTGAGAAAGTGTGAGCCGTGGATTCTGGTTGACCGCAGTTGGGACAGGAAGAGTTCTGTGTTACTCCCCAGCGAAATAATCTGTCTTTTGTGGGAAGAATTCGCCACGCTTTTTGCCACTGGATGTTTTTGGCGTCCTCTGGCAGCCTACTTGAAGTCAGCCGTAACCAGGGGAAATCTGGTGGATCCACACGTCTGCCCGATCTCGCAGTAACTATTTTTTCACACGGCCTGGCAGGTTGTTCATTCACAAAATCGAGATCAGCATCCAGTGCACGAATTTCCTTAGCTGAAGTAATGACGGCCTTGAAGAGTCTTGACGGGATAGCTGCACTGGGGTGCAGGTTTCTGGCCAAAGTTGGACAAAGAACCCGTCTAGAAGGACCGAGAAAGTATAGGATCAAAGGTCTGCCCGGAGCTTCTACGTCACTGAGAAGTGAAGAGACGACTCAAAGGGCCAACAACTGGCTCATGAGGTCGATGCAAGGGAGACTATAACCCCGAGAGCGGCGTGGGAAGCGCAGAGCATCCCTCGCTAAACGCTCCGTGCTTCCATCCCAAAAGAAAGAAAAAATGTCGCGGGACACTTTGTGTGTAACAGGATTGGGAGGCAGTATAAAAACACCTTTTCCGGTAAATTTCACACCGAGAATGTTCAGGTCTTGAACTATTTTCAAGTTATAATTGAGGGCGAGTCTAGCGTTTCCCTGAGGGAGGACAACACCTTTTGTGACATTTAATTCGGCACCTGAAAGTCGAGCATAAGACTCGAAGTCCCCTAAAACAGCCGTGAGGCTATCAGTGTCCCGGATAAAAATAGTCAAGTCATCTGCGTACGCAGACACTTTAACCGAGCCTTGTCCGGGCAAGGGGAGACCCCTAATTTTGGGATTATCAACGGGTTTTCTGATGAAGGGGTCTAGACATAAGGCAAAAACAAGCGGCGACAAGGGACATCCTTGTCTGACGCCTCTATGAATTGCAATTTCACCCTGGACCACACCATTAATGACGAGGTCACTGGATAAATTATCATACAATTCTCGGAGAAAGTGAACAAAGTCAGGGGGAAACCCATATACCTGAAATATGGCAAGCAGGTATGAATGATTGACCCTATCAAATGCCTCTTTTTGGTCTTAAGAGACACACAGGCCAGCAATACCAGTTTGGCGCGTATAGGCTAGTATGTCTCGGGTTAGGCTAAGCGCAGAAAAAATATTTCTGTATGGGACAGCCACCCGGCCAAAGGGAAACGAACTCTGCGCAATAGGCATATATACTGACAGCCAAATCTAAACGTCTAAGTCCGGTTTTAATGTTCATACTTGTCAACATTGTTGGACAAGAACAAGACATTACGCAAAGATAATACAGAAAATTAATACATAAGGGATATTTACAGTGTTTCTTTATAAAAAAAATCATAGATGCTTGATTTTTGCGAAATGAAATACTACATCTACTGCAGAAAAAAAGCCACACTGTCGCCTGCTGTCGCCCGCGGCACTATAGCTTCTGGCGGCATTTTGAGAATTCAAGCGGCAACAGTTACGAAAGGTTCTACTAGATAGGTTCCACGTTCTGCTTGGAGCGCACATGCACTAGGGCAACGCCGTTCTATAAACGGTGAAGTAGGGCGCCTCGATTCACGCGCGTCTCCGCAGTACGATAGCGCTGGCATCGATGCACCCGGCCAGGAGCAATCGAACTCGGTAAATTTAAATTCATTTGAGCAAACCTTTAGCGTTTTTTTTCTTTGAAGGAGCGCGACGCAAAAGGAACAGCATGAGAGGTGAGGGGGAAAGCCAAGGGAGGCATTTACTTGGCAAATGTCGACAAAGACTATCGTTCTTAAATATGTTTAGCGCAAGCGCTTGTCACAAGCGCTTGTCCTGTCTCCTTTCTTGGGTACCGTCTTTCGTTTTTGCGCTAAACATATTTAAGAATCATGAACCAACTAGCCCCCCAACAAGTTTTGTTAAAAGACCATCGTCTTTTGTCGGCATTTGCAGCGGAAAGAGCAATCATCATCATCATCATAATCATCATCACCAGCCTATTTACGCCCACTGCAGGGCAAAGGCCTCTCCCATTATTCTCCAATTATCTCGGTCCTGTGCCAACTGTGACCAATTTATCCCGCAAACTTCTTGATCTCATCTGCCCATCTAACTTTCTGTCGCCCCCTGCAACGCTTGCCTTCTCTAGGGATCCACTCTGTTACCCTTAATGACCAGCGGTTATCTTGCCTTCGCATTACATGCCCTGCCCACGTCCATTTCTTCTTCTTAATTTCTACTAATATGTCTTTAACACCAGTTTGCTCCCTGACCCACTCCACTCTCTTCTTGTCCCTTAATGTTACACCTATCATTTTCCGCTCCATTGCCCGCTGAGTCGTTCTAAATTTAAGTAGAACCCTCTTAGTGAGCCTCCAAGTTTCTGCCCCGTAGGTGAGTACCGGGAAGATGCAGCTGTCATACACTTTCTTCTTCAGCGACAATGGTAGGCTGCTATTCATTATCTGAGAATGTCTGCCATATGCACCCCACCCCATTCTGATCCTTCTAATTATCTCTGCCTCGTGGTTGGGATCCGGGGTCACAATTTGGCCTAAGTAGATATATTCGCTTACCACTTCCACTGCATCGCCACCTATCTCAAACTGCTGTGCTGTCCTGAGGTTATTGATCATTACTTTAGTTTTCTTCATATTAATTTTCAGGCCCACTGTTCTACTCTGTTCGCCCAGTGCGGAAAGCATGCTTTGCAATTCGTCCCCCGAGTTACTTAGCAAGGCAACGTCATCAGCAAATCTGAGGTTACTGAGGTATTCTCCATTAACCCTTACTCCCACCTGTTCCCAATCCAACGTTCTGAATACTTCTTGTAAGCATGCTGTGAATAACATTGGAGAGATTGTGTCTCCTTGTCTGACACCCTTCCTTATAGGTATTTTACTGCTCTCCTTATGGAGGATGATGGTAGCTGTAGACCCATTATAGATATCCTCTAGTATTGTTACATAATGCTCATCTACCCCCTGGTTCCGTAATGCCTGACTGACTGCTAGGGTTTTGACCGAGTCGAATGCTTTCTCATAATCTATGAAGGCTATATATAGGGGTTCAGAATACTCAGCGCACTTCTCTATCACCTTGTCACGACCGGCACAGTGACAACCAGCCACGACAGCGTTTGGGCTCGAACTGATTTTTTAATCCTCCAGCACGAGCGCACGTGAGCGTGCGCCTCGTGGTTCCGCCTTCGTTGTCGTCGTCGTCTCGGCGCGGTGGACACGCGCCGTTGAGCACCGACAGCCACGCTGGAGGCGTCGGTTATAAGACGAAGTTGAGCATCAGGAACGGGGTGTATAAGCATGGCAGCGTCGGAGAGGGCCTTCTTCGCAGCAGAAAAGGCGGACGCTGCTTGTTCGCTCCACTCGTAGTGCTCTGCAGGACCTTTCTTGGTGGCCAGCAGATCAGTGAGGGGCTGGACTAGTTCGGCACAGTTGGGAATGAACCGCCGATAGAAGTTCAGCAGGCCCAAGAACTCTCTAAGCTTCTTAATTGAGGTGGGCTGTGGAAAGTCCTGGATGGCCTTCACCTTGGTGTCGAGAGGTCTGATGCCCTGTGAAGTGACCAAGTGGCCCAGGAACTCGATGGTCTGCACGCCGAAGACACACTTTTTGGGGTTGATGACGAAGCCATATTCGTCAAGCCGAGTGAAAAGGGCTCGCAAGTGCACTTCGTGCTCGGATGGTGATGAGCTTGCGATCAAGAGGTCGTCGAGGTAGGCAAAGACAAAGTCTAAACCGCGGGTAACCTCGTCGATGGCACGTTGAAAAGGTCTGGGCGGCGTTACGCAGGCCGAAGGGCATGCGGACATATTCGAAGAGACCAAATGGTGTAATGATGGCAGTCTTCGGTATGCCTGCTGGCTCCACAGGTATCTGGTGATAAGCTTTGACCAATTCCACCTTGCTGAATATCTTGCAGCCTGCCAGATTCGCGGTGCGCGGTACCGCGGTGCGGTGCGGTGCGCGGTGCGCGGGTACCGGTCCGGCACGGTGATCGCATTGAGGGCACGGTAGTCACCGCATGGCCTCCAGTCACCGGGGTCTTTTTTGGGTACCATATGCAGGGCTGACGCGTAGTTGCTCGAGGATGGACGGACAATTCCCAGTTCCAGCATGTGCTCGAACTCTCGACGAGCAATGCAATAACGCGATCCCGCGAGACGACGTGCTCGAGCGACGACATGGGGGTCCCTTCGTGACGATGTGGTGTGTGATGGTGTGCTTCACCGGGGACTCTCCCGTGTGGGGTCTTGTGATCGCAGGAAAGTCGGCAAGTATCTTCTCGTACGCGGAAGATGGCACAAAGGCTCGAAGTCCGGTCGTCGTGGCAGAGGAGACAACGCCATGAACCGAAAGGCTCCTCGTAATGTCCACGAGGCGTCGAGAGTGCACGTCCACGGCCAGGTTGTAGAAAGCAAGGAAATCAGCACCGAGAATGGGCTGCTTGATGTCAGCAATTGTGAAAAGCCACCGGAAGGTGCGACGTAGGCCAAAATTGACTGTGAGCGACCGCTGGCCGTAGGTGTTGATCGGCGAGTTGTTGACGGCGATTAACGGGGAGGTCATTTCTCGGCGTCGTCGGTCTAGCGAAGAGGCCGGTATGACGCTGACCTCTGCTCCCGTATCGACCAAGAAGCGGTGGCCGGCAACCTTGTTGGTGACGTAGAAGAGGCGGCTGACTGCATGACCGGGTTCACTTGCCGCCGCCAGTGTCCGGTCTCCTAGTTTCCCGTCCATGAGCAAGGCTGGCTGCACTTGCGGGCGGCAGTGCCGAAGGTACGGTGATACCAACAGACGCCCGAAGGGCCAGGCTCACCGCGTGTTGCGGAGGAGCCATGTTGAGAACGGGACGGGGATGGGGAGTACCGTCGGTCGCGGGATGCACGTCGGCGTCGGTGCAAGAGGGGTGCGAGGGATGACAGATGATGGCTGAGTTCCTCAATGCGGCTCTCAAGTCGACCAAGCCTGGAGTCGTCCCTTGAGGTGGAGGGCGTATCGACGATTGCGGCGATGCTTGGGGACCGGGAATAGTCCGCGATGCGGTCAGCCAGTTCCGCGAGTTGGTCGAGTGGCATGTCAGCGGCTGCCGCAAGTACCAATACCATGTTCTGGGGGAGGCGTTGAAGGAAGAGCTCCCGAAGAAGTGGATTGTTGAGGTCCTGGCCATGATCGCCCAATAGCTGCCGCATGCGATGTAGCAACTGCGAGGGTCGCTGGTCACCGAGCTCCTCGGTGTTCAGAAGCTGCTGCAGCCTGCTGCGCTCCGACTCCGACTTGCGTTGGATGATCGCTGCCTTTAGGTGGTCGTACGGCGCTTCAGGATGTGGGGTGTCGAGGATGTCGGCTAGCTCGTCCGCGATGCTGCCTGGCAAGGAGGTCACGACGCTGTTATATTTCGTCTCCTGGCTGGTGATGCGATGCAGACGGAAGCGCGCTTCGACTTGCGTGAACCATGTCCGCGGGTTCCGAGTCGAAAACGGGGGTACATTAGCGCTGTGCACAGCCGCGGTTGTAGCGTGAGCAGGCGGAGCTGCTTCGTGGGCGGGCGTAGCTGCGCCGGGTTGTAGTTGGCCCGCAGAATCCGGCGAAGCCGAAGGGTCCGACATGGCGCGGTCAGAAGAGGCGAGTTCGGTCCACGTCACCAAATCATGTCGCGACCGGCGCAGTGACAACCAGCCACGACAGCGATTGGGCTCGAACTGATTTTTTAATCCTCCAGCACGAGCGCACGTGAGCGTGCGCCTCGTGGTTCGGCCTTCGTCGTCGTCGTCGTCTCGGCGCGGTGGACACGCGCCGCTACAACCTGATTGATCGTGTGAATATGGTCTATTGTTGAATAACCTTTACGGAACCCTGCTTGTTCTTTAGGTTGACTGAAATCTAAGGTTGCAGAGATTCGGTTAGCGATTACGTTGGTAAATACCTTGTAGACGACTGACAGTAAGCTGATCGGCCTGTAATTTTTCAAGTCCTTCATGTCGCCTTTCTTATGGATTAGGATGATGTTCGCGTTCTTCCAAGATTCCGGTACCATTGCGGTCATTAGGCACTGCGTATACAGGTTTGCCAGTTTTTCAAGTACATAGAATTTCTCCGCCATCCTTCAAGAGGTCTGCTGTTATCTGATCCTCACCAGGTGCTTTGCCCCCTTTCATTTCTTTCAAAGCCTGTCTTACTTCTTCGGTCGTTACGGGTGGGATATCTATCTCCTCTGAACTACAGTCTCGTTCGGCATTATCCTGTATGTCCCGGCTACTGTACAGATCCCTATAGAGCTCCTCGGCCACTGTGACTATTTTATCCGTATTTGTGATGACATTGCCTTGCTTATCCTTAAGTGCATACATCTGATTTTTCCCCACGCCAAGACGTCTCTTCACTGCTTTCAGGCTGCCTCCGTTCTTTACAGCGTATTCGACCCTCTCCATATTATACTTCCGCATGTCAGCTGTCTTGCGCTTATTAATTAACTTCGAGAGCTCGGCTAGTTCTATTCTGTCAGCTGCGGTAGAGATTCTCATGGTTTGCCGTTTCCTGATTGAATCTTTCGTCTCCTGTGAGAGTTTACCAGTATCCTGTCTAGCCACAGTGCCCCCGACTTCTACTGCACACTCCGTGATAATGCGTGTAAGGTTGTCGCTGGCTTCCTGTGTCGTAGGCTCGGCTTCCTCGTTAAGGGCGGAATATCGGTTCTGCAGCGCGATCCTGAATTCTTCTACTTTACGTCTTACTGTTAGCTCATTTATCGGCTTCTTTCGTACTAGCTTGTTGCGGTCCCTCCTCAAATCTAGCCTAATTCGAGATCTTACCATACGGTGGTCACTACACCTTACCCTTCCGAGCACTTCCACATCCTGCACGACGCCAGGGTTATCGCATAATATGAAGTCTATTTCATTTTTGTGCTTCCCATTCGGGCTCCTCCAGGTCCACTTCCGACTGTCCCGTTTACAGAAGAAGGTATTCATTATGCGTAGGTTATTCCGTTCTGCAAACTCAACTAGTAGGTCCCCCCTGCTATTTCTACAGCCCAGACCATAGTTCCCAACTGCCTTGTCTCCAGCTTGATTCTTGCCTGCTTTAGCATTGAGGTCCCCCATAACTACGGTATACTGTGTTTTTACTTTAGCCATTGCCGATTCCATATCTTCATAAGGGCGTTCCACTACTTGGTCGTCGTGGCTAGATGTGGGCGCGTAGCCCTGCACCACCTTGAGCTTGTACCTCTTATTGAGCCTGATTACAAGACCTGCTGCCCTTTCGTTAATGCTATAGTATTCGTCTATGTTGCCAGCTATGCTTTTATTCACTAGAAGTCCCACTCCCAGTTCTCTTCTGTCCTCTAGACCACGGTAACATAGGACGTGTCCATTTTTCAGCACCGTAAAGCCTTCGCCTGCCCTCCTAACCTCGCTAAGCCCTATTGCATCCCATTTAATGCCCTCTAATTCCTCGAACAACACCTCGAGACTTGCTTCGCTAGATAAGGTTCGCGCGTTAAACGTTGCCAGGTTCAGATTCCATCGGCGGCCTGTCCGGATACAGGGATTCTTAGCACCCTCTGCTGCGTCACAGGTCTGACCGCCGCCGTGGTCAGTTGCTTCGCAGCCGCTGGGGACTGAGGGCCGAGGGTTAATTGGCGTATTCATGGGAGGTTGTGGCCTGTTACTACACCAGGGTGGCCAATCCTGCTCTGGTGAGGGAGTGCATTACCGGCAATGGTCGCCGGGGTCAGGCCGCACCCCAAGCCCCTTTGTGCAATTCCACCAATACGCGGACTTTTTTTTTTTAATCCGGTGGGAATTGTCCGGCACCGGGATTCGAGCCGCGGTCCTTCTGCACGCGAGGCGGGTGTTCTACCTCTACGCCATCGCTGCATCTATGCGGCCAAATGTTTTTACGGATTCTTTTCTACTCTGGGAACTGGTTATTGCGCCGCGGAGAAACCTGCTGTCGAGAGAACGTGACAGGATACCAGAAGAGCCTCTCGTCAGGGCCAACCCTCGAACAGCTCCGCTGTAAAGAGTGGTAAGGTTAAACGTTCTAACGACGCAGCCTGTTAATGCAATATCTAAAAATTCAATTTTCCACTTTCACAGCATGATTTTTTTAGCACAGGTGCAGGATGCTGTTTAATATAGAAACAAACAAACAAAAAAAAAGATCAATGGGCATACGCCTCCTAAAATCTCATAATGTGACTTTGAGAAACAACTGCCTAGCGTAGGGGCTGAAATAAAAAAAAACACGTATTCGGAGTGGATAACGCCGCTCGGCTGCGCTTTAAGTAATTCCCTGAACCTGATATCCCCTGCGGACACCGTAAACCTCCTTCTGCCACCATCGTTCAATTAAGTTGGCGGAACGGTCCAATTATGGCGAAATGTCTAGCGGGGCAGAAGGAGGAAACTTGGAGAAATAAATAAAAAAAAGAAGGTCCCGAAGCAAGACATCGGAGCGCAGTAAGGGACACCGAGCCCACGAAGAGAGTTCCGCATGTTTGAACAGTTTAATGAGCCATTTCCTCGGGGCTGATTGATTGCCGTTCGCTTAACGACTTCTGCGACGCCTGGGCCCTTCCTCTTCCCGCGGCCAAGCTCCGGTCTCTTATTTGTCCACTCGTTCACTGCTGCTCCATCAAATGCACCGGCGCTGAACGAAATGCGAGGCTTTACTTGATTTCAGCCGGGTCCTCATCGAAGGAGAATTCGAACTTCTCGAACTATATGAATTTCGCCAGATAAAAGGAGATGGAAATGAATATAAAGATAGGGTGCTGAACTGTGTGGTTTAGCAAAGAAAATTTGAGAGTTGTCTTTATAATACGCGCAAGCACGACGTCGACTTTTTCATTTCTGCAGCAAAAAGAATAAATCTCTAAACAGACGAAGACAAAGATAGACACAAACCAGTAGAGGTCCCAGAGATTGGTTTGGGGGGGGGGGGGGGGGGGGGGGGGGGAGGGGAAGGGCGGCTTTTTTTTTTGGGGGGGGGGGGGGGTGTTGGGGGGTGGGGCGAATAAAGAACTGCTCCCCTCCTTGCGGCAGTTATGCAGAGGAGGTGATAACCAGGCAGACGTGTTCGTGTATGCGGTGTGACCCGCTTGTGCACAAATCACTCAGCGAAACATTGGCTTTTGGCGCCCCTCAGGCGGTGCGACGGCTGGCTCGAGCCCGCATTTCTGACGCTTGCACCCGTTTGCGGCCTCGCACAAGTGGGAATCAAGCTCGCTCAACTGGAATGCTTAAAAACTAAAAAAATAAGAAGCTGAGGACCTCCTTGAAGGAAAGGGGGGGGGGGGGGGAGAAGCGATCGCTCCCTTCGCCTCCCTCCCTACCGCCCACCCCTGGGACCGCCACTGACACAAACCACATGTGCAATGCAAAGTGACCTTCACCGAGCTGCGGTGCAGAATTGAATTCCAAGGCTTAATTTCTATCGGTATAGAACAGGGCTTTCACCTACGTCCCTGGAACAATCGAACATTTTAAAGACGATAGTCTTTGTTGGGCTACTTAAACCCAGAAATTTTGGTCTGTCTGTATATTTGTCTGTCCGGCTGTGACTCGATTCAGCCACCCGGCCAAAGTAAAATCGATATTGCGGAATAGTCTTATATACTCACAGCCACATGTAAACGTCTAAGCCCGGTTTATATGTTCATACTTGTCAACTTTGTTGAACAAGGACAAGACATTACGCAAAATAAGACAGGAAATTAGTACACAAGGGATATTTACAGTGTTCCTTTATTAAAAAATTGATGGGTAGTTGGTTTTTTGTTAGCAAATGATATTGCTACATCTACTGCAGAAAGCCGCCGCCTCCTGGCGGCATATGAAAAATCACGCGGCAACAGCAACGAAAGGTTCCCCTAGCTAGGTTCCACGTTCTGCTTGGGACGCACGTGGAGCACGGCCACGCCGCTCTATAAACCTTCTAGTCGGCCGCCTCCATTCACGCGCGTCTCTGCCGTACCACAGTGCTGACATCGAAGAACCCGGCCTGTAGCTGTGGAACGCGGTAAATTCAAATCGCCTTGCGCAAACCTTAGTGTGTTTACCTTGGAATGAGCGCGACCGTACAGGAATAGCATGAGAGGCGAGCGGGAAAGCAAAGGGGTGCATTTCCTTGCAAATGTCTACAAAGACTATCGTCTTTTGACGACATTTGCAACGAAAGGAGCAGATACATGGTCAATTTTTTTCTCGCCTGTCGCCGCTTCTCGTCCGCTAGACAACTGCTTTTGAAGGACCCTATTGAGGGTTTGGGGTTGATTCTATCTGTTCCACTTATATTATCATTCGGGACAACAAATCTGGTATACGCAAAAATGGATACATATAATTGCACTCAAGCTTTTCTTTCGGCTTCGGGTCGCGTGAATCGCTGAAGGGTTCTGATTATTGGGCAATTAGGGCTTTTAATCATAGACAGCTTTCATTTTATTGCCTCGGTCTTTCCAGAGGTAGACTATTGAGGGAGCCTCATGAATTACAGTAAGGTATTTAGCCCTGGCCAATCACCCGTTGTGGGTTGCGTTTAGAAACTTTGAAGACATCATCACCACCATCATCATCATGTTCGCATATATTCAGCTTGTGTCTGCCTTTGCTTTCGTGTGTGTAGCGCCCGATTGTTTTATTGTATACACAGAATGAAACAACTAGCTGAACAAGTTCTGTTCTTATTCCTGCCGATGTTTCTTTGGAAACAAAACGTAACAAGAAACCCGTGTGTTTAGCTCCCATTTTGCGCCGGTATTTCCCGTGCGTGTATCTGGTTACTTGTTCCA
This sequence comes from Haemaphysalis longicornis, assembly GCF_048455015.1. NCBI lineage: Eukaryota > Metazoa > Arthropoda > Arachnida > Ixodida > Ixodidae > Haemaphysalis > Haemaphysalis longicornis. Next base: position 15,565,172 of record NW_027526225.1, on the reverse strand, counting down.
GCAGGTGAGAGTGTCTTCCACCAAGCAAATCAGAAGGACGAATTCAAGGGGTCGCACCACGATGGCCGTAGGTGGTTATTCAGATTCTAGAGGGGTAAATGGGGCTTGCTTCCCTTGACGCAAAGGAAACCCGTATCGACGCGGGGGAGAAATCAAAGCAGGTTGAAAGGCCACGCAAGCCGACCCGCCTCCCTTTCGTAGTTCCCACGAACTGGAACCTCTGAACAGGACATAAAGACAGAATGCAAGTCCGGTTCACTTATTTGAAAGAACTGTTTTGTCTCGATAACGATGGCACAAATTTTGTCGCAAACTTTTAACAACTGAGCGACGTATTGAAGAAAACGTGACTTTTCTATGACGTCACAGAATCTTGCTTGTGACGTCACCAAAGCCGGCGCCAAGATACAGGACTGGGCGATTGCAGTAGGTCCTCTCATTGCGTTTCATTGCATCGCTTGAACGCTAACGTGCAGTGGACAACTATGCTTCTAGTGCCGCCCCGAACTACGTCACTCCTGCTCGTAATACGTTACTGCAGCGCGAACATTGAGTTTTACTATACTTCTTGCGTTTTTCCGATTAAGAAACGCCTTTCGTAGCGGGAATGGAGCTGAATGAATTACCAAAGGCGAGGTCTTTCGAATCGAATAAAGTTGCATTTTGTCTTCATGGCCCATTAAGTATGAACAGCACACGCCCTCCAATCTCCACCTCCCATGCTCCGAAGTACCAGAGTGGCAGGCAACGGGATCTCATACTTCCCGAACCGCAAGTTCTTGGGTGTGCATTCGGCAGATCTAGACATGGTCATCCCACCACCATATACGTTCTGTGTTCTTTTTTAATTGCTTGTTTGGTGTTACCGTATCTCTTGGTAGTTAAAATGCTGCAACCATGAATTTCATTTTCAATGTCATTTGTATTTTGATGATAACGCCATTCACCCTTATGTGATACCCCGCGAGCGGCCTTTTAGAGTAAAGTCTGTTTTCTTGGAGGTGCACTGCCAAGAGGATGGGGGAGTCAGCTCTGTCGAGAAAACAATTCCATCGACTGTGGTGATCCCCAGTGACGGCGGGGTGGCCGCCTGATGTGTGGCTTTTGCCCACAGGAGCGGAAAGAGCGGGACCGAGGACCTTGAGTCTGAGAAAAAACAAACAGAGGCTTACATTTCAAGAGGTAAGTAATGGTGCAGGTACGAGAACATGAACATTGACGAGGGAAACTAAAAATAGTACAAATTCGGGGGAATAAAACGCTACTGCAAGGATACAAACGAGGAGAAGGAACAAAACGAATGAGACGAAGTAGAGGATTTAACTAAAAAAAAAAAACACTGATGCATACGTAAGACACGAAGCCCCACAATATTCACCAACCGGGCCGACGATGCACCGCTGTCCGGAGGCAATGTGGCTACCTATGAAGCGTTGCTTCGGGTAGCTTCGATGTAGGCCAGGCCATCCGATGACGAACACGGAGATTCAAGATCTCGGGAGCCCATTGGAGTCTTCAAAGACGGAAGTCGCCAATTACGATGCACGTAAGGACAAAAGCCACCATAACATCCGTGACATTCCCACGCGACTGCCTTTTGTCTCTGCGCAGGCGCACCTTTTAGACCCGGGCTAACATGGGGAAGGAATAATAACCAAGCACTTACCGCAGTCCCGCTTCCTACATTACTTCTTTTCCCCTTTTCGAAGAATTGGCTCGGCTTGACACTGGTAATGCTACCCGGCTTCGCAAATATGATGGAAGCTTTTGGTGACGGCGAAGAGGCGGGGTTTTTATTTTGTTATTTGCTAGCCGACGAACCACCGAGTGGGCTTCGCCGGCGGCCGAGTGATGAGTCATAAACGCTCGCAACGAGAATGTTCTCGAGGCCTCGTGAGGGGAACAGAAAGGAGCGACTGCACCACGATAATAAAATGCTATACAATAATATTAAAAAGCTATGTAATGTTATTAGACACAGTATACTGGGGAGTTTGTGGCACCAAATAAATGATAATGATGATAACGCTAACAGAATCGCCCGATTGTATTGCCCCCAACATCCATGCCAGCATTCAAGTAGCCCCCATTCCACGTCATACGCAAGCCGTTTTCAATGAAGGCCGACGAGCAGCGCTAATCCCCTATCTTCAGAAGCACAATTCGTAGAACTCCGACACCAGATACATCGACGCAGCCGCATGCCATAACTGCCAAGCTCACCCCTGGTAGCCCTCGATACCCAACAAACCCTCCTGACGTCCTCCACACTGGCCACTGCCACCTCCACGACACCAGAAGAAGCGGTCATAGCCCTAGTGGAAACCAACTCCTCAGCAGCTTACATCATCATCATAGTCGCCCAGGAAGCATGCCATCATGCTACGACGCAGACAGAAGCTACACATCGTTTAATCCTGTGGCAAACAGACCACGCCAACCTCCCAGGGAACGCGGCGGCACATGCCGCTCCTCGCGAATGAATTACGCGGGCATTATCACAAAGCAGAGAAGACCCAGCGGAATCCCTCAACCGCCTCCAGTCGTTATACTGAAATATTTTATCGGTGCCGAAAAAATCGCCCCATCTAAAACACCTCCACTCATACATCTCTCAACACCAACGACGCACGCCTTTGGCGACGCTTACAATTCCAGGCGTTATGCAACACAAACCATGCACCGCTACGATTGTCCATGCTGGGAAACCACCAACACCACATACCCCCTCCCATACCATCAAAGCCCACCTCTTCGCCCTCCTTGGAGCAGTGAGAGTACGAGCTGACCAGCTGCCTGCTGGAGACGCAGGACAAGATCGGCTGGTCAGTGTCGGCATCGTCCCCCGGCACGGCGCGCGCTCACCCGAAGATCGGCTGATTACGTTCAGTGACGTCGGGGAGCACTATACCGACTCTCTTGTCATACCTTTCCTCGCACCCACTACCCCCTCACTCCTCACCCAACGGCCCCCAACGCGGCCAACGGGCCACTTTGAATATTTTCTGTGGGCTTGCCCTTACGTCCCATTCTCTCATTGATTCTCGGATTTAACGCGCCATTGTTACACAGGCGATGAGGTGCGCCGTAGTGGAGGGCATATCCGGATTCATTTTCACCACCTGCAGGGGATCGATCCCCTGCAGGTGGTGAAAATTCGGCGCACGTTAAAGATCTTTAACGTGCGCCGAAATCTCCCGCACACGGACGTTTTCACTTGTCTCCTCTATCAGAAAGACCCCTTCCCTCAAATCTCCAGCAGCGAGCTATGGGGAGAAGCGCTGGGTAGCTCTAGCCAGGAGATTCAGAAGGCCCTGAAACGCAGAGATACCGAAGTCGCGGTTGGCCTTCGTTCAGCCCCCACCAACCCTTAGTGACTGTGGCGCGAACAAAAGTCTCTCTCTCTCTCTCTCTCTCTCTCTCTCTCTCTCTCTCTCTCTCTCTCTCTCTCTCTCTCTCTCTCTCTCTCTCTGTTCAGAGTGGTTTTCAAAACAAAAAAGAAAGGTAGTGACCATTTTTGATAAGAGTTGGTTGACTCCAGCCCGCCGATCACCTCTCGCAAAACAAAGGAGACGAGAAATATTGTGATGGCTATTTTGCAATTGAATTGGTTTACAGGGATGGTTACTCTACAAAGGAAGTAATTGAAACATTGCAAAATTAAGAAGAAAAGCCCAAAAATGACGAAATAGAAGAAAGAAAGAACGAACAGACTCAGCACTGACTCGCAACTAAATTTATTCAGCCGAACGCGTAGCCCTTTTATGGCATGCATCAAGGCGAAAAGAAAAGAAAAGGCAACAAAAAGCGACGTTCGTTACAAAACAATTGCGAACAACAGCCCGCGTGATGTTTTATTTGACAGACAGACAGACAGACAGACAGACAGACAGACAGACAGACAGACAGACAGACAGACAGACAGACAGAACAAAATTTTTGCCTTGCCTTTAGGTAAGGCAAGAAATGACTGTCGCCCTAAATAATGCTCACAATTTGCACAGTAACTATTACACACTGCGGCAAACAAGCCCGAGCAGTATTCTCCATGGCAAATATCCCGCTGTGAAGAGCAACATTTGAAGTGCCACATTTGAAGAAGTAGATGGCGCGGTGGTGTTTTTCATTTGGGATGTTTTGGTTGTTGGAGGAGCGCAAACAGTAACTCCGACCATGGTTATCCTACCGTGCCACAGGATGCGCAGGCACCATTTATGCCCCATTTATACAGCATCAGCCCGTGCACCGAAGAAAATTGACATGAGCTGGGCTTGCCGTATGCAGAGAAAAAAATGTGGGTGGGCGGATATCGCCGATGCGAAAGTGTTAGGAAGGACAAACAAACAAACAAACAAACAAACAAACAAACAGACAAACAGACAAACAAACAGACAGACAGATATACAGACAAACAGATAAAGAAACAAACGAACAAACAAACAAACGGACAAGCAAATAAACAGACGGACCGAGAGAAAAACAAAGAACTAGACAAACAAATATATAAACAGACGGACAGACAGGCACACAGACAGACAGACAGACAGACAGACAGACAGACAGACAGACAGGCATTCAGACAGACAGACAGACAGACAGACAGACAGACAGACAGACAGACTGACAGACAGACAGACTGACAAACAAGCAAACAAACAAACAAACGGACAAACAAACAAACGGACAAACAAACAACCAGATAACCAAGCAAATGGTCAGACAAACAACCAGATAAACAAACAAATGGACAATCAAACAAAAAACACGCGGATGGACAGACAGAGAGGAAGGTAGACGAACAGCACAAGGAGAAACACGCCAACACAGAAATGAATCAACTAGCCATCCAATAGTGTGTGCGGAAGAAAGCGAGGCAACACGATAGTCAGTGGGGTAAAATCCCAGGACTGGCCGGCCGATCACGTCCGTACAGGCCAGAGATCTCTCCTGCCAGGCTTTTTCGGGAGAGGCGGCGGCAAGGGCCGGCATACGCGGATGGTGGCAGCAGCAGGCGTCGGCGCACCCGCTGGTGCCACGAGTGCGCCCTGACAAATGTGCCGCCGGCCGCCTCCGAGACTGGGCAGGAAAGATCTCGGCCAGCCGCCGCCACTTACGGCAGCGTCCTTTCGGCCTCTTTCAATCACGCACGCGCTCGCTGCACTGTGGCCGCCCAGCAAAGACGCGCAATTACGCCACCGGAGTCAGCCTTAGCCGCTACCAGCCTCTCTCCGGCTGCGCAGTTGCGTATACGGGGTTTGTGATACCGCGCTGGATGGAGTTGTTTATTTTCGCCCAGGCACGACATCCGTCCGGAAGGCCGGACACATCACCGAATCGCGCGTGCCTGGGTGTTTCGTCACCGAGTATACAGCACCGCACACTTGTAATAACAGAGTTCAGCTTCAACTAGTCCCACTTGAAAACTGCCTGCACAAGCTTTTCGCCGAATCCAAGCCGCTTTCCTAAGAGAAAGATTGTTAAAACGGGAAGCTTCCGCGTGTGCAAGTCCAAAACCCAAACTGCTGCGACCGTGTCAAAATGGTGCAACCCGATAGACGTCGGCTTCATAACGCGGAGGTCGCATGTTCGATTGCGACCACGGGAAGGGTTTTTTTTTACTTGAGGCGCTTGATGTGACTCGCTTATCATCATCATCATCGTTTTGTGAAATCCATTGTGCAAAGTTCGCTTTCCTGCAGTGCGTTTTCTCTTTTGGACGCCATCACTGAGGCATAGAGAGCTTCACTCTAATAATATTGGGGCCGAAAGGGGTCGGATTAGACTTCAGAACGCCGCAGTAGTTTTCTTCAAATGCCTCTCGGGTTAAGCGGCATAAGGCTGAACATATCAAAGCTGTATTATAGAAAGGTGTATTGCTCTGTGTACATGTCTGCGCGCGCCGCCAGGTCGTCCTAGTGTGTAGGAACCGCGCGCGAACCCGGAGAATTTATTTTCAGCGTCGCCATCCGGCCCAGGTATTGTTTTACCACGGGACGGGGACGCAGGTCCATGGCTGAGCCGAACCGAGGTTTATTTGCTTCCCTCTCCTCTAGCCCCTGATGGCGATAGTGGGCGGTTGGCCGTCTTTGTCCTCGTCCTCTTTACTAAATCCGCAACAGGTTTGTCGCAGTGCACGGTGGCTGTAATCAAAACGCGGAACCAGAAGCAGCCGTTTCGTTTTGGGCAGTTCCGGTCAGCCGAAAAATTTGAGACCGCCTTTTGGACAAGCCAAACCGAGTAAACGTAAAACACGCGAAGCTTGATGGTAAACTGTAAACTGTTGATGGTAAACGAAGCAGTTTCTGTGATAACTCGGTAACCTTTATCTCTATGCAATGTACTTGGGGTGTTTTACGGACTGGAAAAAGGGGATCAAAACAACTTTGAAATACTTTGATATCTGCCGAAATCCATCGCCCTGAATGAACCTCAGTACAAATTTTATCTTTTTGGTTGTGTGTGTTTATCAATATGGTTTACATTTTTGTAATTGCTTTTGTATTTGTTACTTGTACGCTAATGAAAATTTCTGCGTGAGGGTAAGGCCGGTAATGTATAAACTGATAAATGCTCATGTTCATGTTTTTTTTTTTCATTTGCAGAAATATTCTGTTACTTTGTTGAAACTGATAAGTGCACTCTTTCAATGTTTTCCTTTCTGCATTATGCTCCGAGTGACTCTGATAGAACTGTTTAATGTATTCATTAATGTATTGATGTGAATTGATGTATCATCGTGGAAAGGGGGCCGGGACCCCGTCAGGCGGTTTTCGCCTTTAGCTCTGGTCTCCTGTTAGACATGTACACTATTGAAGAAATAAATAAAAAAAAACACGGAACGCACAACGGCAACAGCGGCTGAGCTAAGGCGAACGCACCTTAAAGATCTGTTTAATTTTGGTTCTACTATTAGTAAATACCCTGTTTATAATTTTTTAAATTTAAATTTAGTTCCTAATTTTAGGTATAATTTCAAGTTTAAAATAATTTAAACATTTTGCGTTGCTTCTATTTTAACACTTTGTAATTTAACCTTCTTTTTTATTTTTTGTTCTTTTAAATTGTGTATTTTTCTTGTGTCTCATTTTATTTATTTATTCGCTTATAGTCATTTATTTATTTGTATTTTTATTTGCTTAATATTTATTTGTTTGTTTGATTGTATAGTTACTTTACCCACACAATCGCGTGCCCACGTAACCGCTGCTCTTGCACCGAATCCCCCATGGCCTACACATCGACCTGCGCACGTTAATTCAAATCATCATCATCACCACAGCTGCTCAAGCTGGGGTTTACTGTATGGCGTTCAGCATACATACCCCGCACGTTCAAGTAGATTATTTCAAGCTTCCCTTGAAAAAAAGTGTACTTTGTCTGGCAACTTTGTACTGGAAACAATGAAGGCGTCATCGGAATGGATATGGCCTCTGCAACACAGCGGTGACCAAACGACTTTTTCGACGTCTGGTTTTTACTAGCTAGCACTGACTTCGCCTTAATGCCTCGCGACTCGATCACTGAGGCGTCAAGGCACTTGTGCGGCCACAACCAGGCCGCCCTAGCTTGTGTGGGAATCACCGCGAATTTTATTTTGAAAATGGGCGCGTCAACTTGGACCCGTCTTGAACCATTGTGTCGAAAGGCACTGATGCCGCATACGGAATGGTTCGTCTGCTGCTCCGCAGGGGTAGTGCGCACATGGATCATTTTTACAGCAAAGCTTTGTACGGCTAGGTTCTTTTAAACAAATGCTACCGCAAATGTCAATAGTACAGAACAGGATATGTACAGTGCTCACGGATTGAAACGCGACACTGCGAGCGTGTGGCTTGCGGTACATGCAGCGCCGCCCGTGGACGCCCGTGGAAGCTAGGTGTTGCATTTTGGTATACCACGAGGATGAGAGCGTTTTACCCCTAGGCTTGCTGTTTCCGGTTGCCAATGAGCGGGATGTGGTTCCCCGCAGCGACAGCGCTGCGCTGCGAGCCTGGAGCGCAGAAGCGTGTTTGTGCGCCGGTGGTACCCGCCCGGCGGTCCGCGCAGCCAATTTCGCGACATCGACTGCTCGCGCGCTCTGCTTACGAGTGCCATTCCGATGCGACACAGATAATGTGCATGTAAGGCTTATCTGAATAAAACGTGCATGTAAGGCTTATCTGAATAAAACGAGCGTCTGCTCGAAGGAATAGCCTACTTTATTCGATGATATAAACTAAAGAAAGAGGATAGCCGACGAAGTACTAATTCACCGCACCAAACGCGAACGCGCCTGCAAAGGCGTCTTTCCTGTTTTTTTTTTTTTTTTTTTTTTTTCAGTTTGCATCCTGGAATAAAGTTTGCTGTTCCTTCGTATAGAAGTTTCTTTTAATCAGATGAGCGTGACTGTGCATTACATGAACATTACTGTGCCGCATTGGAAGGGCACGCGCAACAAGAGCGCGCGCACACGATGTCGCGAAATCGGATGCGCGCACAGCCGTGCTACTACCGTCGGCGCACAAGCGCGTTCCAGCGCTCCAGGCTCGCAGCGCGCCGCTGTCGCTGCCGGGAACCACAGTCCCGCTCATTGGCAACCAGAAGCAGTAAGCCTATGGTCAACACGCTCTCATCCTCGCGGTATACCACAATGCAACACCTAGCTTCCACGGGCGTCCATGGGCGGCGCTGCATGTACCGGCGACCACGCGCTCGCAGTGTCGCGTTTCAATCCGTGAGCACTGCACAAAGATAATTAGCATAAGTGCACCCAAGAGCCAGTCAACGCGGAAATGTGGGCTAGTTGGTTCGAACTGTGAAACATGGTTAAGTAGCGCGGTAAGGACGGGACAAAAGTAGAGACCACACGTACTAGCGCTAGTCCTGTGTGGTCTCTACTTTTGTCCCGTCCTTACCGCGCTACTTATTAACCATGTTTCACAAGAGCCAGTGCTTCGTGCTTCCTTCTTGAAGGGCTCCTGGTGTGACGCTTTCGCCTGTGTTTTCCCCCCTTCTGCTTGAAGGGCTTGCGGAGCGACATTTTGGCGGGTGTTTGTCTCACATCAAAGGACGCACACATCACCGGTTGCCCGTTTATGCGGACACGGATTCAGGGGGGCGAGGGTTGGAGGTGTGAAGGGGGGGGGGGGGGGGGCGTGCTCATGCAGCCAGGCTTCACGGGCTCACCGGTGACATGCCCGTTGTGAGACGAGCAGATTTCTACGTGGAGAGAGAGGGAACAACTTTATTATGAGCATCGGTAGAAGATCACGCGGGGCGGCTTTCTATTCACAGCAATCCATCTTGACCTCGGCTTCCCTCTCGAGGAGTATGAGCTGGACCCGGAGGAAGGGCGTTTGACAACGCCATTCCACCTGGCTGCTGTCCTCTATGGTCGAGTGGTCAGGGTTGGTGCGTTACGGCGCCGTAGGAAAATGGCTACGATGAAGGAGGGAAACGGACAGCAACGGAAACTAGCGGATCCTGTGACAGCAGTTGGAGCGTCAAGAGTGGGCAAGGTCCCGCACACTGCCTGATAAATTGTGTAATCAAACGTCAGTCAAACTTTTCTGGATTATTCCATTTGGCACAAGAGGACATAATAACGACTTCTTTGGAACTAACCCCGTTTATAACCAGCGAAATAGTGCGAACTGTATTTTAGCGTGGTGATGCAGATTTCCCGGAATGCTCATGGCGCATGTTGAATCTTATCATTCTCGCGCTCAAGACGCGAGCAGCGGTCAGTCCAAGAGAGGGGGAAAGAGGCAATCAACTCTTGCCTTCAAGATCCCTCGAGAGAAGCGTCGTTAAACCTACGGTACGTGTCCACCTCTTCCACCTTATCCCAAATGATCGAACGTATACGCAGACCTTAAGTATACCCGAAAGTCCCTCTGGATCCGCTGGGATGCGAGCATATGCTCAGATTCACAAGGCCGTTCGCACGTGAGGCACTGTAAAGGCAGTTTGTTCTTCTCGGGTGTTTTGGCTACAATCTAGTCCGTCCCGCAACGTTCCCCCTTACGGCAACACCCATTAAACGATGAGCTTGTTGCTTTTACTCTGGAAATGCGCTTACGTCAACTATGGTCGTGCGCGACTCCTAAGCCGTGGCTGCCCAGCCGCGTCAGCAGCAGCACGCCTGCAGCGAGTAAGAACAGACCCTTTCTTTCTTGAGCAAGTAAACGAATACGCAGTAGCCAACGGTGTATACAAACTGTTGTAACCATCTGAAACGACGTGCCTCATGAGTGCTACAGATTCTCTACGAGAAGTCACGTGAAACCTGCCAGTACTGAGTTAGCTTCCTTCGAGCTTCCATTGAGTACTGAGCAATGACCTTTTATGCGAACTTGTGAATATCTTCGGTGTTTTACCTTTCCTACACCATTATTTTCCCCCACACCATTCTGGGCGCTTGTGCCGCTCATCGATTAATAAAGTTATTGCTAGTACTAGCTGTTCACGGGGAACCAAGCACGCACGCTTGACGGTCAATGAAAATCTACTCTTAGCGCGTCTTACGTGCGAACAGCGTCGTGATTATGGGCCGGCTTTTCCTCTTGTACAGGAGAACTACAGCTCAATGTGATTTGGCAAGGTTTGAATTCTCCACGATAGGTAATAGAAGAACCACTGTTGAATGCGGCAAACTGGTCAACCGGGGCCAATACTGCAAACCTCACCACTACGCAGTGCTTCTGAGGGATATGGCAAAGCTGACTTACAGGCAGTGGTGATGCCATTGGAAGCGCTTTCATTTGCAAAAGGTTAGTTATATGCTTATCATTTTTTTTTCATTCATTGGTTGCACAAATGAATGGTTACACAAATTACTGTTCAACACAACCTGCCATGCGTATTTGTGAATCAAGTGCCTCTTGTCTATAGTACCCCTGCTCTGAGTTAAAGGTGCAAAAGACTTCCGTCCAACCGGCCGAAGGTGCCGCCAAGGCACACGGGATCGTAGTCGTCATATGAAGGGCAAAGATCGACTAAGACCCTGCTAAGTTTCGGCCAAGATAGTATGTCTCAACTGCAACCACTCCGTACGTTCACTACGCAGATCTTAAAGGTGCTCTGAAGGTATTTGCTCTGAAGGTATTAATAGGACATGCTACGGGGTTTCTTGTTTTTTGTCTCTATTTACGCGCATTTTTCCCCAACAAAATTCGTCTCGACTGTGCTGCTTCTCTCTTCACGAATACAGCGCGTTAGTTGCGGACACAATTGGCAATGCGGACTGCGGAATTTAAAGAATTTTATGGACTGGTAGCCAGTGTAAATTATCGGAAAAGGCATTATTTACCGTATAGAAGGGGAACAATATATATATTTTAAAGACATAAATGGCATCAAACGACACAGTAAACGATTCGGACGTTACTGCTTTCGATTCGGACGTTACTACGACCCGGCCGCGAAGAGCGGATAGAGTACTTTTCTCTTCTGAACTTTACAAATATACTAGCACTCTAAGCCACCGCTAAAAAGTGACAAAGGAAGTCAAAATGGCGGAGGAATTCAATGCAGCCGCCAATGGATGATTCATTAGATCCCTTGATATTTAAGCGCGAACCACCAGCAAGAGGTGTAACACGAACATATCAGGAGCCTTCGCTTAGTGCCTCCTAAAGAACGTGACGCACAGCTGTACAGCCTGTCTCGGGCTTGAGGTGCGAGGTTGTGTCGATTGCTTACAATAGCTTAACGCACAACTGCCACGAAGACTGGGCCGTGCTCGCTTCTCAAGTCGCTCTGGAAACCGACCAGCTTGTTTATTTGAGGGCTCTACGCCTGGGCGCCTTCTGTCAGGAGATCCGGGTTTCGTCCGGCAGATGGCGCCCGCTAATAGGAGGGCTCGGCGTGGTTGGCAGATGACGACAAACCTCTCGAACGATGGCCACGACGCAGCGGGCGACCCGTAGGACCGCCGTGGAATGAGCGGGCGAAATCCGAGCGTATATCCGCCACGACGCGGCACCTTCGGCCGAGCCCAGCCGAGCGACGCCAGGGCGCGTCCGGGTTTTCATTCTCTGCGCCGGACCGTGAAAAAGCCGGCCGTGCTCTCGCGCGCATTGTTTCTCGCCGCCGCCGCTGCCGCGAGGCTGTCCCAGCCGTCCAGTTCGGGCTCTTCGTACTCTTCTGCGCATGCTCCCGGTGGGAAACAAAGACGCAGCCACCTTCCCAGCCATAATCGCTGGCTCGTCCAGGAACACGCGCTCGAGTCGCCAAATTGCGTCACGTGCTTCGTAACTATTGCACCAAAGTGGCGCTTTAAAACGCGGCATCTTTCAAGATGAGAAACGTACAGCTATTTTAAAGCAATTTTTGTGGGTGGTAGCCAAAGCCAGCCTGAGTATACGTGCCTTCAAAGCCCCGCGGTACACGCGTTGTGAGCGCACCTCGAAAGACGACGTATATGCGGGGTTTTAATTTGCTTATTATATCATTGGAGCGACGACCAGCCGGTCGGTCGACGCTCCGTATTCTGCTTGTTATCTTTGTATCTTTACTTAAGAGTAATTTCGTGCGCGTGTTGTAATGTTACAAATGCATTAGCTGCGTGAGCACGTTACTAGTACTTTTTTCTAAGAGCGAGATTAAATGCTGACTCTTGAACAAATAAATTAAATCCTTTAAGTTACTAACAAATGAAAATGAAAAAGAAGCCCGACATCACAGGGTACTGCGGCGGAAATGGGAGAGCGGGCGAGTATATCAGTAAGCGGAAAATGTTTTGGTGAAACGTAAATAACCTGAATCTTAATCTGAAGCCTTAATTTCGGCGTGCTGCGAGCTAGCTGAAACAGCGAAAAAATACCATACCAGCAGCGAAGTAGACCAATTCCAAGTGCAATAGTCTCGACTTGGTGAATTCTCTGTGGAGCCGGTGTTTTTCGTTCTTTTTTTTTTTCAGGTGAAATTTAAGCAATCACTTACATTTGCACGTATTGATCTGACTAAATGTGTAGGTTGACGCTTAGCTCGCAAACATCCCTACCTGATTTGCACACAAAGTATATACTAGACACACTTTATACGTACTCTAAAAAACAAGAAAGTTAACGCTAGCGATATAAGAATGCGTTTTAGTTGAAATTAGCGTTTACAGCCAGGCGATCCAGTAAACTTGATACAAATGCGAGCGAAAGGCAAGTGTTGAACTGCAAAAGATCGGACAGTCTTTTTTACCGTATTTATTTCTTTCTTTTTGACGCAGGTGATTGCCTTACTAGAGTGACCATGCTTGCAAGCTGCGAGAATCTTGGTTCGCCCCCGCCGGAGGATGATGAACCCTGCGAGTTTGCCACCAGACGTGCGCAACGTGCAGGGAAGTGACCTCGGGGAGAGTGGGAACCCGTTACGGCATGGTATTGGTGAACAACGAGAGCTTCCCGCACACATGTGATCCGCATTCAACATTCCGCAAGATGTGACAAATCAAAATTGACCCTGCCTACACTCAACAAATCGGCCACTCTTTCGTCGAGGATCCACAGCTCACAAAATACTTCGTGTCTGAAACTTTTTGACCACGCGATCCCCGCATACTTGGTAATGATAATGGAAACATTGTTTCAATCTAAAACTGGAAGTCGGTCCTGGAGTCCGCTGGATATTGCTGCCACTCTTGCCTGTGAGATCAGCTCCTGCTGAACTTTCGTGTTTATACTCTGGACAGCATCGCCTCTCACCGCTCATTCGGCGGCTCGCTAACCTTACATGCTCCCGTATTGTTGTGGTTGTGGCCCATACCATTGGCATAGGGCTGCCCCCATGCCGCAATGCACGCATTGAGGCTTGCAGACGTCCGGGAATACTGCCTGCAGCCTTTTGGTACTCGAGTACGTGTTTGTGACGTTACCGGCGCTTCCTCGCAATGAGCACACTGCCAATGCCAGACTAGCTCCGATGAGCGTGGCATTATCATCAGATGTACCTAATCATCATCACCGCTTGGGTGGTTCCTTCGCCCGGGTGCCCGAATCAAACGGGGACGACAACCACCACCTGCCTATGCTAAAGTGGCGTGAGACATCGATCGCACTACTTGTGACAACTGGCGAGACGGCTCAAACGGCGCGCTTGCTGCGCACGAACATTCTCTGCCGCTCTGGAAGTTTCGCGCTGCGCAGGCGTTGACAGCCGGATGCGCATGCCCAACACTTGGCACCCCCCAAACCCTCGGTTTCTTTTCCCGACGTAGGTCAACGTGCCATCCCTCTCCTAAACAACCGCCGTTATTAAAGCGGAGCTTCCTTTGATTTACTGATGGCGGCCGTGCGCAAAGGCGCAATGCAGGGAAGCTAACTTGGGCACATGATAATGATGGGTTACCACAAAGCCCCCCCCCCCCCCACCCAAAACGCTCACCGTGCTCAGAATCGAACCTGGGTCCCTCAATCAATCAATCAATCAATCAATCAATCAATCAATCAATCAATCAATCAATCAATCAATCAATCAATCAATCAATCAATCAATCAATCAATCAATCAATCAATCAATCAATCAATCAATCAATCAATCAATCAATCAATCAATCAATCTATTTTATTTGACAACTGCAATTCATGCAGGTGCCAAGGGGCAGACAAAAAGCCTGCGATGCGCGGCTTGACTGCGGTCTACACCTTCTTGCTGCTAACACATTGCTGCATCATGCATGAATCAGCTTTATAAAGCCAGCACCTTCCTGATCGCGCCGTTCCGACGCTTCGAAGCATTTGAATTTTGTACTTCGACTTTAACTCAGGTTGCACGCGAGAAAGCTTCGCGTTTTAGCCGTCTTTCCTTTAAAAAAGGGGTTTTGATTTTCGCTATTTTGTAGCGTAAGCTACACTGGCCGAGGTTGAGCAATTTCGCGTGAGCCGTGAAGCGCCGTTGTGCGCAAGCGCGAGGAGCATTGGATTGGTTTGGATCGGATCGGATTGGATTGGCTTGTATTGGCTTGGCTTGGCTTGGATTGGATTGAATTGGGTTGTGTTGGATTGAAATTTAATGCAATTGGAGTACGGTTGTGTAGAGAATTGAGTCCGCACATTCTCCAGTCTGCGCATTCCAGAGGAGTGACGTCATAGCCGCGGCAGACGCACTGGCGCCGGCGCGTGCCTAGCTGTGCGCCTCCGTTCCGCAGTAGCCAAGTCTGACACTGCGCCGGAGCCGCTTCATAGCCGTTTCGTGCGGCTCCTGGAGAGCCGTGCTGCGGGAGGAGCCATGCGCGAGGAGCAGTGACTGGACCTGACTGGACTGGACGGGACTGGACTGGATTGGATTGAATTGGATTGGTTTGGAAATCGTTTTAGCAACAGTAAGCATAATATTCAGGTAATCCTAGACAACCAGGAAACCTAAGAATAACCAGCTGATTCTTAGCTCACGCTACGTATATCCTGGCATAGCCGAGGTAAGCCACTGCTAATTTTTTTTATCCCTTTTAGTTACACAATTAGGCTGTTAGAATGTATTTTGCGTTATAACCTTCCCGGCCATCACCGTCACCACGCTGGGCCCCGTTGGTTCGTCGCACGAAGTTTATGCTGACGTTGCATAAAAATAAGGCCGTGACTGTCGGTTCTCGGGTGTGGTCAGGGCCGCGATATGCTTCACGTGATAAAGGACAATGATACTAACGGCACCGCTACCCGCATTCCTTAGATTCGAGCTCGATCAAGGTGGTAATGAATATGTGTTTTCTTTTCTTATTTTTCTGTCGTCACCAATCATACCAGCCTATACTAGAAACATGGAGAAAGGCACAGCGTTAGGTTTTTTGTAATGGACAGGCATGTACTGCCTCTTGTGATGTAATTACCCAAACCAAGAACTAAAACTTATTGCTACTCATAAAAGCAAGCCATGAAATGTTATTGTTTTGCTTTGCTGCCTCCGACGCGTAGGAAGTCAATGTTTTATTTTTCTAGCGAACAGTTTTAAACACCACTTCACGCGAAAATGCGGCTGAAGCAAATTTAAGAGCTTAGGACGCCCAAAGACCGTGATTTTTTTTCCACACATTTCTGGGCAGTGGCATCCGCGATTCTAATGTTTCACGTATAATAGCGCAACCTTCACGCAGGCTGAACCTGCGAATGTGTGACATCCGCGTTGCCGCCATCCGTTCGAAATGCGTCATTTCTTCTAAAGCAATCACAACGAGGGCGCGGCCCAGAGACTATATTTTTGCTGAACAGCAATGTTATCACGCTCATTACATGTTATCATCATTACTCTTATCATCACTGTGTTATTATTACTGTGTTATCACGCTCATTACATGTCGCCTAGTTGTTACAGCGAAGCTGTTTATAACTAGGGTACAGGGTACAGGGAAATTTTCTCTGAAATTTTTTGGGTACAGGGTACGGGGAAGATTTCTGGGCACAGGTTACTAGGTTACAGGGAAAATTTCTGGGTACAGGATACCAGGGTACAGGGAAAATTTTTCGGTACAGGGTACAGGGTACAGGGAAAATTTCTCGGTACAGGGTACTAGAGTACTAAGGTACAGGGAAATTTTCGAGTCCGCACACGAAAACTACCAAAGCTCCACGACGCGCACATGCCGCCCTCAACGAGGAGGCGGAGCAAACTTTTATTGATTGATTTATTGATTTATTGTTAATGGTATCCCCTTTGTAACGGGATGATGACGAGTCATCTCACCAACGAATATAACATATCTATATTGTGCAGCTGGTTTAGTTCTAGACCGGTACCCACCTCGGTGGCTCAGTGGCTAAGGCATTCTAGTAACGTTGGCTAAGGCGTTGTGCTGCTAAGCACGAGGTCGGGTTCGATTCCCGGCTGTGGCGGCCGATTTTCTGATGGATGCGAAAAGCAAAAACACCCGTCTGTACGAGATTTAGGCGCACGTTAAAAATCCCCAGGTGGTCAAAATTAATCCGAAGCCCTCCACTACGGCGCGCCTCATCGCCTGCGTTGCGTCGGCGCGTTAAACCCTACATTCAATCAAGTTCTAGAGCGCTGCTCCTACGGCAGGCTCAAAATGAATTTTGTCTGTTACAGGTGGTAGCCGGCAGAGGAGGAAGGAGGAGGAAGTGGTTGTTGGGGGGGGAGGGAAGGGCAGATATATTCCCTTCTCTGCTCTTCTTCCAGCAGTATTTCGATCTTTTTTAGCCACCCCTACAGCCTTGAAGCTTAGTAAAAATCAGTAATGCACGTGCTGACACCTGGTGAAGGAGAGGAAAGCTAGGGGGCCCCTATTCCATGCCCGGTACCTCCGTTCGATGAGATGATGAATTTAGCTGCCTCGGAGATACAATTGTAGGGCTTGTTGGGGCTCTGCTGTGGCTCCATAAAAATTCCTAATTGGGTAGTGGTGAGTATGAGTTGCGATGCGATGGGGAAGCCACACGTCGTTATGGCTCTCGAAGAGCAGCTGGCCTACGAAGCGGTACACCAATTAAAGAACTGCGAGTTCAGCGTGTTGGTATCGATTCATGATGGCTACAGCGCAAACAACACTTGTACAAGAAGGAACTAGCAACTGAAAAGTTTAATCGTGAACATACGATTAAACTTAGCAGAGAGGTTCTGCCCGGAAAAGAGAAGCACCTTCTCATCATACACACTGAACTTTCTTACACCATTTTCGGCCAAACCGGGTGTAATAATCTTGTCCCATGGCGAACACATTTAAAAGGTATTTTGGCTAAAAAAGGTCGTAAGAATGAAAAAAAAGGGTGTTCGGACGAGCACCATCAAAAAAGGAGTAAGGTTAATCAACACCCTAAAATAAGGGTGTGGGCCGCGAAGATACGCGTAACGGTGTGGATGGGCCGAGAGCGCAGCGTGACATACAGACAACATTCAACACGTTCAAGTCATACTTGACCATCAAATGAATTTAGCTAGGAAACCAACGGGATACGTGGGGACAGCGAGTACGTAGCTATTTTGAAATACATCTGCTCTTCATGCTTTTATAGCCAGCAAAGGAAAGTCCTCCAATAGAGTCGGTGGGCTCGTTGCAAAAAGGAGATATTGTAACGCTAATTTTGGAATTATGCATTTAAATGTAAGCGTATACAAATCAGCATGCGGATTCGCAAAAACTTTTTAATCGAGAGGTAGCTATTATGTTCAACAAGTCAAAATTTTATTAAATACCAAACAAATATTTGCCAACATTTCAACACCCTTCAAGAAAGGTGTTCATTATTTCAGCACCCTTTTTTCTAGAAGAGTGTAAAGCTAGAAATTAGGGTTTTAGAAACTAAGAAAAAGGGTGTAAAGAAAAAGGATGCAAGAAAAAGGGTGTAAGAAAATACCGCCAACTGAGAAAAGGGTGTAAGAGACCTCCAACTTTCGAGGTGTTTCATACGCGTTTACACAGGTGGACAGAACATTTTCTACAAGCGGAGTATGTTTTGTACCTCAAGATTTTTCACATAATATAAATTGGCATAATTTATTACAAGTGAAGCTGTTTAAGGTTGAACTAGGTTCGGTGGCGTTAGCAAAAAAGACCGAAAAAACGAATTGCACCGCCTTTAAAGGTGCCCCACCGCACATAAGGTATTATAACAGTGAACTTTGGAGCCTGTTCCATTGTGATCACAGAAGGCGCAAGCGTATGCGCGCCTCTTATTATACCATTTCTGAAGTACTAGTCTTCTTGGGATTCTAAAACGAAAAAAATGGCGCAGCTTGCAATGGTGGCCGAAGGCTGGAGAAACAGCATAGCTGAGGGTCGACCTAGCTTGTGTCCTCCTTGGATCCGCTGTCAGTCTTATAAAATCCGGTTAAATTAGGCCTCACCCCTTAGCGCTTATCCTAGATTAGCAAGAACATCGCAAAGCCTAGCAAACGTAGCAAACCTTAGCAACACAGGAAGAAACTACGTGGACCCGCAGCTGCGCTGTTCGTTTTTTTTTTTTTTGCAACTGAACACCTATTTCACACCGTTTCAACACCCTACAGAAAGCCAAGCCTGTTGCAGTCGTTGAACACCCTTTTCACCACACAACTACAGGCTTTTTTTTTTCATTTTAAAAGTTCAAATTGATATTTCACGCGGCAAAGCTGAACTTGGGGTATACCATGGGCGCACCGTATATGGAAACGAGCGGTCATTGCCGACGAACAATTTTTTTTTTGCTTTTGAACATTTCTTTCGAGGTGGGGAGGAGTGTATGAGGGGATGTCTAGTTCTTTACAGTGCATTTAAACATGCATGCATGGCCTTATTAAATGAACATCTGAACACCTTTTCCACACCCTTTCAATACCCTAACAAAAACCGGGGGTGTTAAAGTTTATCAACACCCTTTTTTCACACAAAAAGAGTGCACAGCTAGGAAAAGGGTGTGCAGATTCAAGAAAAAGGGTGTAATGGGCTCCCACCACCCTTTTTTTTCACATATGCTGCACCCTTTCTGGAAAAAAAGGGTGTAAAAAAGTTTAGTGTGTACGGAGCGGACACCAGGTCGCTCGCTGCATTGCTCATACGTTACTACAGGTAAATCTGGATGTAAGGAAGTTGACAAAAGTTCGCAATTTTCGGTTGCATCCAGGTTTTCGTTACATGCAAGTTTAGAATTAAGGCTCGCGGGAATGGATAAGAAACGAAGCCAAAATGCTAAACATCAGTGAAGGTGAACTCACCCATCATAGATTTATTTCACAGCGAAAAATGGCATCAGTTGTAGCTTCCGCTTTCGCACGGCCTGAAGCACTACAAGAACCAAGGCCATTTTCCAACGTATTAACAAACGTAACTTAATTATCACTTTTACCTTTTGACAGTTTCCGGTGCCTATATATACTAGATACTGTGCCGAGCGGTAGCATTCTTCCTTCTCGCCAGCGGAGGCGGCAATTGAAATTGCGCGCTTTTCTTGAACAGACACGACTTTTCGTTTTCTAGCAGCAGCACTCATCACCGACGAACAGAAACCACCGATAGAAGTAGAGACGCGCCATTACACGCCGACAGGAAGGCAGAGCCCCTCAAAACTTACGTCTGCAACCGAAAGCGCACTCACACGTGTAAACGCACGGCAGTTTGCATTGCAGGAAAAAAAAAAAAAAAAGACGCGAAGTGTCGCTACTCATGCTAGCTGGTGCAGTGTCACGCTACACAATCAAAACCAGTAGTGACTGTTACCATAGCCTCGGGATGGTGCTAGCCCTCCGTTCCTCATTATAATAATAATCATCACGACAAATTTCGTGTTTAGGCAATCCCAGATGTTTTCATCGCTGCTGACTCCTTACGGTAGTGCTAGTTTTCGTTATATTAGTTCATTCCTCCGGTCTGTTTTTGAGTAAAAGTGCAAAATACAATGACTGATCAGCTGGGCGACTTCATTATATCAAGGTTAACCATCGCAACGCCTTCGTTACATACAGGTCGCAAACACATGGGCTTCAATGAGGGTGTCAAGGGGGAATAAAAAAACTTCGCTAAATCCAGAACTTCATTACATACAGGTTCGTTACATCTAGGTTTAACTGTACTATGAGCAAGTGCTGAATTATTGTCGAGACCTCACTGAAGTATCGGTCAGGTCGGCCGGTCTGTGGATAATCGCCGGCAAGCGCCGCATGTCGTCTTTCATAGGGAAGCGCGTAACGTGCAAGAAACGGTGAGGGCGATCACCAGAGCAGAAGATAGCCGATTTACGAGTACATCGGCTGCCCACCGAGCCCTTTCCCCAACGTTGGCGTCGATGCCTTTGGGCTACGGGTGTTTGTGACTCGCCCTACAAGAGGCGGAATATATAACGTCCAACGCTGGGCGGTGGTGTTCACGTGCTTAGCTTTCGTGCAATGCACATCGGGGTACTCGAAAAAAAAGTCGGGCAGGCCGACCTTCATAAATCTGCCCCAAAGATTTACTGCAATCCTAGGACCCGTCAAGCAAATGCGCACTGACCGTGGTGTGAACTTAGTGGGATCGTTCAAAGAGATGGGAATCAACCCAAGCGATCTGCAAGTTTTAGCATTGGGGGAGTTTCTCAGCGAGAAAGGCAGTTCGTGGATATATGTGGGTCCCACGTGGGTCTCACATGGGCGGGGTTTGGTAGAGAATGATATGTATTGCTGCTCGGATACTATACTCGATGTTGTTTAAGACACAGCATAATCTTCTGACCCACGACGTGATGACTACATTCATGGCCGAGGTTTCAGACATCATAAACTGAGAGCCAGTTTCCTCTGGCCCAGAAGACCCGGTCATTCTCACGTCAACGGCAGTCTTGACGCAGAAGCTGCGAGCTTTAGGGAGGGCCGTGGGAAGAGAAACTATTTTTGTCATTTATAGACCAAATCTAATCAAATTCGGCGCATTTATGTGGTTAAGTGTCTCAATAACAAAACTGACGTCAGCCTTAAATATCCTCTATACTTTTCGAGTTACAGGAATAATTACCTTCACAAAGTCAGCGAAAGAGTAAATAACTAGTACATACAAATTACAATCAAAGCCACCTTCAACACATAGCCTACATCGCACTCTACCACCAGGGAAGATCTCGGCGAAACAACAATAAACAAAGTACTGCATATAATCATACCGCACGTGTACAAACACAGAAAAAACGACACAGCACAATCTGTCAGCCTTTATCCAAAAAGTTGTAATTACTTTCCTCCGGGTTTCACCGTCGTCTAGACTTACATTTCGGCTCTTGTAAAAGCCGTTTTCCATACAGTCATCCGGACATGTTACGACTGTATACTAGGGGGTGGTAGCTAGTGCCGGCGCTGGCTACCACTCCCAAGTGCAGGAAACAAAAACACCTTAACATAAATACCCGTCAAAGTGGTGGGGAAACAGCCCCGCCGGCAGCGTAGTGGTTATCGCACCAGACCGGTATTCTGGAGGTCGTGGGTTCGGATCCCACCCGGCGGGCATTTTTTCGCCCCTTTCTGACTCAAAAAATTCGGCATCTGTTTCTATGACCTACCGCATTCCCCGCTTTGCTTTCCGAGGTTTTCTTGACTGCCAACCCTTAATTCCTCAGCTTTGGATTGGAGTGCCTGTCCAGACAAATATGTGCCGAATCGTTACCGCTCAGTACCGAAAGAATGCCCACGGCTTTTAATATCGTGTACGCGTAGTTAAAAGCTTTTCGTCTTCAAACAACGTACTGCAGCTTGAAAATACCGGACACTTCCTTACAAGTTTGTCGTCTACGCTTTGCTTTCAGTAATCGCACTTCTAAGACCGGCGTTTTTCTCCAGCGCTCCTCTCAATTCCAATTTGAGCAACTTCGTGTTAATCGGATCTCTCAGTTTTGCATCTTTAACGGTTGTCTTGACTGCCCAGGCTTCTTCACGGAGGTTCAAATATTTCATCCTCATCGTTATACTGTCTCTTGGACGCTGTGCGTCAACACTTTTCTTGAAGGAGTACTTGAGCCCTTCAGCTACCCGCTTATTCTAAAATCATTAGTTCGTCATCTCTTCCCAAACCTTATTTACTTCGTCCTTCTCCGGCTTCTAACGACTCCCAGCCCATAACATCATACACTGCTTCGCCATCAGTGCCTAACGCTAAGCGATTTTCCATTCTTTGATGTACTTGTGAGTCTGCCAGGGCGCCTGATTTTAAGCAGATTACCGCGTTCGAAAATGGAAGTCCCAGAACAACTGCGCTGACCCAAATTCTTCCCAGTCCGTCGTAAATAGTTTTACCATTATTGCGCTGTTTTTTATTACACTCACGCCGTGCTTTGCCGTACTTGCGCATTGTTTAATCCAGTACTTTTCGGCCTAACTTGAGGCTCCACATTGTTTTCTTCATACACTTTTGTATGTATGTTCCGCATATTTTTTGCCGCTCACCCTGCGCCCCTTTTTACTACGCTTTATGTATCAAGGAGTGAGTGGCAAATGCCTCTGCTGTTGCCTCGTTTGCATCTAACCCTAACTGGTACCCATGGACTGTTCAGGGCGGGTGCCTTGGGGGCGGAGATAATTCGCGATATGACGTCATTTGGCGCTGCTTGCCTCCAACAAAGTATTTTGGAGTCCATGTGTTTGCTGGTGATGGCGCGCTTCAATGGTTGCCGGGTTTATCCCTCCAGGTGAGCTTTACATACATACATACATACATACATACATACATACCTACATACATACATAGATACATACATACATACATACATACATACATACATACATACATACATACATACATACATACATACATACATACGCCCTGATGAAAGCAAGTCTCTTTGCTGAAACGTTGGCAACAATCGTGCTTTTACCTTGTTCAAAGTTTTCTTTTCTTACATACATACATACATACCTACATACATACATACATACATACATACATACATACAAGGAGCAGTAGAACTTTTGAAGATGGTAGAGAACACAAGAAAAAGACTACTGTGAACAAGCTGGA
The DNA here is from genome assembly GCF_048455015.1 of Haemaphysalis longicornis. Taxonomy (NCBI): domain Eukaryota; kingdom Metazoa; phylum Arthropoda; class Arachnida; order Ixodida; family Ixodidae; genus Haemaphysalis; species Haemaphysalis longicornis. The sequence continues at coordinate 15,541,798 of NW_027526225.1, read as the reverse complement.
ACGTTGGCAACAATCGTGCTTTTACCTTGTTCAAAGATTTGTTTTCTTACATACATACATACATACATACATACATACATGCATGCATGCATACACACACACATACATACATACATACATACATACATACATACATACATACATACATACATTTTATTCAATCTTTGATACACCCTGTCCGCTGTTGTAACATTGTTTGGACAACGGAATTAATGCACTTAAATGAGTAAGTAACTGAATAAACAGAGACCGACAGAGATAATGCTTTGATAAAAATCAAGGGGAAGCAGAAGGGCGCCCTTAAGGCTTTCGCCTAAAAAACACGTGATGTGCGCTGCAGCACTGCGCCATGCAGAATGTCATTCTTGTATTGCATAATGCCACAGCGCAGAGAAAACTTTTCGTTCAAATAGAACCCTCGACATCGCCATTCGCTAAAGTTTTATTGTGGCTGCACGAATTGGCCAATCGAGTACGCTGTGCTGAAGCTGAACCGCAGGATGATCTTAGAATGTGAATTTTGTGACATACTCCTGCGTATTGGGTGTCGGACTGGTACGCGCATAACCCAGGGAAAGAGTTCCCGAAGCCGTGCACCTGCTGTCAGCGGAATCGCCCTTCTTGCTTCTCAAGCAGTGATCCCCGCAGTGATCGCAGAAGAGAGAAGTAGAAAAAGAGCGACCAAAAGAGCGACAAAGGGAAAACGATCCGAAACTGATTCCGGAGAATGCGTCCCTTTGCACAAAGAGCGGCGAGGGTGGCGGCAAGGAGCCGCATTTCCAAGAGTGTGTGACCCCGGCCGGCGTTGGAGAGGGCGGAGCGGTGGCTTTCTTTCTGCAAGCAGCGGCCGAAGCGCTCGTGCTCGAATCCGGTTTCGCGGGAAACGAGCTTCCTGCCGCTGCGGCGACAGTAATGAGCGCTTCGGACGCCAGAGGGCAGGTGTGAATGCCTAATGAAGGAGCCGCACACGCGCGCTGTCGCGGACGCGGCGCCGCGTAGCGGACACTGCGGGCAGCCATGCCGGAAGCCAGACACCCATGGCAGAAGGAGTTGCCCTGATGCTTCTGGGTACTCGTTTCACTCGCTCCGGTCCGCCACTCCACCAACCCCTCTTTTGTTCCCCGTGTTACTGCTGGCTCCTCCTTTTGGCTTGAGTTATTTAAGCCATCTCTCCGTCGCTTCTTCTTATCCGATTCCTTCTTGCTGCGGTTGTTCTGTTAGGCTTTATTCGCACTCCCTTACTCCTTTCTTTCCTGCACGCGCTGTGCTCCTCTAGTTGTGATCTCTCGAGCGGCTTTTTCGAGCTTTTCTTTCATCTGCTTCGGACGGGAACGTTTTGTTAGCAAAACCTTCCCACAGCGCAGGGTTATTACCTTTCTGCCCTTTATATCTCAAAATGTTTACTTCTTCCCTACGCTTATTAAAAACTTAATCTTGTAACTGCTTTTCTTTCCTGCCTGGTTCGCCGGCTGCTTCGTAACTACCTTACAGTTTCTGTTTATTAAACTTCTTTACTTCCCCACCCCGACCGTGGAAGTTCTTGGCGGCCGCTGTCCTCTTCCCTCCTGCCTGCAGTTATTCCGGCGCCAATTACGCCGCACGTGACGCTGCTCTGTTTTGCCTCTCTCGCTCGGTTCGTTGTCTTCCCCCCCCCCCCCCCCCCCTGGCCGGTTTAGGCTTGCAGCGTTAATCGCTGCCTCCTCTTCTAATTTAATGGCATTCGCCTAAGGTGAGTCCGAGAGCACGTCTGCTGCTTTTTGTCTTGGTCCATCCCGGCTTCCTTATTCCTGGCGGTGATCTAAGCTCCTCCTGGCCGCTTCGCCGCTCGCATTCCTGGCCCGATTTTGCGCTTGTTTCAGCGACCCAAACGAGGGGCCGTCAGCCGCGCTCCCTCTCTCCCGCCTTCTTTCTCTTTTCCGTACGGCTCAGTCACCGGCTCGTTCTCCTTAACGCCAACCTGCCTCCGCCGTCAACTCTCCCCGAGGCTCTGTTTCAATGAATGCCGGGTCAGCGAGTGATTAATTACGGGTGCGGAGAGGGGGCAAACTTCTCCTCTAATTCGGGGTCTGGTGCCTCTCGCGGCTGATCCGAAGCCCAGTCGGAAGCCAAGTCGGAAAGGGGGCGGGCGCTGGCGGGTGTTGTCGGCCGCGCTCGCTTAGCCAGAAACAGAGGAGCGGCTTCATAGTTGGTTGCGCTTGGTTGGCTTTGAATGCGAGGCAACGTTAGCTGGCGCGGGCAACGCGCTGGCATTTTCTCTACGCCCGTCGCAGTCCGGTTTCGTGTTTTGTGTTCTCTTTAAAATCTCGGCACCGACCCCCATATGGCAGCTCGGCCGCTGCTACCGCTGCAGTCTTGCCTTTAAACTGTTTTTTTTTTTCTGTTTGTGCGATAATGACTCCATTTTCCTATTTATCTAATCTGTCCACGTAGAGTTGAACTTGTTGCCGGCAGTTAGTGAAGCGTCGGGAAAGAAAAAAAAAGACTAGTCAACACCGGGCGTGTGATTAATAGCGCGAGTGACGTGAGACCCTCTCTAATATTTAATTGACCGGCTAGTGCTGGGAATAACTAATGTGCTGTCCAATTCTTGCTCTCCCCTCACGTCTACTCCTTAGTGGGAAACGAAGAGGAATTAGCTGAAAAGGCGAAAACAGGAAGAGTCGTTGGACAACAATCGAAACAATCTCCGCACGCCGGCATACTTTCGGCTGCGGCAGGCTTAAGCCAGTCCAGGAAACGGAGTGGAAGGAAACGAGCTATTAAGCGATGCGTGGAATAAGCGGCTCGCGCGCGGTGGTGGCCTGTGAGCTGACGGAACTCGAGCGAGTAGTTCTGCGGCAGCATCCGAGCAGAGTATGTGTGGAGAAGGGAGTGCGAGAGATAATTAAGACGTTGATGCTGCGAGGCGCGTTTAAGTTTACGTCGGAACCTCAGCGAAGTGATCACACATGTAAGGACACAGACAGACAAACTTCAAGTAGGGGGATAATTTACCCGACAGTACCTAAGTCCAACTGTTCATCTCCTTGAGGTTTAGGCCCGTTAAGGATGAGGCGGTGCATGTGGTGTTCAACTGCTGTTCGGGTGAGCTTGCACGAGCACACCTCACTCCCGATAACCTTGGTACATTCTGTTCCACTTTCCGGAGATTTCAATATGACGTCACAGAACCTTGTTTTCCTGATGGCGGGCGCCGACCAAAGCCACCGCCATAAATCATGACTGGGCTGTGGCAGAGTGCCTAAGTGCTGGATGATCGCGCCACTAAAATGCTAGCGTGCCCTGTCTTCTTTGCCCAAATACGTCTCTTCTGCCCATATCACATCGCTGTAGCGCAAACAAAATGTGCAGGTTTGTTAAAAGAAGTTATATTGTGCCCGGAATGAAGCTGCCTTAGTTACCAAACACTAGCTCCTTTACACTAAACAAAGTGGTTTTCATGGCATTTTTGAGCTTACCATTAGGTAAACCTAAAAAATGAAGGAAGCTCACACTACCGCGTAAGACGTGAAGGTAGAGAAGCTGTACGCAACCTTCGCGACCATCTCGACGGTTTAAGTCCGGGATAGCAGCCGATTTGCTTCTTCTTCGCTGACGCAACGACCTTTGCTCCATCATTGGTGCTATAAGTGTGAGCTTCCATCATTTTTTTAGGTGATGATCATTAGACAAAACATTGGAGGGGCGTGCGCCACGACGGGTCTTTCTCGTTCAGAGCAAGTGTTGCCACTTGCAACACTTGCAAGTGTGTCGCAAGTGTTGCAAGTGGCGAACGGTGAATTCGTTTTTTTTTCTCGGCCAGTCTTTTCAAGTGGGTATGCTCGTTCTGTCCAATATTGGCCAATCTCCCTAGGTGGGTATGCCCGGCAAATTTTGAACATGAAAAATGACGATTTGCTAAACAGCTTGGCTGTTGAAAGTGTAGCAAGAAGATACGTTAGCAGGAGCGATTGTACGAGGCATCGTAACGCAGGGCAGACAGAAAGGCCCGAAGGCGAACGGGTGATGATGACGCTTTCGTGCCCGTATTTTAAGCCGCACAAGCGTGGATGTCCTCGGCAACTGTTTTTTACTGGGCGGATTCTCTGCAGATACCGCACGTTTCCTCAGTTCCCGTCCATATAGACGGAATCCACGAGTGCGGTATTTTAAACGGCTGACTTGTATCTCCAGCCCCTCGCTTGTCCACCGAAAAAAAAATCGATATTGCAAATAAATGCCAGCAGAACGATGTAGCCAACCATTTTGTATTATCCCGCTCCGTCACTTTTTTCTGTCTCCAAGAGGGAGTCAATAGTTTACCACCATCGATCCCGGCATCTTTCCGTATTTCATCCGCTGTGCGCACCCGGCTGGGGATAAAGAAAAGCAAGGTGCGGTAAAAGAAAGTGGAACCGAGACAACTAGAAAAGTAATGGAGGCAGCGCGGTGTGGGATTGCTGAGTTGGCTTCGGAGAGCTGGCCGCGCGCGGTCCATTTCTCCCGACGAGGCAGCCGTTTGCCAAATGTCGATTTGCTATTTGTGCTTACGTGTTGCAGCAATCGAGTTCCAAGTTGCCAGGGAGTACAAGCGAGCCCGAACATACACATACAAGCATTCGGCGCTGGCCGATATAGTGGAACAGGCGCGCGCCGCGGCCAGAAGATGCCGAATGGCGTTCCGTCCACGATGAAATGTTTTCTGGCTCGGACCGTTTCGTTCCGCGAGATACTCCGCTCTATGCGGCAGAAAAGGCGATTCGTCGTTTTGTTTCCCGCTGCTTTCATTTCAACCGGGCTGCACAAATACCTTTTCCGACCAAACTTTCGCTGATAGAGCCGCGCGTGCTTGCGGTATTGTTCGTTGTTGCTCCCGCAAAGCGCACGGAGTGCTCGAGAACTTCGACTGCGAAAACGAAATGAGAAGTTTGTCCAGCGCAAGTGGACTTTTGCGTACGGACAGGGCCAAACTATAGACCGGAAATATGAGTTGCAAAACCGAGCGGGCTGCGGTCGAATACGGTGAAACAAAATTTTGCGGAACTTAAGTCGGCTTATGTGCTTCGAAAGCGATGTCTGGAGTACTATTGCGACGGGTACCTTTTGCATGCACGTCCGCGTGTTGGCACAGCAGCGGGGATATGTTAACGTCCTTCATTCACCTTAATCTACCCGTAATCGTAACCCTCCCTTCGCACTAATTCCCTCTAATCCTGTCTAAATACACCTTATTCTCCCTTGATTCGTCATAACATACCTCAGTATCACCATGTTGACCTTTACGAACAATCTCTAATACATCTTAATACTCCTTAATACTCTGATTCATAATAATCTACCTTAATATCCCCATTTTGATCTTTAATAGCAATCACTAATTAACCTCTAATACATTTTAATTCATCTTGATCTATCTTATTACATCCCTATTCATCTCGATCTAATCTAATCCAAGTCTAATGCGCCTTTGGAATAATATATATTGATAATTAATTAACTCACGCAATTACTCATAATCTCTTGTACTACGCTGGCATGCTTTCGTTTGCTTTCGTCAGTTCTTGGGTCTTTGTACCGTTCCTGTGGGCCCGGGGTCATTCAAGGTCACCTCCCAATGAAACAAATAATGGTTGCGCCTCAGTAAACTACCGAGGCATGAAGCAGGGCCATATCGCGGTTACGGGTGACTGCAGGAGTCCTGATGATCAGCCTCATCAGCACGTGAGACAGCGCGTTTATGAGCAGTGCGACGACTCCCACGCCCGTCTTGGACGACAAGAAGGATGCGGCCGGGAGGGGCGGGCGGATAGCAACGACGGCGCCAGTTCGGTCAGCGGCGCTGTGGGAGCGGAAAGCTGAAGGAACACTGAATTGCAGTCATAGACAAACGAAAAGCGAACACGAAAATAGCAACCAGAACACGCGAAATCGAAGAATTTCGTTCGTGCTAGAGCTGGGTGCAGGTTAACATTTTTAACCCGATTAATCGGCAAGCTTTAATCGGTTCATTGATTAATTAATTGGTTGCGTTGGTTTAGGAAGGAAAGTGATAACTGTATTATTACCACCCATAATGTTATAATAAGAAAAATAATATCGATGTCACTGGCACTATATCTAGGATAAGGAACATTGACACTCGCCGCAATTGCAGGGGGCGCCGACTAATCGGGGTTTGCTTATGCCAAAGTTAGTTTATACAACTGCAAACATGGAGTGCGCCCTCTCGCTGTTTTTTTTTTTTTGTACCGTGTATATTTGTATAAAGGTAAAATTCTCCCGTCTGTCCTGGCGATCAGCTTGCCGTTTTAATGACTATCAACTCTGAGCATACTTACACCGTTTTCTGTCGTGACAGCGCTTTTTCGTGTGTGTGTGGGGATGTGCGGCTGTGTGTGTGTGGATGGGTGTGGGTGTGTCTGTGTGTGCGGGGTGGGTGTGGGTGTGTGTGTGTGTGTGTGTGTGTGTGTGTACGTGTGCGTGGGTATGCGTGTGCGTGTGTGTGCGTGCGTGCGTGCGTGCGCGTTTGTGTCTGTGATTCGTCTAAGTCTGCGCTGTTCCTATCTTTGTATCTCACCACCAACAAGCCCCACATGGAACCCTTTTGGATTCTGTTTTGACGTAAGGCTGATTACTTGAAACGATTATTATCTTCACCATGCTTGCGCGCTGTTTGAACAGAGACACCCATGGTTCATTTTTCTCACATGACTTGAACCAATGAACCACTTAGAAAATTAATCGGTACAAAAGCATTAATCAATTAATCGGAACGTTAATCGATCAGTCACCTACCCCTACTTTGCGGTGATCGTGCATTGACGCCGCTGTGCTATATTTCGCGTTTGCAAACTTTGCTGCTGTTATAAAGTGATGGAAATTACTTGCATGGAAATAAACTCCGCTATTTGTGCTTCCACGTTCATATTTCCACGATCACATTTAATTTGTACATGTCCGTACGCAGCCCCCCCCCCCCCACCCCTCCTTACAGCCCCGTCAAATTTCCGATCCCCTGGGGGTAGGGGTGGCGAGATGCAGACTTTTCCTATTGTCGAATATTGCCTTCCGATAATTATTTTTCTGTCACAAGCTACGCGCAACCACAATACTGCTTTGATGCGACCGCTCAACACGACGATCAGGCATTTTGCGTATTTCAAGGTCGCACGGGTGACGGTTCTTCCCAAGGTGGTCCAAAAGGAGACTTAACAAACTTTAGCCTGAATTCGATACTTTGCGTTTTTAACACGACAGTGTTTTATTCCCCGATGCGCGAAGATTTCGCTGACGTCATATCCGTCACGGAAGTGACGCCAGTAGTACGGAGTAAGCGGCCTGTAAAGGGTTCACCCGTGCACACAAAGTCGTCTTGCAGGGAAGCAACCTTTAGTACTAAAGAGTGCATTATACTTATTATACTTAGGGTTGTTCATTTTCGGATTTAATACTTTAACATGAAAGTGTTTTATGCCGGGACACCCCAAGATTTCACTGACGTCATGTCGGTCGCGGAAATGACGCCAGTACACCTTTGCCGAAGCGACCCGCCAGCAGGACGTCGCTCGCCAAGCAAACCCACAAGACAGCCGCCGACCAGCAAATCATGCTCAGCTGCAGATTTCGCTGCACATTTCACTTTCGTGTTTGACTGATTCCTATGACAGAGGAATCAACCACAGTTTTTTTTGCCAGAATTTTAGCACGAGTAATTTTTAAGCGAATTAATGAATACTCAGAGGAATCGCAAATTATGGTTCCTAACAATTCGATTTCCAAGAAAAAGTAGACTGAGTTAGCGTTAATAAGAGTAAGCGAAAAGCTTATAGAAATCATTCAGAAAAAATTGTATACGGTGGGACTTTTTCTTGACATCAGGAAGGCGTTCGACTCCGTGAAGCACGATATACTATTCAACAAGATCGGTCTATACAGTAAAAGGGGACATGCACAAAAACGTATCAAAAGCTATTCTACAGATTGTAAACAGTTTGTGTTGTTAGGTGCAACGTTCTCAGATATCGATTGGCGTGCCCCAAGGCTCGATACTCGGTCCTTTCCTCTTCTCGCCTTGTATTAAAAATATTTCTAATATTCCTCGCACGCAAGAAATACTTTCGTATGCAGACGACACAAATGTTTTGTTTTCCGGAAGTGACCTAATGAAATTAGAAATAGCGGCAAATATTTGGCTATGGCAACTTTCTGACTGGCTTTCTGCGAATGAATTGCAGTTAAATCTAAACAAAACGAAGTACATAACGTTCAGAGCTAGAAAATCACCCCGGACAGACAACTTTCAACTTTGCTTCCGCAACAACATAATAGAATGCACCAGCACTATTAAATTCTGTGGAGTGCTTTTATATAATATTTATCCTGAAACGAATATATAGATTATATGAAACTAAAATTGTCACGTACAATAGGCACAGTGCGGAAGATTATAAACCAAATTTCTAGAAGGTTTCGAACTATATTCTGCCATGATTCAGTTTCCTTTGCAGTATTGTCTACTAATTTCGGGCACTAAAATAAATTGCAGTTTACGGGCACTGTTTCAAGTACAAGAAATATCTCTTAGAGCATTAGAAAACCTAGCATATCAGAATAGCATTGCAGATGTTGGCGTCAAATATGGTTTGACCTATGTATATCCGCTTCACAAGAGCAAGCTGGTGATGTACGTACCGGTATTCACAGATAAAGAAAAGTCGAGAAGACTTTAAACAAGCATATCTTACAAGAAATCAGTTTTTCGACTTCAGAACTAGTATCCAAAGAACGGCGAAGATCCCAACCAATTACGGCTTCCAAAGTTTACAACCCCGAATTCCTAGACTCTTAAATAAAAACGAAGACATCACGAACACAACTGATCAGTTCCGAACTCTTGTTTCATTCAGGAAAGCATTGTCTTGTTTTGGTTTTTTCTGTTGAATGCTTACGTCATATTCGTTTTTTGTACTGCAGCGTAACCGCGTTCTGTACTGCATATCCGTTTTTTTTACAATCCCTAGGAGCTATACATACCATGTGTGCGTTTTTGTATGTGTGTTCCCATTGTAGTTATGCTTGTATCTTTTTCCCCGACATGCAGAATCCATGGGGTCAGAAGCCCAGTCAGGTGCGGTTTGACACCTTTTTGTTCCTGGTCCTTTAGTTTACTGTACTTAGGAAATTAAGAATCTTAACAAAGAGAAAAAGAAAAAGCAACAGATGGATGAAACAATGTGAAAATTATGTTGAGTACGGAATCATCCAGAAGTTTTATTTATTTCTCACTTATTGGAATGTAATTGCGCGCTTTCGCTTTTTGCTTTTCTTGTTTTTTTTTTCGTTTTATTTTCTCCTCCTTTCACGCATTTATATAGTTCAGATGTATTTTACCGCAGCGTCATTGCGCAGGAGATCGTAGGCGTGATTGAAGTGACGGCTTCAAGTATAGCCAACAAGAAAAGACGAAGAGTGACACGCTGGAGTGCGAAGTAGCAACGGTTATCATCATAACAGTATGTATTATGTAGGGCGCATAACATATAAAATAAAAAATAGGTGATGGAAACAACGCGTGATTGGCCCCTACGCCTTGTGCCGGAAGACGCGCCGTAAACCTGATTGGAAGGACGCTAACGCACTTTCCTTGCTCCACTGATACCATTGCGGAAGCTCCCCAGATCTCACGGGTTACCTTGCCCTTGGAGGGAAACAGCGCAGCGGTATTTTCATATTGTGGCGAACAATCATATCTCGCAACGTGCGCGGTCAAGCTTCCATTCGCCGCAATTCGCTCGCGTGCATTGTTGTGCTCCCGTACTCTGCCGTTAAAACACAGGCCTGGCTGGCCCACGTGCTAAGAGCGTCGCCGAACGCTTGCCCGGATCCACAGCAGTGGAAAAAATAATTCTCGCTACTGCAAACCATTTCCCGCAGACTTTTTTTTTTTCTGACTGCGTCTCCAGCTACGAAACAAAGGATACACGTTGATGGATTCGCAGTCAGACAGAAACCTGCGGGACCCGGTTCGCAGCTGCAAGAATGCATTTCTGAACTTGGCTGAGGAAAGAAGATATAAATTCTTTTCGATCTTTGAAGCTGCGACCCGTAGAGATTTGTCCCCTCCTGTACATCTCCTGTCGTCTTCTGTATGGGTTACAAAATGAAGCGGCATATTCTGCTGCGCGTAGCTATAAGTGAACATTTATGACAGCAGCCACCCACTGGCTTCGCATGCACAAAAATGTAGTAAGAAATAAATACTAGGGAAGCAATGTGCGGCGCCATCAACAACACGTATGCTAATAAACAACTCTAGCCTACACGCTGTGTCAAGGAAGTTTCTGCCTGGGCCAATATATACCCTGTATGGCTGATCAACTGTGTTCCAACGGGACAACGCGCGGCGCTATTTATCTACACGGCCTGTCGAAAAGAGAATCCAGCAGGGCCGCCTGCATAGTGCACTGCCTCCCATGCGAGAATATATATATGGAGCAGCTACTTCGGAGGCCCTTCGTGAGATTTAGAATCGGAAGGGGCAAGGTGGAGCAGGTGCATCGATGGCGTCTACATTCGATACACCTTTGTACGCTTGTATTTCCTCCGCATGAAATGGTAAAATGGGACCACATGGCGATAGGGAACGAAGACAGTTGGGAAGCTGAGGTGGCTTCTGAGTTATGGGGCAAGGAGCGACGAGTCGCACGAATACCATCTGCAAAGTTGGAGTCGTCGGCTGCGCTACATCAGGGGAGATATTTCGGTAGTCTTTTTTGGGCTTCTTAAACAGGAACATTTTGTCTGTCTGTCTGTCTGTCTGTCTGTCTGTCTGTCTGTCTGTCTGTCTGTGTCTCGATTTAGCCCCCCGGCCGAAAGATAAACGAATTCTGAAACGAGAAGATCATGTAGCGAAAACGTCTCCAAACCGCTAAATCTGGTACCGTTATTTCATTGCTGAACAAAGAGAACATTATTAAACAAACAGAACATTGTTGAACAGAGAAAAATAATTACGCATATTTCAGTAAACGATCACTCATCAAATGGTAATAGGTAGCTTTATATTAATTGGATATGAATGGGCGCTTGATATTGGCAATAGTAAATAGAAAATACAAGTTGTGCACATTATTTTGACCTGAAATTACAAAAAGGCTCGCGCGCGAACAGATATTCTGTGGGGACATTCCTAGTGCAATAGTAACGACCAACGAAAGGTTCCAATAGAGGGTGCCGGAGCAGCGGAAGACGGGGAAATTGAATGGATCTGAAAACCTTCACGGTGGTTATCGTGGGAGGAGGAGCATGACGGGAGGGGAAGAGCGTGCGTGAGAAATGGACGGCGTAGAGAAGGGAGGCGTTTATGTGGCAGAGGTGGCAGAAAGCCCATGTTGACGAGAGAGAAAAAAAGAGAGAAAATACAGAGAGAGAAAGAAAGAAAGATAGAGAGAGAAAGGGGGAGAGAAAGAGATAGATAGATAGATAGATAGATAGATAGATAGATAGATAGATAGATAGATAGATAGATAGATAGATAGATAGATAGATAGATAGATAGATAGCAGGGAGAGCGAAAGAAAGAGAGAGAGAATGCTCTTAAACGGGAACTGGTGAGGTAAGCCCTGCTAGGGTCAAGGCTTGCTACGCCAGATGGGTGGTGCCTACGATGATGAGTGGTGAATATTAGACATTATTGGTACAGCAGGAAGAAGACAAATAATAAAAGTTAAAAAAGAGAAATACGGGAATACTGCCAGCAGAGTGCGGACATAAAAATGCAAGTGAAAAAGAAATCGTTAGCGTAAACGGAGAATCAAAATGAAAAGTAAACGGCGCAAATAGTAGCAACACCAACCCAAGAAAAATAAATAGATGAACGCCACAGTGCGAAAGAGTAGATATCGTGAGACACTTGCTCCGTCTATGATGATCTGGAGAGATTTGTCCAGTTCAGTCTCTAGTGGGAACCGGTTCAGCACTTTTGTACCCAAGGTATTGTCAGCACTATTGGCCCAAGGCCCAAGAAAATTACCATGTTCAAGCCTGCCTCCATGACGTACACGAGACAGGGAGCTCGCTGCAGTTTTTCGTGCAGCAGCGAATCGAGGGCAGACGCACAACAAGTGATTTACAGTCTCACGGACAGCGCAAGTCCGGCACAGGGGGGAATCGTCCCAACCTATCTTGAACTTAAAACACCAAGTAAACGCCACATTCAGGCGCAGTCGGTGCAAAACTCCTTCACACCGCTTGTTGAGGCCACGTGGAAAGCGGAGGTTACAGTGCGGGTCAATAGCGTGCAGTAGTGGATACCTGCGGTGACGGTCCTGCCACTCCGCCATTTGTGCAGTCCATCCGCTTGCGAGGACAAAAGCGTTGCTGTCCTCTGGAGAAAAAGGAAGCTGGCTCGTGTTGCTCAGAAAATGGCCTGCGCTGGCGGCTGCGTGAGATCGACTATCGCCTTGTATGTCCGAGTGACCAGGCAGTCACTGAAGAATGTTGTCATGACCTTCGCGTACTGCCATTGTGTGAATTTCGGCAATTTCACATACAAGCTGACTGCGGTTGTTGTGAAGCTTTCGTAGGGCTTGTAAGGCGCTGCGCGAGTCGAGGAACATTGCCCATTGCTGGGCGTGATGTCCGCTGATGTACTGAAGTGCAGACCTTACAGCTGCCAGTTCGGTTGCAGTGGAAGATGTTTCGTGGCGAAGTTTTCTTTCGATCGTGCACCGGGCTGTAGGATCCACATGCCGATGGTGGATGAGCCCGGCAGAACCGAGCCATCCGCATAAACTTGTCTGTAGCTTCTGTTACAGTCGAACCCGATTATAACGAACCCGGATAGAGCGAATTATGCTATAAATCGAACAAAAAAACTCAGTTACGAAAATACATGCGAAACATATTCCTTATAACGAAGTTCAGATCTGATATATCGAACTCGGCGCGCCTACAATTGCCGCCAAAATACATGGTCTCGGAGCGGCGATTGAGATGTTGACTGGCTGTGATGGAGATGTTGAGCCTCCCATGGAGCGATGTGACTCGCGGCATTTCCGTAAGTGTTTCGGACGCGCCTCTCTCATGATTAAACCCTCCCAGTCAGCCAGTCCGGACCAAGATGGAAGCATCGATGAACTGTGAGAAGAGCTCGCCAACGTTGCTGATGTTGTGCTGACAGGAGTGCCCTTCGAGGATTGTCTGAGTGTCGACGACGACGTTGCCTTCACTGTGAGCCCCTCGGAGGCCGACACCGTTGCCGATGTCATCGCTGCTGGAAGCACCGAAGAGGCAGAGGATGTCGCGAGTGAAAGCCGTCCGGTGCTTAATGAAGCGCTTTCGGCAGTCAATGTACTCCACCAATATTGCTTCGATATTGAAGGACGCGGACTGCAACTGATGCAAATGATGTCTTATGGGGAGACTGCTGTGCTAGTTGACGCCGCCAAAATGACATTGAAAACAAGAATCACCGCTTTTTGGGAAAGCAGGTAGTTACAGCGGAAAGTGGCTTTATTGTTTGCAATTAATAGATAGTTTTATGTAAGGCAATGGCATAATTTATTATGTGCACTTCTGCATGCGGGGATGGCAGAACGAAGGGGCGTGAAGGTGGGGGGGGTCCCGCGTATTGCGAACTCGTAACAAAAATTCATTATAGGCGGGTTCGGCTATTTTGAACTATTGGATATATCGAACTAATCGTGGCGCATCTTGCAGTTCACTATAACCGGGTTTGACTGTAGTACTGGAGATATACTCGTGCGTGAAGAACTTGAGCGCGGCCGCGGTCATGGCAGACTTTTTGCTGATTCCGGGTATTGTCGGGCATATTTTCCACGGCGCCAGTATGTACGCTGCTACTGTCGACTTTTGAGTTCTTTGAAAATTCGCCGGAAGCAGGTGTCTTACATGCTGTGTGAAGGTGTCTGCCAAAGAAGGCGTATGACACCAAATCAAATGGCGCAAAGACGTTCAAAGCACCTCTTGGCGTTGTAGCACTGAAAAACACCGACCTTCGCACAGTGTTCCAACCGTCAATGTGCATTTTGGCAGACACAGGCAGGTGCGCATAGCACTTGCCAGCACTGAGTCTAGGACCTTCAGGCTTGTAGGCGAAAGTTGCAATAAAGTGAGCAGACACGCGGCCAGTTTCTTACCAAGAGTGAAAGGCGTTAAAGGCGCTAAAAACGCGGATACGACGTGAAACAAAGAATAAAGATAAGGCGCTGTCTTCCTTTTCGCCTGTAAACCCTTTTCACTCATGTCGAACTAACTGGCCCACATCTAATTTTTGGCGATGTCTTATCCTCCCCGCGTTCAGTCCCCTCCCCTCCGCCCTCCAAGGAAAAGAAAATAAGTGCACATTAACTGTTACAACAAGAGCTACAACTAAAACAACGCGGGTTCGATTCCCGGCCGCGGCGGCCGCTTTTCTGATGGAGGCGAAAGCAAGAAAAATCCGTGTGCACGAGATTTCGGCGCACGTTAAAGACCCCAGGTGTTCAAAATTAATCCGGAGCCCTCCACTACGGCTCCCTTCATTGTCTGCAGTGCATCGGCGCGTTAAACCATAGAATCAATCAATGAATACAATGAAACTTGGAAAATAAAAGACACTTGGAAAATATACTTGGAATTAGTACTTGGAAAATAAAAGATAATGAGTGAATAGTTAAGTACGCAATCAAGGACTGCCTATGGGGCTTTTTAGCGACATTCGAATGCAGCAAAAAATAAAGATTGCAAAAACGAGCACCTTTAACATAAATAATGTACATATACTGAAGCAGAAGGGATTTCTTGCAATACAACAACAAACAAAAATTTTTCAGCCCAGACTACAGCGATCAGCCTCGGTTGGTGGAATCGACCACCCAGGCACTTCTGGACTGAGAAGACCTCCATCCCACCTTCCCCCAGAGTCCAGAAAGGAGTCCAGAAATGAACTCCTTTTCTGCGCAAAAACAGTTTATTCCTCCTTCTCCAACTCTACCACTCAGATATACCGACCTCGTGGCTCACCGCCGCCACATTCGCTTCCACTAACCCACACCCAAGGCGTCGCTCACTACTGCACAGCCTCGAACGGGGCGCAGATTAGAGACCAACACGTATTTAAGCTCCGCCATACCTCTGTCACTCCTGCAATCTGGCAACGACTCCCAGCAAGACCCCAACTTATCCCCTGCAGGTTCTCAGGCAGCATTCTCTGCGGGAAGCCCCTCTTCTGCAGACGACGGGGGAAGTCAGCAGAGCGGATCTGCACCGAGTTCCTCCCCTTCGCTCTTGGGCCCCATTGTGCCCCGTTACGCAAGCCATGGCCCATCTAAACCTGAACTTACGCACCTCGTCTGGTCTTGCCCGGGCCTTGCCGTTCTTCGTGGCCAAAACCGCCCGGCGTGGGTTCACTCTTATGAAGAGCGGATTCGCCCCACTTGGCACGTGAAGGATGCGTTGACAGCAACCTGGACCTTCGTCTCTGCGGCCTCCCTGGCTGGGCATTATTAGCGTCCTCCCTGCCCTTCCCCGGTCCCTTGCGGGGTCGGGCGATGCCTTCGTGATATAGTCTGCTTCCTTCCTTCATTTTTTCCTGCAATTTAGCCGCCCCAACAACCCGTCTTGTATGGTTCTGCCTTCCCCATTCCCTGAGCTACGGAAATGTGGGAATCCGCACTGGCCAGCTGGCACTCGGAGGAGCAGCGAAGCCTGATCAACCAGGTCACCCGGGCTGCGGAAACTGCCATTTTTCTGCACTGAGAACGCCACCCAGCTTGTTTGTTTTCCTCAGTAGAAACAAATGTTAAAAAGCACGCCAGCCTCTTCCACCCTCTCACAATAAAACTAAAATACATGCTCATTGCGTACTTGCATATATGTACATAGCCTGAGTGCATGTGAATGAATGTACTGGGTACGTTTTACATATTTTAGTATATGGGTTTTATATGTGAATATGCTCTCACTATGTGTAAGTGCATGTTCTTTTTTTTTTTTCAGGAATGTCCGACACTCCATATGTTATCAATAGCACGCTAATATGACTCGGATGATCGATTTCTATAAGGCGGCCAACTTCCTTCTGAGACACGCAGTCGCAAAATCAGGTGAGAAGATCTCGACTAATATGATATACTTATTGACGATAGCGTGGAAGACCACCAAGCTTCTGAGGTCCGAGGTCGCAGAATCAGAAATTATCACCCACTTTTCCCGTCGAATTAGCAAGTGTGTATCGGAGGTGCGTAACCTGGTCGGTCTAGTTCAGAACGACTTGGTAATTTTTTCAGTCAGTGTGAGGCCCTATTTTCATTTCGATGTCCTGCTTATAGTCTGTGTTTGAATGGTTCCGTTTAAAAGTACAAAGACCAGAGAGAAGGAGTCGCCTAAGCCCAAACGAAAGAATTTCTCCTTCTATTTTCCTATAATTCACGGGTACACGTAGGCAATGTACCGGCGCCGCTTTTTTCACTTCACGTTGACTTGTTTCAGCGCTTTCAACGCCGCTAATCCCCATGGTTTCATTTAAAAGGAAATGTCTCCACAGTGGTACTCGCGTACTCAGGCCATGTTGACTGCATGGGGTGTCGATAAAGTAGCTAATAGACCCTATGCGAAATTGCTTGGTGATCTAGCAACACTGATGTAAACAAGACCGTCCGCCATATTGGTACGGGCGACGATCACGAAGTCTCGTATTGTTTATTGTGGAAGAGTAGGTGACGGTAACGCGGTATGGCTCAAACTAGACTGCGTTTTCCGGGACCCGACCACGGATTGTGGACGAAGGACTCGTCTGCGCTGCCGACTGTGTCTGAGGACTCATACCACTCGTGGTGCCACGCCAAAGACCCATCCAAGCGGCAGCGGAGCAGGGCATGCCGCCTAGCCACCGAGCCGCATTTCTCGCCTTCATCGGTGCGGACAAACACGTGCGACTCGCAGTAAGTAAATCTTTGTTTGTTTTTTCCTTGACGCGAGTTAACCGGTATGAGCATTTGTATAGCACTTAGTTCACCGTTGTTTACCATGCAAATGCGTAGCGGGGACCCTGTTGCAGTAACCCTGAAAGAGGAAAGCGACAATCGCCAGATTGTGCCGCTAGTGGGTGGATTGAAATGGCGTAAATCGAATTTACGGGATTATTTTTGGCGAATATGTTTACGGAAAGGTTGCGGCTGTTTTCCGTAACGGTCATCCGCCCGCGCGTTTGCCGCAAAGCATTCGTGCTTTGCGGCGAAGTCAACCACAAAAATGCACATGCGCCTTGAATTTTCTTTTTTTGTGTGTGTTTTCATTATTTATTGCGCATGTCCTGCCGCAAAAATCTTTTTGTGCGTCTGGCTTGTCCTTTTTTGGCAGTGGGATGGTTGTGGTAGTTTCTAAAGCGCATGTTTTGAGTGTGCCCGAACAGATAATACCGTAAAACCTCGTTAGCTCGAACTCACTGAACTAAATTTTTTTTTTTAAAGTCGATGGGTCATCGGTATAGCCAGAATTTTTACCTGTTTATCTCGAAAGGTTTTGGAAGTGAGTTCCAGATAATAAAAATATTGCTCGCTTAAGGTATGACGAACACGAATATGCGGGTACTGGTATCATTACCCACGGTGAGGTTTATAAATGTTACTTGCACGTTCGAACTTGAAAAACAATTTTGACATCATTGCTGTTTGAGGTGTAGATTATTGCCCTTGCAACAGTGTTAAGCAAGACACAAAATCTGGTCATATTGAGTCTGTTCCTTGCGGCCACTGCTTTCTGCCCTGTCCCTTTAGCATAAACTGTAGCGGACTAGTCCTGTTCTTCCCTGAGTGCTATTTACTGTTATCTCTCTGTTCTTGCAGGTTGGGCCTCATCCATGTGGTCAGCAGCTGCTTTCGCTCCCAGAGAAAAATTGGCCAGCCCTATGTTGTGTGCCTCACCTCTGAGACGGACAGTGGGGAGATTGTGGAGGCAGCGTGCGAGTGCCCGGCGGGTTGCAGTGGAGCATGCAGTCACATCCTGGCGGCTGTGCACCTACTCGTCCTCTTGCAAGCCCAAGGTTTTAAAAAGGCGCCACCGGAGCTTGCGTGCACAGCTGCCGCAGCAGTGGGGACGCCTGAGACAGCAGGGCATGAAGCCAGCGAGTGTCCAAGACATTGACTGGAGAAGCCCGAAAGAAAATGGCCCCTCCCTTCCCTTGCCAATGCGTCTGTTCGGCGCACGTCGAGTACAGGAGCAATGCGAGCAGCAATAAAGTGCCGTGCAAGCGCTTGGGAGAAAACTTGGTAGTCTTTGGAATGGGTTTTTTGCCTCAGTTTTGCTGGCCTCACCCGCCCCCCCCCCCCCCCCCAGTAACAGAAACAAGGACTGTCATGACACCTGGAGGGTCACCTATGAGCTACCAGCAAGCATTCAAGCCACATCACGGCCACATCACGCCGTGGTCATCTCGCGAGCACGCAGAGGCTGGGCAACGTCGTGTTTACAAGACCGCTGCATGCAGGGGTGCGCGAATGCTTCCCTTTGTTCCATTTATATCCACAGTTTGCTATACTGCACGCGTTATAAATCTGCGAAGTATTTTAATTTACTGGGATTCCCACTGTGGATACCAAAAAAGCAAAAGCACTCAAGCCGAGGCGCGGCGGACTGATGCAACTCTGCCCGTTTTTTTTTTATGAAAACTTGAAAATTGCCTCAGCTACCTACATCAATGGCCACTATCATTACGTCGGAGGCATGCATGCAGTATGTGACAAACTAGAGGAGTGCGTGCGTATTTTAGTCGCAAAATATTCGACAGTAAATACATCGTGGCTGAAATGACAATGGGCAGTGCGTATTTTAGTCGCAAAATATTCGACAGTAAATACATCGTGGCTGAAATGACAATGGGCAACAAGTTAACTTGACGTAAACAAACCTGTCAGCCCGGTAAATCGGGTACCAAGTGCAGAAACTCGAATTTTCCAACGTCAGATCATCATTAAACAGTGTACGCCACTTCCGCAACGACACGCGGCTAAATGCACCGAAAAGAAACTAGCAACATACTCCGATACCGTGCGCGCCCGCCACAGAGGAAATTTTCAACCGCGCCGTGACGGCGTAGTGCGGCAAGAAAAGTTTACAGCCCTAGGTAAGATAAAGACTCGTGGCTAAGCGGTACCATTTAACAATGAAATGAAGCGGGCGTAGAGCCACAGGGACGAGTGAAGAAATAAAGCCTAATTTTGACAACGTGTGGTACTGTTTCCCCGCTCGAGCGCCGCTGTCAGTCTTAAATAGGTGACGCACGCTCAGGCTTCATTTATAATACAAAGGCTGAACCACGGAACTCCAACGCAGCTGTATTTTTCATCCGGACAGCGACTACAAAATCCCGCGCTCAGCGAACCAATGACAAATATTCGCTCCCAGCGCACCGCGGCCAGCGTGTCACAAAGGTTACTCGCGCCGGCATAGTTCGCGTCAGAAAGTTCGTTCAAGAGCGTGGAACTTCACGTGCCTTTTTTCCATCTGAACCGGTATTTCCTCGTTGCGTGCGCTGCGGCACGCAGCAATGTTACGGCATTGTAGTCCATCACCAAGAGCGGTCAATGCCCGCCTTCTATGTTTTGCTACTTGGTTTCGGTTTCAAACGACCGTACCAAAATGGCGGACCTAGTTACCGGAGTCGACGTGAGATGGCGGGGCGCATTTTGCATAGGGTCTATTGAGCTACTCATTAAGTGCAAATAAAAGGAATGAATTCCGTTTAGGAGGACTTGCTGTTGTGCTAGCTTATCAATGATAAAAAAGGGTAAACTGCGCAAACTACTCACGCCCCATAAAGAGAGAGAGAGAGAGAGAATACCTTATTTCCATTCAAAAGGGAAGGGGAAACTGGGGTGGCGGGGAGGCTCAGAGCCGCCTCGTTCCAGGCAGCTTCTGGTGGCCTTCAAGATAATGTCCGCCAGGCTCCTCTGCTCCTCCAACTTGGTTGCAGTAGTCAGCCACTCTTTAGTGTGATGTGCCCTAATTGGCTTGGTGTTTGGGCAGACCCACAGGATGTGGGTTTGATCCTGCGGTACCTTACAGCATGCATATTTTGGGAGGGGTGTGCGTGTATGGTTTCTGTACAGGTCAAGTAGAGCTGGTGTAAGAAGCGTGTTTGTCTGTGCTTGACGAAGGGTAACCTGTTCCTACCGGGTCAGTCTGGGGTGAGGTGACGGCAGACGTCTCTTATCGGGTAGGTAGGTCTTTAGTGTAAGGGTAGGAGGACTAGGGTTCTGGACTTGGTTGGGAGCCCCGAGAAGACTTTAACGGGCGAACAGGTCAGCTCCTTCATTCCACGACATGCCAGTGTGCCCGGGGATACAGTACACCCTATACTGGTCCTTTGACGGCAGAAAAAAGGGGTAATGCATTTGGATGGCTAGTGTTTTTGCCCAAAAGAATTCATCCTTTTTTCGAATCGGTGTAAATATTGGTCATTCTACTAGGTTCGGATTGGTGAGCTGCTGCGAGGGCTACGGCGAGAATTTCCGCCTCCTCCACTGTGTGGCAGCTGCGGAGATCAGTGTTCGTTTCTCCTTTGGTGGTCACGTAGGCAATCGCACACATGTTGCCTCTCTTGGCCGCGTCGGTGAAGACATGAGTATTATCCGGATCTCTCGATCCGGATAAGTAGCTGGCTCGAATTTTATCCGGATCTCTCGATCCGGATAAAAAAGTAGCTGGCTCGAATTTTTCTGCGGGTGGGATTTTTTTCTACATCCATATGCCGTGGGATTGGGGCTACGTGTAGGTGCTGCAGAACGTTTTGCGGAATATGGGTTTCATCGCATCGGTTCCTCCGGTTTGGGTTATATCCCAATTCAGTCATGATGAGGCGGCCTGCTTGGGTGGATTCGAGTCGGTGTAACTGATTATATATGTGCACTGCTATGACTTCTTCAACGTTGTAAATTGTTCCCGTGGCATCCAGGCTTTCATTTTTAGTGTTGATGGGAAGGCCTAATGCTAACTTCGTAGTTTTCCTGATTAGCGTATCAAGTCTATTTTCACGAGTTTTTGTAAGATTAATATAGGATATTTTGTATCGAATTCTACTGGGGATGAGTGCATCCCTTTGTTTGAGAAGGTCTGCTTCCTTCAGCCTAATCCAAGGACCCTGCGCTTGGCATTGCGCTTCTCTCTATAGTATGCGGTTTCAGTAGATCGCGCAGTTTACACTTTTTGTGAACGGGCTGCGGCCGAACGTTTCCTCAGAATGAAAACAAAGCATCACGGTTTCCAAAAAAAAAAATATCACAAGGTATCTAGAAGTCACTATATCTATCTCACGAAGTGAAAGTAAACAGAATTAAACCCTCCCAAAATTTCCAAATTGCGTCTGACTGCAAACTGCCGTTCTCAAATAGTCACAACGTGCCCGTAGAAACCATCCAACATCAAAGCCAATCTCCACCGGCATGTCTGATTATGTCGCGAATTCGCACGACCTCGCCCATTCGCACCCCTACAAATAGTCCCTCAATTCTCATACGCCCTGCCGGCAATCCTTGCATGGGTACACTATCTCCCCTCTCCGGTTAATTTCCTGTGCCGACAACCTCTCCGTTTGACAACCGACTAGCTTTTATGGAAGCACGAATGGATACTCCTGCATTATCGGACGCGCAAATCCAAATTGTTATCTTCAATCTCCACAGAGCCTCCCTCTCACCCACCCAACTCCTTTCAAATAAAAATATCCTTCCTTCCTCCTCGTTCTCCCCCTCATAGAACGTGCGCTTGCTTTATCAGGGCTGTAGAGGCGACATGTGCGTCGAGTAGACCCGTTAGCCTCTCTGGGCCCCAGTGAGGCTGGCCTTATCCAAGTGTGGACTTGGGAATTAGCCTTCCGTATTTTTATTGTTATTTTGCCTACCCGCTGCTTCGTAGTCTGGCAAAAGCGACTGTTCTCCCATTTGCCTTTTCTTGCGCCGTCATGTTTTGCTACAGGAATTACAGTGAAGGAGCGGTGGTTTTGAAAATAAGCGATGTTTGCGCAGGCTCTAACTAAACATTTTCAGGCTACTTTATTTCATCGCGCGCGCATTTCCGTTCACGGCAAGGCTAGCGTTAAACAGGAAGATTCAGCGCCATTCCACTTTGTTGAAGGTGGATGAGCAGCGGAGCTGTTGGCGAGTTATTGCCCGGCCACGAACTCCCGCTCAATTCGCGCTGACGTATTTTGTTTACAGCCTCGCGGTATTTGGGTCCCCGACAGGCACCGCGCTCAAGGCGCGGTCACACGAGCCGGACCGTCGGGCGATTCGGTCGGCGTACACCGTATCGGCGAGCTGCCCGCGGCCGGGTCACACCGCGCCGAAGGCGACCGTCGGCCAATTGTCTGCCATGCCGAGAAATCGTCAGGGCGTCGGTGTCTTGGCGCTGTCGGCCCACTCACTTGCCTCACGACGCCGACCACCGCGCGATGACGCACCTCGCCACTCGCCGATATTGATTTCTTGTTACCTTAAGTATCCCCCGTAATTCTTCCTTGGCACGTAACTGACCCTATATTTCCTACAAGCGTGCCGGTCACTCAAGAATATGTAGTTTACGAGTGCGGCGTACTGGGCAGGTTGGTGAATGTTCATGGTGAAAACAGCGCATAAAAAAAGAAGACAGAGATAGGGTCAACAGAGGTAGGGCAGCGGCGTGTTTGTGCTTAACCTATTTCTGTCTTCGCCTTTTATGCGCTGTTTTCACCATATGTAGTTTGCAGCAATTTTTCTAGATCCAGTAGCCTTGGTTTGCAGCTCCGGTGCAGCGAAGTCGCCGAAGCATCGTAAAGCCAAAATACGGATCGCATTAGCGCTAGTGTTAAGCTGTATGGACTTCATGGACTTTACTACGTTTATTTCTCTATAAACTAATAAAATCGCGCCGCATTCATTTCATTACGGCATGAATGTTGTCAGGTCACAGTTTTCACTTCGATCGATTCCCGACGACACGTCGGCGGACCGGTCGGCCGGCTGGTTTTGTCGGCGTCTTCGGTCGGGGAGCCAGTCACACCATGCGGTCTTTCCACCGGCCGACGTGTTTGTGTCGCCGTCGGCGTAGTGTGACAGTGTGGTCTGCCAACTCGTAGGCGGTCGACTCGTCAGCGACTCGTCGTTGGCGCCGTGTCGGCCTAGTGTGACCGCGCCTGTACGCGTGGAGTCCGCGGCCCGATCGTCGTCCCTAGTGTCCTTCCGCCACGTTCGCGCCCACTGCGGCTCACTTTTTTTTATAACAAAGCTTCACTGTGCAACCAAAATAGGGGAAAGCCGGTTTGCAAAGACGAAGCTTACACCGATTGTTTCAAAGTCGGCTTCACTCTAAACATAACTGCATTGCTAGAAATACACCTTGCCAGGGGTAAATACGTCATATTATATTTAACAAAATTCACGCATCTCCACGAAGTGAATCATGACCAGTGGGTGAAGCACTGGGGATCGTTCTTAGCGTAAATCACCCGTGAGAGTGCTTACTGCTGCTAAAACGATTTCAAATCCAACCCAATACAATACAATTCAATTTAATCCAATCCAATCTAGTCCAACCCATTTCAATCCAATCCAATCTATTCCAAATCCTAATCCAATTAATTCCAATGCATTCCGAATCCAAATACAATTCAATCCAATCCAATCCAATCCAATGCTCCTCGCGCAAGCGCAGAACGGTTCTCCAGGCGCACTCTCTCCCTCTCAAACGTTTGGTGAACCTTTTATTTTGTCCTTGGTAACCTTTTGTGAACCTTTTGTTCACATATCTTTCGATTTACACGTTGATGTGCCGTGAGCACGGACGCCGGATGCCGGACAAGCATCGGCCTTAATGTGCTTCGCTTAATATTAAATGCCGGATGCGAACAGGGGGCTGAAGGGCGAGGGTGTGCCGGGGTGAGGAGAAAGGGAGTGGCTTTTCTCCGTGTACGCGGGCGAAAAAACCGGGGGATTAGCCTACAACAGCTATGCTGTAGAAAGTTACAAGAGACGTACGCAGTATGTGCTATCTAAGCACAATGCATCGAGCCATGTTCATGAAAGGTGCGCCCGTTGATATGATTAGCCGTATTGTAAGCATATGTGTGTACCCGGACACAAAAACGCCTCTTTGATTTGAATCTCCGCCCGGAACTAGTTTAAAAATCAGGACTGAAGCTCCCCCATCACGACATTTTATCTATTCTGCACTTCGAGCATAAGCGTAAGTGAGCGAGCGATTGAGCGAGTAAGAGAAGGATAACAGCAGAAGGGAGCGATCATGGGAATGGCTCTCGATATAGGACCTTAACGCGCCGAGGCAACGAAGGCGATGAAGCGCGCCGTAGTGGAGGCCTCCGGATTAATTTTGACCACCAGGGGATCTTTAACGTGCGCCGAAATCTGGTACACACCGGCGTTTTTGCTTTTCCCCTCCATCAGAAAAGCGAGTGCAGCAGCCGGGAATCGAACCCGCGACCTCGTGCTCAGCAGCGCACCGCCTTAGCCACTGAGCCACTGCGGCGGGTCCGAATAGGACCACCGGCGTACGATGGCGTAGTAAACAACGGCTTGTTGACAATGAGCGTAAAGTGTACTCACATTGCCTTAGCGCAAGGCCATCTTAAACGAACTATTTTCATGCTGTGGAAGGTTATAAATTTGTTTAATGGCATGAAACACGCACACACACAAAAAAAAAAGAATGACAGTGGACATAGTTTATTCAGACCTGCTTGGATTCAGAACGGAAGTAAATTTGCCGTTGTTTTAGGAGCCAGCTAAATAGGCTTAAGAAGAATACATAATTAAGTGAAAAAAAGGCAGCAGTATACTAGTTCATATAGACTTGGCAAGTTGGATAAGTCTGCCGTGCGGCCCAGTTTTTTCCCTACAACGCCGTGTCGAGGCAGGCATGAAAACACCGGCGAGGAGCGCCATAGGCGACATCGCCCTGTTATCGCATTCACCACGTTCGCCATAGAAACAAAAAAAAAAAACGATTGCTTATCTGGTAACCGCCTCTTTACTAATTCCTTGCTTATTTACTTTGTCTTGCCTGAATAAGGTTTCCAAAGAAGCTAAAATAAAAAGTAACATCGTCTGCGCACACGACGCAGGCAAACAGCTGCGTTCACTTCCCTGATTTCCCCTTCACAGTTCTTATAAAAGTTTATTCAGGCAACAGGAAGCAAGAAAAAGCTATACGGACATCAGGCTAATTCCCGAGAAAGAGGTCTCAATGATAAATGTTCATTGTAGACTCGGGGAGCGGTGCAGTCAACATGTGTGGTGGACCCGGCTGAAGGCCCCTAATGGCAGACCAGTTTACTTTCAAGTGCCATAACATCAAATCGGATAGAGGAGGTAGTGGGAATAGCGGGAATGGTTGGATGTTACATTGTTAGGTGTGTGTGTGTCGACTCTTTTTAGGAACGTTAACAGTTTCAAGAATTGCAAGGATAGGCAAGAACAGTACAAACAGTGCTGCTTCATTGTTACAATCACATTGTGCTACCCACCGGGACAGAATTTGTCGTTCTCTGAAACAATAGAAAATAAGTATCCAATCGTGTACGAATACACGCCACTTGACCTGCGCGCGAGAATGGTTTTAGATGCGACTGCATCTCATTCACTCGCCTTGTCCCTCCATACGGCGTTGTTGTTGTCCGTCCACACCCCTCCCCCATTCTCCTCGCCGCGCGAGCTGCACTCTCCGCCGCTCACCCCCTCTCCTCTCCGATTGCGAACACTCTCTCGCGATGGTCATTGGATTGGATTCGATTGGATTGGCTGGGCTTGGCTTGGATAGGATTGGATTAAAGTGGATTGTGTTGGATTGTGTTGCGTCATAGCCGCGCCACGTTGCGTCATAGCCGCGGCAGGGGGCTCACGGCACGTTTCACGCGATGGGAGGATCAACCTAACGAAAACAACAACGGAACCCCCTATGCGTCGCATCTACACAAGGGTTCCCAACGAGGGGAGGTGGGAGTAATTTTTTAAAGTATTTATATTTCTGTTAACTCGTAGGTGATAAAAGCTAAACTAAAAAAGATTATCAGGACTTAGTCGCACATGCGGTTGAGGACCGCCCACCGTTGATGAGTTGCACTGTGTACCGGGTGCAACCTGTCTTAAAGCATGCGATATTCAGCACGGTTCGCTTGTGCACTTGCAGCCAGGAGCATACTGGCTCATCACAGAAGTGAAACCTCTGACAGGAACATAACACGAGTCTCAAGGGAGTGAGCAATTTTATAACGCACCTGCAAGGGTCATTGTACCCGGCATGCCTCCCATCTACGCCGTCGCTGCCGCCAACGCCGTAGCGAGCAGCGATTGAATACGAGTTGAAGGGAAGGCGAGGCAGGGAGCCGGCAGGTTGCTCATTTCGTTTAGCGGCCAACACACTCTCGCGTAGGAGTAACAACCGCACTCAGCGATGGAGGGGGGCTTTGGACACAGGTGTATTTCCGCAGGTGTCGTATATCAGCCGGCGAGTAGAACCCCGTTCGGACGGTGCAAGGCATGCAACAGCACCAAGGTAGGGAAGCCTGCTGAGACTCCCCTGCTTTAGACTCCTTCTGTCGCAAAATTCACGTGGGGGCCGTTTTGCGTTTACCTCAGCCACTCGAAAGGTTCTAAAGCTTCGCTTATTGTGGGTGTGCAAATGGCATTGGGCACAAGCTGCATTAAATAAGAGCTGTCACTTCACTGCTGGCTGTTTTATTGGGCCGGTCAGCTCCATGAGAATCTAAATGAAACCAACGAAAATAGTGGAGTCATCTACTGGCGGCACAGAAGCGTTGGGGGGAGGGGGGGGTGGGGGCGAAGATCTTAAAAACGAGTATGACGGTTTGTCTGGCGCTCCGAGAAGAGGTGAAGAAAGTTGTATTAACGGATTTGCTACTGATTACCAGAAAAGAAACCCGCTGGTATACGGGGTAACTCTGTATGGAAGACACGTACACCAGAGAGAAATTGATTGATTGATTGATTGATTGATTGATTGATTGATTGATTGATTGATTGATTGGATTGATTGATTGATCGAATGATTGTTTGATTGATTGATCGAATGATCAAATGAGTGGTTGATTGGCTTCACTGAGGAAATGAAAAGAAACCTGGATGAAACAAGGGAATAAGGAGGGTGGGGTAGGAAAGCGCACAGCGATTATTGAAAACTCATAGTAAGTTGTGGAGCAGTGCGTTTGAGTAAAAAAACATCCTGAAGTCTAGGTCGCTAGCGCAAATTGACGTTGAGTTTTTCCAGAGGACGCACCGAAGGAGGGGTCGTCGTTCGCGAATCACAAAACCTTACAGAGACCATCTTGTCCTGAAATTAAAGAAACGAAATACTATACCAGCCAGTCTACGTGGCCATGCCCCGACGATGTGCCGGTGCTGTGGGAGGGGTCAGCGGTGTGATCCAAGTCTGCTGCCTGCCGTCGAGACGAATAGCTGCACAGAAGGATCGTTGGATGCCGATTCCACCGGAGCAGCGAGTTAAAAGATGAAACATGCCATATCCTGCCTTGTCTTGTCCCTGTAGTTGGCTGTCAGTCATAGGTGGTTCCTTTTTTTTAAGGGAAGCTTTCTTTGCTCACTTGCGCCGTGGATCGTAACACCAAAACGCACAGCAGGAAAGCAAACTTTACTTAGTGGATTTCACGAAACGGTGATGGCGATACTCGAAGGCACATCAAGCGCCTCAAGAAAAAAAAAAATGCCTCCCGTGGCCTGAATCGAACCTGAGTCCCTCGCCATATGCAGACGAAGTCTATTAGGTCACAGCATTCTGACTTATTTTTCTCTTTATGAGATTTTTTATGAGATCACATCATTCCGACATGGTTTGAGCAGCTTGTCATTTAGACTACGATTTTTGATTTCGTTCCTCATGAGAAAGCTTTGTGTTTTTGCCCGTCGTTCTCTTAGAAAAGGGGCTGTGATTTATTTAAGGTACCCTGGACAACGAGGAGAAGTATCTGTCCAGTATGAAACTTGTTTGTTCGTGGTTCTGGTGGTGCCGACATAGCCGTGTGTTTGTACCTGTTCATGACTGCCTTGTGCTCCTTCCGCGCCGTAACCGCGCGTCATGTAACCATAACCACATAACCACTGCCGTAACCACTATTTGTGTAGCGCTGGTTGTACTTGCATTATTAGAATAAAAAAATAATCTCCGAATAGAGCAGCGTTCGATAGGAGCAGTTGGAGGTCAATGGGAGAGGCTGTCGTAGTGCGGTGGACCTAATCAGGCCGAAGATAATGATGATCATGAAGTGCGAACGGCGATGCACCACCGTCCGCCGCACCAAGAAATAGCTTTCAACGCGCCATTTCTGCCAGTTTGAGGGGCGGGTGAGTTTCCTTACGTTAGCCCAATCTAGACCGCAGGCACTCCTGGTAGGGCGCTTCCGTCAATATATTAAAGAGCCCATGAGAATGTGAAAGAACTGGCTTCTAGTAAGCCACCCGGCTCTTTATAATCCAAGAAAGACGTTTTTGAAAGTAAAAAAAAGCAAAAAAAAAAAAGGATTGAAAATTTCAGAATTCGCGCTGCAGTGAGGTAATACGGGCAGGAGCGACATGAAATGGGCCAGCCCTAAAACATACCTATAATTATGCTACCCGCGCGTTCACATGTGGCACAGGGGTAGTGTGCTTCCGATCGCAGTTGTTTAAATCCTGCTCTCATTCAGTAGGCCAGGCCTTTGGTCTACAAGTTTCGCGTTGGCGGTATGCTGGCTTCCCTTTAGCCGTGTGGCAAGCTTCGTGCGATAGGCTACTAAGCAAGTTTAAGCATGAGACGGAAGTAAGAGTAGAAGGAAAGGACGCAGAAAAACGTTCAAAAGTGTCGGTAATTCCTTACGTACAGTGACAGACAAACGAAACATGAACACAAAAATATGAACCAAAACACGATAGGGATTCTGGAGATCAAATTCGAATATTTGGAAATTCGAATTCGAATATTTGGAAAGCCACATTACCAAAACTTTCTTACTGGTATAAAGTCATGGGGTAACGACTTACATGTAAAGAAATCGCACCCTTTGTGTGTTCTGGTTCGTTATTATTTCATTTGTCCAAGACTGTAGATGGCCCCTCCCTCAGACAAAAGAAGGCTGCGGCTTATTATGAAGTAAAAGGGGCTTTCGTGGTGAAAAACCAAATAGGTAGTGTCTATGCTATGGTCAAGCAGAAGCTCTGGGGTAAATATAAAGTCAGGAAAGACTGCACTGCTAGGCACAAGCTCCCCCATGTTGAATGTACGAAAAAATGTGGTGTACAAGACACCTATGTGGTGCGGCCACGTGTGCATTGGACAAACTGGAAAGTATCTTCTGACATGATAACGGGATCATGCATCGAGTTTGAAAGGACGCCGGTTCACTCACTTAGCTGCGTATTGTATCATCGTTTACTAAGGGCCCAGAACTTGGCGCCCCTTCAGAAGGCTGTCAGCAAGTCTGAGAAGAATACCCTTGAAGTATTCTTCACGGGCAAAACACACAAGCCAGATTGCCCGCTTAGGGTGACAGGGTCTGAGAAAGGAACTTGGCAGGACAAACTTTTTGCAACACAACCTCAGCAGGCTGGTGATCCAGGACCCGTTCTTTGTGCGCAGTTCTATTTAGCAGAAGGCAAGGGGCCGAAAGCCACAACGGGTTTTTCGATTGGCGTGAAGGATTTTCTTTGTTCTGCACCCCAGCGTGGTTTGTTTGCCGCTGTATGTGAGGATATAGAAGATACGGGGGAAAAGAAATTCCAGAACCGTGCTGGCTTGAACGCAGAGCGCTTCTTAGAACTTTTAGAATTTTACTTGCAGTCAACCTTCATAAGTTTTAACGGATCTCAGTACGTTCAAGAAGACG
Organism: Haemaphysalis longicornis; assembly: GCF_048455015.1. Classification (NCBI taxonomy): domain Eukaryota; kingdom Metazoa; phylum Arthropoda; class Arachnida; order Ixodida; family Ixodidae; genus Haemaphysalis; species Haemaphysalis longicornis. The sequence continues at coordinate 15,511,938 of NW_027526225.1, read as the reverse complement.
GCATTTGCATCGGGTCGTCTGTAGCTCCTGCTTTGTGCGACATCTATTTATCATTCACTGACAAGCGCATCAATGCCCGTTTAAACAATCATATTGTTGTTGGAATGTATAGATACGTGGATGACTACCTCGTGCTTTTAAATCATAATGACCTTAGCCTTGACCTTAGGATGACTGCATCAGCACGCCGTCACTAGCACTTAGTGATAAAGAGCTGTATTTTATTAGAGATAGCGTATAACACCCAGTGTAGAACGTGCGTTAGTCGTCATGGTTATGTGTCTGTAGTATCAGTATAGTGCGCGTATGGGCCGACATGTCGAATGCTGATACTACTTTATCTGTAAGCCATCAGCACATGTTAATTCCTGGCAGTAATCTTGAATCTGTACTATTGGCCTGTGTATAAGTAAGCGTGGTTCTCATGAATCAACAGTTGGAAGTTGGCGCCTGTATGCGGTGTACGTGTCTACTTCGCCTTCGCTTGCTTAGCGCCCTTTCTATTCTTTCCAATATCCGCATTGTAATAGTGTGGGCACACACCACCTCTCTTTGAAAACACGGTTGTTTTGTTTGCGCGCCATAATGAGACTTTGAGGGAGATTGTGGAAGTGTTTTATATCTCTCGGTACAAATACAAGTGTGTCCGTCCCCCATCCGTAGCTTTGTTAGGAAAAGAAAAATCTAGGGCCATCGTCACTAACGGGAAACCTGGGCTGGGGCGAAGCAGGCAGTGCATGAGTGTATTCTCGGCGCCTCGGCGTTCTGCCAACGTAGACGAAACCATTGGGGGAGGGGGGGGGGTAGAGTTATACAGCTTTGCTGTGAAAGTCTCGTGTCTTGGAAGCACGAAGCATTCTAGCGCGAGACGTAATCGAGTGTCCCGATCTTATTTAGTGCGCGTTACGTTCTAGCGCGAGTCGTAAATGAGTGTCCCTATGGTTTAGTACCGTGACTACATGAGACGACGGTTACGACGACGACATGAGACGCCGACAGCCCGAGCCGCTAAGGGGCTGTGCCCCTAAAATGTCGCCGATACCATTTTGTCTGCAGTGTCCGGAGCACTACACGTGTTTGCTATGTGCGCTGTAAAGGTTTTTTTTTTTTTTTGTGCTGATGCTGCGAAGTTTTTTAGGTACTCTGACGATGATCATCATCATGGGTGAAGGGAAATATCGTGAAAGGCGAAGGTTTTTTTTTTTTTGTTGTCGAAAGCCAATGTCCCCAAATTCCAAAGTAAAAGTCCAAAATCAAATCGTAAGGCCCCAAACGCACTCCAGGAAAGCCACCTTACACAATGGATTGGCATAACGGCAGATCAAGCGTACGTACACGTTTAACCCATCATCCCTGGCCAATCCCCCCGAGTGGCTACGTGCAAACACTCCACGGGCGTCACCATCATTGGAATCCAAACACAGACGACAACGAACAAATCCCACGCGAGGCTGGGTTTTGATTTCATTTTGAAACCATCTTTGTCGTTGGACGAAGGGGCGTTGATGTTTTGTAGGATAACAACTTTTGGTAAATTTCAAAAGGGAGTGCCAGCTTTTGTGGCTCGTGTCTTGCGGCCGCTGCAAGCCTAAGCTGCGTTTCGGCTCCTGAAACAGCACGTCCCAAACGTTTCAACATACCGCGTCGTTTGCGCCTGCTGACCAGATTAAGGAAAAGCGGGGGCAGCGACCTAAATGTGGCGTCGATACGAGAACTGCCGTGCCCCCGCTTAGAATAAGCGGGATCAACGCGAAGGAAATGAGGCATTCCGCAGCGAAGCCACAAAGGAGGCGACAAATAACTCGCATAAACTGCACGCAACAAGCACGCCCCAGAAACGAGCTCCTCCTCGCCCCTTTTTTTTTTAAACGAGCACATATCACGAATCAAAACGCGCGTACACTGCAGCTCGCCTGTTGGCCGTCGTCCGCGAATAGTTTGTGGCCCGGAGCGACTCTCTTTGTCGGGTCCAGGGGGCGAGGGGGGTGAAAAACGAGGTATGGGTTGCCCCGTAACTGCGAGGCAAGACAGCGGGCGAAATTTATCGCCGATAGGGCCCGATAGTTGAACCAAAGGCGCAAAAAGAAATGATAGGCGCGCGTGAGGCGGTACGCTTATATACCTTGTTTCGTGCGTACGCATCCGCCGGCGTCTCGCATTAGAGCCGACGCGTTGGCCCCGCCGCGGCCCTGCTGGCTTCGCGGAAAAGGAACAGAGCCTGTCGTCTCATGACTCGGTTGCCGATTTCAAGGCCGGCCCGAGTTCGATACAGAGCTCTCGGAGTGAGGCTGCGCTGCGGGGTAGCGGCCATATTTTTGATCCGGAAAGAAACGGCAGAGGGGGAGGCGAGAACGTATTCAAGCATGCCACCTGAGCCGGCGCATGCGCGCGGAGGAGGATATCGCGGTGGAGTGCTGTTGCGTGCCGCCGAAAACGCCGCGCCGCGCACATACGCCAGGTGCTTTTAAAAACTGTCGTCTGCTACGAGCAAGACGAATCGGGCCGTTGAACCTCCTCGCCGCTCGGCGTCTGTTGGAAAATGAAGCCGAAATGTGTCGTCTGCGCCTTCCCCCTTGAACAGAAAAAAGCGAAACAGACTGCTCAGACGCGCTGCACCGCGTCGATTATTATTTCACGAAGAGACTACGTTGCTAACGAGGAAGGGGTGCTTGACAGAATGCCATGTCAGCAGTTTACGTCTCACAATAGTTCAAAAATGCAGCCAATCACAGGGCGAGGCGATGTCAAAGCTGGAAGATAAACATTTTGCAAACAGTTCAGTTCGCTCAGAATAAGCACGCAGGTCAGAGACCCCTCGCATAAGTACCTCAGGTCTCACAACTCACGTCCAACTCCGTTTGGATGACGTGTCAAGATTAAAGGGGCCCTGAAGACTAAAATACAAGTGTCGTTCGTACTAAATGCTGCATTGTTCCGATAACAATGACACAAATTTTATCCGAATACTACTATTACTACTACTACTGCTACTACTATTACTACTATTACTACTACTAGTACTACTACCTACTAATAATAATCAGCCTGCTCAGGTCCACTGCAATACAAAGGCATCTGCCATTGACGTCCAAACGCTCCTGTTATGCGGTGCTCGAGTCCACAGTTTAACCCGGAAGTTCCGTACGTCATCCCTCCATAAGATTAATGGGCTTCCCCTTCTTCTAGACCCATCTGTGGGTATCCACTCTGTTACCCTAATTGTCTACCGGTTGTTCGTTCGTCTCACTACGCGGCCAGCCCAAGTACTTTTTTTTTCTTTATTTCAACTGTGATATCTTCTAGAGTCAAACCTTGCAATAACGAACACTGATATAGCGAATTATCGTCTATAGCGAAGCAAATATGAACTTTGCTTGCTCACGATTCATTTATACGACAGTTGTTCTTTTAAATGCGGAGCATTTCTTAGGCTCGCCTGGTCCTCCGTCGTTGATGGCGGCGCCGTCCACACTCTCACTGCGCATGCACAACTCTCCTCCTTACACCCACAGCTCCGCGATACTACACTATACAAAAAAGAAATAGTTAGCGGCGCCCGGTTTCGATCCAACGACTGTCTGGCCGCAACGGGAGGTACGCGGTGCTCTTCCCACTACGCTACAAATCCGGGACAGGAGCAAGTGCTACGAACGCGCCTTATGTCCTTGACTCATTCAAACTACGTCAAGAAGCTACTGATACAACGAAGGCACGCGAAGCTGAACGTCAACGGAAACGACGAACTGAAAACTTTAGAGGGATATGCTGAATTTCCCGTGGGAAAGCTGTGGCAGGAAGCGCCAAGCACCTTGCAGCTCAACCAGCCCCGTCCGCAGCGCCTGTGATGCTGATTGTGGCAGGATGCCCCTAGGGATTGGCCAACCAAAGAATCCATCATGAGATAGGTTCGCGTTCAACCACCGTCGTCATCTTCCCGTAGGGGAACCGCCGAAGAAGAAGAAGAACGAGAAGACAAAGCTGCGAAGAGGAGGGCGTGTACATTGCTCTCAGCCGGTGCACCAATGTCAACAACCTTTACCTCACCAAAGCTGACGGAGACTACCGATTCTACCACAGAGACAACATCGACAAGAACATGATGGACGAGTTTCGGCGCCTCGAGAACCACCGCCTACTCACCGTAACGCAACAGCACTTGCGTGCCTTTGCCACCGGTGTGGACCCGGACGCGGAATTCCCTCTGGCGATAGTAAAAACGAGATCACTCAACATAACGGCAACACAATGGAACCACACGGAACCGCCACGATGCTTCGCATCCTCGTCCGGGTTCCCCACAGGAAGATGGTGTAATTTTTTTTATAACGAAACCTAAACCGCGACAGCTGCGCGGGATATTGGCTATAACGAAGAAATATTTGGTTCGCGTGAGGCTCGAATCTCCAAAGCTGCTTAGGTAAAAGTAAAAAAAAAATTAGTCAAAAAGCGAGATAAACAAATTAGAAGGTGACAGCAACTTTTTAATAGTTTTTAATACTGAAATGCCGAAAGGCCCTTTCTGGAAACTTCATCCTGCAGTGCTATGAAAAGCCGCGTTACGAAGATCATGTATTTCTTCAAATAATTAAGAACACTGGCTTGTCTTGTCAAACTATGTTCTGTTGTAATTTCGCGTTGTCATGTTCCAGTCCATTTAGTTTAAAATGCCACAAGGAGGCAGGTCAGGATTATGAACAGGATGCCGTAGGTAGCATCCTACTCATGCGTTGTTTGCATGTTTTCTTGCTGTGTATTGCCCCCTTCTGCATGGGCGAGCATCTTGGCCTGCAGTACGTATAAATGAAATGAAATGATTACCTCATTTGTAGTGTGTTCGAAGCCTAGAGAAATGCGTTTTTGTATCTAGGAATATTGCGTGAGCCAGATTGCCGATTTGTTACAGCGAACTGTAACATCTGTACTGATACATCGAATATCGGATATAGCGAAATAATTTACTGCGCCGGAACTACTTCGTTGTAAAGAGATTCGACTGTACTCTAGATTGGTCTCGGTGGCTCGTTTTCAGTTCCATAGTGTAAAGCCCGTTCTACATGGTGCCATTTTTCCTGCGAATTCACAAATGCGGTGCCGATCGTGTGGGAGAACGACTTTTTTCGTTGTTGCGGCAAGGTTCCAAATGTTTGATACTTTGCAACCTTTCCCGCGAACGCCGCTAGTGCGGCGTAGAGGGGCCGGACCTGCGGCCAATAGGAACACAGCTCCACGGCATCGCCATCTGCATGCTTAGCACCCAGGTGGCGTTGCTTGTATAAGCGCGGCACAAGCGCGGGTGCACCTTAACAAACACGCATTCGTTTACAACACGATGTTGCGCGCCGCTTTCAAATAATGCTGAATCGGTGAAGTGGAAAACAGGCCCGAAAAACCCAAGAAGAACCGTCAGAGGTGTGCCTAGGTGGGCTAGGCCACCGCCCCCTGCATTGTAAAATACAGGAGGCGATGGCTAGGCACGCACAACAAGCGAACCCAGTTTCTTGCTGTGTTTGTATTTTCTGCTGTGCCACGGCGTGTTCACATTGATAAATAACTGGCGATTGTTATATGAAACCGTAAATAAACTCACGTTTACCGCAAAACAGTCTGAAAAACTTGCTCTGAAAGCAAAACAAATCCTATTTTTTAAAATCACAACTTTGCTCGTGGCAGAGCTAATGCGGTCTGTAAAAAATGTACCGATGATATGCGAATATCGCGACGTTTGCAAGCCTTGTAGACGACATTTCCAAGAGGAGGAGGTGGAGGAGGAGGAGTAATTCCTTTAATGAATGAAGAGAAGTGAGCCTGGCAGCGAGGTTGGCTTGCTACTCCAGATGAACATGAGATGTGCGAAAGTGAAGGGAAAGGAAGACAAAAACTATACAGACACTACAAATGCAAATAAGCACACAAACTGACAAATGCACGATCACGCAAACGGCGCACAAACAGAAGTGAAGTTAAGGCAAACATTCACAGAGTTTCGTTCAGGCCGGAGTCATGGAGAAATGACACCAAAGCCCGTGTACTCGTGTTGCCGCGGCAGTTGAGTGCCAAGGACCAATGGCGTCACAAAGCTTCAATGCTGCATCAGCACGCAGTCCAAAAGTTGTCTTCCAGGTTAGCCGCGGGGTGTCATAACGGGGACACACGCACAGAACATGTTCTATGTCCTCACGGACACTGCATACTTGACAGTGAGGGGAGGCAACTCGGCGCGTCTTGTGCAAGTAGTGGCTGGTAAAAGCGACGTTGAGGCGAATGCGGTGAACGACTGCTTGGTCGCGCTTTCCCAGGCCACACGGCATTCGAAAAGTGCAGGCGGGATCGATTCTGTATAGTGGCTGATAATTTTTTGTCCCGTCCGTCCATATGGAGAGTTGTGACTGCCGAGCCACGGAGTACGCAAGTGTCGCGGCGTCACGTCTAGAGAAAGGAATCGGGATGATGACACTAGATTGGGTGTGGGCCGCGCAAGCTGTTTGGTCGGCCACCACATTCCCATTCACCCCACAATGTCCAGGTAGCCACTGTAACACTACCTCGTGAAGCATTCTGGCAGCTTGTGTATGCAAGGTGTGTATTTCGTGGGCCAGTTGCTCACGCGGGAATGATGCTAGTTGCTGAAGCACCGCCCGTGAGTCTGTGAAAATCACCCACACAGAAGCTTCTTGCCCAAGAATGTACTGCAAAGCGGAGCGCAAGGCAGCAAGTTCTGAGGTCGTGGACGTTGTTTTGTGGCTTAACCTGGCCGCAATTGTGGTGCGCGTTGATACAACCCAGATTCCGACAGCAGATGATGTGGCCGTCACCGATCCATCAGTGTAGATATGCTTGTGGTTAGGGTAGCAATTCCACATGTGCTCTAGAGTGAAGTACTTTAAGGCTGGAATTACCACAATGATTTACTGCTGATGCCGGTATTGTGGTGACGATTCGCCAGGGGGAGTACAATCAGGGCGGTAGATGAAGCGGCGCAGGGCACTTCTGACACAAGGGTGGTAGAGTGTCTTGTACCTCAAAGGCAGAGCTAGAACTCAGCGGATGTCCATGTACCCTAGTCGCCAGCCGCAGATGGAGGCGAAGCTGCTCCTCTTACCCCAGTACACTGGGTAAGAAGCGCCTAGACTCCCGTATGGTCCCCAGCGTAGAAGTTGTCTTCGGAAAACCCAAACGAAACCGCAGAGCTCGGGCCTGCATACTTTCTAACAGCCTTGTGTTGGTCTTGGAAAGAGGGCCGAGTACTGGCAGGCTGTATCGGAGCAGTCCTTCACAGAGTGCTGTGTAGAGACGTAGGAGGGGCCCAGCAGAACAACCTCCTGAGCCGCTGGTCAGCATGCGTAACACCTGAGCAAAGGAGCCCAGTTTCTCCTTCAGGAGACGAACGTGGGGGGACCACGTCATCGACCTGTCAAGTGTTTCGCCCAGGAATCGGTGTGAGTCCACAAAGGGCATGGGCACCCCTGCCGCTGAAAGATAATAGCGGGAGACATCACGCCTGGTGAAGGCTATTGCCGCACATTTCCTAGCCTAGATTTCGAGGCCACGTCTTGTCAAAAAGTCCGCTTAGAATTGATGGCTTTTTGACGGCGAGCTTGTAAAACTCGCCTGTTGCGGCCGAGCTCCAGATGCAGATATCGTCAGCATAGAGCGATATTTCGACAGTGTGTGGCACGCACCTCTCAATTCCAATGCGGCTGACATTTCCAGGCATTGCGAACATCGCAAGTGCGAATGTCCGTTCCACCGAATCCGCAGACGAAAAACGCACTTGTAGAACGAGCTTTACTCCTAACATTATTTGTTCTATGGCCCATTGAGCCGACCGAAACTTGCTTTCTAGTTGTTTGGTAAGGCGTGAAGTTTCAGCTCCGTATGTCGTCACCGGCAGTATGCACTGGCTGTAGATTTTTATTTTGAGTGACAAAGGTAGCTTACGTTTCTATAATGGGTATATTAAGGAAATAAATGAAGCAGGGGCGACCTCCAGCCACTTTCCGGCAATTTCTCCATGACGTCACAGAACATTGTTTGTGCGATATGCGGCCAGCAACCAATGTCATGGCCCAAAAACATGAGCTGGATATTGTAGTGGGGTCCCTAGTTCTGTTTGATCGTGTCACTCGAGTGCTTACGTGCAGCATTCGATCAACGACATTGTCCCTCTCTATTTCCAGCTGAAAAAGACATCTTGCCGTGGTAGTAGTTGCAAATGACGTTTCGAGTAATAATATTTTTGTATGTGCACATCGCATGTGCATGCGCCTGTGAAATCTCTGTGCAGATTCGCTAACCCCCGGTTTCGTGATTTACCACCTCGATCTGGAGGGATTGTGCAGTTTTTTTTTTGTGTGCGATAATTTTGGTTTCGATTTCTGGTGTGTGTTGTATGATGTCCTAAAGACAGTGACGTAGATACATGTGACGCGACATTACTGTCAGCAATTCGACACTTGGGCTATTTGTGGTGGTGTTGTTAAGGGCCACTTTATTAGCTGGTGAAGAACCATAAGTGCCAAGTTGCCCACTCCGTGGTTTCGCAGCGTAATTGGCCACAGAGTATCACACAGCGCTGCAGGCACCTGAAAGTGAAGTAAGCCCCACCGTAGTGCTTCACTGGATAGTCATACGACGTAAGAACACTGGAAAACCATACTGATTCACTTTCATGAGAGAGATACCTTTATTAGGGGAAAGCAGATGGGTCTGCCGGAATGTCGTCGCCTACTCTGCGGGGAAGCGGAAGAGGGAGTGGTCCGTTAGAAGTAATCAGGAAAAAAAGAAAGGGGTATTAAAAGAAGAAACAAAAGCAAAAATTAAAGCCGTTCCACTCAAAGTGAAAGCTGTCTGTATAGTGCAGAGCAGTGATTCGCCATAATGGGCTGCAGCGCCGTTATCCGCTCACTGCTGCCACCCAATGCATTCGAAATTTCCAGCCTTAGCTGTGCTCGCGCTCCCCATGCATGAAACTGCGCCAGCGGGAGGTCTGTTCTTTTTGTGTTTGCTTTAATTTCGTATGCTGGAGCTGTTTTGAGACATTTCGAGCGCGTCATTTTTTTCTTGCGTGGCTGGAGCCTTCCTGCGTCGTTTCGAACGCGTAATTTTTTTCTTGCGCTGCGGCTTTTTTCGCCTGCTATCGTAAAAACCAGCCCAACGAGCGTTCCTAACAAATGAAGGAGGGGGCTGCTGGTTATATACACAGATGTTGCCTTAAATGTACCAGCAGTTTTCTTTGCGCTAAACAATGGGGAGATGTATGACGAGCGCCAGCGGTTCACGAGGTTCGTACGGTTATGACTATTTAAAGCGCGCGGTTTTCGAAGACGCGGCGTGACCCCCTGACGACGGTACATCAGGCACTGCTTGGGTCCGTTATCTCGCTGCACCGCCTGGTTCCGGCAGTCGCATGACATCGTCTGTTAGCGACCTACTACAAGGCTGAGCCCATAACGTGCTCTGCAATTAAAAAAATGGATTACCTTGTAGGCTTGAGTGTGTCACGCAAAAAGCATAGTCAGTTTCACATAGTGATATATTAGTCCCACATCACCTCATCGACACCATTTTCGCGAAGGTATCCAACCACGGTGCATCATGATGGTTCCAAAACTAACCGAGACTCCTCCAAAACTAAATACAAATCCAGAACATGGTGGTCGCGCAAGAAATAAACATTGGCAACGAGGCCCCAAGAAAACAGCACGCTGGAACCTCTGCACCGAAGAGTGCCTGAGTTTTTGAACTGATCTAAGTCATTACAGGGCACAAGCTGTACAGGCATGCAGGCCACTTGAACTACAATTGCAACTTTAAGCGAGGAGATTCATTTAGTGGACACCCGCGCAAAGATGTATTTCTGCAATCCAAGGCAACGTTCTGGTTGAGCTTCACGCCAGTGCACTTGATTGAGCACAAGTCATGCTGCCCGGAGTGCTATTCCGGCGAACGACAATGTCGAGCACGCGTGCTGACTCGACACTGCGTGGTGGGTTCCAGCAATGACGTGTCCTATCGCGCAGTGCCACGGCGCAGGCGATAAACGGCACTCACGATGCGGTCATTGGCCGAGGTTTTTTGTGGTTGGTAGCATTGACTGACCATTAGTACGCGCTGTGGAGAAGCTGAAATGCGGGATTGATGCCCATAATGCATCGTGATGAAAATCGTTCAGTGCGTTCAGTAGGCACAAACTTTGGCCGGTTTCATCGCGTGCATGTGCGTCAACATGTCGAAATAAATGCTCAAGACAAAAAAATGGCTCCAATCCCCGCTGTGAAGGTGGTTGGAAAGCAAAGCTTTAAACTACACCCACAACAATTGTCCATGCGACGTCACTTGAATTCACACACGTGGCTCTACAAAGAGTGAAACCAGAGATTCTGCCAACTATTACCTGAGATTCCCGGGAGCGGCGTCCCGAACGCAGCAGCACCGTCGACCACGGCCGGGCTAGAGCGGCGGAAGCCGCCGCCACTGTAGCCCGGCCGTGAGTTGGAAGTGAGAGAAAACGGAGAGGAGCGTCTTTAGAAGGGTGAGACAGCGGAACCTAGCCACCCTGATGTGCTAGCTCGGGGCTGCACCACCGCGCGACACAAGCGCAGACAACGAAACAATCCGGCATGTGAGCTTAGTGATACCCATTCATATTGATTTAAGCTACTTAGTTTAGTAAGTTCGAGAATTGCGAAAAAGCTGAGGGAACTTTTATAATCGCTGTTGATCAGAACCGCTGCTCCATTCGTCTTTTGTAATACCTGTTAAAACACAACCGAATCGGTATTCAGCAATTTAGAAAACGGAGTCCCATTCGGGGCAAGCAGTGCGTCAAAAGTAGCGTTTCTATAGCGGCCAGATGTCTGTGTGTGGTCTCTACCTTTTGTTTTCCCGCCCTGCAAACCAATCCTTAAAGTATCTTTGCGTACGACCACTTAACCCCGTCGGGTCCGGGATACCCAGGAGGTGCTGTCGAACAAGTTAATAGTTCATCAAGCCATACGAAGGAAGCGCGCAATATACGCGAAGCACACCAAAAAGGCCAAAATCAAACCGTCGCTACCGCAGACGACAAAGCCGTCCCTCCAACGCACCCGCCGGAGCGAGCAGGGAGCTGCGCGTGGGGAACGCTGGGTAATTTTGCACCATCTACACTGTGCTTTAGGAGTGAAAACCGCCCTCCCCTTTCAATCCAGGTTAGGAATTTCTTGTCCCGCACGCCACGAAGGAATCGTTGGCTGGTAGAGGAAGAAATCTTTGCTTTAAAAGGTCGGCGGTATCCAGGCAGACACAACACGGCCATCAACGACACCAGAACGGAGCTCTTGTAACCTACGAAGCCAGCAAGGGGAAATTTAAGTGGCCATCTCAGTCATTTCCCGTGTGCAGAACAAAAAATGCAACGCTATTCAAGCGCATCCACGTCGTTATTTATTTCATAGCACCCGCTCGTTTGGCCCACAATTGAATAACTTAACGCATACCGAGTAACAGCGGAAAATCCGTCCCCTACCACAACTTTATCCATTTCTTCTACGCCCTCCGTGGAGGCACAGCTGTTCATGCCATGGAACATCCACGACTGCTGGGCCTCTCCTTTCCATATAAAGGTAGCTTACGCCATAAGCTTGCAGTTTCGAATGCAGGAGGGTTCGCCCAGTATTCTTCATTTTATCGTGCGAGCATTTACGATACAACGTTCAGGCGAGCGCAGGCGCATGTCTGCGATGGTACGAAAAACAGTTGTTGGGTGAGAACAAGTACCTGGCCCACGCGGATGCAGAATTCGGCTGGGAAAGTATCTCCCTAGCTTTGATCCAACTTCAAACAAATATCACTTTCCTAAACTCAACCACAATTCCCGACGAGCACGGTTGACTTTACCTCAACCTTAGCGTGTGCATTTTTACACCATTGTGCAGTACCCATTACACGCACGGTTGGCGGATTTTGTAATCATTCCTGCATTTCGCGAGTTCAGAGGGATAAGAACAAATAATGGTACGAGCTCTTTGAGGAACAGGTGGGACATATATTGGGCGCCGTGTCGCTGTTTGCTGGTAGCGGTGAGTGAGCACAGAGAGAGGAGGTAGTTTTCAAACCCCGATTAAGAACGTTCTGAAAGTACCCGTACCATTCTAACTAAGCTTAGCTATAGTTTAATCATAGGGACCAAACCTAAATATTTACAGCGAAGCTCTGTATAGCTACCTTTTGCGGAGGTCGACGTCCGCCTGCCGACGCGTCGCATCGAGACGACGAAATTGTTGTCTTCAGTTTCTCGCGAATGCTCTGTAGCTGTCAATATGATGTAGGTATCTCGGAAAAAAAAAATCATGCTGAAATTGGCCACTAAGGCGACTGTATAAGATGGTGGCGAAAAGAGAGAACGGCCGTGCGTCGAGATGTGGGCGCCCGGTAAAGATCCTGCCATAATGAGCTCCCAGCGAAAGTTTTAAACTTCCCGCGTTTTGTCAATACATGGCCGTCCACGCGGGGAGTATGGTTACACAGAGCGCGTGTAGCTCCTCTTTTGTCGAAACTATCCGGAAACAAATTATGACTCTTGGCCGCTTGGCCGACTCTAAGTATAGGCCTAGTTTCAGTTACCTATAATAATTACGTAGTTCACGGCGTAGTTGTAAATTTGAGGAACTCTAGTCTGCTGTCAATACGTGAGCTTTTACCGGAGGGAAATGTGCAGCCCCATGTTTGTCCACTGGAATAAAAACCTAGTCCTTTCGAGTTTATTTCAGCTCAATACCTACGATATGCTCAATCACAAATTGCAAACAAAAGTGTTTTGTTTCGTTCATACATGCGTCGATTCAGCTAAAACGTACTACAGCTTCGCTGCCAGCCCTTTTTCCTTTTTCGCGGAATAGAAGGGCTAATAATGACCTATAATGGAATAATGGAATGACCTGGCGAATGATGTTGTTTTACTAAGTTCATTATCTTTATTCGAGTCGCACTTGCTTTGATTGTTGTTGTTGTCTTTTGTTTCTATTACCTGCCATCGACTATGTTTCTGTATAACTTTGTGTCATATTATGTACTCGTTACAAAGATGTAACCCACCCTGCTAAGGTCTCGTTACGAGATCGCAGTATCTACAAATAAATAAATAAATAATAATTTTTTTCGAACCTAACTTGGATTAGCACAAACATTCCTGCTATTTTTTGCCGCAGTGTGTCCCCCCCCGCCCCACCCCCCAACTCCGCTACTTTCCCCGCGAAGAACCCTTACTAAAGTTACACTTAAAGTCAGTGATGTCCAACAGGCCACATGAACACGCAAAACAAAGGCCTCGTGGCGTTCGCCAAGATGTTCCTCACGTATAAAAGGGGCCTGCCCTGCCATCTCCCATGTCGGATTAGGATCCAAAGTGCGAGCCTTCAGCAACAGGAAGGAATTAGTCAACGCACCAAGGAAGACATCACGCCACGCCGCGCCCTCTAAGATGGTGACCCGGGCATGCTTGAATACTGTCCACGCACAAGCCGGAGTGAGACATGCGCTCAAAGAGAAACTGAACTCTTGGCAGAGCCACATGCCTCCTCCTGCGTAAGTCTAGCCTCCTCTTACTCTTTTGTTTGCGCGCCAAAAGCTTCAAACAAAAGTTCCCTGTGCAGAGGAATACAAAACAGGGGCGCGAATCGGAATCGAGACGGGCGGCGATCTTCAACCGCTCCCGTAGACGCAGCAGCCGCAGAGCCGCTTCTGCGGCTTGGCCTCTACGAACAGGGAGCATAGAAGGGCCAAGTCTGCGGGGGGGCGCATGCAGTGGGGGGGGGGGGGGGGGGGGGGGGGGGGGTGGCATGCGCGTCAGTAGTTCGACTTGCAAAGGAGGAGCGGCGGCGGCGGCCCCGCAGTGACCCGATATGCGAACGAGGCGACGCCCCAAGGAGTTCGCATAGATGTGACACCGGCCTTCAAGCTGTCCAGGCACGCCACGCCAGCGCGGAACTCGGGGACTGACGTGTGATGGCCGCAGAGGATGCGTACCTGGCGGCGCTTCGCCCCCACGGAGCGGCCGTCGTCGCTATTTTCCAATCACTGAATTACGTAGATCCGACAACAACATTTTTCTTTTTATTTGTCAAATCATACAATACAAAGGATCATCAGACTGTTTGGACCCGTAGCCAATGGCGAGTACTGGGTCCAAAAAGAAAAAGTATGCAGTGATGCAGGCTTTCTGCTGCAGAAAATTAAAAAAACTAACACTATGAAACGACGCTTTATGAAATTGTTCTTTTTTCTTTGTGCACGGGAAGAGTTCAAATTTAGGTTCCCTAACAAAACATGCTGCGCAACTTGCCACAAGACGCTCATGACAGCAGTCGAGTCGAATGTTAAAAAGCTGGTGAACAGCTTTTCAAAAAAAATTTGTTGGGGGCATTGCAGTATGGTTTTCTTTTCGCTGAATACGAAAAACATGTTTATTGTATGTGTAAATACACCCAAACCATTCTTTTTCGTCAAAATAAACGACCCCTGCCCAGCGGTGCGGCCAGAGCCCTGGCTGCCTTTCAGGATTTGCAAGGCTGCAGATGACGTCTTAGTCGGAAGTACCGGCGCTGCGGTGACCGCTCGGCCTGAAGATCTCATTCGGTTCCCGTTCAGATACGTGCCAGAAGGTCCTCTGGCGAATGGAGGGTTCACACAATCATTCCTGAGGGAAGTATAAACGCAACAAGTTCGCTTGTTGCGAGCTTTAGAAAGGGGTTCTCCCCCCAACGACTCATGGCTGACTGTTTCCCGGGTGCAGGGAAGTTGTGCAGATATTGGTTCGCCGCTTTCGCTACCAGCGCTAGTCACAATTTCTAGCACATTTTTTCAACACACCATCATCCCCATCCTCGAATGTGGAACTTTGTTCTTACATTCAGACAGGCGGCAACACGCACTGTGCAGCGGCCTGCGATGCGCGCAGGCGGCAGCTAGCGATCCGGCCGCTGCCGGCCGCCGCGTCGCCCGGACAGGTGCTAGAGCCGGGTAGCTGCTCAGCCGGTCAGCGGAACGTATCATTGCTGCGCAAACGCAGTTTTAATTGAGCATTTAATTGAGCAGTCAATTAAAGCAGTCAACATTTAATTGAGCAGTCAATGTTGTTGGGTTGACCGCCAGGTGGGGGACCTCCTTAGTCCAGGAAGCCCTGGGTCTTGGCGGCCTGTCTCGCCCGGTCTACCAGATGTTGTTGGTGATCCGGGTTGGAGCTGGTCAACCGACCCCCCCACTGCTCAAGTGAGGGATTTGGGTTTGGGGCAAGGGATGGTGTGTGGCGGCACTCCCATACCATGTGGTAGAGAGTGCATAGCGCCACGCAGAATTTACAAGTGTATGTGTGCAGTGTCGGATGCATTGAGTGTAGTAATGTACCATGTGGAAATGTGTTAGTCTGTAGCTGTCTGTAGATGACCGTGTCTTCGCGAGACATGCTGAGATGTGGAGGCGGAAAGGTTCTTCGTCCCAAGCGGTAGTGGGCCAGGATGTCACTGTACCTTCTGGGGATTATTTCTCTCGTTGGGCTAATGGAAGGACTGGCTGACATCCCAGAAGGAGGTGCCCGGTGAGTGTGGGCTCGGGCTGCGGCATGAGCCGCCTCATTCCCTTCCTGTGACGAATAAGCCGGTGTCCATATGATAAACATTTCGGGTAAATCAGGGTTGGCCGATAGAATGTTTGCTGCTGTTGATGAAATGCATCCAATTTGGAAGTTTCGACAGGCTGTCTGGGAGTCTGATATGATGGTGACATGTTTTTTGCCAGTGGTAGCTGCAAGGGCAATAGCTGCTTCTTCGGCGGTGTCGATGTCCTTGGTAGGTATAGAAGGAGAAGCTAGCTCCAGTCCTTGATTATTGACTATGCTGACGGCGTGGGCTGATCGACTGGTGTAAAGTGATGCGTCGGCGTACCTAACATCAAGCCGTTTCCCGTATGCAGTTCGAAGAGCTTGAACTCTGGCCTTGCGTCGTGCTTCGTTGTGGAGCGGATGCATGTTTCTTGGTACCGGGGCGACAGTGATGTTCCCTGTAACATGTAGAGGAATGCGTTGTTTAGCGCTGTTGTCTTTCGGGACTTCGTAACCCAGTTTTAGTAGGGTGTGTCTTGCCGTCCTACACAAAACTAGCAATAAGTCCCCGATGAACTTTAAAAAAACGCCTTCCCCAACAGCTCCAGCCAGCCTGGGTTGCACGGATCGCCTCGGATGTTTGGAACTTTAGGCTTAGTACCGAGGAAGATATTTGGTCGCTGCTATCTCTACTATTGCGAATGACTATCCTTAACACAGTTTTTCACCGCACTATCATTCCCTTTCTAGCGTGTGGAACCTTATTTTCACGTTGATAGTCGTTCTAGCCATTGGTGCTGCGTTCATTCTTGCGCGCAGGTAACGCCATCCATCAGCCTCTCGCCGCATCTCGTGCTCGGGCAGGTTCATTTGTTGCCGTCGACGAGCTCAGCGACCGGTCGGCGCTCCGCATCGCGATACAAATTCGATCACCTCTTTCAAAATCACCTTGGATGACAATCCCTAGCGCAATTTTTCACCACACTATCATCCACTCTCTTGCACGTTCATTTGCCTTTCGCGATGGCCTTGATTCTGGACGGCAGCGAAGAGCGGTCGCTGCCGCGGCATGCCTGGTGCGAGCCGTTTTGTGCGCCGTACGGACATGCACGACCGGCGAGTGTGCGAAGAGCTTCCGCGTGCAAAAAACGCTTCATGCTTTCAGCTTGCTTGATTTCTTCTTAAAATCTAGCTACTCAGCTAAGCTGCCGTCACAGCCAACACCATTGACCGGGAAAACGAGCATGTTCGGGAAGCCGATAGCGCTGCTGTCCCACAAATTTTCTAATCCCCTTATAATAATGGATCAACAACTTGGTACCTCCGTATTTGTTTGAGCCCGTCTCTTCACGTATGAAGCACAGCTCACCCGATGACACGGCCGGCCCCGCTACTACCCGTGAAGGCAATGTAGTAGCCACGGGCGCTCGGGTAGGAAATCTCTGGTATCTAGGAGTCGCCTTAAGGAATCACACAGTAGCGTTACGGTTCAAAACCGACGTGGAAGCAACTCTACACAATAAAGATTAATAAAGTGCAGTTTACACGCCTGTTTAACTCGGAACTTCGCCGAGAAAACTGGGACAGAGCGAAGCGGCGGCGCACGTCGCTGGCCGTCTTCTGAATATGACGCTTCTTCCGGTCGTTGCCTCTCGGTTTCTTGCTTTTCCGGCGATGCGGCAGGTAGCAGTGGGCGGGGCATAGTGTCAACTTTAACAACGAATACCGCTGTCCCCATGCTAAAAATGCCGAAAAAAAATAAACTGACCAATGTAATAATTGTAAAAAGTAGAGTTTTGCCTTGTTTTAAAAGCGCTTCAGTAGCCCTTTAAAGCATCTGTCCGTTTGCCCAATATAAACTTGATGGCAGACAAAATGGACAACTGGACTAATGGAGCATAGACGTTCTTAGAAGGGTGATGACTATTCACACACGGCGCAGCAGTGCAAAAATTGTAGAGGTTGGTTCCCGGTCTTTAAGGATACAAAAGTAGTCGCCAAACATAACCACCATCTCGTCAGAGAAATAATAGAGGCTTTCCATATTAGAAGGAACGTGGTCAAGTGCGTCAGTGCTCCTTGTGTGTCATTGCTTGACAAGGAATTACAGTTTCTTATCCGCGAGCAGATTGTGTAACTTCTTGGATGCGGAACTTCGTCGCGTGCCGCACTGTTTAAAGATGTCAACTGTTGTGCGCTCACATGCATTCCCCGTGTTATCTGTTCACGCGATAGTGCGGCTTTTGTGTATAAATACGTGTTTTCTTTCGAATAAATTTTCAGTGCCGAGTTCCGCGCTGTGCGTCGTCCCCACTTCTTTTTGCCCCTGTGTTTCTAGCGCTGTTTTTCACCATGAATCTTAATCTGCACCAAGTAGCTCAACTTGCCATCTTACTTCAGTAAAAAAGATCCCACTAATTTCGCGGCCAGCACTTAGCGAGAGGGCTGGATATCAGTACAAAACTGAACTTATGCCAAGCCAAACTTTCCTCACCTCTGGGAAAGCGGACAAAGTTGTGCCGACAAGAATGACAGCGTCCCCGTGATGCAGCACTTCGGAAAGGCATTTGCTCTCCCTATACCGACGTCCCTTTCCTCCCAGATGTGTCTTTGCGCGAATGGTCCTTTTAAAAGCGAAGCTTTGTACGACTAGGCGAAAGGAAAATCCGGCGGTCCCGTGTACGCAGAAAATTCCTCCGGCGAAACCCGATAAGCATGCTCGCAAAAATCCAGGTTGGAGAGGAGTTAGAGGAAAGGGGAGATAGATTGGCTGGATTGGTATCCCTCGCAGCAGAGCGCGCGCGCAGTGAGCTACTGCTTGAAGCACTCAGCTCAAGCGACAGCGGCGGGCAGGGGCGGAACAGCGTCAACCTGGCAGTGGCAAACACCAGCTGCACGTTACCCCGAAATGCGTAGGCCACACGGGAAAAACACCGGCCGCACGACTGCTGTACGATAATGTGTGCGGAGTGAATGGGCGCCTTCTTGTAAGCGGTGCTCCTTGCTAAGAGCAGGCTAGTCGGTGCTGCATCTTTGAGGTAGCAAAACTGTGCGCAAAAGACAGGACTTAGTCCTGTCTTTTATGCCCACTTTTACGCGCCTTTTACGCGCACTTTTAACTGCGAAGCCGCGTATGTCTCAACGCCGAGTTTTCGTTCCGGTGACGCCGATTTACTCGGCGCCGCTCCGGGGCTCCTTCTCGCCACCGCCGACCCCTCTTTGCGAAAGGTTATTACAATGGTTACTCCTCTCGCCCTGACCGATGCCTCTTTCACAAGTTGAGCAGTCGGCTGGAAGCGGCCATGGCGCCGTTATCAGATGATTGCGGAGAATCAACAGCACCGCGAATGGGTGTAAAAAGGCCCCAGCGACACCAGCGCCGAGGAAACAGCCGCGGCCGTTGCCGCCTCAAATTCCCCCTCGCCCACTAGCTGCGGGTCCCTGCCCGTCATAGCAACTTGCCCCGTTGGAACCCCGGCGTGATCACACAATTCTTCAGCTTGAAAGTCATCCCGAGCGACATTGTCTAGTCGGTGGCCCTCCTGGACCAGCTGGTAACAGTTTTGACAGATAAATGATTATAGATCTTCATAATAGATGAATAATAATTGGTCTGGCCGCATATAAAGTATTTTCTCTCTACCTCCGTAATTGTATATCACGCCTTATTACGCGCCCACCCACGGTTTACGGTTTAGGCGTGCACGATTTGGGGGTGGCGGGAGGGGCATGCACGCACAGCAGGGTTTGATGCCGCCACCCATGACATACCCGTTCTGGTGGTGGAAGATATAAACGTGGTAGTCTTATGGCTCAATGCGCACTGTCAGCTGTCCTCTGCAGTCGAGCGGTTGGGTCTGGGTTGTTGTGATAAGATACCTACGACTGGGCCGTGAAAGGGACACCCACGTGTGTTTCCGCTAGAATACAGATCAAAGCCTTCGAGGCGTTAACTCGCTATAGGACAGGCGCATGCCGTTCGCTTGCAGGAAGAAGAGCGTAAACTGAAGAAGCGTCAGCTCGGGAAGGAACGTAAAAGGGCGCGAAAAGAACGGAAAGCCGCTGCCGCCGCCGCCTCCCGTACCAGCTGGTCGAGTAGCTGCGAATCCCTCCATAATGAGCAGGAACTTGCCCGTTTGGAACGCCTACGTGGGCCAATATTACTTGTTAAGTTTAAACGGCCTTCACAGCGACATGTTCTACACTGTCTTTCATTTCTAAGCACCCGCTCACGGCCGGTTTCCCGTTTATGCGTGCACGGGTTGGGAGTGGAAAGAGATGGGGGCGGGCACGCGCGGCTAACAGTTTCATGCTCTCACTTATGACGTGTCCGTTGTATTGGGGTGAGGTTTAAACGCGGCCGTGAAACAGCCCAATGCGACCGTTCCGGTGTCTTTAGTGGTAGAGTGTTTGGAGTGTTGGCGTGTTACCCAAACAGTAGGATGCCTGCAACGCGGGAGGGAAAGAGCTAGCTGTATGTTTGTCCGCTAGGATAAAGCTGGGGTCTTTCCAAATTTCACTCAGGTAATCGCAAATTACAAACAAACGTACTTGTTTCGTGCATTCCGTGAAGGGCATGCAGCTTCGCCGGTCATCTGTTTTCACAGAGTAGAAGGGCACTAAATTTTATGCCATGCGGGAAAAAAACTTGAGGTTTATTTCTTTGGACAATCTTGCTATTAGGCGTTCCCTTCATCCTGAGAGAAGTTTACTGGCAAATCCGACGTGGCAAACAAACGCGAACAGAAGTTATTCAACTCACTCCTGGTAGAGAAGCCATGACAAGAATGCGCGCGTGACTTTAGCGGAGGTCAACTGATGAAACACTCAAGTGCAAAAGGCCTCTTCGAGCGCGAGACTGTTGCACTCCTCAGCGGTCTCTCCTGCCAAGCGACTTAATGAGTTGACGCCTTTCCGAAGTCATCCCCCTTAATGCCCTCCTCAGAAGAGCTTGCACTCTATACGTCTAGAATCGTTCGTTCTACTGCCTCGGGTGGTCTAACGAACGAGACTACGCGAAAACGTACAGATGATCTTTCAAATTGTGGTTTGTGCGCCCACTGTTCGAGTGTAAACAAGCACTCGAGCAATTTATGTGTGGAGAACTAAAGGCAAGCGACTTATGCCCGTCTGGCGCAAGGATAAAGTGAGCCTCTTCTCGGAAGCCTCCGTCCGGGGTCGACCCTTCGGTTTCCTTTCTCCGCGCGTGCACTCTTCGCTCTCTCTCTTTTCGCGTCGCCCACAGACGTGCCAGGCGGATTAGCGCGTCCGAGCCGTCGCTGCCGGTCCAGCCTCCTGAACGAAGCGGCCTCTTCTCCCTCGCGTTCCTCTGGCCGTCTCCAGCCACACGAAAGCGGGGACTGGTCAAGCCTATCTCCCGCTCTCGCCTGCTCGCGGTGGAAACGAACAAGGAGCTCGTTGCATCGCTGCCCATACAGCGACACCCGAACCGGCTGCAGACCGATCGACCCCGATTCGCCACGCTACGTCACGCCACGCCACGCCACGTCCTATCGCATAGGTGTCCGGCCGAATGCACGATGCCGGTCGCTTTGCTGACGGCCGCCGAACTGCTTCCGCAAGACAGGGGGGATCGTTGCCTTTCCCGGACTGCAACGATCACGAGCGTTTTTAGCCCTCTGCTGGACGTGTCGGGGTCATTGGTTGACGAAGGAGGTCGTTCGCCAACTAGCGCCGGAGTGCCTGCAGCGATTTCCCGTGTTAGATCTACATGTACGAGCTGTACTTACGTGCGCCGCATCTTCTAGAAAACACACAAAAAGATACCCGTCGAAATGGGCTGGTATGAAAAAGGGACATCTCCTCTGACTTTTGGCGAAACTCTTCACCTTGGGATGTACATTTGTACTTTTTCGGGAAGGGGCTTTATTTATACATTGATTGTGGTGTTTAACGCAACCTACGCTACACAGGCGATGAGGCGCGTCGCAGTGGAGGTCTCGGGATTTATTTTAACCACCTGGGGATCTTTAACGTGCGCGGAAATCTCGTACACACGGGCGTTTTTGCTTTTCGCCTATATCGGAAAAAAGACCTCCGCTAATTGCATTATTGCTGGTGTTTTTGCCAGAGGACGCTAGAATTGTTAAAAAATGCATATATATTGGGTATTTCGTTTTTGTAAAGCGAAGCTGTGTAACTTCGGGCTGCCTGGGGTGGCGTTAAAAGAAATACCCCCCCCCCCCCCCCCCCCTAAAAACTAAAACTGCGCCGCCTGCAAACGGTGCACCACCACGGATAGGGTATTATGACAGAGAAGCATGCTTTCACGCCTGCTAGAGTGTGAGCACAGGAGGCATACGTGTATGCGCACCCCTTACTATACCATTTTAAAGGTCATAGTGCTTCTTTCACCACTAATACGCGAGAAAATTGGCACAGCTTGTACTAGTGCTGGAAAGCTAGAGAAGCAGCAGAGCTACGGGTCGGCCTAGCATCTTCCCCCCTGTGATCCGCTGTCAGCGGGAGGGGGGTAACGACCGGAACGCCCTTGCAAAGGGCGTCTAAACTTGGCTTCGCCCCTCAGTGCTTCGTCTGGCCAAGCAAGAACGTCGCAAAACCCAGTAAATCTTGGCAAAAACGGAACAAGCTCGGCCGACCACCAGCTCCGCGGTTTCTCAAGCCTTGCAGCACTAGTGCAAGCTACGCCATTTCTTTCATAGTGTTCTTTGATTTCTGGCCTTTATTTTTTTGGAAAATAAATCAATCGTTTAAGGTAAAATCGGAATGCAGTTGAAGACAACGGGGGAAGGCGTCACACCTTCATTTACTGAAGAGCGCAGAGCGATGAGCAGAAGGCAAACGGCAACGACGATTGACGAGCCACGGTGGTGCACGGTTTCTGCCTGGTAAAGCGCGAGCGTGGTGCCGGTAGATCTGAAGCTGGAATCCAACTTTTGCCTCATGCCTCGCGGCTCTCGGATCGGGACAGTATCTGCAGTCACGCGACGCACTGCTGTGGAGGCGCGAGCTGCCTCGGCAGCCATGGTTGACCTGCTAACTGTAAATAATTTAGCACTGACAAATCTCTCTTCGTGGGTACGAGCCAATAATACTAGGTCATCGTATTCGCCATCATCAGACGACAATTGCTTAGGTGATGCGAAGCATACTGTGCTTAGCCGCTGAAACATACTCTACCCTGAGGGATCTAGTTTAATGTGGGGAGCCTTTGGGATATAACTATCACGCGTCGCTTTCCACACGCCTCTATCCATGGTCGAAGCATCTTGGGGCAAGTGATTGAGGACCCGCAGGAAAATAAGAAAACGAAGCACCCAAATGGGCAAGCTCGATGCGTGCTTTGCGTCCAACACGGGAGAACCATGTAAATTGTAGTGGTACAAGTAATAACATTAAAAATGAAATGAAAATAAAACGGGGACATTTGAAGTGCGCGATGCGGGGGTCTATGACCCAGCCGGGGTCATTTAACTTGCTTAACAGCTGATTTAACTTGTCAAACTATCGGAACAGCAACACGATAACGCGAATATCCTGTCGCGGAAATAGCTAGGTTGGTTTTACTTTCGTGTCACTCAACGCGTGCGCCGTCCCCGCGCCAAAAAAAAAAAAGAAAACGTTTATAACTGCAAAACTATTTGTTATAGAAGGTTGAAATTTGGTACAAAGGTGCTGTAGACCCTTATGAAAGACGAGTGCGAAAGGATTAGAACTTACATAGCAGATATTTTATTGAAAATACGTCCTTTAATATACTCGTATATATCCCTGTACTCTTCAAACCCCTCAGTTATCTACCTCATCTCCGTCTCTGGCCCCATTACCACGGGCTTCACCCACAACATCACCCTAACACATCCGATTGCAGACGCAGCCCTGAAATTTTCGGCCCAAGCTCAAAGACAGAGGCCGAAGTTCTAAGAAAAGTCAAAAGACAACAGTGCACGTACGAAAAATGGCTAGCTTGAACATAGCGAACTTTCGCCTCACGGCCTTCTTTTTTCTAAAAATAAATTAGTCTTTTAAAGTCCAATCAAAGCACAATCAAAGAATTAGCCCTGGCCGATCTCCCCTTTGGGTACGTGGAAAAGACATTAAGGACATCACAATCGGCATCATCGTCAAGAGCCGCCACCACCAAATCATAATCATCATCATCATCATAATCCTCATCGTCGTTGTCGTCATATCATCATCTTCATCATCACCGTAACTAGAGTGAACTAGAACACACAGGACTTCAAAGGAGCTGCCAACTATGAAGCAAAAACAGGGTAACAAAAGGGGATTCCCCTGAAGTCTTGCGATCGTCTCGCCGCCACGCGGTGGTCGGTGGCAACTTCTGCTTCTGCGTGGGTAATTTAAAAACAAACAAAAAATAAATCAATAATTATAACATTACTATAAACAAGCGAATTATTTCTATTGCGAATGTGAAGAGGAATTCCCCGTACTCTTGCGAGGGCGGCGTCATGGTGCGGCGCCCGGTAAAAGTAAAAAAAAAAAAAAAAAGACAGCGCATAACATAACAGTTAGAAAGCGGGCGTGAAGCACCGATGGTGCAGAAGTTCGCCAGATAGATGCTTTTTTCTCCTAATCTACCCTCGGTTTTTTACGTTTGCTGAAAAGAGCTGACGAGCTAAGACTAGCACCTCGATGCATGAACACGCACTTATCAGGCGAAGATTCAGCGAATGTGACATCTCAGCGAACAAAAGTATGTATAGGCATGGAGTTTTATGCAATAATAGTTGTATGGAACTCTATGTATATAAACAGCCGTAAATATCTATATGATGTATTCGGTGCTAAGAAGTTTGCGGTGCTGTTTGGTCTCGAATTCGCAAACTACAACTTTGCTCGCAATCGTCGGTTCCAAGGAAGCACGAATATTGATTTTTACTGTCAAAGAATGACTATTGCAGGTCATGCCCAACAGAAACCAAAGTAGTATATAGGTCGACAAAGGAACCCTTAAGCGTAGTTACCGAAGGTTTCGCCGACATTAAAAGCGAAAAAACTTAGAAAAAGAAATAACACCATGGCATTGGCGGGAATCGTACCTTGGCCTTTTGCGTGTGAAGCGAGTATTCTACCACTGCGCCACATCTGCAAGTCTTGCGATCTTTTTTGTTTCGTCTTTATTACCGTTTGTCTCAAACGAAAAACTAGGATACAGTGATTTTATAACATTGGCCACCTTGGCGATAACCCAAGTTTAAAATCTCTTCAGCTGAACAAGGTCATCTAGCATTGGTAACCATTCAGGTGATTCGCTTAGCGCTCTGTATACCTCACGTATGTTGACCATACTCTCAATGAAATACACTCTGGCGGGCCGCGCATTGGGATCGGCATGCCTGTCAGCCATCCTTGTGCGCCACAAGCTGTGCATGCTGATCAACATAAACATGTCGAATGGCACGCCCCCTGTATCACACACAGACAGAAAACGGATCCCGAAAGGGTTTATGGGCAGGTCCTTCTTAACAGTGCGCTGTAGGATGTCCCAGTGAAATCTCGCGTCTGAGCAGTCTAGAAAAATGTGGTCAATAGTTTCCGGCTTTAAGCATATGCGACAGTTAATGTTCCAATGTATGTCTAATCCTTTCTCCTGGAGCCATGGCTTTACAGGAAGCGTGCCACTGTGGAGCTGAAAAAAGAAACGCTTAACGGATGCGCGCACGGGCATTCTCTTTACCCTCTTGAACACATCACCTTCCCTTCCCACTGCATACATAGACCTGTATAGGGGAATGGGTAACATAACATCAATGAGGTACTTATATAACTTTTTGCGTGGCACATTGCTCAAGTACTCTATCGAAAATCTAACTCTCAAAGTCTTGCGATCGCAGCACCCCTAACGGCAGCACCCCTAACTGATTTTAACCATTTCTGTCTGCACTTTTGTTGTATTAGAAGTATAGGCGTCTGGGCCACTCTGTGTTCTAGTTCACTCTACCATAACCACCACCATCACCACCTCCATGGTAACCCCGATGCAGCCTTGACCTATCACGCAGTTGTTGAAACTACATTTTGAGGCTGGTGATGTGGGAGAGAGAGAGAGAGAACAGACTTTATTTACAGATCCTGCGTGGGGTTGCCAACCGGCCGCGCAGGGCTCGGGGCTTCCCTTCTAATGCCCTAGTCTATTGGTCTCTCATTTCGGGACACGGTGTGGCGACCATGCTGTCTTAGGCCTGGGCTCCAGGAATTCCTGGACATCCAAGCCGAGGCTGGTCGGCATCCTACAGCACTGCAGACCGTTGCGTCAGACACTTGCTCCCCAGACGAATCACTAACCCGAGAGCACGAACAACATTGCCGCACTCTCCAAATACATATCCCATCTACAATGCCTTACTTTTTAACCGTAAGAGCTTTCCGCTTGGCCGATTTTGCGGGGAACCCGAATGCTAGGCCGTGAGTTGGGCGGGTGTGACCAATCACCACCGAGTCCCCAAAACCTGCACCTTTTCCCTACCGAGCTTTGGGAGAGAGTCCAGGCGAGCACCGGCCCGGACTGCGGCTAGCCCAAGGGCTGTCGATGCCGCCCGCGCTCAAGGCATCTTGGACTTAAGACGCCTCCTTAACGCTTCATGACAAGTCCATTTCTGGCTATCAATAGACTGTAGGCGGCCGATGAGGTGGTGCGGCCGAGCCCACGTTTATTCTGGTTGAGTTGGCTGTGCCTTGGTCGGAACGAGGCGCATAGAACGAGGGGGCCCTTCTAAGACCGGATGCTGAGTGCTGCGTGACAGCTGGCCAATCTGCTGATGATGATGGTCGCGCTGAAGATGATGATAGCGGCGCTACAGGGCTCCCCCCCTAGCGCGTAGCGCGTTATGAGAAATGTGTGAAAACGATGTACTATGTACAGGTATGTGCAATTTGTCCGTAGTCAGGAAGAGAGTCCGTGGGCAGTCAGTGGTCTAGTGGCCGGGGTTGAGTAAAGGGCATGGTCCTGGTCGTCGGCGAGGTAGCGTTCGGGTAAGGGGCAACCTCTGGTGGTCGAGGCTGGGAGTGCGGCCGCGGACGCATTGCGGGGTGCGAAGCGGCTGCTGCCATTGATGGTAGAGCGAGCGGCAGGCGTAACTGGAAGGACAGCGACAAGGTGAAGCGTGGTGCAGCAGAATGACGAGCGGAGTGCGGGCTTGACCGTGCTGTCGTGTGAGCTCTGGGGATGTGTTGCTGTCTGGGCAACGTGCGCATGCGCCGTGCGAGACGGAGCAGCGGAGGGCGCCAACGACAAGCGTCTCTCGAACTAGCGGTGGGTCGGGTTCTTATCGTGCAGTGCACTCGCGCTGATTTCAACCGGGGTCGCAGAGCAGAGCGCCTGTCACACCGTAAACCGAATGCGCTCCTGTATCAGGGAATCGGCCGAGGTGGGGTTAGCAGTTTGCGGCGCGTCTGACTGCATGGGGACACGAGATTGTTCTTTCGGTGACATTTGTTGGGACGGTTGTCCCGCAATTGCTTCTCCGGTGTCTCCGTCGTAGCCAGGGTGTCAGGACTGTCGGAGGCAGTCTGAGCAGTTTCGAGTGAGGATCTCGAGCTGTTGTCGACTGCTGGAAGCTGTTCCACCACTGACGTGGGAGAGGGCTCGCATGTGCGGGGAGGAGAAGGGTCTGAAAGTTCATTCTCAGCCGTGCCGTGCGGAGAAGGCGGTGAAGTGCCCCTGTTGTTAGCGGCAAAGCAGTCCACACCCGGGTGGGTTTGGGCAGGAGACGCAACAACGTGTGGGACTGCGCCATGGTGTGGAGTCGAGTTGACTAAGTGCAACGCCAACTCGGAAGCGCCGCAAGTCGAAGTCGGGGCTCGCGTTTGTTGGTCATGCGAGGGTGGACAGACTGGCGACGTGCAATCCACTGATGCCGTTGAAAGGCGTGGTGGTGTGGACGAAGGCGGTGCTATACCATAGTGGTTTAGGACCGCAGCCTTCAAGTCGTCATACGCACCGGGTCCTGGGGTCGGCAGCTGGATCTGCTCAATGAGGTCAGCAGGTAGCTGCTGTAGTATGACGTGGTACCTGATTTCCGGGGAGCAGATGTCATTTACATAAAAATGGCTCTCCAGAATGACGAACCATGCAGCGTGGTTTCTGATGGCGCCAAACGGAATCAGTAAAGGAAGGTCTGGGAGGGCGGGGAACGTTCTTCGCGGGCCGTCGTCCGCGTTCTGGCTGGGGAAGCAGCGTTGCGAAGCCATGGCGAAGCCGCTCGTCCGGGTCACCAAATTGTAGGCGGCCGATGAGGTGGTGCGGCCGAGCCCACGTTTATTCTGGTTGAGTTGGCTGTGCCATGGTCGGAACGAGGCGCATAGAATGAGGGGGCCCTTCTGAGACCGGGTGCTGAGTGCTACGTGCCAGCTGGCCAATCTGCTTATGATGATGGTCGCGCTGAAGATGATGATAGCGGCGCTACAAGACGTTTACTCTCTCTCTCTCTCTGGCGTTTCGCTTAATCTGGCCTTATGGGTACCGCATACAGAATGAAACCATACGAACTGAATTTGCCCTACCTTACTTTCCTACACCTACTATCCCTGACCTTTCTTCGCAAGAAGGCTTGGAACCCCCAGCGTGTGCCTCGTGAGGAGCGCCCGGCGGCGGCTAGCTCGACTTTCGAGAAAACTCTGTCCAACTTTCCCGCCGACTTCGCGTAGCCGGTTGGCGCGGGTTCTAGCGCGTGCTAACTGGTCCACTTTGGGATATAGATGTGAAAGGCTGTGGACAAAACGATGCGGGCCTGCCAGTCATGGAGGCGTTTCAGCGGCAAGTGCGGAAATTCATGCGAGGTGCAACGGCCGCGTCTCCGACGAAGCTGCCGGTCCGCCAGCTCTGCTGTTTCTCCAGCCTTGCACCAACAGTGCAAGCAGCGCCAATGTTTAAGTGCAGAACGCTTTAGGGGCCCAGCTTGTAGTCGTGGCTCGTCCGATATCATGCTACCTAGCCGCAGAAGTCGCGGCGTCACTGACCTAAACAGGCTTCGAAAAAATACCCGCTTGTCCCTTGATTCAGCCTCCCGGCCAAAGGTAAGAGTATAGTGCCTGGAATTCTAGGCACTGTAGTAAGAGGATACCCGAACAAGAGCTTTATATACGCAGAACCGTTCGGATCTCCTGAAGGGAGAGAGAGAGAGAGAGAGAGAGAGAGAGAGAGAGAGAGAGAGAGAGAGAGAGAGAGAGAGAGAGAGAGACTTTTATTCTGTTGGGCCCCTTGCGGGAAGCTCAGCAGCCAAGGCGTTGGAGTCTCAACGTTGGGCCTCAGCCGGTGCCTATGTTGCCACGCTCGCTCACCTCAGCGACCCGTGTGAGAACGGCCAAGTCCCCCCGGACCCACACGCTTCGACAGCCCGGTGCCCTCGTGAGGGCGGGCCACCGGTGCCGGCACGTCCAGAGCCAGGCGGACCAGCCGCAGTTGGATCTCCGGGTCGTTGCTGTGCAGAGCTGTTTTTCAGTCGTGATGACTCTTAATGAAAGTCGGTGGTGCCTTCGGGCAAGCCCAGATTATGTGTGCGAGGGTGGCTTTATCAATCTTGCATCTTGGACATTGATCGGTATAAGTATATCTGTGTCTATGCGGCTGAACAGTTTGGGGGGATGGCAAGTATTCGTTTGTATGAGTCTGAGTGTGGTAGTCCGTTGTCGTCCGGGTCTCCTGGAGCCGATGGCACTTGTAATTCCTGTCCACATTACTTAGCGCAAACAAAACTGCACCTGCAGTTGAGGCAAAATATATGCTATTAACCGGCAGTCCCCGCGTCCACTTAGTTAGGAACGCTCATTGGGTTGGTTTTCACAATATTAGGGAAAAAAAGTGGCCACCGAATTAAAAATTAAAGCTGTTCCACTCAATGTGAAAGCTGTCGGAAGTGCAGAGCAGTGATTCACCATAATGGGCTGTACCACCGTTATCTATTTCGATCGCGCCATTGTTTTCTTGCGCGGCTGGAGCCTTTCGCGTCCTTTCGAACTAGCCATTTTTTTTCTTGCGTGGCCGCTTTTTTCGCATACTATCGTAAAAACCAACTTAATGAGCGTTCCTTACTAAATGAAGGCGGGCGCTGACGGTTAATTACGTATATTTTGCCTCAAATGTACCTATAGTTTTCTTTGCGCTAAACAACGGGGAGATGTAGGACAAGCGCCAGCGGTTCACAACTTTCAAACGCATATGACTATATAAAGCGATTGGCTTTCCAAGCCTCTGGGGTACGCCGTGCATGACAGCGTTACCACGAAACGCCCTGTTGCTCTACTTGGGTCCAGCCAGCGAGCTGCGACGACAAGGCGAGCGCCTAAAGTGCTCTGCACTTAAAAACGACGCGTTTAAAAGACGCGTTCAAAATGGCGCACAAAAGCTCCAGAACGTGAGAGATAAAAGCAAGCACAAAATGTACAGAATCCAGCTCGTGCGGTTACCGGTAGAACAAGATGCAAAAGATAATGAAAATGATGTGAGCTGTCCCAGAAGAAGGCAAGCGAGCACTGCGAAAACGGGAAAATTGAATTGCATTGAAGAAACCTCTGTTCAATTCTTCAATGCTGGAGTGAGCCAGAGAAGGTAGGAGGGTGAGGGGTGGAAAAAAAATTCACAGCATATCCACGGGGTGAATGATGATGAGTGGGCGAAGCTCCTGAGGGGAAATCATCGGTAAAACCGTGACTCTTCAGTGAAAGTTCGCCCACTACATCTGTGTCCGAACGTAACGTCTAGAAAGTCTCGCTTAAACCGCGCGTCGGCACCTTGGGGCTGAGCTCGCCTGATGCGTTTTGCAGACGCCTCACGAGCTCTCACTGCATCGGGGTCTGCCTGCCGATACGCGCGCTTTCTCGCCGCTTCCCGTTCTCTGACGTTTTGGAGATCCTCTTCGCGCCGCAGCCGTGCCGCTTCGCGTACGGCAGGGTCCTCGCGCCGTTGCCGTGACGCTTGGGCCTCTCGTTCTCGAACGCTGGGATCTTGGCGGCGTCGTCGCGCAGCCAGACGACACGCTTCGGCCTCCCGCTCTCGTACGGCAGGATCTTGGCGGCGGCGTCGCGCAGCTTCACGGAGCGCTTCTGCCTCGCGGGCTCGCACATCTGCAGCCTTATCCATCGGGCGACTCCGAGCGCGCGCCAACAGCGAACGGATTTTATTACAACGCTCCCCGCCATCTAGTAAACAATCCAAGAACTAAATTAGAGGTAGCCACGCCATCTAGTAAACAATCCAAGCGCATCTTTTCATCATATACAAGTACCGCCATCTAGTAAACAATCCAAGAACTAAACTAGAGGTAGCCACGCCATCTAGTAAACAATCCAAGAACTAAACTAGAGGTGGCTACATACATACGTCGAGGATGGACAGACCCACGCCTTAAGGAGCTTCGCCCCTAAATATTTTTTCTCGA
The DNA here is from genome assembly GCF_048455015.1 of Haemaphysalis longicornis. Taxonomy (NCBI): domain Eukaryota; kingdom Metazoa; phylum Arthropoda; class Arachnida; order Ixodida; family Ixodidae; genus Haemaphysalis; species Haemaphysalis longicornis. The sequence continues at coordinate 15,480,981 of NW_027526225.1, read as the reverse complement.
ACTCTTCACGAGGCACAGGCTCACGTGCGCTCTGCTGGGCTGAGTTTTCTGGTTACGCGTCGCGGTGGCACTAAAAGCTTAAATATATTTTCGGTTAACAACAACAGTGACGTGACGTCTGACGGTAGTTGTTTTCTTCATCTTGAACAACCTCTACATAGGCAGTTACCTTCGTTCCGGCTGACCAGGCCCTATTGCGGGCATGAACGACAGACTCGCATAGACGTCGTGCGGCACGAAGTAGTTTTGTCGCCACGGGTCTGCACTCGACCGCACGCTGGTTGCCGTATTTGGTGCGCCCTTCACGTTGTCCCCTGGAGCAACAGAGTTATAGCAGAGCGGAGAACCGGTCTCGGCAACCCGCCCGCTACACGACCGGGGCACGTGCGCATGCGCACGACCAAGTTCGCCGTCACTGCGCAAGCGCAGTGACGCCGGTCGCTAACCACATCCCGTATCCATATCCAAAACATATCCCGTATATAGGCTCCCACGCGTGACCACGACGCTCGGCGCCATCTATATAGGCTTGTTTAAGCATATCTGTACGTCTCTTTTATACTCAGTTTAAACGCACTGGCACTGTCTGGTTTTGTGGTATAGATGTTCAATTACTCGTTATCACTCTCAGGCATTAACTACGTTCAGATCCGACAGGAGCCTGTTTTTTTCTTGTTTGTTTTACTTAAAACAGTTTTCTTTTTGTCACGCGCGGTATGTATTTATTGAGCGTTATAAACAAAATTTCGGGTGGTTTTATTCCCATTAGGGCAGTTCCAGCTATTTTTTCGTAGTTATTTTGTACTTGTCAGTGGCTTGGTCCTTTTTATGTCGGTTTCGGTTACTTCTCTTGTACATTTTTATACGTTAGAATGAATTTATCCGTAATTAGGTCGGTTTCGGTTCAGCATATTTTATTAACCTGTGTGGTAACCCGTTCTGATATTTTCAACCATTCCGTAGTTGGCTGGGCAATGTCTAGCGGCGGTAAGTGCATGTGCATGATTTTTTTGGGACTGTTTCCCCTGTTTTAGGTGGGTATTGTTTGTTAATATTTCATTTAGGGCACTTTTCACCGGCTTTCGGTAGGTTTTGGCTGTCATACGTGCCCCAAGCAGACGCGGTCCCCTACGGAATATGGTTTGCGAATACGCTACCGGGTGCCGTATCGGCACCAGCCCTCCACTCCGCTATAACTCTCTATTGTAAATATTTATCAGCGTAGTTCAATTTCTTTCCAAACGTTGCCGCCTACCACCAGAGGTCGGCGGACTCACTCATGAGTCCACTCACTCAGACTCATTTCGACTCGAACTCACACGTGATTTGAGTTTGAGTGAGCGCGAGGCTAGTGTAGCATGGTGAGATTGTGCTTGAGTGAGTTTGAGCCTGGCTAGGTTTGAGTACGCCTGAGACCGAGTGAGTTCTGAGTGCATTTTGAGTTTTGAGTACATTTTGAGTTTGAGTACATTTTGAGTTTTGGGTACATTTTGAGTTTGAGTAAATTTTGAGTAGTTAGTACATTTTTAGTTTGAGTGCAGTTTGAGTTTTGAGTACATTTTGAGTTTGAGTACAACTTGAGTACTGAGTACATTTTGAGTTTTGGGTACATTTGGAGTTTGAGTACATTTTGAGTACTGAGGACATTTTGAGTTTGAGTACATTTTTACTACTGAGTACATTTTGAGTTCTGAGTACATTTTGAGTTCTGAGTACAAATGAGTAGCCTAGGAGGCAGATATGGTTCGCGGTTAGAGTTTCATGTGCCGCTCCGGGCCCGCCATTCATGTTAGCTGGAGGTACGGCAGCATTCGCGATGCGCATGATCGGTTGGTAGGGAGGTGGGGGGAGGAGTGTCTGATTTAGCGGCTGCGCGTGTGAATAATAATCGACTGGTGAGGTCATACAAAAGGGTTATAGCACCTTTTCCTCTTGACGGATCCTCTAAGAAGGTGGGAGATGGTGGTGGGAAAGCACACGGCGGCGCTTTCTTGCTGGTTGTTTGCCTGTTTCTGTTAACGGTTTGATTTCCTAGGGTCAAAAAGGAAGAGGTGAGCATCGGGCAGAAGGGGCGGTGGCTGTACCCTCTGCTGTTTCATTTGAGTTTTCAACGGAACTGACTGGGCGACGCCCGTTTAGATCGAATAATGACCGCATTATGAGATAGATTGTGTAAAAAGTTAAACAGATGTCACTAAGACATGTAAGGTATTAAGTTAAAGGTCGCGATTAACGGAATCACGCGAGGTAAATTAAAAAAAAATGCTTCCTGTGTATAGTCCTCAGGCCGTCATAATAAGTCATAATATTGGGTTGAAATTCAAAATGATGCCACGAGGGCGTGTGGGGAATCATATTCAAGGAATCACGTGGGACAAAAATGCGTTATGGTTATATTACGACCTAGTCATGCCTAGTCATAGATTGGGTTAAAATTCAATTTCATAGCGCTAGGACGTGCGGCGTATGAAATAAAGGTCTCTATTAGGGGAGTCACGTCAGACAAATGCAGAAATGCTTCCTGATTATTATCCTATGACATAGTCATAATAGGTCATAAATTAAGCTAAAATTCACTCGGGTGTGCGGGGCATCAAAGTGAAGGTTGCGGTGAGGGAAATCACATGGGAGAAAAATGCGGTATGGCTATACCATGATAGTCATGGTTATTCACTGTTTGGGTTAACATTCAAATTGATGCCACTAAGTGTGTTGAGTATCAAATAATAGTCTCGATGAGGGGAATCACGTAGGACAAATACAAAAATGCTTCCTGGTTATAGTCATGAGACAGTCATGGTGAGTCTTATATCGGGTTAAAATTCGAAGTGACCCCGCACGGGTGTGTAGGGTATCAAACTTGCAATCTTGATTAGGGGAATCACGTGGGACAAATAAAAAAGGCTTCGTGGTTCTAATCATGAGATAGTCATGGTGAGTCGTAGATTGGGTTAAAACTCAAGGTGAGGCCACTAAAGCAAATGAGGTATCAAATTGAAGGTTTCAAGTATGGGAATCAGTGGAGCATATAAATAATTCGTCCTGCTTACAGTCATGAAGGCAATGGTTAGTCAAATTTGATTAAAATTCCAAATGATCCTGCTAGGGTGTGTGGGGTATCAAATTAAATGTCTTGTTGAGGGGAATTGCGTGGGACAAATATAAAAATGATTTCTTGGACATAGTTATGAGATAGTCGTGGTGAGTCATAGATTGAGTGAAAATTTAGAGTGACGCCAATAGGGCTTGTTGGGTATCAAGTTAAAGGTCTCGATGAGGGGAACCGCGTGGGAGAAATATAAAAATGCTTTCTTGGGTATAGTTATGAGATAGTCGTGGTGAGTCATAGATTGAGTGAAAATTTAGAGTGACGCCAATAGGGCTTGTTGGGTATCAAGTTAAAGGTCTCGATGAGGGGAACCGCGTGGAATAAACAAAGAAATGCGTCCTCCTTATCATCATGGCTAGTCAATAATTGGGTTAAAATTCAAAGTAGGGCATGTAGGGTATCAAAATATTGTCTGGGTGAAGGAAGGTTCATCGGATGCAACCGTGGGAAATCATGGCACTGAATAATGACCAGTTATGTAAAAAAGTCTTATTCAGTGCCCGATAGATATAATTGTACTCGTTAATTGTTGGCACACCATCTTGAAAGCGTGGTTGGTTCGGCACATTGCACCACTCAACATCCGTCAACAAGCCTGCGTTCCCATGAAACATCATAGGAACTACTGGGTGCTACGTGCTACGTATACGCTACGTATGCGTGCTACGTATGCTACGTATGCTACGTATGCGTGCTACGTATACGCTAAGGAGTAAGTGGGTTGGCGCAGTCAGAGAATGCCTTCGATCGCGCGCCCGATAGTGCAAATTCCCAAGCATGGCTTGGTGCTTTCGGTGCGCGTACGTGTTGACATTTAATACGCGCTCCCATACCTCACACTGAGTTGGTCGTTAAACAGCGCCATGAAGTACTCCTTTAACTGTGCAGGTCGTAGACGTACATGCTCATAGAAGTAAAATATTTGCGGCTTTATTTCCTGCTACCAAACAGGGGCAACTTATTTGATACACGAAGGTTTCACGGCCGTTTGTTCGCTTAGAAGACGTTTAGCGTTTCAGCGGCGGGTGGGAACCGCCAAGTGCTATTTCCTGACACGGCCGGGCGTTCTTCGCCATTGCGTCACTTTTATTTCGCTTTCGGCTCAACATTTTCGCATACCCGAGCTGCAGCATAGGTGTCCGGATGATTTTGTCGGCTTCCCTTCGATGAGTTGAACAGGACATACCTACAGAGAACAAAAACGTGCGATAGGAATTGAATATGAGGGTGAATAAACAGTGCTCCAGGAAGCAGCGTACGACCGTATGTATTCTGGAGAATTTGCTTGGTTCGAAGTCTTTCCGATTCAGCATGGCGACAGATCCGCGGCGGCACTCAAGGGGCGAAGGAAATTTGTGCAGCGAATAGATTCCGCACAGGCAGACACTTCTTTTGTCGTGGTGCACTTCACACGTTTGTTGCATGAGCCCTTTGCACTAACGCTGATTGTTGGTGCAGCCAACAATGGCGTAATCACGCCCGGACGAGTAGCTCCTGCTCATTGCCAAGTAAAGGCAATGACGGCAACCTGTCCCAATTAAGAGAATAAACATCAATTGGGGATGAAAAGTCGGTTGTCCTGCTTGCACGGTTAAACGTAGCCTTACAGGCAAGCCCCTTCAGGAGAAAGCGCTTGTGGGGTAGCTCGCCGGCTTAGCGGGTTGGGGACAGAATTTACGGGCAAATCTGACAGGTCTAGGACGCTTTGAACGTATCATTTAAAGCCCTGTTTAACTTGGCGCTGCTGATGTATTAAAAAAAAGACACTTACCGATTTTCGATGCCACGTGTACGTCTGATATCCACGCGCGACACGGAGCAACAGCGTTGGAGTGCGACGTCGTCTGCTCGCCCCACGGTCAACAAGAACTGCCCGCCAGGTGGTGCATCGATCGTTAGAAAATAGCAGAGCCGCAAAAAATCCTAGTCTATACAAGTTATAGAAGCGGGGTACAGTGAGCAGGGGTTGGCTGCGGATGTTGACCCATCACGGCATCAAAAAAAGTTTCCCCATTTCCATTTCCATCTTGCCCCTGTGGCTGTTCACCAGCGTTGCTTTGGCGGCTACGCAGGCTTTTTTCCAGACCTTGCGAGCCGCAGGGTGTCGACTAAGTCACGTTTTAAAGAGGGCCTGGTCAACGGCCGCAAGCACGATTGATCCCTCTGAAGCACCAGATGAGGGTTTTTGAATTATAAGGGCCGTGGGTACTTGGTGAAGTAGAACGTTTATTCTCCGACAGAGCCGTCTCCGAACACCGGTCCAGGAACCAACGATGATGATGGTCACTACAGAAGAAGACGAAGTGTTCCTCGAAGTGTTTGATGATGTGGAAGTGAAATAAATGAATTTTCACGCTTCGGTGCTTCGCGCTTACAATATTGCAGTCCTTAAAAAATGAACTCGCCATTATTAAGCAGCGTGTTTTTGCTTTAGCTGCACGTGAACCCCGAAATGGAAACAAATAATTGTACAGCCGCGATCAGCTTACGACACAACTCCGAATTTTTACTTATGAAGTAACTACAAATAATGATCCTAAGATGCGACCATTGCCTGGTTTAAATTTTGCCCTAAAACCCTTCTTTGACACCACAATTCCTTTTGTGCTACCGTTCTAGCATCTGCGATAAATTTTCGCAGTTTACTGTACTCCTAGCTAGTACTGATCAGCGGGATGCCCTTTTTATCTGCCCAACATGATTTTATTAATCGAAACCTTTAATTTGATACCACACACACTCTGCCGGAATTTCTTTGAATTTTAAGCTAATTTACGACTTACCATGACTATCGCATAAGGATAACGAGGAAGCATCTCTTATTTGCCCCAAGTGATTCCCTTATCACGACTTTCAATTTGATGCCCCATACCTCGCTGCGGCATCACTTTGATTTTTGACCCAATTTATGACTCACCATGACTGTCATGATTATAACTAGGAAGCATTTTTTTGTCCCACGCGAATCCCTGCAACGAGATCTTAAATTCGGTGAGGGGGTGCATACTAGCAACATCCCAATGAATTTTGCTATGACATTATTACTACCAGGATGTATTTCTTATTTGTCCAACGTTATTTTCCTAATCGAAACATTTAATTTGAAACCCCATATGCCTACGTGTCATTATATGAAGTCCAACCTTTATTATGACTCACGATAACTAAGTCATGATTATGACCACGAAGCATTTTTTGTTTGTCCTTACTGATCTCTCTCCTCGAGACCTTCAGTTTGATAACCCTCATGCCCTAGCGGCATATAACTTTGGATTTTAACCCAATCTGTCGCTATCCATGACGCCCGTGTTACATGGTTCGCCATTTTCAATATTTGTTTTATATTATTTCTTTTTTTAGTTTTTTAAAGTTTCGTTTGATGAATTATCTACATTTACGCTGTTATAATGATTACAGGTTGAACTTTCGTGATATCTGCATTTTTGTGGAAATGCCGGGTGTTACACGATCCTGTCCGGGAAGGAGAAATAGAGGGCTACTCGGCAAAGAAGGCTATTCATTAAAAAAGCAAAGGCCTATCAATGAACGCCTCGCGCCTCAGAGAATCGCGGGGACAGTTCACTTTTACACAAGGTGTTTTTTTCAGGATGCAGAGTAAGAATGCACGGAACCGTAACTCTAAGCAGCTTCGACGTAAATAAACAGACCAGTGCGCGCACCCCCCCCCCCCCCCCCCAATCTTGTTTGTTTTGCCCCAGGACACCAGCACACCATCGAGTCTGGACGACCTCTGCCATGAACACGAACACAGAGCCTACATCAAGAGTGTGGTATCCAATATATACGTACAAACCAGCGCTAATCATCATGGCCAGCAGGTATAGCTGTATAAATCTGCAACAAAAATTGTTTCCGACCTCACAGGAGTTACGCTGTCATGTCTTACCGAATGTAAGAGTTTGAGCTCACGAATTTGCAGCCGTAATATTTTTACCACACGTGAATTTTAAAACTCTGAATGCTAATGAAATCAGAGTCCATCTGAGCCCGAGTAAATTCCTAGCACGGGAGAGTTGTGAGGCCATTTGAGTTCTGAATTCGTTATGAGTTTTCAGTCCATTTTGAGTAGTGAGTACATTTTGAGTTTTGAGTACATTTTGAGTTTGAGTACATTTTGGGCACTGAGTACATTTTTAGTATGAGTACATTCTGAGTTTTGAGTACATTTGAGTTTGAGTACACTTTGAGTTCTGAGTACATTTTGAGTGTTGAGTACATTTTGAGTACTGAGTACATTTTGAGTTTGAGTACATTTTGAGTTATGAGTACATTTTGAGTTTGAGTACATTCTGAGTTTTGAGTACACTTTGAGTTTGAGCACAATTTGAGTACTGAGTACATTTTGAGTTTTGATTACATTTTGAGTTTGCGTACATTTTTAGTTTGAGTACAGTTTGAGTTGAGTACATTTTGAATTTGAGTATATTTTGAGTTGTGAGTCTGAGTGAGTTCTGAGTTCTGCGCTCACTGTGAGTTTGAGTTTGAGTGAGCGCAAGTATGCTTCTGAGCATTGAGTCTGAGTTTGAGTGTGTGGTGATTCGAAAAAAAATTGTGAGTGAGTTTGAGTGAGCCGCGCCAACTTTGCCGTGGCACGGCCGCTCGATGGAAACTAGGTCCGGCCTGCTCATTCACGCGCCGGCAATGGGCGGCGGCGTGAGAGCGGAGTTGTCAGTTGCCGCCGCTACTTTCGGCGGGGGCGCCACGCATCGGTGACAGCTCCCGCGGCGGTCGCTTCGGGGCGCCTACGGAATACCGACGGTCATCGTTCCTTCAAACGTCGTTCACTCGCGTTGTAACATGCGTATCTGGAAAATAATAACACCACAATTTACGGCAAAGACATGCCTTCAACATCTAAGAATTTCATCTGTTTGACGGCGGTAAGTAATTCTTGCTCGCGGTTTAAAAGGACGAAAGCGATGCAACCGCTCCCGCGACCCAGTTCCCGCGATGTTCGGGAATATGACTGTAGATGTTACAATGCCAATTCGGTTTGAACACTGCAGCCCGTTTGTGCTGGAAAATGAAATTCTGTTAAGCTACCATTCACCATATGCTAATTGAAGGACAATGTTAAAACGGCCGTGTTTTAACATGGCCAAGCACAGGCTCAGCAGTACCAGGGCTGTCTCATGTTTGAATTCAGGCACGGTAATTTTGCCCCGAACTACGTGTCCCCAAATGCGGAGAAATAGTTGGCCACATCACTTAGTAAACCAGTTATTTACTCGTTAAACAGGGACTTAATATGCTGAGATGCGCTGCGAACCTGATTGTTTTGCTAGAGAAACACCTGCGTGCTATCGGTAATGTGTTTGTGGTTTGCTTTCTTCTTTCCGTATTTCGTTTGAATCGTGGTGAATCGTGGTTTGATTTCGCATGTGCGATCGAGTGTCCCGTATGTGTGAAATTTGTTGTGTGAAGTCTGAAAGGCCGCTTGGGTGTGTATTCAAAGATGTAATAAAAACTGCGTGCGAGTGAGAACTTGTGTATTTCTGCGTGATTCTATGTCGTCTAGCATTTGCACTGCTTGTCGTGTTTCATTCAGAACAGCAACGAATTAGCTCAGCTTCCAGTTTTAGTAATCCGTACATGTTAACTTCAGGAGAACAGCAACAAATTAGCTCAGCTTCCAGTGTTAGTAATCCGTACATGTTAACTTCAGGAGAGTGGAACCGGAATAACCCGGGCAAGCAACACGGTTGGAACACGGCCCCTCGATGGGATCCATCGAGCAGCCGTGGTCGGAAGGATTAATGCGGCTTGCACCATCGCGCGTGGGCGACGGGCGAGGTCATGATAGCGAAGCTTACGGTTGCCGCTTGTACTCGCAGTGGGGCGCCACGTATCAGCGCAGACTACGGTTTGGGCGCGAAAAGCAGCAGTGGCGCGAGTGTTGAAGCTCGCGTGAGCGCTTTGAGCTTTTCGTTTCGCATACTTCCGCGCATTGCGCGCTTAATATAACGTACTAGTGTGCTTCAGGCTATGAAATGCCTAAGTACTGCTGCGTGCCGCGCTGCAAGTCGAATTCCTCGAAAACCTCGGACGTCTGCTACCACGAGTTTCCGGCCAAAGAGCAACTCCGTGACGCCTGGCTGCACAACATCTCCCGTCAAGGTATCGACAAGGGCAGCCAATGGAAACCAAGCTCCCGATCAGTCGTTTGCTCGCTGCACTTCAAAGAGGATGACTACAAGGTGGGATTGAAGAGCAAGTTCTTGCTACCAACAGCTGTGCCGACAAGATTCCCGTCGTACCCAACGTACATGCAGCCGGGAAGCCCGAAAAGAAGGAGGGCGCTTGTTCGGCCGCCGCTCGAGGCGTGTGCGCCGTCATCTCAAGCAAGCAATGAAGAGCAAGTGAGCACAATGGTTGCATAAAATTAAACGATTGAACGTTCAATTCTGGACCTAACTGGGAATGAAGAAAGAGATCAACCGCACTTACCGGCAGAGGAAGACACAATCCTGTACGCTCTCACGGACATGCTATCATGCGGCCAACGTAATTTTGAGACTCGAGAATGCCAGACTTGGTTCGATCTGGCAGGCTTTTTCGATAACACCAAGAGAAATGCCCGCCGCCTTAAAATGAAAGAAAACAGACTAAACGAAAAACTACAAAAACTGAAAAAACGCTGCGACGAATTTCGCGAACAAGTGAAGAAGTTCGAGGAGGACCGCGCTGTACAGGCAGTTCGACACAGCAGACAAATTTGTAAGCTCCTTTCAGACACCGTATTCCCACACCTCGCAGACTGTCCGCTGATGTGGTGCGCCATCAACAGGGACCCGTACCACTGTCATGAGCTGTGCGAAATGGTCTTGAAAAAGCTATTGAGGCTGCTTCTTGCCACCTGGGCTGGCGACGTTAATAGCTCTGTGGAGAATTCACTGAAGCTTTCGCGAAAACATTTCTCGCCAAAGGTTTTCCGCTTGTAAAGCTGATGGCCGGTGAGCCATAGGCGAAGAGGACTTACATATTTTCTGACAAACCCAATAAATCCCCCTTTAAATGGTGTATTAAATTTATTCTTGATGTCCCAGCGATTTAATTTCAATTACCTTTCAACTGTATATTACTTTTTGCAACTAGTGTAAATCAAAGAACGACTGCCACAGTTTTACCCCATTCCAACTGCATCCTTTCCGAGTTTTGGTTCCCATGTAAATAGTGCTCTTGTTGCAATTAATCAGTTCATAGTTGCGTTCACCGTGTCCACTTTATTCGTGTGTCCTCCATAATTTTGTGTACCCTGTAACCTAACGCGCAGTCTAACAATATTTTCAAAAGAAATGGGCCAATGGACCCCGAAAGGTATTACGATTATTCCAGTTCCCTTTGAAAACGCAGTTAAATCAAGGTGTGAAAATATCCAGTCACATTTGTCAAACGCGCATTGAGAAATGGGCGTGTACGGCGCAGCATAAAACGTTTACGTAATTTTTACGTACGCGCAAGTTATAACGTCTTTTGTTATAAATAAATGCGGTTGCTCAGACTAGCTTGCCACGCCAAATATTATTCCTGAAAGCCTTGGGAAAGTCTTTAGAAAGAAATCCGCCTGTTGCGCTCGACTTTGTCAATGCGCCACATGATAATGTCGCATGCGGCGCGCTAAAAGGAAAACAAATTTAGCGCTGTGCCTACTTCTGAAATAATAGTTAGTACGTGACGCCTAAATTGTGAGTTTCCCCCTCACGTATCACCGAATATTATTATAAATTATATAGATGCTGACTTCTGCCGTCGGTGCAGTCATGAACAACTTACACCGCATTGAAACCGTGACCGCGGCCGGCAGCCGCCGCTCTTCTTTCACCGATGATTAGCGCCACGACTGACGCTGCGGCGGAAAGGGAAACTAACGCCGTCACCGGCGGAGAGGCGCGTTCGGCAGGCCGGACCTAGTTTCCATCGAGCGGCCGTGGCCGTGGTATGCCTACCACCAGTTATTAGACAAGCCCTTCTGGCTGGAGCATTGTACACAGTAGCGTCTTCGGTAAAAAAACACCGATGCGTCAGCCGCTTGGCGGTGCGGGCCTTGTTCGGACTTGCTGACGTATTCGAAAGGTCCGACCTCATTCGGGTCGTTGTCGTCATGCCGAGCGTCTTGTTGATGCAAGCCTGTTCCCCGCGATCTCGTTTACGATTCTCTGCCCGCGACAGCACTGACGTAGACTCTTCGTTTCGCCTGCCCCCGTAGCGCGCGCGACACCCTTCTGTCACGCGACAAACGCTACGCCGACGACGACACTCCTTCCGACTCGTGTCGTTCGTGGCGCTGGCCTGTACCGGGTTACGTAACGTGACAAACCTCCGCGCAACTCAGCGGGGAACTGGCACGGCACATTGCTTGCTGCACTAAAGCGAAATGTACTTTTGCTAAACAACAGCCGCGCGGTTTTTCTACGAAATGTGATGCAAATGCATGTTTCAGTTCTGGCAACTTTGACGTGGACAGCGTTCGCAGGTATCTGTGTCGGGATGAATTATTCACCAGGAATAGAGGAGGACGTTGTTCAGGCACAAAGTGATGAGGGACTCCGAGAAAAAGCGCAATATGTCACGTCTCTATTAAGCTTATAAGGTCACGTAGGCTGCTTAATCGGTGCCCGGACGCATGGCACAACTCCCGTAGTATCGATGTTTACGGTGACCACTCAACATTGTGGGGCATGACGCTCTTTGCTGAGGACGGAAGTGCGATGCCTAGACCCTGCAACTACGCGTTTTTAGTGCAGGTGGAATGCCGGTACACTCTCGGTGTACACTTGACAAGAGTGTAGAGGGGCATCATTATACTATAATGCCAAGCCGGACCGAAATCATTCCTGTGTTCCTAGACTGTAGGTGCAGCTTCGGTTTCTTCAAAGCCAAATTTGTATGTGACGGGATTTTTGTACCTTAGTTGCCCTTTTCCGATGCTGATTTTTCAGACTCCTTTTAAGCTCAGGCGTTTTCCTCAGTATTGCCTAGTCGCAAAAAAAAAAAAAAACTCCTGTTGATTAGATGCGTGGCTGCTTGATCTCTGGAGTATGTTAACCGTCCCCTTTGCGTCTCAGGATCAGCTGTTGACAGGCATGTTGTGACGAGAAGTAACAGGCAGCGGCGCACACCGCCAGGCGAGACTCCCTGAAGACGAATGAATTGGAGACCGGCGCCTAGCCCTGGGCTTGTCTCCAAGAGAGAGAGAGAGAGAGAGGAACTATTTATTAGAGAAGAAAGGCAAGAGGTTTCCGAGAATTTCAACGGCGACATGCTACTCGGCGGGGGAAAGGATCATGTGGGATAGAAAAGGCAATATAGATAACAGGGCAGAAGAAAGAGGAGAAAAGAAGTGAAAAAAAAACAGACAGCGTGCTGTTTGTATGAACAGTTCGATGAACATCACAGTAGTATTTTGAATCATTTCAGTGACGCTGATCTCGTCCAGGTATTCAAATAACGCCCCTAGTGCTTTGCGTTGAGCTGAAGGAGAGGGCCATGGACCGGGGAGCACTGTTAAGCTAATTGGTCGTGGGCGTAGGTGCTCGACCTCCTTCACCAAGCGGCACCTTGCGAGCATATAAGCGGGGTACTCTTAACAGTACATGATCCACGGTTTCCGATGGGCCGCAGTCATCAGAGAATGAATTGAAGGTTGTACCTCTTCAAGGTCATCCATTAAATATTCGCCATATTTAATGGGTTAGTTACGGGTCCTGTATGGGTCATTAATAGGTCGTTAAATATTCGCCGTATTTAATGGTTCAACTCAGTTGCCCTGTCGCCATTTAAGATGCGTATGAAATTGACGCATGTTTTTCTCGCCAGCCTGCCGTTTGCTCAAGCGTTCTTCGGCTACTTAAGTCTCGTTAAGTGACTTAGAGGCGGAAGCCAGCGATTATCCAAGGTCTCTCCATTGTGTCACCGTGTTTGCGCCTCTTGCTCGCTTTTTCTTCCTCGTCTTTCGATGCGAAGGACTCCTGCAAGCAGACTGACCGCAATTCACCCGGCCGCATCCCCGCAGGCGATATTCCGTGCCGTTTATTTTCTGCACCTCCAATTAGAACAAAAGCGACACAACTTAGGACTGCAATGGCTTCCTGCGCCCTCCGGAGTCGCCAGAAATGTTGCAGCTGTTAATGCATCCTCATTGGCATACAGCCTCTCTGTTCGACCGCTGCGCATTCGTTTAACAAGAAAGGAGGCGGCAGGCCTCGCAGCCTGTATTGCCTGGAGAAAACCGCGGTGCATTTGGACCGACACAAGCCTTCAATATGCATCTCTTCATCTAACTGACACTAAATGCAGCTTCAAGATGCCTCCTGAACTCAGCAAGCGTGAGGAAGCTGTAGCACCTCACCTACGCCTGAACGTGGCATCTATACACAGCATTTACTCTTCGAAATTCCGCAGGTCTCTTCACCACTCGGCTCAACATGCGATGTAACCGAAGACATCGAACACGTCATCTGCATGTCTTCAAAATTCATAGTGCCATGGCGCACCCTCCTAAAATCTCCGTGTATGCCGCACCACGCAGGTCCTGAACCGAGGGCAGATTCGAGCCCTTGGTAGAACCAACGCCAGGCCGTACGGGCCACCAAGGCTGTGTTGGTGTTATTGCGGAGCACTGGCTTGGACCCAGTGTTGTCATCAACTTCAGTGCCAAACTCTGCGTATGTTCTTGAAAATGCGTGTGCATCGCGTCCCTTTTTTATAATTATTGATTTTACTTCACAGACTCTAATGTTTTTGTTCCCTCGTATGGCGTAGCAAGCTGAGCGAAATGGCGAAAACAAAGGAAATCCAACGTCTTCCGATACTCATAGCCACATTTGGCTGTAAACAAATTACAACTCTACACAAGCGACATAAGAATGCTACGCATTAGTGGACAATTATCTGAATTTCTGCAGACCAGGTGCAGCTTTTCGGCTCATGGTAGTCCTTTCAGTAGTGATTACTATGTAGTTATTAAGCGGAATGAAACATATTTTCTCACAAATAATATTGGGGATGAAAGGTTGCTTTGTGCGCAGTTTCAAGTTTAGCACTTTGCGTGACCTACGTCCTGAGCCTTGGAAACTATTCCATGGAAATGCCCGTGGAGTAAATTTTGGCAGCGAATTAAATAACAAATATTCGGAATCATGGACAGTGTTCTACTGTGTTCATGTCCAAGCAAACTTTTTTCTTGCTCTTAGCAAAATATTACTTCCCTGAAATGGTTTTTCTGGGCTCCTGAGAGGTCGGAATTTTGAGCGAGAAAGCTGGGTATGTCTCTATTTTAAAATAACTTCTTAGCCTAATTCCGCGCGATATCTTAGTAAGCAATAGTGGTTTGGTGTCGTGTTTTGGCCAGCTTACAGGTGGGGCGCGACATATCAGCAAGTTCAGTTGACATTCTTCATCGCACCCAAAGTGCCGGGCTTGCGCCTTTCTGGAATGGAACACCGCTCCCTCTGCGTCCACCTGTTCTGCGCACGTGCCGTCACGTTGACCCACTCCGCTCTCTTCCTGTCGCTTAATGTTACACCCATCATCTTTCGTTCCATTGCTCGCTGAGTCGTTCTCAATTTTAAGTTGAACCCTCTTGTGATCCTCCAAGTTTCTGCCCCGTAGGTGAGTACCGGTAAGATGCAGCTGTCGTGCACTTTCTTCATTAAATACAATGACACGCTGCCATTCATTATATGAGTATGCCTGCCGAATGCACTCCACCCCATTCTTATCCTACTAATTGTCTCTGCCTCGTGGTTGGTATCGGTGGTCACAACTTGGCCTAAGTAAATATATTTGCCTACCACTTCCACGGCCCCGCCACCTGTCTCAAACTGCTGTGCTATCCCGAGGTTGCTGATCATTACTTTGGATTTGCGCATATTAATTTCCAGGCCCAAGATACAGGGCGCAAAGCATGCTTTGCTTGAAGATGCTCATAGTGAGGGTCAGAAGAGGATTGTGATATTGCCTGTAGTCAGAGGGCGATGCGCTAGCGGGGCTCCCTGTGCACACAAAAGGATCACCCGGACCTCTTTCAAGGATGAAAGGGCCTCAAGTCACGCCCGGGACGATGTGAGTTTGACGATATGAGTTTATATCCGCAAGATAGGTTAGAACACAATTGTAATTGAACATTGGTTCATCTCCTGGGGAAAATGAAGGGTATTGTGAAATGTTGTATGTGTAGATTTTAGGAAAGTGTCGTTTTCTCGCGGCATTGCAGGATCTGCACTGAATAATACATGGAGCACGGAAAGCCATTCCCCACAAATGTCACAAACTGGTGGGAACCTGCCATTCAAAAGATATGCGTGGGTGGCATGAGTGTGGCCTATTCGCCATCTGCATATGGACATTTCTGTGAACCTATCGTGTTTATCAATGAGGTATTTACATATGTGTGGCTGTATTGTGTCTAGTTTGTTATGGGATTCTTTGTTCCAGTCCTGCTGCCGTCATTCTCGAAGTCTATGTAGTATAGCAGGCTTCATGTTCACGGCACCAGAGGCTCATCCATGCCAGCATGAATAGCAGCCACCGCAGCATATTGGTCGGCAATTTCGTTTCCACAAACGCTGCTGTGCCGCGGCACCTAGCACACCACCATCATCATATCCGAAGCATAAGCTGACGTTATATCTTCAATGAGTCGGTTTCAAACAGGATTTTAAAGGAGAGCTTTCCACCTCTACCAGCAAGCGGCGCTTTCGTGGCGTGAGGGACAAGAAACTGCCAACGCGGCTGCACAGGGAAAGCCGGTTTTCCCTCACGGAGCCCAGTGCAGAAGGCGCGACGAATTTACCCAGCGTTCCCCTCGCGCTCACGCCGGCGGGCGCATCGGCGTGACCCGGCTTTGTCGTCTGTTTAGCGACGGTTGTTTTGGACCCCCCTTTTGGCGCAGCTTCGCGTCCATTGCGCGCTTCCTTCGCACGGCTTGATTAACTTGTTCGACAGCTCCCTCTGGATAACCCAGAACCGCAGAATTAAGTGGTCGCACGGCAAAGATACGTTAAGAATTGGTTTGAAGAGCGGGAAAACAAAATGTAGAGAACACATACAGGCAACTGAGAGCTAGATTAACCATACATTTTTCGCACTGCTTGCCAAGAATGGGACTCCGTTTTCTAAATTGATGAGTACCTATTCGGTTGTATTCTAAGAAGTATTACACAAGCCAGAAGAAGCAACTGGTCCTGGTAATTAGCGGTTATAAAAGTTCCCTCAGCTTTCTCATAATTCCCAAACTTACTAAACTAACTAATTTAAATCGGTATAAATGGGAACCACTAAGCTCACATGCCGGATTGTTTCGGTGTCTACGCTTGTGTCGCGCAGTGGTGTAGCTCCGAGCTAGCACATCAGAATGGCTAGGTTCTGCTGTCTCACCATTCGAAAGACGCTCATTTCGGTTGTCTTTCTGCGAACGCACGGCCGGGCTACGGCGGCGGCGTCCGCCGCTTTATCCCGGCCGTGGCCGATGCTGCGGCGTTCGGGACGCGGCCACCGCGAATTTCAAATAACGGCTGGCAGAATCTCTCGTTTCACTCTTTTTAGAGCCACGTGAATTCAAGTGACATCGCATGGGCAATGGTTGTGGGTGTCGTTTAAAGCTTTGCTTCCCAACTGCCTTCACTGCGTGGATTGGAGTCATTTGTTAAAACCGGAATGGCAACACCATTCAGAATAATATTGGGATCTGGCCTTACGCCCCGCTGTAAACGTGGTTGGAAAGCAAACCTTTAAACGACACCCACAACAATTTCCCATGCGACTTCACTTGAATCCACACACGTGGCTCTACAAAGAGTGAAACGAGAGATTCTGCCAGCCGTTACTTGAAATTCGCGGTGGCGGCGTCCCGAACGCCGCAACATCGGCCACGGCCGGGATAGAGGGGTGGACGCCGCCACCGTAGTCCGGCCGTGCGTTCGCAGAAAGACAACCGAAAGGAGCGTCTTTCGAATGGTGAGACAGCAGAACCTAGCCATCCTGATGTGCTAGCTCGGGGCGACACCACTGCGCGACACAAGCGTAGACACCGAAACAATCCGGCATGTGAGCTTAGTGGTTCCCATTTATATCGATTTAAACTAGTTAGTTTAGTAAGCTTGAGAATTGCGAGAAAGCTTGGCGAACTTTTATAATCGTAATTTATCAGGACCAGCTGCCCCTTCCGCCTTTTGTAAAACCTCTTAACCCTTACAAAAATGGTTATTGAGATTGAATTGAAAGTCAATTGACTTTACTCAGTACAATGTGTTGACAGTCAATTGACTTTGAATAGAAATTTTGTATTGATTTCTCGTTGAAAATTGGCCGCCGTGTTTCAATTCAAACTCAACGCTGTTTCAATTGAAAGTCTATTGACTATAGTCAACATGTCTGTTGATTTCCAATTGAGTTTCTGTTGACTCTCAGTACACTTTTCCTGTTGAGTTCCTATTGTGATGTATCAATTGAAAGTCTATTGAGAAAAGTCAGTGGAGTTCCAGTTGAGTCTGTGTTGACTATCTATTGATTCTCCTGTTGAGTTCCTGTTGAGAAATGTCAAATGAAAACCTATTGAGCATATTCAAGACAGCCCGTTTGATTTCATTTTAGTCTTTTATCAAGTTATTTCAACAATGCCTCGTAAAGTTCAGTTGACTGTACTAAATATATAGTGAGTCTGCTTCAATAATGCAAAAAATCAAGGTGTGCATTGAGCAGGTGAAATAGTGAGGTGTTTCATGGCAACGCTTGCTTTATTGCTCACGAAAGCAGCACGGAAGGACTGGAGCCTTGCAGGGTCCACTTGGCTACTTGACTGTGTAGCCTGCAAAATACAAGAAACAGACTTGTTTGTTTCCACCAGTATAGTACGAAATGATTGCGTCCCTTCTTATTAAGCATGCTGGTCTAAGTAGCTTCCTATTTTATATGTTAGATGGTTTGTATTTTTGGAAAGCAAGGCAAGGAGACAGCAGTTCAACAAATGTATAAGCTTGTTTCAGGTTTTAATGCATCAAGGCAAACTAACCACATCAATTAATTCTACAATGGGTAAGGAGTGGAACGCCTTTACTTGAATGCCTTCCGCATTAAAGCACCTGAAATCTAGAGGAACGACTAAGCCCGCAGGGAGCCACAAAATCACTCGCATGTGTTAGTTATCGTGTATTCCACATCTTTGAGGCCCAAAAGAAATCCACTTAGGCCTATCAAGACTGGGTGAGCCACTACGAAACCTGTCCAAAAGCATACCTGTGAACCTGTGGATTTGGTTTTGTGAAATTTCAGTGCTGGAAATGTCAAAACAAAATTACATAACTGTCAACTTGCATGAGCTGGTTTACAAAACTGTAGCCTTGATTAAAAAAAAACTAGTGTCAGATGGTACTGTAAACTAAAGTTACTACAACAGGCAATCATTGCAAATGGCTTTATGAATGAATGAGCGCATAATACTTTGTGCTTACCGACTAGTGGAAAAAAATTACATGAACAGTGAAAGAAAAAAAAAACTTGCCAGAAAGAACGTGACAGAAAAAAATATGTGAGTTGAATTTCGCAGTCTTTCACACTCTTGTAACGCTGAAGTATGGTGTGTGCCTTGCAGTACGTATAACAAACAAGTAGCACTAAGTAGCAGCTTGAAGGGATCATATGAGATATGGGTATATCGACATTTTTGCCTTAATTGTAACAATGCCAGTTCACACACAACGAGAACACGAAACAATATTGTTTGGTGAGAGGAAAAAACAGCAGAGGTGCTGTAAATGAGAAAAAATGTAAAAGATTTTTTTTCCCCTTTGCTTGGCGAGATTTTCTATACAGCAGCAGCACTAAAACAGTACAGTGATACCGTACCGACCAATCATTTGGGTAATTCCTAAAGGCAGAACATTTGTCACAACAGATCGACTACGCCCTCGCGCAATGCCGGTGTAGCCTCAGTCAGTGGCACGTCTGATGCTACGTTCAGCCAAAATGTTATTCAGTGATTTTGCTATTACTCACACCACATTCAGCCCAACTTATTCAAAACTGCTCCGAGAAAGGCAATCAGCAGGCTGTGATTATAAGCAATGGCAAATTTCAATTTATGCTAGCAAGTCGAGCAAGTGCTTAGTCAAAAGCGGTATTGATCAGTTTGAAAGTTTGACGCCTGTACATGTTCTCGCGCAAGCTGCCTAGCACCTGAGACAAAAATTGGAAAATGAGAAATTCCCAGAAAGATACGTGAAGAGAATTGGCACTTTGTGGTAAAAGACTAATATACAACAGTGTGCAGTCTGTTTCCAACTACTCCTTACGCAGCACATTTTTTTCTTCATTGGTTTTAAAACCAAAGTGCCTGCTTGCTTTTAGGGTGTCAAGGTAACACATCAGCCTTGTGTAAAGATGCTTTGGGTTCAAACCCTAGCTTCTGCGGATACACAGCCTCTATTTCCCAAAAGTAATAAATGAATTTGTTATATTCTTGGGCATTATTTCTTTAGCTGGAATGAAGTACGTTTTAGGCCACGTTTGTCACCTGAGTCACTGCTCTGCACTCAGGGAACGCTCTTTCTCCAAACAATCGTTCAAATTAGGAAGCAAATATATTGCCGGCAGCCAGAACTTTAGCTTGTAAGTATATTTTACCGCCATGTCTCTTAACTGGTTGAACACACTATACTGTTTGTGACTGGTAGATCTGCCTGTCAACCTAGCGCTGTCAGGTGTGTTTGCATAGCGCAGTATTCGTGCGTCTGTTATTGATCCGACAGGCACTTGTTCGATTCGACCTCCTTCATTTTTTTTTCATTTTCGTTAACTTCGTTCGTCAAACATTTTATTTACCTTAATCATGGTGTTCTTTCTTTTTTTAGGACACTTCGTACCAGGCAATACAGGTCTGGTGCTCCGTTCTGTAGCAGCACTGCGTCTAGAATTTTATTCATTCGTCACTTGCCTTCAAAGGTTTTGTTAGACCTTTAGCTTAAGATACATACAAATATATTACACGCGAAAGCAATACAGCAGCGCGGAAGACAGTAAAACTACCGATTGATGTCAAAATGTGTGCCGGCACAATACCCCCTTCAATTTGTTACACTTACGTACGGTACTTTTGAAAAGCTGAAGCGAAATCGTACCCTATAGGTCAATCTCGAGACGGCATGCGTAAAAACACTGTTTATATAGCGACAAATAACCAAGTCGTGAGTATAGCCATTCAGGTAGGTCTGCACAACGTTAGTCATGAAGAAATGTACAGGAGCGCTCGGAAAGAATGAACTTACCTTGTAACAACGTCGCTCCCAGCGGGGCTCCCAGCGTGGTGAATTTGACGGATTCCAAAGCGTGGCTAACAGGGATGGTAACACCTCACTTCGCAAGCTTCTTCACCGTACGATCACAGCGCACAAACACAACACGACACACAAAGGATGTTCACCGGCGGTAGAAGAGCGCATACGATGGCTTTTCCTTCAATAAATTCGATGTATCGCCAGCTGCACTGCAATGTCTGACCTTCGATGCTGGTTGAAAAGATTCGCACACGGCACATAAATCGCCAACAACACGAGCAAAGCTGTAAATTTTCACAGAACAGTGAGAAAGACCGCACCACGTTGTCGCCCGCACATCCGGGATGGCGAACAAGCGACATTGGCTTGGTTTCGAGTCGGTTTGCGATGGCTATGCCACAGCTACGCATTCTTGTGAAAACTGAGCGTGAAAACATTGACACGAGATATAAAAAAAACCTACGGCGGCTTGTGAGTCCTAAGTTAATATTTACAATAATTTTTTATAGAATTATTACCAACCCCTCTAGCAGCAGTAATATTATATTGCAGATAACCGAACTCCGCCGAGGTCTCGATGTTGGCTGTCAGCGCCACTGGCGGCAGTGGCAACGCCGCGTACTAGACATTCATGACCACGGCCGGACGGCCGGGCTGGAGGAGCGGCGGGCGCGCACTTTCAAATGAAGTGTGCGCGCTCGCCGCTCCTCCAGTCCGGCCGTGTCGTGACAGCGCGGTCACTTTAGCTTAGCATAGGAGGGTGCCAGAGGAACCAAAAGAACTGGTTATCGCCGGGTGTGGAGGTGGATGGCACGTCTTTTGTGTCCGGGCGCCCGCTTCGGCGAACTGCAGCAGGAGAGAGGACCGAAGAATTCTGGAAAGTCCAATCTTTGAAAACAGCTTCAAAGTAGGGTATTTGCGAGGCGCTTGTGTTTGAGAAACGTAGTCCGCGGACGTGTTGACATCTTTTAAAGACATGCTTTCGTTAGCGCGAGAGCGGTTCGGAGTGTAACAAGCGGCACGCCAGCCCACTAATTTGTTCGGTTTCTCTCTCTCTCTTTTTTTTTTGTAGTGGCGTGAAGCAGTGTCAGGCTCGTTCTTTCTTTTTGTGACCTTGTGCAGTAAAGATGAGTTGTTAATCAGCGCGTCAGTTTGTCTTTCTTCATTTTTTTCTTCGTTTGTTCGTTCAGTTCGTGTGAGCGGCGGCGCCTTGGACTGGCGTACGGAGTTCTTTTGCAGTGAAAGAACTGTTTTCACCTGTTTTAATAGAGCGTAGATTCTCTACATTCCACATTGCTGTAATACTGTTGTTATCATAGACAGTTCACGGTATCCTCAAGGAAAGTTATGTATGACGGGGAATAGAACTCGCGTCCTTGGGCTCACACCACGGCGGGGTGCGCGAATGATAACTGGAGTAATGAAGTTCACGAGTGATCGACGATGAGGCCAAGCCTGCGTTCGCTTGATTTGAACGCTTGTTTTAAAAGTTCGCTGTGTACAAAAATTTAATTGTTCTTTTTTCGACGTGTAGGGATTTACACCAAAGTTTTGCTGTTTTTTTTTTCTGAGTATTTATAGGCACAATATCGTCACTGGAATATTCTTGTGCGTTTGGCTTTGTGAGCTACGTATTCATTTCTGCAAAACAGCGCTGTTAGTATCGTGCCTCCACAGAAAAACACTGAATCATCGCACTAGGATGCGATGTCACATATGCCTTTTGTAGATGTAGCAGATGAAATCGCGTTTTAAATGTACCTCCTCCCCACCTCCCCTCCCCGGAACACAAGGTATCACAGCATTGTATGTGTGAAAAGAGGTAGGGGAAGTGACGACTTTTTTTTTGTCCCCAGAACTGGGACCCGAGATGTGTAGCCGCCCCCCCCCCCCCCCCCCCTTTCCGTTTTTTCCCGGCCGAGATATGCATGCTTCATGATTCCGCTCCAACTTTCCCGGAAGACTGACTTCGAATATGTCCACTGCCGCTAAAGCGGAAGCTTAGCAGTAGTGGAGGTTGCAAATGTCAATGCGTGCTAAGGTATAAAGAAGAAAATCCGCTGCTATAGCAAGGAAACGATTCCGCGGGAGTCACGTGCCAGAAGAGATGACTCACTAGAGTTTTGTCAAAGTTTAGTTGCTCCATTGTTTTGTGCAAAGCATGTTGCGGCAGTATTTGAGGAAATGCAGTCAAAAATTGTCCAATATAGTTGATTTCCCACTTAGCAGGTATAATTATTATTTGGGCGAAGATGCTGCTGGTAAAGGCTTCTGGCCTAAGGAGTTTTATCAGCTTTGAAAATTAAGCTCGAACCATAAAACATGGACAAAAAGAAGGACACAGGTATAATTTCCAACAACGTATGTTCACCAACTAGCTCGACTCTCAATTTTACTTGATTTTTGTCAGTAGAAACTCTATTGAGTTTCAATTAAACGAAGTCATTTGATATTCTGTTGAGTTTTGTCTATTGAAACCTTGTTGACTTTTTATTGACTGCACTCAATAGAAATGTCAATGTAGAATAAAAATACATAAAAGTCACCTAGTAGTCCTATTTATGTAGACGCAGTGGGCAGCGCTGAAAAAAATAGCCCTTCAAAGTGTATGTTTCAGCCTGATGAGTTTTGTCAATTGGTTCTCCAAAGAGTTTCAATAGACTGGTGTTAAATGGTTTTGTATTGCGTTTTCTCAATACAAATCCTTTTGAGTTTCTACTGACACATCTCAATAGCCAATTGAGTTTGAATTCGGTTTCTTTTGACTCAATAAAAACTCAACTGGAACTGAATTGAAACTCAAAATCCATTTTTGTAAGGGAAAACGCAATCGAATTGCTATTGATAAATTTAGAAAACTGAGTCCTATTAGTGGCAAGCAGTGCACAAAAGGTAGCGTTTCTCTAGCTGCCAGTTGTCTGGATGTGGTCTCTACATTTTGTTTTCCCACCCTTCAAACCAATCCTTAACGTATCTTTGCCGTACGACCACTTCACTCCTTCGTGCCCGGGTTACCCCCTCCGATTCCCGCCGCCGCCTCCGCTGTGTTGGGAGTTTATTGTCCTGAGCGCCGGGAAAGAACCGTTGGCTGGTAAGGTAGCAAGCTTTGCTCTAAAACAGGGTGGTTTTAAGGGTGTCTGCATGCAGGTGTTGATGACCCGGTGCTGATGACTTACACAGCGTCAAAGCAACTTTAAGCTCAAGGAGGGAAAATGGTCAATTGTAGGAGTCTTGTGACGATTGCTTTATGTTCCTAATGAAATTGCGCTCGGAAGCCGTTTATACCTAATAAACGAGTCTGTATATTGTGGAGGGCTTGATACAAGTTCCAAGTGTTTAGTCAGTGTGTTTGCCTGGTCTTCTAATGTTCCAGTAGTGCTGTTCACAGGGGGTAGGTGGGTTCTTTTGTGTCCTTTTAATTTTCTCATTTGGTTCGAGACTTTGCTTGTGTCTGTGTAAGAATTTATTTACGATACAAAAGACCTCCAGCTGTTTTTTTTTTGCCCCTCGGCGAATAAGCTTTCCAACTTCCTTAGTATGCTTAAAAGCAATGAGGTTCTGTGGAGTGGTGTACTTGAGAAGGCTACCTCAGGGCTTCTTTGGTGCTGTACGTGCGTCTAGACACTCTCCATTCCACCAGGGCCTACTGGGTTTCTGTAGATTGCCAGAGGTCTGAGGGATAGAACTCCTATAAGCATAAAAAATGTGTGTGGTAAAGGTGCTTCAAGCTCCGTCGATCTGTAATTTCTGCATACATGTAGGATTGCTGTGACTTTTGCTTTAAAACCACATAGTCTGCGCGAGTTTTGTTAAACCTTTTATGGTTCATGGAAATGTGGGATAATTTATCTAAGCCCTTCAGAGTGACAAAGGAGTGGTCGCTCCCATAGGGGTTGGAGTCCACGTTCCACTTGAAGAAAGGAAAAAAAAAACGACCTGACCAATTGCTAAATCAATGTGTGAGTAGGTGTTGTGGGTTGTGCTATAGAACTTGGTTTCTTTCCATTAACAAGACAGGCGCCGTACGACAGTAAAAATCTCTCAATGAGCGGCCGCGGGCGTCTTCGCGTTCAGAGCCGCAAAGTTTACTATGGGCATTAAAGTCGCCCACCAATATTGATGGGTCCGGTATGTGATTAATACAACATTGGAATTGAGAACCCGATAGGACAAAATCTGGAGAATGTATATATTGAACCTATGTTATTAATCTGTTGGAGCAAACTAGACGAACAGCAACCACTTCAAGGGCTATTGTCAAAGCAACAAGTTATTATACATTATTGCGGTAACACCAGACGAATGAGGACAGTTGTCCCCATCTTTATAAAGTTTGTTTTGAATTGAAGTGTGTTTCCTGGAGATATAGGATGGCTAATTAGTTTCTATGAAGAATTTAAAATATATCGTCTTTTGTATTGTCATAAGTGCTTAACGATAAAATGCAGCAAACACGTTTCTACGTGTGTGAGTGGTTTCATCTAGGTCACTGAGTCTTTATTAGGGTTAGTGATACGCGGAGCTGGTTTCTTCCCACCGCCCATGTTGCCGCGCTTCTGGTTTGGTTTAAAAGCTGACCGAGCTGACGTGGGCGTTACGTCCCACGTCAGCCTGGTGGCAAAGGGGTCGATGCCGGATGTGGCTCCCTTTGCCGGGCACCTTTGAGGGTGCCAATCAAGTTTGTCGTGGGTGGCAGTGGAGGCTGCAGCGACAGTGTGGGTGTGGAAGTTGAGGCAGAGCCCTCCACTTCCATGCTTACTGTGTCCACGGGGAGCAGCGCCGTAGGAGCAGAAGGCAAGTCATCTACACCAACGGCGTTCTTTGGCACCTCAGCTGCTGTGGAGTCCACAGGCTGTGGGGCAACGCTCTGGGCAGCCGAAGCCATCCATTCCAGTGGGGGGAAGGGATGGCTTCGGCTACCAAAACCTGACGCCGTCCTGCCCCCCGCCGAGCAACTTCAGCGTAGTTTCCTGAGGGAAGCATTGAATGCCGTTTCCGAGCTTCGGGATACAAGTTTTGCGTAACTTTAATGTTGAAAATTTTTTTGTCGTGCTTCAATTTTACGCAGAAATGAAGAATACTCAGCGTGGGGCCCACCACAGTTATAACACCTGAATTGCGTGGTGTTGCACTCGCCTGTCTGGGGGTCACGATTTGAGCATTTCGCACAAGTCTCTTGCCCTCGGCAGTTGTTGATATTATGCCCATACCTTTGACATTTGAAGCAACGTCGCGGGTTTGGGATGTACTGTCTTGTCTTACGATTAAAGAAGCCTGCTTTGACTGATTCTGGGAGCGTACTGCGATGAAAAATTAGGATGATATGTTTAGTTTTGATTTCATTTCTATTCCGTCTTATAGTGATGCGTCTTACCGCAGTCACGCCTTGCTTGCGGAAACCGTCAAGAATATCCGCTTGCTTCCTTTATCAGTTAAGTTTCTGAGATGACATCGTGGCAGCTGTTTAGGGTTCGGTAAGGTGTTAGAGTAATTTGTATGACACCTATGTCTGCTTGAGAAGATTAGTAGACTGTTCCTTACTTCTAACTTCAATAACTTCAATAACCCAACTTTCAATAAACTTCGCGATTAGGAAAACAGTTCTCGAGGTTAGTGAGGTTGCTCTGTCGACGGTCTGCATGTCTTAGAAACGGGGAAAGTCGTCAGGGTTTGTGAAGACAAGGTTGTACAGAGGTTTGAAGATTGCTTCGGTGCGGGCCTTTTCGGGGCCCGATTATTTGGAAAAGGAGATTTGAAAAATACCACACAGCAAGGTATGAACGAGGGTAGGGGGTATTAAGTTCATTGAGGTTACCCTCATGATCAGCAAGGTCCCAGAGCCCCCTGATAAACAGACAGGGAACCCGTCCGCTGGAGTTTGACCAAGGCTCCAACGGCCACCGTTCGCGGCTTCTAACCTTTCACCTTTGATCTTCTCGCCACGGTGAGTAACGGCTTAAGTATGGGAGCTCGGGGTACGTGGTGTCGCCACTCACCGTCACCAAGATTACTCCAGGTGCCCCGTGCGGGGAAAGAGGATGCCATCGGCACTCGGTGTTCCCAGGTGGTCTACCTCCCAAGTGCTGACAGAGCCCAATGCTGGTTACCTTCGGTATTAGGGCGAGAACCGACCTACCACACCCAGTATTAAGGCGAAGCTTTCAATGCCTCACTAATGGCGTTCCGTGTCACGCACAATGCACTGCAGAAAAGCCAACTTTGCCCAATGAGTTTCGCCAAGCGGTGATGATAATGATGATAAGCAAATGCAGACGAAGCACCTCAAGGAAGGAAAAACAAAACAAAAACAAAAACAAAAACAAAAACAACGCATCCCGTTGTCGGAATCGAACCTAGGTCCATCGCGTTACGAAGGTGACGTAGGTCCGATTGCTCCATTCGGACACGGTTGAAGCAAGCTTGCTTAATAACCATCTTTCTTTTAAGAAAGGGACCCGCCGTGGTGGCTCAGTGGCTAAGGCGGTCTGCTGCTGAGCACGAGGTCGCGGGTTCGATTCCCGGCCGCGGCGGCCGCCTTTCTGATGGAGGCGTGAAGCAAAAACGCCCGTGTGTACGAGATTTCGGCGCACGTTAAAGATCCCCAGGTGGTCAAACTTCAGCCGGAGCCCTCCACTACGGCGCGCTTCATCGCCTGCGTTGCGTCGGCGCATTAAACCGTACAATTCATTAACTAATTAATTAATCGTTTAAGAAAGAGATTTTGATTTTCTTTGTCGTAATCCTTGAGCATCGCTTGCTTCGGAGAGGTGGTGCGAAGGGTGATGAGTTCACTCTGCTTATAGCTACGCCAGTAAGAGGCGTTGGTTCCGTACAACGCAGGTTTCGAAACAAAGAGCAAATACGCGACGCTGATGCACCACAACTCATAGGGTTCAAAAGCAAAAGGACATTCAAGCCTTCTTTCTGTTGTGGTTGGCTTTGCCTGAAGACATTGCATTTCTCGCTTGCCACTTGCGAGCATTGTTTGGAAGAGTGTTTTTAACTCGCGGAGAGGTGGATATTATATTATTGCACATACATACTCAGAGAATGCGCGTATGCCGGCATGAATTATGGTAACAAAAAAATGGATTTTGTATTCTAGAATAGCCTTTTGTTTTTAGCCATGCGCAGTTCTTTTACCCGGCTTTTAAACAGTGCAGATGTTTGTTCAGGCCAGTGTTACGGCTTGAGGACAATAGACAACAAAATATTCTGAAACTCAGAGGCTGTGTTTGAACAGGGTCCCGGCGCCATAAACCGCCTCATCCAGAAAGCAATCATATTCTCAACCGCACCCGATATTTTTCCGTTTTCACCAAAGAAAAACTACTTGGGAATGGCAGAGCCTTCGTTTATTATTAGATTTGTGTCTCCAATAAGCTTCTATCTGCACATTTGTCGTATAGGTATTGTTTAATATTGTAACAGGAATTGGATTAGTCATTAAATATTTATCCAGACATAGGGTAGTATTTAGAGTTAATTGTCTACTGATCGCCTTGAGCTTAAACGCGCCCGTGGACGTGCCCGGGTGCTCAAAAGAGAAGGAGTAATTCTCTTCAGTTAAACAAAGTTGATACCAAATTTGTCAAGGATTTGTTTTCAGGCCTGGAAACGGTGCATAACAAAAAATTGGCACAGTTTGCACTAGTGGCGAAAGTCTGGAGAAATAGCAGGGCTGGCGGCCCCTCTTCCTTCGTCGGAGACCCGGCTGTTGCACTTTACATTGATTTCCGAACTTGCCGCTGAAAGTTATCTAACACTAACAGACCCCGATAGCTTCGTCCGCAGGTTTTCCCATCTCTCCAAAAGTGGACCGGGTCAGCACGCGCTAGGCCAGCGACCAGCGGGATTGTAATTGTGGCCGATGTGAGTTCTGTGCCATGGCTTTCGGAAGGCGTATTTTTGTTGAGGTGTCGATGTGCCTTTGTGGAGGCCCATTACGTAAGGTGACTTTCCTTCAGTGCGTTTTGGGCGTAACGATTTGGATTTTTGGCTTTGACTTTATTCTTTGAAGACATTAACCCTAAAGTCGAGAAGGCTTCGCATTTCAACTATCTTTCACTGCATCCACGATAATCATCAGCGTCAGAGAGAGTTGGCATTTCTTCAGTGCGTTTCGGGGTAACGTCGCCATCTGTGAGGCGAAGAAAGCGTTTCTTTAAAAAAAAAAAGTCGCAACAAAGTACTCCGGCTTTTCAGTCATCTGTTTCGATTGCCATTGTTCAGGTAACCTGCACACGTACAATTTCTGTGCTTATTATCAACTTATTCTAGCCTTCAGCTAGTGTCCTAACAACATGAGTTTAAAAAGCCGGCTAGTTATGGTAGCAATTGTTGCGATGGAAATTCCACGCACAGCAGCTGCCTCGGCGTACTCTAGATAGCATTGCACTATTTCGCGGTCGTCCTCAACGTATTTACACATGCATAAACAAAGCACGTTTGCGGCCCTGCGCCGCCACCGTGCAGAGAAACAAATGCCAATTTGTAAGGAGGTGAATGCCATGCAACCGAAAGCAAACATCCATGCGGACCTCCCAATTTCAGCGCATGTTAGAGATCCCCAGGTGGTCAAAATTAATCCGGAGCTGTCCACTACGGTGCGCCTCATCACCTGTGTTGAGTAGGCGCGTTAAACCTCCTAACCGAATTAAATCAACTTTAGATAAAGGCTAGGCACTTTAAATACTTGCAAATAACTTCGTTAATATGCTAGCAAGGACTGGTTACCCTTACGTGCTGCTAATTGATTGGTAGCTGCGTGGTAAAAGGTTCCAGACGCTTGGTACATTTTAAGAAAATGCAAACCATTTTTCTATGCCTTGAACCACAAACACAGGCGATTTTATGCACAAAGCTGCAGCTATGCTCAATGGAATTGTAGCAGACGATAGCGCCCCGAGTCTAACGCTGATGGCGGGATACAGGGGGCGCCACTCAAAGATCTCATCGTCTATAGTGTACAGTGCCTGCAGCGTTCTTCAAGCTTTTTGTGTGCATATATTTAGGTACAAGATGCACGGTGCTTATAGAGAGGAGTACAGGGCGGCTGGTAGCCGTTAGAAGAAACTCATTTGCCCTATATTGCTGCACGGTGCTCCATTAGGGTTTGATGAGTCTTGAAAACTCCATCGGTCGATACGTGTTTTTAAAGATCGTGTACACAAGAGCGTATGTCAAGATCCCTGAGCGCTGCTATGGAATTATTTAATACAACAATAGCTCGCTCGAAGCGAAACCAACCCAACTTTGTTCCTGTTATCGTGATGCAGTTTGACAAGAAAAACGAAAAAAAAAAGAAAACAGGCTTACGAGCCCCTGTGTAGTTTTAGACAACAACAAAAAACGCCTTTCGCGTGTAGTGGATACCAACCATATGCAAAAATCAATTTGCAGTAGCTGGCTTTCGAAACGAAGTTACCTGGTGCCCTTGATGTTCCGAGCCATACCCTAAACCAATAAGGCATTGATCGAAAGTACATGTGTGGCGGGTAAGCTTGATGGAGGGCCGAATATTGACGAGATTACGTTTCTAGACAGCAACGATTAGGCAGCGGTAATTTAAAAAGCCTTCCTCTAAGTGGTATACAAGATTGAAGGCGCGGTTTCAGATACTTGGCGACATTTTTGAGACCACCCATTAGTGTATCGAACTTTCCTCGCCTATTGTACTCGGAAATTGCGCTTGAAAAGCTCTGGCTGTGATATGATATTGACAAATTCTGGTCGTGTTTCGCCTTAAAACGGAAGCAACGCATCACGTTATGTTATGGCGATGTTGCTATTGAACCTGCAGGAATAATCCTGGTGTCGAACAGTGGCACAACCGGGGTCATTGGCTAGAATTGTTGTTCATTTGTCCCAAGTTTGAAATTGGAAAGGGAAGAAGCGCTGGAGGCGACCTTGATTTGTCAGTCGTAAAATCAGCCAGAAGCTTAACATAGGTGCAGCTGTAAAGACAAAGAAATAAAAATTAGTGAGTAGGCAACAGGGGAACACATTCAATGAACAGATGAATATAAACAGCAGTTTTAAATTTTGTTGTTTTCACTGCAGGAGTGAATCGATGATTTAGAACTCCAGTGCCCTGGTGGGTAAGGAGAGGAGGCCGGAGTGGGGGCGTGATCGAAGGGAAGTCACGGTTAGAGTTTATGCGGTCCGTGCATGGTTCTTGAGGTGTCAAATGACTTGAATTGGCAAGGATGATTTCGTTGTAGATGGTTTGAGGAACATTACGTGTCATATTGTACACATCACTTTTTTTTTAGGCGGGGGGGGGGGGGGGGGGGGGGGCTGCTTAAACTGTTCGCACAGCTTTTTTTTTCGCCTCCTTCATTTCGAAAAATGCAAAATAAACGAATTATCATTACTATTACTTCGGGGATTTTCCGAAGAAATAGGAGGACAAGAATGGTTATGACAAAGAAAGGTACATACAGTTTATCACACCAGCTTGTTTAGATTACTGGTGAGTGAATATATTCAATTATTGTCTGTGATAATGAAAGGTATGTTCAAACCCCTTGCAATCGCGTTTTCTCGTCTGCAATGAGGGGAGGAGGAGGGGATTATTTCCAGTGGCGGCTCGCGACTAGTGAACTGCGAGCCAATTATGGAATGATACAGATTAAGGGTGCATGTATGAACACATCACCGGCAGCGTTGGATGTGTGACCGAGCGATGTGTGTCCAATTGTGGACTGCTAATAAACACGAAGAAAGTTTTATAATATCGGCGGAGTAATAAACACGAGCCCCGCAAAGTAAACCGTTCGTTTGGCGATGTTGGTGTGTACCCTTCCATGAAAAACCTGGCTTTGCCGACTCTACCCACCGCTTTATTAAATTATAACTACAGGCAAGCTTTCGTCGAAAAAACGGAGCGGTGAACCCTACTGACGGGAAAGGCGCGAACCACTAACTCTAGAAATGTGCTGAACCGATATCAGGGGGGGAGGGGGGTTGTGATTATATGCAATATTTTATAAACTGATGTTGTGCTTATTGAAACAAAGAATGAACACATTCACACATGCACACACACACGCGCACAAACACACACGACAGGCATACATACATACATACATACATACATACATACATACATACATACATACATACATACATACATACATACATACATACATACAGACAGACAGACAGACAGACAGACAGACAGACAGACAGACAGACAGACAGACAGACAGAACTTGTTGAGCTGATTGGTTTACTTCTAAAGCAAACAGTGCGCGTTTGCACGACATCGAAAGCCATCAGTGAGGCGTAGAAAGCTTCGCTTTAAAAGAATGGGCCGCTAAACAGATGAAGACGAAGATAGAGACAAACGATATACACAGGCGTCAAATATATATGGCGCCTGAATATCTAATTTGTGTCTACCTTCGTCTTCGTGTGTTTATCGCCCTATTCTTTTTAGCTACAGACAGACAGACAGACAGACAGACCGGCAAATGAAATATTAGTACTCCCACATCTTGCCTTCAGTCTTTATCTCCCGATTTTTGATCCGACAGCATTAATTTTCAGGCTCTTATGGACCGTAAGGCTGAAACACCCTACACTTCTAGCTAAAATGACTGCTACTATTCGGATTTCCTTGTATACTTTCATTTCTTCTTTTTTGTCAAGTTGTTTTTCTATTGCGGGAATTATGGGGCCGTCTTCAGAAACGCTCGTTCAGCAGTAATAAAATTGGTGCAGGCTGCTGATAACGCGAAGGTGACATCATATAAGTGCGTTGTAACACCTAATTAGCCGCATATCAAAGGTTATGGTGTTTGCAAGAATTAGCTGATCTCGCAACCGCCGACATCGGGCTGTGGCTTCTCGTCGAGGGGTTACACCAATCTTGCGCAATCTATTAACGTTGGCAAGCGTAGACGACGTAAACGGCGGCGAACACGAGATGACCGTGTACAATTTCGGACACTTATGGTCGTAGAAAACCGGCAAAGGTCTCCTCCGACTTTTGTTTGCCCGTCACTCATGACGGCGGTAGGTGCTGTTTTACTCAGCCAGTGCATGACATCGATCAGAGGCGGGCTGTTCGTCCTGCGCGGACCTTCGGCAGGTTAATTCGAGGGAAGGGTGAGGAATCCCTTCCGTCAGCCTCATCAGCGTCGGCGGAAGTTTTCCGTCCTGCGGGCATGAGTTCGTTGGTGGTCACCCGAACGGCAGGCCGAACCACGCAAGCTCGCCTTCCCACTCCTCGCCCCTCAAGTTTGCTGGTCTCTTTCTTGCGACGACCTTGGCATCACGGCCGCGGAACGCATTCGATGCGGTGGATGCCGTTTGGTGACGGAGCGTGTCGGAAGGAGGAATAATATGCGAGAAGAAATACCAAGCTGCCGCGACGTGTCACGAGAAGGGAGTACGCGACAGAGGAATGCTTCACGTGCCGTCGCCTGCATCTTTCCGGGTGGAGCCAGGACGCCTTTGCGTTTTTGGCTGATCCGGCTCGTTCTGTTTTCTAGTCAGCACGGGAGACGCGGGAAAAGTTCTGACAACGCTGTCTCAAACAATTCGCGCAATTGAAAGATGGACGGGGAGAGTGCAGCACACACAGATGGGGTTTTAAGTCCTATCAACTGAACAACGCTAACAGTGTTAGTGACACTATGACTCTCTTTCTGACACCCACACGCATGTGCGGACGCACACACACGTACACACAGTAGGGAACTAAACTGCCGAAAGGCTCTACGCGGAGGTTCTACGACCAAAAAATGCGGCCCGGGAGCAGCCAGCTGGTACATTAGGCACACTAATAGCGTAACTTTGGAACGCTAACACGCGGAAAGGCATATTTACGCTACAAGAACACATCCTGAAACACCCTCGGTCGGGTGCCAGCACTGCCGCGATTAAATAGCGCCACCAACTGGCAGTGTCAAACCCTCAAGATATTCTCAACTATCTGCTCAGAGCTCCCCAGTAGCCCAAACGCGGGGATTGGCCGTCTTGCCATCGGTACAGCTTTCTCAACACACTGCAATGCTTCGAGAACCCTACAGAGCGAAATAACGGCGGTCAGCGAGTATAAAGGCCGCACCGACGGTCCATTTGTCATGGTGGCATACGCCTGCCGCATGGGTGAGAGAGGCAGCAAGTTGTGTAGGGTGCTGCAATCAACCGCGCGACTTCACCGATGGGTCGCAGCTACCGGCGGGGCAGGCACCGGTTCAAGCAATTGCTGGAAGTAGGATGGAAAGTTGGGCGAGTTGGTAGGTCGACATGATGTAAAAACAGCGCGCTATGACAAAATACACGAGGAAAGGAACCAGACAGGACGAGCTCTGACTATCAACTGAAAATTGTATTTGACTGGAAAGACATATATACATAAAAAACATTGGAGCGACGCATGCGCTAACATCTTTGCCAAACCAACACTGATAGCGAAAAAAGGGGGAACTAGTTTGCTCCTTCATAATGTCGACCACAAGCAAGATAAGCCACTTCTTTATCATGTAAAATAACTGATGCCTTACCAATGCACTCGTCACCAATCCTGTTTATAGAGAATGCCTCTATTATTTCGCGCTTTAGCTGATTAGAATGACGAAGCAGTAGGACCGTTTTTTTCAAATTTGGGGCTGACATGAGCGCGTAGGACACAAACGACAGTGATCAGACAAATGAGATGTAGGTGTGCCTTTCAAAGAATTGAAGTGCTCTCTCAAACGCACATTTACACAACGGCCCGTTTGGCCAACGTAAACAAGACCACAAGACAAAGGTATTTTATATACAACACCAACACTACACGTGATGTACTTGTTCTTGTGGTTCCGTACGTCCACCGTACCACTCACAGATTAAAAAAGGTTGCTTCCAGATTTGGGGTGCAGGTTGCCATATCAGCACCAAATAAACTAGGTAAAGTCTGTGTCTTAGTAGACAGAAAGAAACGAGACACAAATTCAGATAGTCACACATTTGCACTGTAAACCACAAAAACAAGTACATCACGTGTAGTGTTGGTGTTGTATATAAAATACCTTTGTCTTGTGGTCTTGTTTACGTTGGCCAAACGGGCCGTTGTGTAAATGTGCGTTTGAGAGAGCACTTCAATTCTTTGAAAGGCACACCTACATCTCATTTGTCTGATCACTGTCGTTTGTGTCCTACGCGCTCATGTCAGCCCCAAATTGGAAAAAAACGGTCCTACTGCTTCGTCATTCTAATCAGCTAAAGCGCGAAATAATAGAGGCATTCTATATAAACAGGCTTGGTGACGAGTGCATTGGTAAGGCATCAGTTATTTTACATGATAAAGAAGTGGCTTATCTTGCTTGTGGTCGACATTATGAAGGAGCAAACTAGTTCCCCCTTTTTTCGCTATCAGTGTTGGTTTGGCAAAGATGTTAGCGCATGCGTCGCTCCAATGTTTTTTTTATATATATGTCTTTCCAGTCAAATACAATTTTCAGTTGATAGTCAGCGCTCGTCCTGTCTGGTTCCTTTCCTCGTGTATTCTGTCATACCGCGCTGTTTTTACATCATATTGCTGGAAGTTTTGGCCTGGGAGTGAACGGGAGCATTTGTGCGATGGCTGATGCTGTGGAACCATTGTGCTGGGGATAAACCTTGCGAAGCTGGTAGTGGGCTTACTACCACCGCTGAGGCTGACAGTGCTTCGAAGGCAGTGTATGACGGAAATTCGAAGCCGGCGCGATGGCGCTACAGTACGGTGTTATGCAGAGACTTGGCCATCACGGGCCACATCATCCGTCTACTCGTCTTCCTGTGTGCCGAATGTGGTTGAAAATGCCCATATCCTTCTAGTTCGTGATATTGCTTCCCATTTTCACCAGTGGTCAATAGTTTATTTAGGGGCTCTTTCAATAGCCACTAAGCGAGGAGAGTGTGTCCGAAGACGTCTACTATTACACTGTAGTCTTGAGTGTGTTTGTCGTTGGTATTAAACTGCATTCGCCGCCGAGCGCATGCAAATGAAATTTTTTATTTATTTATAAATACTGCAATGCCTGATAGGGGTTTTAGGAGGGGTTTTAACAGGGCATAAAAAATTATATGGTAGGCAACAAGTGTTCAATGCAACACAGGTGAATCGGTTCCGTTTCTTCTCGGGTACAAAAATTTCTAACAAATAATATCACACACAAATAAAAACAACAAGAGAAGATTTGCTACACAATGCCAGTTAAGGTGGGACCGAAAAAAAATTAAAGATGGCTGTAGAACTTGTGTCTTCTGAAATTTATTTCTGAAATAAAGACAGATTTAAAGTGTTTCTTAACTGCATTGGAAAAAAATGGATTCATCGTTTACTCGCACACCGTCAATATCGAACATGTCCCGGACATGTGTTACTGATGTGTTACTGATAGTCTTCCGAATTTTATCAGGGGTTGTGGTTATAAATCTTTGGAGAGATTCACGACAATATCAGTTTTTATCTCCGTTAGCTGAAGTTTGAGCTTACAGCTCATTTCAGGCATTTTTTGGCTTGTTCAAGAAGTGTATCTTAATTTTTAGCCTCTTCCACTGCCTTTTCAGAGGTAATGTGTCCCGAGTGGTTCAGGAATTTTTCTTTGGCATTTTTGTAACACGCGGGACAAATCGCTCTACACATTATTTAAGAATATCTTTAAAGAAATCCCAAAGGTTGCGAATGTCAAGATCGTTGTTCGAAAAGCCATTAAAGGTAAAAGGCATATCTATGATTGATGTGTCGTCTGCGGGATAAAGGTTTAGAAAAGTTGAGGGTTTCAAGTTCTTCTTCAGGGAATGTGTCAGTTCCAGGAGCACAGCCTCGTCATCAAATATTCCAGTAACAACACTGCAAGCTGTCGTTGAAGAAATTGATCCGCTAACAAAAAAATAATCAAATATTGTCGAAGAGCTACCCTGTAGCCTGGTAAAGTCATCGACAAATTGGAACAAATCAAAGGTGAAGGCAATATCTAACATTTCTTCTCCTAAAGAATCACTACCGGTTTTAAGCGAGAAGGTTTTCCATTCAGCATCAGGCAGATTGAAATCCCCTGTCAAAATAATCCGACCACCCAGCTGTACATGCTCGTCAAGGTATGATCGCAGCTCTTCCAAACTGCCGTAGTAGAGCTGGGGGGGGGAGGGGGAGGGGTCTGTATATATCTTGTATAATTAATTTTGTACTGCCATAATAGGCCTTACAAAAACACCTTCAACATTCAGTATATCTGGTATTCTTATGATTTTGAAGGGATTTTCATATGTCAGAGCAACCCCCCCCCCCCCCCCCCTCCTTTACTACTGCGATGTTTCCGATATACGCTGTAGCCAGTTGGTACAAATTCGCTATCGTACATGATAATGTGTAACCAGGGGCCGAATTCTCTAAAACGATGGGGCGTCGCTTTGAAACTACAGGGTAGCGCCATGCAAATGCATGTGTTCTGAGGTTGGGGCCGTCGCTTCGGGGTGTTTTGCGAAGGAAGTGAGCCGCAGAAAAACAGTCTGGCAAGGGCGCGAAGTGACCCCCACTGCCCCCCGTCGTTTCGCTTGTAGCTTCGCGCCCTTGCCGCACTGATTTTCTGCGGCTCAGTCCCTTCACAAAACACCCCAAAGCAACGGCCCCAACCTCAGAACACATGCATTTGCATTGCGCTACCCCGTCGTTTCAAAGCGACGTCCGTTTTTTAGACAATTCGGCCCCAGCTTTCAGTTAGAACAACGATATGTGGATCACGCTTGAGCAACAACCCCTCCAATTCAGTTATCGCATTAACATCACTTCTGCAGTTCCCATTAAAAACTTTCAAGCACTGATGGTCGGCTTTGTTCCGTCAGTTCTCCTTGTTTGTAATTCTAAACTGTGAAGACTTAATC
Organism: Haemaphysalis longicornis; assembly: GCF_048455015.1. Taxonomy (NCBI): domain Eukaryota; kingdom Metazoa; phylum Arthropoda; class Arachnida; order Ixodida; family Ixodidae; genus Haemaphysalis; species Haemaphysalis longicornis. The sequence continues at coordinate 15,443,718 of NW_027526225.1, read as the reverse complement.
TCATCCCAACCACACAATACGCTGTCAATACTCAGATTGTCCTAGATAAGTTTTACCTTAGCACCATCCTCTTTGTCTTTAGAGCACTTTTCTACAATTTCTGTCGAATTTCCCGAACTCGGAAGGAAAAGTCTTCTGACAGCGAAGACGGGAACAGCCTTTTAGCTGTTTCCGTCATTAGTTTTGAGTCTTTTTCTCGGTAATTCATGAACGTTATAATTACTAGGCGAGGCTTATTGTCTCGTTTTCTGCCAAGCCTATGGCACCACTCAATAGTTTAGGCAGCTAACTCTGGTTTTTCTTAAAATACCCCATCCTTTACTCTTGTTTCCAGTCCTTCCGCTGTCTCTCCTTTAACTTCGTCTGAACCATGTAAAATGAAGTTGCTTCTACGGCCCCTATTTTTCCAGGTCATCTACTTTTCAATTTAGCGAAGATTATCCCTGGTCGAAATTGGATACAGACGTTTCTATTTCACAGACTTGGTTCCCCAACGTTTTCAACAGCAATAGCTGCCGATCAATCCACTGTACCCTTTCTGTTAAGGTCGAAATGTTACTTTCGATTACGGTGTGGTTGCTGCGTATACCTTCTACAGTATCGTTTGTTTTGGCTTGTCCATCGAGGAGCGCTTCCAACATCCCCTTTTCCGTGGGACCAGGATTTGATTCAATATAGCCACCAACTAACAAGTTCGTTGGTAAATAACAAAGAGAGTTTACCACACATTTTATCACTGTGGGGCAAAGAAACTGCCCTAAATAAGGGTCATCGTTGCAGCAACAATGCGTAGGGAAATGTTTACAAACCTGTAGTACAAAGCGGAACGGATTTCTTAAAATGTTGCCGTTTTTGCTGCTGCTGTGCCCACTGAAGAACGACGGGGCTCCTTCCCTTCTTATACTGGTTGCGGGCAGGACGAGGTGTGACGTCATGTGAGCGGACGGTCCTCCTGTCGCCATTCACGCGACCCTTAAGCGAGGAACATGCTCATGTTGGTGACGGGGTGATCGCGAATTGGTGATAGCCGGAAGCCCACTCCTGCAATCTGGTCGGCACGTGTTGGTTGTGCACTGCAGCCGAACGGCGTGAGCGTGTTTCCAGAAGAATCGCCATCATCTGTAGTACAAAGCAGAACGGATTCCTTAACATGGTGCCGTTTGTGCTGCCGCCATGCCCAGTCCTAGTTTTGAGTTCCTAGTTTTGAGTTTCCAGCTTCGCAGTTATAAGTTCTTGGGATTGAAACCAGGCACACCAGCCTTCGAGCTGGAACGCGGGATATGTCAAGGCGTGAAATGCGGGATCGTATATGGGTACAGTCGTCCACAGGCTTAGCTGGAGAATCATATTCCACTTTAGTGAAGCACAGCTCGAACACTCTAACACAAGACGGTTAAAATGAAGGCACAGGACTTGAGTGCCATCCATACCGTCATAGCAGTGCAAAATTTGTGTCTGCATTAGTTTACACTAAGAAAGGAGAAGACGGTAAGTGTGTTAAGTGTTGCTCCAGCTAAGATGGTGGATGACTGTGCGTCTTGTAAGGTTCGGGAGGCAGAAGAAAAATGAATCATGGCTTGCCAATTTGGCCTTGCCTATTTTTCGCAACCCTCGCAACCTTTGCCCCAAACGAGGTACTGTCTACCATTGAGTATGGGACTTCTTCTACACAACCGACCGACTTCCTCCAAATACCCACTCCTTCCCGTTACAGTGGCTGGCACAACTGTCCAGCTCTGAACCCGGTTACCAGCCTGAGCTGGGGAGACGGGCCTGGACGGCTTGCCACAGCCAGGGATTCCTGAACTAGGGGCCCCCCTCAGTCTTCCACCACCGGACATGGTGTCGGACACGGCTTCAGTTAGTTTTTTTCAAGTCAACGTTCATTTAAACACGATTAAGGCATGATAGCGCAGCGGATATACACAATAATAAGCTGCACTGGCGTCTCGTTCGCTCGTTCGCAAGTATGATCACATGGATCGCGGGTAATTTTAATGGGTATTTAAGGGGAAACACTCTTTGACAATTACCTCCATGGCCCGGTGGCTCAACGCCCTACATTTGGACAAAAAATTCATAATTGCATATGTTAACACCTGTGATGTTGCAACAGAAGAAATTGAGCTAATTGGTTGATGACACCCTGGTTGAAGAGAATGTAAAAAAATACAGTGCTCTTCTCCTCTGTGCTGAAGGATGACCGGCGAAGCTGTGCGCTGTGCAAGAAGTGGACGCCATGAAACCCGTTTGTTTGTACTAGTAATAGTGATAGTAATAGTAATAGTAATAGTTTATTTCATCTTCTGAAATATACGAAGGAACATCGGGCCAGCCCAAGCCATGCAAGGCTTGTCGGGCTGTACCTGGCAGTCAGAAAAGGCAATAAATGGTATTAATGAGAGGTAGACAAAACAGAAAGTTTTACAGAGGTAATTTCTCAGGCCGCGTAGAGAGGAAACAGAAAATGTCTTGAAGTAAGGAGTAACATAGGAGCCAAGCCATGAGTAGCAACGCGGTAAAACGAATAGAGGACTCTGTCTCAACGCTCGCACCGGCACACGAGAGGACAAAAAAGAGCTGCACCAGTACGTTTTTTAAGATAATTGTTTGAAAAAACGGGACATCAAATGTAGGCAGACTGAAATAAGTGAAGGAATCAACGTTATCGGGGATACCAACATTGTAGGTAAAGCTGCCGAGAATGTTTCTTAATACGCAGTTTACTTTGGAACGCCAGGTGAAAGAGCAATGTAGAACGAAGATATCCCATATCTAAGAATGCTGTATGGAGGTGAGTGCACAACAACTTTGCGCGTCGGGATCGGCATGAAGTAACGTACTATTATGAGCAATATGAAAGGGAACACAGCAATGCGTGGCAAACAGCCTCGAAACAGACTCGGAGCTATACGCGGATGGTGCTGTGAAAAACAAAGGGGCAAAGCAGGGCGCTCTTCCACTAACTGCTGGCACTCCCACCACGCTGGCATTTTTATAAAGCAGCAGCTTACGCCATTTCGCTGATAATATGGTATCGTCCGACAGCCGGTAAGACACACGGCGGGATTGGGAGCAGTTGTTAGAATAGCGTCCCCCTTTCCACTTTGTTTCCGACGGCGGCCGCTGCATATCACTGATAGCTGGGTGTGAGGGTGTTTTCCACGCGTTTCTGTGGCCCCTTTCATATTGCTCATAATAGTACAGCCGGTAAAAGGCTTGTCTATAACACAGCGTTCGTACTCTCAGCCCTATGCTGCCCCGCGGGAGCGGGATTTGAATAAAACTACTGCGGAATTCTGAAGTCTTAGCCCTTCGCTTTTGCCTCCGATATGTTTGGAACGAGTATGTTCCGGCAGTTTTCGGATGTAGCTGGTTGAAGTTGAAATCGCTGTTATAGACAAGCGTTTTACCTGCTGTACATTATATAAAACCCAAGATACTCCCCGAAGCTTGTTGCAAACGCAGGTTACCTGGGTGTTACAAGTCATGTCGCTGTCAACATATAAACCACCCTTTTTGAAAAGGAAACAGTAATACAATGGCAGTTCTTGCACCTTGAGTAGAATCTGCGTGAAGTCAATTTTTTTTGGTGAGGATTGGGGAAACATACACAATTTGTTTTCTGCGTGTTCATACGAATAGAGTTTTAAGAATACCAGTCCATAACTACAATTGCATCTGCCTGAAGAGAGGAAAAAGCTTAATTATGAAGAGAGCGAGTTGACACAACAACGGTATCGTCTGCTTACGGAAACAGGCGATTCCTTGTTGGGACAGAACAGAAATCATTGACATACACGTTAAACAACAATGGCGATAAACTAGACCCCTGTAGCTCTCCTGATTGCAAAAAAAAAAAGAAAGAAACTTTGGAACCCGAGAAATTCTTTATCCGCACTATTTGAGCCCGATTATGGAAGCGGTTTGTTAAAAAAGGGCCCGGAAAGCCTAAAAGTTTAAACTTTTGAATCAAAAATGCATAGGAAACGGAGTCGAATGGCGTGCTGAAATCCAGGAGAAGAGCACAAGAGACCTCATTATTATCGAAGGTAAAAGAAATAATGCCATGCGATTCTTCCAAAAGCGTACAGTACTTTGCGCTGCCCGAAATCCAAACTGAGATTGCGAAAGAAGGTCATTATTTTCAAGAAAGGTGCTCATTTAACGAAATAGATAATTTTCTCAGATTTGTAAAATAGAAGGCAGTCTGTAATTCTACATAATTTGAAAGCTCCCACTGTTATGATGATGATGATAATTATTGCTACTGGTTTTCCCTTTGTACGGGGGTTATAACGTGTCATCCTACCAAAAAGGACTAATGTACCTATGTTTTCTATTCTTGGTTTCATAAAAGCGCTGCTTAGGGCAGGCGCAAAAAACTTTTAGGCACAAAATACTCTTTTTTCCTGTTACAGGCGGTAACTGTCCTAGGCAATATTCCCCACTCTGATTTTCGTCCACCAGCATTCTAATATTCTTTTCGTCCCCTCGACAGTCTTGAAGTTAACTTCCTCTGTGCTACCCTTAAATCCTCAGGCATCTGGAAGCCGGATATTACGCTCCTGTGGATTGGGATGGATACCCTCACATTATAAAATCTGAAACTATGTGGCGCATCGTTTTTGATTCTTTTCTGCAGACCACGCATACCCCATCATTTTGTGAATACTTCCCCACAAAGCTCTTACTTCGCAAGCAACCTGCTCTAGCCTCAAAAAGCAAAGCACTGCGCCGGAAGTTATCGTAAAAATTTTCCTTTCTGATGTCCAATTTATCAGCCCTGTACAGTCGCGCTCACTATGACCTACACCACTCATTAGTATTCACCGCTTCGTAGAACGTTTGTCTGGCACCCGGGGTAAAGACCAAGTATGCATTAGGAGCATAACGTCCTAATGAATCAATGCCTATCCTAACGTATATGCCCATAGTCATTGTTTTGACGATATAATCGTCTGAATACTAATGTAGGTCATAGTGAGCGCGACTGTACATCTCTAACAACGTTTTAGCTTTCATTTATTTCTCTCCATTTATTCGTTTCTATCTGCCTTGCCTCTTTTTTGGTTACCATGACTGTTTTGGACTCCCCACTGTTGTTTCCGTATTTCATCGTTAGCCTTCTAGTCTTCCTTAACCACTGCGTGTCCACGCTTTTCAAGTATATGCACTTAAAAACCATCGCTGCCCACCTACGTTGATCCATTGCTATCAACCTCCTCTCAAAACATATTTTACTCTGCGCTTCTCGAACTTCAAACAACGCCCAGCCCATATCTCCCTTGCACTGCTTCGTTAGTCGTTTTCCCATGCGCGCCCAAGCCCAAACTGCATACCGTTCTCTGGTTCACTTCAAGGCCTGATAGAACGTCTGATTTCAAGCAGAGTACAGCTTTCGCAAATGTGAGACCCGGAACCACTACTCCTTTCTACATTCCTCTCACTACTTCTTAAACTACGGACGGGCTTGACCAGGGCGATCCTAAGTTCATCAGGGATGAAACCATGCTCCACAAAAGAATTCAGCGTAAAGATTAATACGTGGCTTAATACTCCGAAGTTTTCCTGCAGATCAATTACACCAACGCCATCTATCCCTAGTGCTTTTTTAGACGTGAATCTAAGTGTGATGTCATGCAAGTCAGCACAAGTCTGAACATTCTGAACATTTCAGTGCGCGTTCACTGTCTGCTGCAGACATTTGACGCGAGGACTGCCCATTCCGAGGTAATGTGGGGCCGTTGTTTGCAATTGCCACGTCGACGCTGCTCCGCCCGCACCCCCACCGCCCTTCCCCGGTGTTGTCGCTTGAGCTGCGATTCCTTCAGCAGCAAGCTGCGTATGCTCTCCACTGTGATACGCCCAGCCAATCTCTCCCCCTCCAAACTCCTCTCCAACCATGGCTCCTCCGCACCCGCGCGTGGTGTTCCGCCGGATGAGTTAGTTTTCTGCGTGCACAGAACCACGGCATTTTATTTTCGCATAGGCGTCCAAAGCTTCGCTTTAAAAACCCGACGTATTTGGCCGCTCGTAGCCACATCTCGCAATAAAAACTCACAATGAAGGCCGGCAGAGTAAAAAGCTTGGGCATTAGTAGACAGCTATCTAAATTTGCGAACATTTGTTTCGCTTTGTGAAGCCGCTATCCTGACGCACGCTGTGCTGGCTCCGGAAAAATGTACGAAGGATTCCGCGGCTTTAGAGCTGCCATCGTCCCTCCAACGTGTGAGTTTCCGCATTAGGCCCATGCTTGCGGAAATGCAGCCTTTAAAAGCTGGACTTCCCCGTTAGGTGTTTGTTTAAGGTTTTAAAGACGACAGCCTTTCTGTGTCTTCTTAAACCCGACAATCTTGGTCTGTCTGTCTGTCTGTCTGTCTGTCTGTCTGTCTGTCTGCCAGGTCGATTCAACGACCTGGCTGAAAGATGAAAACAATTCTGAAGTGAGAAATTTAGATAGGCAAAACCTTTCCGTAAAACTAAATCTGGTGCCGTACTTCATACTCTTGGACATTGTTCAGCAAAAAGACACCATTGGACATATTCGAGGCAACATATCAATATAAAGCTGGTACATGCATTGTTCAATAAATAAAAAATAGGGAGGCATTACACCTTGCAATAGATAGCTAAAGGTACATTTTAAACAATATTTTCACAAAACGTAAAAACATAAATATCCCCCTCCGTCAAACGGCGAGGATGGTTGAACGCGAAGCTTTCGTGGGGACGTTTTTTTTGTTCTTGTTTTAGTTTGGACTACGACTCGTTTATCTTTGACAATGACGCTCACTCAGTTTGGTATTTTAATCGGAGGGTCTTTCACTTTGACTTTTTGCTATTTGGTTTCACACGAAGAAAGTTTCGCGTTCAACCAGCGTCATTGTTAACCAAGGAGGTGCATAATCTTCTTTAACAGCCCACAGCATCCGGGCTTACCAGAGTTCGCTCGTGTTTTTGTGCACGTCCCTGCCCCATCTCCAGATTTAAACTCCTTCGATCGTGCTAGAATGGCACAATTAAATTAGCGTAAGCTACAGGTAGCGAGGGTCCCAGGTTCGATTATGACCGCGAGAAGCGTTTTTAAAGATAAAGCTTTCTTAGAGGGACCAATGGCGTTCTGTCCAAAAATTAATGCATTTTTCCGGAGTTGTTGGTTGGCGGAAAAGCTTTGATAAGATCTGTGGGCAGAGATTTCTTTCTTTCTTTCTTTCTTTCTTTCTTTCTTTCTTTCTTTCTTTCTTTCTTTCTTTTTTATTTTTCTTTCCTTCTTTCTTTATTCCTTTCTTCATTTCTTCTCTTGTTTCGTTTTTTCCTTATTTTCTTCTTTCTTTCTTTCTTTCCTTCCTTCTTTCTTTCTTTTCTTTATTTATTTCCCCCTTTCTTTTCTTATTTATTTCTTCTTCTCTTTCTTTTATTCTTTCTTTCTTTCGTTCTTCCTTCCTTACTTTTTTTCTTTTCTTCTTTCTTTCGTTCCTTATTTCTACTTTCTTTCCTTCTTTCTTTCTTTCTTTCCTTCCTTCCTTGTTTTTCTTTCTTTTTTCTTTCTTTCTTTACTTCCTCTTTTATTCCCTTCTTTTTTCTTGCATTCTCTATGTATTTACTTCATTCTTCCTTTCTTTCTTTCATTCTCCTTTCTTTCTTCATTTCTTCCTTTTCTTCTTTCTTTCCTTCTTTCTTTTTGTCTTTCCTTACTTCTTTCTTTCTTTCTTTCCTACATTCTTTCTTTCTGTCTTCATTTTTTTCTTTTCTTCTGCTTTTTTTTCGTTCCTTCTTCCTTTCTGTCTTTCACTTAACTTCATTTCACTCACGATCATCATCGGCGATAGAGGACGTTGGCTTTCCTGCAGGGGTTTTTTGACACGACATACGCTATCAGTGAGACGTAGAAAGCTTCGATTCAAAAACATCGCTGCCGAACCTGGACCTCGTCGCGGCATTTCAATATGTCCAGCAGTAGCGAATGTTTCTAAAAATGGCTCTTGTGGAACATTTAAAAATTGCATACGATTCAGCCCACCTCGTGCGCGCGTGCTATGGGAGGACCAAGACAGGAGCGGCAAAGGGTGACAGTGTGCGGGGCAGAGAAGACAGACGGACAGACGTAGCAGCGGCGAAAGAAGGCAATCACCTTTTGACACCTGCAGCAAAGTGAGCGGATAGAGGGCTAATTTTCGTAGCGTGAGCAACATTGGCCGAGGTTGAGTAGTTTCGCGTGGCTCCTGGAGAGCCGTGCTGCGCATGCGCGAGGAGCAGTGACGTCACCCAGCGCACCGAACGTTGCTCGCTGCTCGGTGTCTCTCACACATCCCACGCACCCAGCGTCTTCGCCGACCTCCGCTCCGCACGTGGCGGCCCGGCCCATCTGATGGTAATGCGAGGGGTGGCCAGATGTGGAACCGATGGCTCGTGCGTCGCAGCAACACCGGCGTGCGCCTTTGGAACCAGCTTAGCTCAGGGGCGCTTGGTGACGCTGCGCCGGGGCCGCTTGATAAATATACATGTGTCACATAATGCGTATACCGTGTGTGTGTCATCGAAGCAGCAGTAAGCATGATAATCAAGCTAATCCTAGACAACCAGGAAAGCTAAGAATAACCAGCTGTACCTTAGCTTACGCTGCGTATATCCTGGAATAGCCGAGCTAAGCCCCTGCTAATTTTTTACGAGGTACTGTCGTTTTAAAAAGTACACCGTACTCTTCGTAGCAAGGAGAAAAGAGGACGAGCGGATAACTAGTATTTTATTTCTGCTTGTGCTATCGTGGGCTTTGTGCATGCTGCGTCCGATCCACCTGCGCCGTTGTCCAGCAAGGCTGGCTGTTCCCCCGCACGGGACACCTTGAGACGGTATTGGCGATTACGAATGGCGAGTAATCTTGGTGACGGTATTGGCGTTGAGTAAGCACCCATACTCACGCTGTAACCGACCGTAGTAATGAGTTTTAAGGTGAAGGGTAGAAACCTCAAACGGTGGCCGTCGGAGCCCAGGTCAAGCTCCGGAGGATGGGCTACCTATCGGTTTACCAGGCAGTGAGCTCCGGGGCGTCTCAAGCTATCAGGGTAAAGTTTGAGAAGAAAGTACCCCTGTCCCCTGCTTCCAATACATGCTGTATGGTATCTTCTAAACCCCCCTCCTAACATGGTCGGACCCTGTAAAGGGGCCGCACCGAAGCATCTTTTCCACCACCCGCAACTACAATCTTTTCCAAGCCCGATAACTATGCTCGTTTTTGGTGATTGAGTCAGCAGACTCAGCAAGACCTGTCGCGTCGATATCTGTATTAGTGATTCCAAAGTTCCTGCGTAGCTATCTCGGTGATAAGTATGAGGCTAAAAACTTAAGGCGGGAGAAATCCTTGTTGAGGTCAACACAGAAACATTGGCCGACAACCTCCTCGCCCAAACCCGTATCGCCGATCTGGATATCAGGGTCACACCACACCAGTGTCTGAACAGCTCCCAGGGTGTGATTCCTGAGCCAGACCTGCTGACCGAAACTGATGCCGACCTGCTTGAAGACCTGAGGGAGCAGGGTGTTACGGCCGTCAGGCGCATCACTATCCAAAGAGATGATACGATAATCCCAACGAAGCACATAATCTTCACACTCAAACGATCCAAACTTCCTTAACACATCAATGCAGGCTTTATCCGATGTGCAGTCCATCCCTACAAACGAAACCGCGCCGCTGCTTCTGGTGCCAGCGTTTCGGGCACGGTATTAATTCTTGCCGTGGAAGAACGACCTGTGCAAAGTGCGCTGCAGAGGACCCCCCACTGACAACTGTCCGTCCACTACACTTACTTGTCCTAACTTCCGGGGACCGCGCGCGGCATACTCCCGGACCTGCGAGAAATTTCAAATGGGGAAGGAAATCATCAATGTCAAGGTAACAGAGAACATCACCTTCCGAGAGGCGCGGAAGAGGTTCGCCTCTTTCCCACTGGGGAGGTACGCCGACGCAGCTCGCCGGGGAGCGGAATGGCGTCTGGTTTCGGCGGGGACCCAGTACCACGAGTCGAACTTGGTCCCGCCCCCGCCCCCGAGCGGATTGCCTCAGGCAGCCCAACCCACCTCCGCACCGCTCGCTGAGACAGCAGCGGCTGTGGTGGCAGCCACGTCGGTTGGGGATGCTGCTGCATCCACCAACGTGTATAGATACTATAAACGTTGGCATCCACAGTTTCTTCTCCACCGGCCCAAACCACACGCGAGGGCACAGAAGACATGGAGACGGCGGCACCCGCGGCAGCTGTCAAACCCGCCGCACCGCCTGCGCCACCCGAGGCGTACTTGAAGCCCTCGGCGGGTGCGGGCCAGGCAAAGCGCACCCAAAAGGGTGCGTGGTCTGAGGAGCCTGATCACTCAGGCACCCCGAGGACATCCGGCGACGAAATGGATGTCGGACCGTTCTTGTCTGCGGTGCACCGCAAGGAACGTGTCCCGACGCCAAAGCCTCCCGACAAGCCCAAAAAGACGAGGGTCACAGCCCCGAAAGACGACACATAAACATACACACTCCAGTAGCTCTCGTACTAAATAATGGGAAGAGAAAACATAATTCAATGGAACTGTAGAGCCATTCTTAAAAATCTTGACGATGTGTATGAGATACTGCACTCCAATCAGCTAAGTGTCCTGCGTCTACAATAAACACGTTTAAATTCCAAGCATACACAATTTTGGAATAGTTGCCTGGTATTTAGGAAGGACAGGGATGGGGGTGGTACATCTTCAGGGGGTGTGGCCATCATTACCCGAAAGTCCTTGGCCTGTTACACTATGCAATTACAGACCGTTCTTGAGGCTGTCACCATTCGTACAATAATTCTCAATAGACAAATAACACTATGCTCCGTATGCTCCCACTCCCACTCCGTATGCTCCCAACACTATGCTCCCTCGTGATTTCCAGCTCTAGAGCTTGGATTTCGTGGGCCTTGTAGATCAGCTACCCGCACCTTTCTTTCTTTTAGGCGGCCTTAGCGCACATAACTCTCTTTGGGTCTCTGCTCGCACGGATGCCCGAGGTCGCCATATCAAAAAATAGCTAACATCTTCGGGAGCATGCCTATTTATTAAAAACAAGCCTACATAGCATAATATAGGACACAACACTTATTCACACCTTGACTTGGCTATTGGATCTGCAATACTCTTTCCATCTCTTGAGTGGGATGTTGGTCCTAACCCATATAGTAGTGACCACTCCTCCACCACATTAACATACATAGGTCAAGGCCCGAACAGTGCACCTTCCCATAACAGGTTCAGTAACGCTAGAGTGAAGTGGAGTACATTTACAGAAACATCCAAACTACACCACACATCCATAACACACCTACATATTAAAGAAGCTATCCACCTACTCACGGCACACGTCCTCCACGCCGCCGAAAAGGTCATTCACCATGCCTCCTGTGCACCGCGCAACCAGAGGAGGCGATGGTGGAATGAGGACTGCAGGCGAGTGCGACAGGCCCAGAACAAGGCGTGGGGTGTCCTTCGCAGGTATCCCACATCGGCTAACTCAATTTGTTTCGAAAAAGCAAAGGCTTTGGGAAAGCGCGTGCGCCGTGAGGCAAAACGAGATAGTTGGCGCTCCTTCATAACATCGAAATTCATACACAGACAGACGCAAGGTATGGACACGAATACATTAACTTAACGGACAACATACACATAGCATGCCCTTGGTCAGCACAACAGGGAACACACTCCACGATCAGGCTAACGCACTTGCACAACACCTTCAACATGTGTCCAGCTCCGCACACTACACAAACACTTTCCTTAAAGATAAAGCCTCTTGTGAAAAAAGTCTCTACGTGACAACAATAAATCACAGACTTCTTATAACTCCCTGTTTTCACTACATGAGCTGAGGGCTGCTGTGAGCACCTGTAAACCCTCAGCTCCTGGCCCAGACAACATCACGTATACAATGATACACCTACACGCATACACTATTTTAACATTCCTCCACCTATACAACAAGATATGGCTCTCGGGGCAGATTCCAAGTTCATGGCGGGAGGCAATAGTAGTGGCTTTCTTGAAGGAGGGAAAGGACCCGTCATCCCCATGAATTACCGTCCCATCGCCCTGACGAGATGCCTGTGCAAGCGTCTCGAGAAGATGATGAACAGGAGACTTATGTACTTTCTTGAGTACAATGGTCTTTTCGAGAGCTGTCAGGGAGGCTTCAGGGAGAGGCGATCCACGACTGATCAACTCGTGGCTCTTCAAAGGTACATTAAGGAGGCCTTCGTGCATAAGAAGTTTTGCGTCACAGTGTTTTTTGACCTCGAGAAGGTGTATGACACCGCTTGGCGTTATGGGATCGTCAGCGACCTGAAGTCATTCGGTGTGTATGGCAACAGTAAAGTTTGGTTCGTTGGTGAAGGTGGTTGGTGTCGCCGTGGATAGGTGAAAGTAGCCGGTGACGCTGACGCAGGAGGTAGATGATGAAAGTAAAAGTCTATTTACACTTATTTACAGAGCAGACAATGAAGCATAACATAAGACAAGGAAAACTGGATTAAAATTAAAAGGCGCCGCAGCGCGCAAGGGGGTATCGCGGCACGATCCCTCGTGAGGGCCCGGAGGCCAAAAAGGTGCCAAACCGCCGCACGGTTGGCTGGAAAGATGCGTGGTGTTCTGGCGCCCAGAAACCGCCACGGGAGCGAGTCTTCGTGCGACCGCTTGCAGTCGCAGCTCTCGACCAACTCGTCGAAGCGTGTGCGAGCAGGGCGCGAGCAATGCCGCCTCCCCCACAGCAGCGCACATGCCAAAAAGGGTTTTTACCTCCGCTCCCCCCCGGCCGTCCCCGAAGGTCAAGATGAAAGGAAAGCCTCCCCCGACGCCGCACAAAAGCCGCCGGCGAGGCCCAACAAAGGGTTGCGACTCGCTGGCGTCGGCGGAGGCCGCCCCAACATTCCGACACCGGATGGGGAGACCCAGCAAGGCCACGAGGAGGGAGGGGGGTCATCGTCAAGACGGGGGTCATCGGCGCTGCAATCATTACAGCTCCCCTATCAAAAGCCTGTGTCAGGACTGCTTCGACTACTACAGGCTCCAAAACAAAGTGATTACAGCGCGGATAACCCAAACAAACAACAAACAAAACGCGAAGGATATCCCTTTAGGGCTCCATGCATGCAAGCGCGATTTCCGCATGCCAGCAAAGCACAAAGTGAAAGGCTACACGATGAGAAAAACAAATGCTGCATAACACGCCCGGGGCACATCATGCAAACCAGAAAAATACCCGCTTACGGGATACAACGACAAAGGCAGAAGTGGGGCTCACTCGCGAGAACAAAGGAAGAAACAAGAGAAAACGGCGGCCCAATGAATAACGCAATTGTAAAATAAAGCAACAAAACGCAGGGTGAACGTTACACTCCGCCCAAAGCACAGGCAAGCAAAAATACAGCAGCGGAATGAACCGCGCACGAGCGTTCAATCCATTCACCACAGTTCTCCTTCCGCCAGTAGCACTTAGATTAATCGGGCGCAGCTTCGAGGTGAGAGTCCACCTGGTTGCTGCGCCAATTGTGATGTTCGGAGTTCGCCGAGGCGTGAGGTGATCCGCCTCTGCAAGCCGTGGGGGAAGTCCCCACTGTCAGAGCCACACGCATGACCAGGAGCCGAAGCTTTGAGACGCTTCCTTTCTCATGCACGCGTTTGACACTGTCCCCTCCAGCGCATGCAAAGTGGCTCTCCCCTGCCCCTTTGTCGACCCTTGCTCTCATTTGGGACCCTCGATTTACTGCTCCAGCGTTCGATGCTGTGAAGCTGCGCTTAGAGCTAGGCGACCCCGAAAGCTTGTACAGCGCAACACTGGAGCCCTGGTCACAGCTGGTCGACGGCTTGTCAACGCTAATGAGCGCTGGCGGACCTTGCTGAGGACGCGTACCCGCCTGTGCGGACGGCGGCTCAGTGTCGTCCGAGTCCATGTCGCTCGCCGGGGCATCACCCGTCTGCGTTAGCCCGCTGGACACCGCCGCCGCTATGCCTGCCGGGTCTCCGCTACCGCAAATACCCGCGGGAGCTACTGCCGCCGGAAGCCCGTTTGAGCAGGATCGGGCACGCTTCCGCAAAGAACCGCGATCAGTGCGGCGGTCAACCAGGTTCGACGCAGCTGAGCCTCGTCTACTCTTAGGGGTACCAAATATGTCACCCGGCGAATTCCGCAAGCCTCTATTGCTCCCGGATAGTGGCTCGTCGAAGCAAGGGAACACCGGCGGGTATGCCTGGGCGCGAGCACAAGACTGGGCGGACGGGAGCTGCATGGCGCGCAAATCCGGGTTTCTCGCCAGGGCCCCACCGGCCGCTGTTCGTACCCTGCCGTCGGCCGTCGTGCCTGCTGCAGTTTTACCACCGCGAACTTCGGCGGCAGCGTCTGCCCCCAGCGAACCATTTGGGCATGGCCGGTCGTGATACGGCAGAGGTTTTGCAGCACCCAAGCGGGCGTTGACTGTCTGACCGACCGCCGCTACCTCTACCGCTGAAAATCTCCGCGGAGGCGCCTCGACATTGCTCGGCTCATTTGCCTTCCCGGGACAGCCGCTGGCCAAGCCCGCCACCACTTCCCCGGCGCGTGCCGCCGCGGCGAGCGTGCCTGCCTGGCCCGTGGCCTGGCCTACCGACTCTGCTACCCTTGGGTGTGTAGCCGAGGAGCCGCTGATGGGAAGTTTCTGCTTCTGACGGGAAGCGCCTTCACGGGAAGCTTCCGCCAGAGAGGCAGATTTCGCCGGCCTGGTCAGCTGATCAGGGGTAAAAATCCTTCTCAACAACGCAGTTTCGTTCACTGCGCTGAGGCTCAGCTTAAATGGCTTAGCGGGGACACTCGGCCCCCTTAGCCGGCTACCCACCTTGTATGGCCGTCTTTTAAAGATCCCGGAAACTGCCGCAGTGACCAGACGCGGCCTTTCCCCTACCTCGGAATCAGCTACTTCAACCCACCGTTCCCTCTGAGAGGAGGACTGGCTTCGTGATCGAGATAGCGGTAACGGCGGCAGTCAGCGGACGAGTGTGTTGTCTGACCACAACTGCAGCACGGCCGCACAACGTCCTCGTTTCCCGGACGCGCTAGGAATTCCGCTTCAGCCAACCTTACAAGCCGCTCCAGCTCTCGCGTTTTTGCGCGTTCCGCCTCGAGATCTTTATCTCTAGTCATGGTGGGCCCTGGCAATGAGGATGTCCCTCCAAAAAAAGAAAGGTGCAGAGACGGACCACTCACCGTCGATGATACGGCCGCTCCACTGCACCACACACGTCAGTCCCACTCGTCCCGCGGGGACCGGAAGGTGCTGAAGTGAAGTTTCCCCGGCAGCAAAACTAATCCACCCGTTGTCTCGTAGGCGGCTCGCAGCCGCCCTGCTTCGTCTCTGTCCTTGCGTGGTGTCGACTTCTCTCCTCCTCTACTCTCGGAGTCGCCTCTCGGCCCGCACTGACTCACCACTTTGTTAACTGAGCCACAGGTAACGTCCACGACGCTGTCGGGCTGCGCCAGTAAAGTTTCGTTCGTTGGTGAAGGTGGTTGGTGTCGCCGTGGATAGGTGAAAGTAGCCGGTGACGCTGACGCAGGAGGTAGATGATGAAAGTAAAAGTCTATTTACACTTATTTACAGAGCAGACAATGAAGCATAACATAAGACAAGGAAAACTGGATTAAAATTAAAAGGCGCCGCAGCGCGCAAGGGGGTATCGCGGCACGATCCCTCGTGAGGGCCCGGAGGCCAAAAAGGTGCCAAACCGCCGCACGGTTGGCTGGAAAGATGCGTGGTGTTCTGGCGCCCAGAAACCGCCACGGGAGCGAGTCTTCGTGCGACCGCTTGCAGTCGCAGCTCTCGACCAACTCGTCGAAGCGTGTGCGAGCAGGGCGCGAGCAATGTCGCCTCCCCCACAGCAGCGCACATGCCAAAAAGGGTTTTGACCTCCGCTCCCCCCCGGCCGTCCCCGAAGGTCAAGATTAAAGGAAAGCCTCCCCCGACGCCGCACAAAAGCCGCCGGCGAGGCCCAACAAAGGGTTGCGACTCGCTGGCGTCGGCGGAGGCCGCCCCAACATTCCGACACCGGATGGGGAGACCCAGCAAGGCCACGAGAAGGGAGGGGGGTCATCGTCAAGACGGGGGTCATCGGCGCTGCAATCATTACAGCAACATTTTAAACACTCTTGCCAGTTACATCTCTGAAAGGACATTCTGCGTCAGAGTTGGGTCAGCACTGTCACACGTTCATGTGCAGGAGAATGGTGTACCTCAAGGTGGTGTATTGAGCTGCACGTTGTTTGTGGTGAAGATGAATTCGCTTCGGAAGGCATTGCCCCCGTCACTCTCTTGTTCAGTTTACGTGGATGATATGCAAGTCTGGTTTAAATTTTGTAATATGTCCATATGTGAACAAGTTCAACTTGGGGTCACTAAACTTGCTGTGTGGGCAGATAAAAATGGTTTTAAAGTTAATCCTCTTAAGAGTACTTGTGTTGTATTCTTCAAGAGGTGCGGAATCTGCCCCAGTCCTGAGCTAAAATTGCATGGTGACTTCATTCGCATAAAAGAGGAGCACAAGTTTTTAGCTGTCATGTTTGATAAAAAGCTCACATTCATTCCACACCTGAAACAACTGAAACAGAAATGCTTAAAAACTATGAACATCCTGAAGGTGCTGTCACACCAGTGCTACGGGGCTGACAAAGATGTCCTCCTGCCTTGGTGGGGTCTCGGCTGGACTATGGCAGTGTTGTGTACGGGTCGGCCAGGAAAACAGCACTACAGATGCTTTATCCAGTACGGCACGCAGGGTTTCGCCTTACCTTGGGGGCTTTCCGTACTAGCCCCGCGCAGAGCCTATACGTGGAATGCAACAAATGGTGCCTAGAACATCAACGAATATGCATGGATTTACTAAACGCTTTTAAGATCTCATCAATAATAGTCACCCGTTTAGGCTTGCTCCTAAAGATACATCCTTGTCCAAACTTTTTGTAAATCGCCCATCTGTTTCTCTACCTTTTTCACACAGAGTGAGAGAGGAGGCATCGGCTCTCGCCATCTCCTTTTTCGACTTGTACACATGATCAATTACTGATATTTTGCTACCATGGCAAATTTAACTTGTATCTTGTGATTTATCATTTATGAAAATATATAAAAACAGGGTTCCGAGAATTGTGATTCTGCAGCCCTGCTTGCCGCTGCGAGATAAATATAAGTGTGCTGAATTTTATAGTGATGCCTCGACAACTTTAACTATGGTGTCATGTGCCGCTCATGGTTCTAACTTTAATTATCGCAGAACCATGAGAGTACACACCGCTACCTTCTCAGCAGAAGTATATGGCATTTTACTCATCGTTCAACACATTCTAAAAAAACAAATTCTTAAGTCCGCCATCTTTACAGACTCTGTGAGTGGTGTGCGTGCATTATCCTCACACAGACCCACAAAAACCACATTGTCAATCTAGTTTTTAGTGCCATAACGTCTGCGTATGCAAAAAATGTTCATGTAGTCCTATGCTGGGTTCCAGGCCATGCGGGAATTGCGGGGAACGAGACCGGGGATCGAATTGCCGCCGCTGCTGCGCTTACAAATACATTGGACATAACAATACCCTACGCCGACTTCAAGCCACACATAAGACAACACCTTCGCGAACCATTGCAAGCCGACTGGAGTAAACAGACAACAAGTGGAGTAAACAGTGGAATAAACTGGAGTAAACAGACAACAACCACACTTAG
This sequence comes from Haemaphysalis longicornis, assembly GCF_048455015.1. Taxonomy (NCBI): domain Eukaryota; kingdom Metazoa; phylum Arthropoda; class Arachnida; order Ixodida; family Ixodidae; genus Haemaphysalis; species Haemaphysalis longicornis. The sequence continues at coordinate 15,425,959 of NW_027526225.1, read as the reverse complement.
GACGATACATTACGGATTCACACAACAGATTCATATAAGTTGCCCTAGCTAGATTGCGGATGGGCCACACACACGCGACATGCTCCCATCTGCTCACTGGATCTCCAAGACCCTTGTGTAGCAGCTGTGTGGGGAGGGCCTATCCGTAATTCACATTCTAATTACATGCAAAGCACTCCACGCAACAAGACGCAAACGTTTCCCACAAATATACAGGCAACACATCTCACTACACGCGGCACTGTTTTTAGCGGATGATCCCACGATTCCTTTACAGCGCACTTTTAAGTTTCTAAGCGAAATCAAATTTTTACACGTCATTTCCTATCACACGTAGTTTTTCACCTAATCTCATACCATGCACTATCACACTCTGGCCTTTTACACCAGCCATCTTCGTTGTCGTTTACTGATTTTTATTTTGTTTTTGTTGAGAGATTTTAGAGTTGATATCTTCATTCTTCATACGTAATCATTGTTTTGGCGCTCTTTGCCCTAGCTGGTCTTGCGCCATAAACACCCAACCATCATCACGGCTCGCTGTTCACACCATCACACCTCTTGTCCGACTCCACCTGGCAGACGAGCGAATTGTGGGACAGCGTTGTTCAAGAACTTCCAGCAGTGTCATAGGTCGATGAAAGATATGGCAGTGCCATTCCACTATGTGAGGGGGGATGAGCGGCGGAGCATTTTTGCAGCGGAGCTATGCAGGGTGTCCCAACTACCATGCCCCAGGATTCTAAAAAAGACCAATGGCGTTGCTCGAACACAACCTAGCGCATGTTTCGAGTGCAGTAGAGTAGGGGCCTGCAATTTTTTCGTTAATGAGATTTTATTATTTAAATTTATTTGCCTACCTAACTCAAGAAGTACTGCCCTAATCATTGAAGTGTCAATGAGACATTGTAGGTAGCAACTAGAGGAATCTACCAGCGGTATTTTCAGCGACGAATGAATTACGCACTCATTTATTCTGACTGATAAAGAAACCCCGCGAAATATGAAAAATACCACGTGACCGCGCTTCCGCGCGCATCATAAACCAACGTCCTCGAGTAAGCTGATTGAAACCAAGGGCTTTCCCGTCGTACGTCCGAAAAGACAGCGCATCACCTTAATAAGGGTATGCATGGAAGGAGCAGCAACAGCCAGTTTCGCGGGGCACGTGTGGGAGATAAGGCACAAACCAGATGGCGATTAATTCGTTCTTTCGTTTCTTCAGTTTATTCTGGCTAACTCAGACGCAGCCTGTTCGAGGGCATCGCTTTACAATGCACGCGGGAGTGCCGTCACGTGGTATTTTTCATATTTCGCGGGGTAGTCGCGGTAATCGCGGTCCCGACCGGCATCGCGCTACAGCTGGACGTTCGCTGCCCGATCGTCACCGGTGGGTTCCTTCCGCCCCGTTCGCCCGCATTGCAGCCTATTTCTTTTCTTCGTGCGCTACACGCAGTTGGGAAAGCCACCTCACAGAGACCATGCTTGCACCGATCTCCTTAAAGTCGGCTTCCCATTTAAACACAAAGGCGTTGCTGGGAAGACATTTTCTGGGAGGGGAATCCATGTCGTCTTGCATAAATATGTAAAGTGCCTGAGGGGAATAGGCGAGGGTGGGCCGAGGTGATGAGCAGGAGAGCGGTTTTTCGCGGTATGCGCACACAAAAAAAGAAAAAGAAAAAAAAGACCCGAAAGCAAGGCCATAACAGCTCCGCTGTAAGAAAAAGAGCACTGAAGGCTGTCGGTTGCTGTTTTCATCAGCAGGTGATGCAAACTGCACCCGTTCCGCTGCCGCAAATCGCCTACACCGACTACAAGGCAGGAAAGCCCAGTGTATACAGTGTCGTCGGCTCAGTGGACACCTAGCAAATTTAACTCATTGAGGGAAAGTTTCCATGAAACATAAAGGGTACACGCTTTCACTGTTTTGTTCGTGCCTGTAAGCAGTTCAAAAGTACAATTACCGCCAGCACAAGGTGTTTCTGGCGGGGCATGCTCATTACAGGTTATACTCGAGTTTCTCCTTTGGTTTTGTTGCGGTATATTTCTTACAGTGACTATCGAGTGCGTTTATTTCCGCAGCTGCAGGGAAGAGGCCAGCGACCACGACGTGGCTTGAGTAGCGTCAATCAAGCCTGTAAACAAAGGCTTTACCAAGAAAGAGGAAAACATTTTGTAGCGTTAGCTACACTAGCCGTGGTTGAGCAGTTTCGCTTGGCTCCTGGAGAGCCGTGCTGCGCATGCGCGAGCAGCAGTGACGTCTCACGGCGCACAGCTGGCGCTCCTGACCCGCCGCCACCGCAACTGGATTGGACTGAAATGGATTGCATTACATTGTATTCTGTGTATTATATTGTTTTGTATTAGATTAAATTAGATTGTATTGTATCGGATTAAATTGGATTGTATTGAATTGGAAAGAGTTGTAGCAGCAGTAAGCATTATGATACTCACCTAATCCTAGGCAACCAGGAAACCAAAGAATAACCAGCTGAACCTTCGCTCATGCTACGTATATCCAGCATAGCCGAGCTAAGCCACTGCTATTTTTTTGTTCTTGTTGGCGCGAGTTTCTAAGCTATCAGGTTGGCAGGGGGCTATAATATTTGCTGGGTAGTTCCTGGCTACCCAATCTAGGTAGCAGGCGCGTATGTCATTGCTTCTGAAAGCCTTTCAGCTTCGGAAAGAAGTTGAAAAGAGAACGTCCTCAGACCGGAACGAGAACACGACATATAGAGCCAGCAGCTCGCTTGCGACAAACCGGCGGCCCCATTTGTACGACTTTGTTACCACGTCGGCGTGGGGCTGACTTCCTGCCGCTTTTTCAAGACCGGTGGCAGCGTCGACGTCGGCGCTCCGCTGCATGCGATTCAAGCGGGCACCATTTTCTGCCTCCTTAGTCTTTTCAAGGCCAGAGTGACACGACTCGCTGGCGTACATGGTATACCTGTCTCGTCACTTGCTCCTGTCATGCGCGGTGAGCGAGTTGCTACTCCTTTTTAATATTTGCCTTCTGGATGCCCTGCGTTTCGGTCAAAAGAAACTTGCCTCTTTCCTTTGGCTGTCGTAGGACGACACATAAACTGGGTCTGCGTCCATCATGGACTGAATGTGGCACGCGGTTTCACACGGGCCATCTTGAAAGGACAACACGAGGGCTTTCATTCGCTTTTATACCCCCTCCCGTTCTTCAAGGTCTTCATTCCTGCCTTTTCGCCTGGTCCCCGTTTGAAGAGAGAAACCACCACACGTGTGTAGACGTCCTGCGAAGAATTTTCCTTCATAACTTCAGCGTAAAAACGAAGAAAGTTCGTGGACAAATTTAGTGTCAGTGAAAGCTCCCCGGGAGCGCTGCAAAGAAAGCATCATCTTCAGCTGCGATCAGAAAAAATGTTTCACGAGAAAACTGGGGGATGAATGCACCTCTGACGTTGTCGTACGTGCCTGTCTTAGAAAGACGTCTTACCAAGCAGTAAGCTCGGAAATACACGAGAAGTGTGCAGGAGCTGAGGTATCCGTATCGGCTTGTGCGAGATGAAGCGGCCGGGCAGCCCATATTCACAAAACGACCCAAAAGAACAAAACCACACAAATAAAAAAATTCTCGACTAAAACTGATCTATCGACAGGTGAAATTACGCTCGTACAAAAATATGCAAGAGAAGTAGTCGAAACTGGCATAAAAAGTACCAAGCCATTGAAAAGTAGAAAAATTACAAGAAAAGAGCTAGAACTGGCCTAAGGGAAACCGAACCACCGAAAACTTCGTTTATAAAGCAGAAATGTGCCATAAATACATGTCACGTGTGATGTAAATGAAAGTGTTTCTCGTAAATCAAACCATTAAAGAAACGCCCCCTGCGAGATTTGAACCGGGTTCATGAGAATGATAGTCAGAAACGGAACCGCCAAAAAGTATACCACAAACTCGGAACATTGCTGGCGCTAGGCGGGACAAGGACGAGGATCTACACACACAAATGAAGCGCTTCATTTGCGTGTGTAGATCCTCGTCCTCGTCCCGCCTAGCGCCAGCAATGTTGCGAGTAAAAAAACAACTAGCCCCATTTCCAGCTCTGGTTATACCACAAAGACAGGCAGTCCAACTGCCTTTAAACAGAATATAAAAAGGGCGCGCATATACGCTCAAAGGAGCTTATAGATGACGCCACGAGTCGTGGCACGTGTGGGCGCCTACGGAATATGGTTTGTGAATACGCGGCCGGGCAGGCTTGCCGCCATTTGAACTTGTCGCCTCTAATCTTGGTCATGGCATGGATTTCGCAGAAACCAAAGGGTCCATTTCGCGCCACTTCGGCGAGCGTCGCATGGGCGAGTTGTTGTTATACGACCTTTATTCACTAAAATGAACGCTCTCCGCCATGAGGGGAAGAGGGGCGAAGGGGGAATGCGGGGATCGAGTCCAAACTCTTGGAGCTGAATTATCGGTCTTGAGGAGGAATCATCGTAGATTTTCGGCGATCCGTCGAAGAATGTATGGATGGAAAAGTTAGTAGGCCGTAGCGCGCCACGTTGCTCGTGTGCTACCACACTTAATGCGAATGCAGCTATATCCGCCGGAGTGTGGTTGTCCAGGGAGTATGCATGGGTTAGGAGGCATCCGAGGTGGGGGAATAAAGCTTCGGTATCGGGTGACTTTATGGAAGTACCTGTTGGAATTGTGATGGTGCGAATGCTCCTCCACCTTGCTATGCCTTTGATATGTACATTTTGGTGTATTGTGGGGTTGCAGCCCTTGCGAATGATTTCGTTTGAATATGATGCGTTAGCGAATAATTTCTTGCCAAAAATGCCAGCTGACCGGTTGAGCGGTGCAGGGGATGTAAGACGCGGCCGGCGGGTGTTAATTCATGAAGTCACAGTTTTTTCACCTTGTTGCATCTGTGGAAGCCGATGACTGGGGGAAGCGAGGTCTCACAAAAGATAGTGGAGTGTAAAGGCGGGTTGAAGCAGCGGTCGTTTGCGAATTGTGAGCCTCTTGGGCCAGTGCGTGGGTGGCCTGATTCTCCGAACATGCCATGGCGACTCATAGGACGCAGTCCAGCGAACATGAATGTGTGCTCCATAAGTAAGTACAGCCTTTCACTGGCTAATGATTAAATAAATGTCTTTGAAGTTCTCAAATCGCTTCGAAAGTGCGTCAAAGGTATCTTGGCTGCAATCCAACATGAGAGGTCTTACATGATGAAATCTAGTGCATCAGTAATGGCTAGACGTTTGAGGCGGGGCGAATGTTGGGCGCCAAGTATAAAAATTAGCAGTGGCTTAGCTCGGCTCTGCCAGGATATACGTAGCTTGAGCTAAGGTTCAGCTGGTTATTGTTACCTATCCTTGTTGTCTAAGCAACGCCCCTCTATATGTGTACCACCGCTGATGCCTCTGCGCATCCGCACAAAATGAGAGGCGCCATCCAGCGGCTCCGGCGCAGCGTCAGACTTGGCTACTGCGCAACGGAGACGCACAGCTGGGCTCGTGCCGGCGCCAGTGCGTCTACCGCGGCTATGACGTCACTGCTCTGTAATGCGCAGACCGCGGAGGCGTGCGCCATTGCGGCGGCCCCTGCGCGCCAGCTGTACGCCGTGTGACGTCACTTCTCCTCGCGCATGCGCAACACGGCTCTCCAGGAGCCACGCGAAACTGCTGAATCTCGGCCACTGTAGCTCACGCTACAAAAACATCGTCTACAGGGGTTCATACAGTGCATTCTGGGCAGGCGTGAGACTATCATCTGTATAGATGTCGATTTCGCCTGGTCTTGCGAAACGAGACGAAGAAAGGAGAATAGGAGGACGCTGACAAGATAGTGGGTGAAAGAGCAACCGAAGATAGCAACGGGGAGAGAAGGAAGCAGCAGCGGCGGGACGAAGGGGGAACACAAAGAGCCGAATCAGGTAAAGAGAAGCCAGCACGAGGGTTACCCAAGGCCGCAGGGAATCACCAAGGAGGTCCCTGCATAAGCGTTCCGGAGTAGGCTAAGCACAACAAAAAAATTGTCCGCGTATCTGCTCACCTCACTGCAAATTTCGTCTAAAGACGATAGTCTTGTGCTCTCACCTCCACGTAAATGCATCTCTTTCTTCCCCTGCCCGTCTGTCACGCTGTCCCCTCCCGTATTTTATGTGCACTAGGAAATTTCGAGCACAAAATTTAATTTCAATAATACAATACTTCCAGAACAAATTGTACAATAATAATTTGCCTCAAATATGCCTAAGTTTTCCTTGTTTGTGCTGAAAGATGTCGACATGGGCTCCACAAGCCGAAGTGGCGTCGATGAAGTTTGGTGTCAAGTTTGTTTTCACATTTACATGTTCGAAAAGGTATTGGCCACATAAATTACTCCTGTTAAAGATTGTCGTTCAAGATAAAATTATCGTTCAAGAAATCTCTTGCCTTTTAACTGAATGGGGGAATCAAGGGCAGGCAGGCAGACAGGCACGCAGACAGACAGACAGACAGACAGACAGACAGACAGACAGACAGACAGACAGACAGACAGACAGACAGACAGACAGACAGACAGACAGACAGACAGACAGACAGACAGACAGTCAGACAGACAAACAAAATTTCCGGGTTTAAGTAGCGCAAGACAGACTATCGTCTCTAAAAACAGTGACGGGCCTTCCCAATTTCCCTCTGGAGAAGCGCACATGAACTGCTGGATATTTTCGAGTCGACGCGCGAAATCTTGCCCACCGCCGAATGCACCTCGCCGCATGAACGTGCTAGGTTCTAGAAGTGCATGCAATATAAAAAACAGCACGGCACCTCACAAGGTAGTCTGGTCATCGGGTTTGTTCAAGGGTGCACCTCGAATCACCTACAAACGAGCGCGCGAGTCCGCCTGCAAATTAACGGTACCAGTACTCGCCCGTATTACATTAAGGACAATTATCTCGGAACCGTCACATTGGACGACACTCCATTTTTCGCCCAATCCGTCATGTCCGCTGCCTTGCCTTCAAGTTGCCGGGAAAATTTCGCAACATTTCAAAATTGTCAATCTGAAAGCATATTTTTAGCAAAAAACTGCTCATGTAAAAGCGTTGGCCAACATAACTGACCATAAAATCATACAATGCAAGAAACAAGAGCAATTGTATGTACGAAGAATGGAAACTGACGTAAGGTCTCCTCTGATCAGCTGGAGCTCATGCCTCTCAACCGCCCCAGCGAGATGGGGTTTGAAGACTTGCACGACGCACTGCTGCGCAGCAATGTGATGCCGGCTGGATATGCTTTTGTTCCATCTTTTTTCGCCTTGCCGAAAAGAAAAGAAGAGTGTAGGCACATTTCCCTGGGCATCTTTGTCATAAAGGGTGATCTTATTCTGCCTGAAATTAAGCCCGTTCCTCTCCGAAGCCCTCAATACTGACATTTTTGTCCAAACACTCGATTGTTCATATTTGTAATATGGCGCTTGAAGTAGGGTTGATTCGGTTTAATGTCAGCAGGAAGAAATGCACCAATGTTCTGACAATAAAATTGCTCGAGGCACCTAAATCTGCTTGTCTGCTTGGAAAGCGACAGCCTGGTGGTGATACTTAGGACAATTTTTTTACTGCTGCATTGTATTTGCATCTCTTTCTTCCCCTTGATTTCTACATTGTTTGTCGCGAATTTCTTCTACAGGCTCTTTTGCTGGTACACCGTTTCTGCGCTTCTTCATTTCGTTCCCTCGTGTTTTGGTGAGAATATTGCCCCAGAAACAAAACGAAGTGTGTTATTGATGGAAGTATTGGTAACAGATGCTACAGCCTCCACAAAATCAGACTTCTGCGTGGCTGAGGCGCCCCTCTTCTGCGCACGTGCAGTCGCGTACACGTGTCATGGGGCACGAACTGCTCTATTTAACATCGGAGCGATTCTGAGCTGAGCCTTGTCGTCTGTCCGGCGGTGTCCCGCAGGAGCATGTTCACGAACCCACTGGCAGAGGACACCCCAGTCTCACCGGGCTGGGAGCGGACCAATCAGTGCGCGCGCCAGTGTAAGAAAGGGCATATCACCAGCACGCGTGCTTTCGCCCCACGACCTCCGCACGGGGCCAGCGGCAGAGAACGGCAGCGGCGACGACGCGCTGATCTTGACTTTCGACTGCGGGAGGCCGAAGCAAAGCGTCAAAATTGAGTCGCATCGACAAAAGCTGTGTTGACAAAATTGAATCCTGCAGCACAGCCAGCTTTCTGGTGAATGCTGTGTACGTTGCAAACTAATGTAGGTATCTTGAAAAAATACTGAAATTAGTAATTACCCGATAGGACGACTGTATCACCACATCAAGTGTTATTACGGGCTTGTTTCGTGCATTGTGTCTGCGCCCAACTCCACTGGTAATCCCTTTTAACAAGAAAGTGTTTTATTCCCGGATACACAACCATTCGAGTGACGTCATATCCGTCCAGGAAGTGACGCCATTACAACGAAGCAAGCGGTCTGTAAAGAGTGCACCCCTGCACACCACACGGGGTCTTCTTGCGGGGAAGCAACCTTTAGAATCAAAGAGTATGTTATACCAGAGTCCTTAGGGTTGTTCATTTTCTGGTTTTATATTGTGACGCCAATATTACACGCCAGGGGTTGCAACCATGCCAGCCTCATTACCGGAGTTGGAGAAAGAAGAGAACGAGGTTGCACTCCGGCTTGGCCCCATCATTCACGGACCGCTCTACCATCTACGCTCGTACTACACCGTCCAACCTCACTGTAAATAAATCCATCTCGTAACAGTTTGGTGGAGGTGCTGGGTACGCCACGCCGGACCTCCAGGATTTCCGCCGTAGCCGACGTGTCGCGGTCTGCCACCACTGTCTCCTACGATGCCTCAAGGTGGGAACACTGTGCCGGCCCTCACGCCTGGCTGGCATCCCCCGCGAGAGCCCCGAATGTTCACTGGGAACGCCGATGAAGACGTTGAAGAATGGCTGAGGCATTATGAACGGGTGAGCCGATACAACCGCGGGGATGCCGCTGCACAACTCGCGAACGTCGTGTTCTCGCTAGATGAGACTGCCCTGACCTGATTTGATAACAATGAAAGCAAGTTCACAACCTGGGACCGTTTCGTCGAAGAAATTTCATCCCGCTTTGGCGTCTCCGTCAGAAAGAAGAAGCTGGCTGAACAGACGTTGCTCAATCGCGCCCAAGTCCCAGGCGAGACGTGCACCACCTACATGGAAGAGGTCTTAAAGCTCTGCAGACTCGTCGACCCGCAAATGTCTGAAGATGATTGTCACAGAATTGAGCGAGGTAATAATTTAGTGGCCGCCAGTTTGTCACAGAATTGAGCGAGGTAATAATTTAGTGGCCGATGTCTCGGACGGGAGGAGCGACAAACAACTCCCCCTTACGTGCGAATTCGAGAATGTGGTTCGGACCTGCTAACCGGCGATAGGTCCACGCCTGATTGGCCGCTGGCGTGAGGCACGAGACGGGGTACGGGAAAACACTTTCAAAACAACGGACATTTACTTCACATTCACAGGAAATTCGAAACAGACAGACAGGAGGGTTGACGAGTTAATACACACTGCAGTGGACACCCCGTTGGGGTCAGAGCTGCCAAGACACCGACACGAAGTACATTAATCCCAATGAAAGAAAAGGTACACGCCGTTACGAGCCCGAGGAGAAGACGACAGTAAATGAAGGGGACAGTAGAGTATACAATAGGCGGGGTTGGAGGCTTCCCCCAACTACTAACAATAGGCCCGCTAGAAACACATACCGCGTGGTGCACTGAAGGAGGCGGATAAGCCCGTGCAGTCCGCTTAGGGAAATACAACACAGAAGATGAATAGGAAGAGTCCGAAGAAAGATGGAGAAGGGGAGAACATCTTAGCTGCGGTCCGGCTGATGGTCTCGCCGGGGTGACGGAGGCTGTCGGTCGTCTGTGGTGGGGCACCGCTGATCAGCGACGCAATTTGGGTGAACTCCGGCCGCGCACTGTCGCCTCCTTGAGGAATCTTCGGGGGCCCGAAGTTCACCGCCGTCGTCGCTCGGCCTCCCCAGCACAGCCCTCAAGGCCGACGCCGCGTCCCGGCCGTACGTCCGGCCACCACCAGTTCTCAGCCCATTCTCCCCGGAAACTCCGCGCTGCACCACGCACACCGTCCACCGGGCCGCGCGTCTTCCGAGAATTCGCGGGGCGCAGCCTTCAGTAGGCCGCGGCACTCTCGCCCAACTCTCTCCCCGAAACACATGGCCAGCTGACCCGGGTGCGACAATGGCGGCGAGAACATTCCTTCGCTTTGCGGTACGGCTCCTCTCGGCGAACGGCAAGAAATGGCGAGCGGCAAGAAAACCCGTCAAGGAGGGACATGAATTTCGCGACAATGATAAAGTCGGTCACTTATTAAAAGGGATCGCTGAAGACGTCTACAACTTTTTAATAGGACGTGAAAAAGTTGGAATCAGCGTCAGACGTTGTCCAGCATATTCGCACCTTCAAGGCGTTGAAGAAGCGTCGCATTACACCTAAGTTCGGCCGTTTGGCTAATGTTACGACTGTGGCAAGCGTTGACCTGCAACCGCCTGCCGACTTTGCTGAAATGATACGACACATTGTCCGCGAGGTACTGCTACGACAACAGAGTCCCGGCACTATACCGACAGCGTATGCATCCGGGACAGCTACGTGCTACAGTACGTCCAGGCCAACACACTTTCTCCGTCGAGTGTTCCATTCCACGATGCGAGCTTTATGACTCGCACTCACAGTCCGCAGCGCTCTGATGTCCACCAGTCAGCACGCAGCAGTCGCGACGTTGACTTCACGGTGTCGTACAAGAGTGGGCGCAAGCATGCCGATGCCGACTGCCTTTCCCGGCTGCCATTACAATCAACGGACTCAGATGCTGACAACCTTGATGAGTGCCTCGCCTCGGTGTCGACTGCGTTTCCCGATATAGCTGTGTTCAAACGAGGAGAACGCAAGGACAAGAGTTTGGACCACCTTTTCGCCTCAGCCGAGTCGAACCCTACTAGCCGTTTCTGCCTCCAGAACGGCTTGCTTTTCAAGAAGAACTATTCCGCCGTCGGTTAGCGCATTCTTCTTGTGGTACCACAATTCCTTCGCAACGTTGTTCTGAACATTATGCACGATGACGTAATTTCCGGCCACATGGGGCTTGCCCGCACTCTTCACCGCACCCAACAACGCTTTTATTGGCCCAACATGCGAAAAACTATTGAGCGCTATGTGGCTTCTTGCAAACAATGTCAACGTTACAAACATCCCACCACTGTCCCGGCAGGCCGACTTCAGCCTGTGGACCCGGCATACCATCCTTTTGAAAAAGTTGGCATAGACTTGTTGGGACCTTTCCCGCGCTCATCACAGGGAAACCGCTGGAATATTGTATGCGTGGATTACTTATCACGCTACGCTGAGACGGCATCCCTACCCTCTGCAACTGCGGCAGAAATCTCGCTCTTCTTGCTCCGGAACGTATTGCTACGCCATGGACCCCCAAAAGTCATAATCAGTGACCGCGGGCGCCAATTCACTGCGACGGTGGTTGAAGAGCTTCTTCGTCTTTGTGCCGTACAATTTCGCCACTCCTCGCCATACCACCCTCAGACTAACGGTCTGACGGAACGAACCAACCGAACATTGACGTCCATGCTAGCGATGTACGTCGCTTCGGACCACAGAAACTGGGACGAGCTGTTGCCATTTATAACATACGCATATAACACGGCGAAGCATGAAACCACCGGTTACAGCCCGTTTTTCATCCTTTACGCCCGTCAACCTAGCAGCGGCCTGGACACCATGCTTCCTTTCTCTCTGCATGACGAACCCATGTTGGCGAGGATGCTCTGCCTAGCTGAAGATGCCCGTCGACTTGCTCGCCTACGTACTCTCGCGTGCCAAGAGCGCTCCAAGAAGCGATTTGACAGTTGCTGACGTGATGTTACGTACGCGCCGGGTGACTTTGTGTGGCTATGGACGCCATTGCGAAAGCGTGGGCTATCCGAGAAGCTTCTGTCCCATTACGTCGGCCCGTTTGTTGTGATCGAGCGTCTCAGCGATGTTGCGTATGTTATTTCACGCTTAACTTCAAGTGGGCGACAATCCAAAAAGACACAAGTGTTGACCGCCTAAAACGTTGCCAAGAACGCAATGTAAGTTAACTTGCCCAGAGGGCTTCGTCTGGGACCGGGGAATTGTTACGCCAATATTACACGCCAGGGGTTGCAACCATGCCAGCCTCATCACCGGAGTTGGAGAAAGAAGAGAACGAGGTTGCACTCCGGCTTGGCCCCATCATTCACGGACCGCTCTACCATCTACGCTCGTACTACACCGTCCAACCTCACTGTAAATAAATCCATCTCGTAACAATATTTTACCACGAAAGTGTTTGATGCCGGGATACACCAAGATTTCACTGACGTCATATCCGTCATGAAAATGACTCCAGTACACCTTTGCCGAAGCAATGCGCCAGCAGGACATCGCTCGCCAAGCACACCCACAAGACAGCCGCCGACACGCAAATCATGCTCAGCGACAGATTTCGCTCTACATTTCACTTTCGTGTTTTACCGATTTCTATGACAGACGAATTTCACTGAGTGGAAGGACACTGAATATTTTGCCGCACCAGGGCCAACGTGTGGAGCTAGCGCATGGGTAAAGCAACTTCGGTGAAATTTTTATATGTGCTAATATCTGTTTTTTTATTTGTTGTTTACAGCCACGCGCCATTTTTTGAATCAGACAACAAGTACAATAACTACAACCACTGCAATAACGTCGCTTTTTCTCAGAATCGGACACCAGGTTCCACCTTTAAACACACAGAATGGTCAGATAAACAGGAATAGCATGGCAGTATGTAGCGTCGATTTACAAAGAAAGTGCGAAAAGGAGTTAGCCTGAGCAGCATGTGCAATATTTCTGAGGTCCCTGCGGCAGCAGCTTTTTACAAGCAGACCACTTATACTAGTCGTAATGCCTTATTATGAAAGAAATTCCTAATTGGTGAACGGCAGACAGCGCAGAGAAGAAAGCGCCGGACGCCTGCATCATTTCAGGAGCCGCAACTAAAATTTATGCAGAAACAAAGCTGCCGTCACAAATGACAGGAAGAAGAACGTCAGCGAAATAGACGAGATCACGTTCTTGAACCATGGCGCAGCATTACGCTTCTCACCAGCCGCCTATTCTCTTTGAAGGATGACAAAGCGGGCCCTCTAGAAAAACGCAAGCTGTCAGCATCTCGGAAAGGCAGCGGCACGGACCGACGCGCAGCGGAGAGTTGATGCGCTCCTAGAGCGTGACGGACACGCCGCCACGACCAAGGTTCACTTTGCGACGTTGGCCCCTCTTTTGTCCTGCTTTTAAAGGGGCAATAAAGACGAAGTGCAGGTTTGGCGCAATAAAAAGACTGCTTTGTCGCAGTAACAGTGGTACCATTCTTATAGCAAACGTAAAAAAATCGAGATATGAAAAAAAAAGATACGTGTGAAGCAGTGGCGAGGCCTGAGACACTTTCCGGTGATATCTGTATGACGTCACAGGATCCTGTTAAGGCTACTGGCGGCCGCCGACCTAAGCCACCGCCAAGAAACAACCCTAATAGATTGAAACGGGTCCTCGAGTTCCGTTTGTTGGTACCGCAGGTAACACACTGATTTCTGTTTTTAGTGCTAAGCCTGAATGTTGCCGCGAACCATGTATGTGTTTGCTTATTTATTGTTTGTTTTTACTGCCGGGCCACGCCCGGCTGTGTTATCACATTCCAAGCAAAGCGCGTCTTCCACTCTTTATTTTTATGCCGCACGGGCTATCACATTCAGATAAGCAAACTGTTTCGCCCTAACGTCGCTGGCCCAGAATAATCGTCTGTGATCTACAATGTTCTGGATGTGAATCGACGGTTCTAGAAACACAAGCGCCGAAAGATAAAAAGCCTGCAGAGCAGACGCCTCGGCATTCGATTCTGCGACGCTCGCCGACGCAAGTCACTTTGTTGACCGCTGCTTCGCCGCCTCTGTATTCTTTTGAGTTGTTAGGGGAGCACAAGTTCGCTCCAATAAACTTGTTTCTTTTCCAAACAACTGCGTCGTCCTTGGCTTCGTGACAATATGATGCCACTCCTGTGCGTCGCTGCGTGCATCTACGTCCCTACAGCGATAAATTTCAAACTTCTAACATTTTCCCCTTTTTTTCGGTTAAAAAAGTGTTTTCTGGCTGGAATGGTGCTGAATGTTTTTGCAAAGACTTGTTCTTTAAAACCAACCGAAGTTGTATTTTGTCTTCATATTGTATTTCGTAAGCATATAAACCTCTATCCCCCCCCCCTTTTTTTCTGTGAGGGTTGAGGTGAGGCACTGCCTTGCCACGAATCGATACAGTAGAACACCGCTCTTACGTTCCTCAGTGCTGCGTTTTCCGGCAGCGATGTTGTTTTTGTCTAGTCTCGGCGCACCTCACATAGAGTCCCATGTAATCAAATCCTCACTGTTACGTCGGGGCTCAGAGTGGATTCCCAGATAATTCGTCGCAATCTGACACTCCAAACCTGATCGGACAACATGTTCACACTGCCGTTTTGACGTTTGACGAGTCGTGGCCAGGCTTGGTTACGGGACTGTCTGCATGAAGCTGCACGCGGGTGCCATTCATCACCACTAGATGGCCCTACGTTACTCTATGCTATCACCACCGTCACTGCACTTACAATGGAAGCTTCACTATAGTGAACGAGAATACTTCCACTATAGTTTCACTTCGGAATGACGAAAGTGCATGTTTGCCGTGAAAACACCACTGCAAGAATAGCACTCGCTTTCGTCGTCATCGTGATTTCGCCGGTGCTCTTCAACCTCGTGATGATCGGCGTGGCCCAGCGACTTTCGGGGATCCCACAGGTTCGCTACACTATCTACGCCGACCACATTACCCTGTGGGTCCCCGGAGGGAGCGACGGCCACATCGAAACGACACTACAAGAGGCAGTCGACGCCATCGAAGACCACCTGGCCAACACCGGGCTGAGGTGTTCCCCGCAAAAGTCCGAACTGCTCATCACCCCACCACCGGGAAGGTACCGCAAGAAAGCAGAGGAATACTCCACCACGATCACACTACGCACGAGCGACGGCACCGTCATCCCCAAAGTGAGCAACCTCCGCGTCCTCGGCATGCTCCTCGAAGCAAGCCGAAGCAACGGCGCCGCGGTCGACCGCGTCATCACGAAGCTGGGCATCGCCACCCACCTCATCAAACGCATATCCACAAGACGTCACGGAATGAAAGAGACCAGCCTCCTACGGCTGGTACAATCCTTCGCCATGAGCCACGTGGCCTACGTGGGGGCCTTTCACCCGTGGAAGAAACACGAGAGAAACAAGATCAACGCGGCCATTCGCAAGACCTACAAAGCCGCGCTGGGGATACTCAACAGCACCAGCACAGAACGACTACTGGAACTGGGCCTCCATAACACCCTGTAGGAAATCAGCGAGGCCCATAGAACAACGCAACTCGACCACCTCTCATCTCCGAGGGCCGGTAGGAATATCCTCGAACGGCTCGGCTACGGCCGAGCGGGGACGGAACCGCAAAACATACAGGGCCTCCCAAGAGAGATGCTCCAACGCATCAAGGTACTCCCGCTGCCCCGCAACGTCCACCCCGATCACAATCCGGGACGCAGGGCGGCCAGGACCAAGGCCCTCACCGAGGCGCACACAAACGACACGGGCGCCCTCTACGTGGACGCAGCGAGATACCCAGACCGCCCGAACACCTACGTGGCCGTGGCGGTGAAGGCTACAACTGGTGAAGTGTACAGTGCGTGCAGTGTCCGTGCTCCGACCGCCTTACAGGCAGAGGAGGTGGCGATCGCGCTCGCGCTAACACACCCGCGGTGTACCACAGTGCTCAGTGACTCACGTTCGGCCATCGCGAACTACGCTAAGAACACAGTGTGCGATAGGGCAGTGAGTACAGTGCAGTGTCGTGCAACGTCCGGCGAGCTGGCGACGCCGGTCACCCACATCCGCTCGTTCCCGGCGCACACAAGCGTCGAAGCCAGCAGTCACCCCAACCGCAACGAGACAGCGGACGCCGCCGCGCGAGAACTTTCCAACTGCGAGGCGCCCCACCGCTCCTCCCCGGCGGACGGGTGCCCAGAAACCGAACAAGAACCCCTCGCGTCGTACGGGGAAATACTACAGTGGTACAGGCTCGGCAGGCGACTCAAGCCGCCCCCCCCCCCCCCCCCCCAAGCACACCAGAGCGGAAGCCGTGCTATACAGACAACTACAAACGAACTCGGTGATCACCCCGGTGCTGGCGCGCCACGTGTGTCCAGAGGTCTACGAAAGTGTGCTGTGCAGTGTGTGCGCGAGAACGAACGCAACGCTAGCCCACTTGCTGTGGGGATGTGAACGACACTCGCTGGAGGCAGACGGTGCAACGCGCCTGCCCGAGGACATTACGTATGCCTTGAACTCGGGTGAGCACGAGGTGCAACTACGAACTATCCAGCGGCTCGAGGCTGCTCTCGCAGGGCAGAAGCGCAGGGAAGCGTCGTCGGGTGGTCGGCGGGTCAACACCCGAACACCCACCACGCACCGACCACGCCGACGCCCGCGAGGCACTGCTTCGGGGACGACCTAATACTCGTCTAGGAAGGGCAGGCCCTGCGTGGACGAGGCCCCTACCCTCCGCAGGAACCTTCAATAAAGTCATTGTCTCTCTCTCTCTCTCTCTCTCTCTCTCTCTCTCTCTCTCTCTCTCTCTCTCTCTCTCTCTCTCTCTCTCTCTCTCTCTCTCTCTCTCTCAAGCTTTAAGAATACCGTTGAACTTGCAACCGCGAACTTTGTCGTGCCTTGATGGCGTCGCGAAAACGGGTGGCGCTTTCCCTTCAGAAAAAGCTTGACATACTAAACGCAGCAGACAAGCAGCCACGCAAATGAGAGTCGACATCGCTAGGGACCTCATTGCATTGCCACGCGTGGTGTTTTCCAGCGATCGCAAAAAGCGGCAATCCTACATTCTCAAGTTTTTTAAGGTTCGAAAGGTAAAGTTGCAGGAAATACATGGTTGCAAGTCAAAGCTACACTGTTGAGTTCATTTTGGAAGGTTTTCTCATTGTTGCGTTTTCCTGGTTGTTACGCTTTATTTTCCCGGTCTGGTGAAAAACGCATGAACGGGGTTCCACTGTAAATATACGTGATTTTTCTAAAGGCGAAATCCCTCATTGCCCCATTGTGCGAAGAAGCGGCATTGTAGACTGGCGCTGAAAGCAGCCACCACTGTAAAAAAAAAAAAAAAATCTACGAAGTTGCCGAAACTTGTTCCAAAGTGCGCATGAAAAATGATTTTTATAAAGACAAATGAATTAGTTGGAAATGATGACTAGGTACATCGAAGTTCGTATGCGGATGGAACACGGGTCTCCAGAGTTGGAGCTAACTGCGTTTCCATTACACTGTTGTTCTGCCATCAACATGGGAATAACCCTATAGCGGTTGCCGCGCGTACGTCATATTGCGTGAGAGGTTACTGTGACGGCGCGTAACTGAAAGAGGTGCATGACAGCCACGCTAGACTCTCACTCTGGGCATCGGTAGCGTCAAGTGTCGCTGGTATGCCTGCCGAAGTACTAAGACGGAAGCGCAGAAAAAGACGCAAACACGACGTAGTAGTTAATATTTTTCATACACCGTTTGCAGCAAGCAGTTAGGCCCGCCTTAGCCAGATGGCGTCAGCGTCGCACTCGCCACTACTGGCCTTTCCAGTTTTGGTTTCGCAGTAGACTCCCAATGTTCGCTCGAAGTACGTCATTAGGAAAATGGTTTAGGCACAAAGAAAAGTCATAACTTAATATTGTGGACGCAGTCGGAGCTCATGTTGGTCGTCGCGAAGTGGAACAGAACGTTCGCGGAAGCGCTACAGAGTACGGAAGCATGGGAAGTCTGCCGCCCGTAACAACAAAGTGTGATTCAGTCATTCGCTACCAACAGCTCAAGTTTTCTCCATGGTTCCCATGTGTTGCGCTTATTGCGATGTTACAGGTAGACCAGACGAAGACGAAGGCAGGCAGTCTTTTCTGTTTCAACGCACCGACATGCTCAACAAAGTTGCAGACCACATGTTGATTTCAAATGCAGTAGAAACATATTTAAAACACAGGCGAAAGGATACCTCATTAATCAGAATATCTGCTTCAATGGCTATAGAACTGTGGATGTTTTTTAGGCTTGTTTAATGCGCAGGTTTTGTAGTTGTGTCTATCTTTAGAACGCAACCATAGTTCTACCCTGACTGTCCACTTGTACTTTGTTTTACTTTGCTTTTTCTACTCTAACGTACTTTACTGTGGCTTTCCCATATTGTTCTTTATTGTCTTAAGCTCTAGATGTTGCTTGTATTTTTATAACTCAAACATTAGAATTTTCAGGTTGTTTGATTTTGCTTCTTCATTGCACTGTACCAAAGAGAGGTGGGGCCTCTGTCAGGCTTTGTAGCCTTCAGTCCCAGCGTGCCTCCTCGTAATTCCGAGGAAATAAAAAATCTTTGAAGTGGGGAAAAGCAGCGACAAAAACGTTATCGATTACAACAACGGCTCGGGACGCATGCTCAGTCTGCGCCCTCTCACCGAGCATCACGTACCTTGCGGAGGGCACTCTCGAGGATACTTGTATCCGAAATCTTGAGCGATACATTTTTCTGCGCAAGTCCTTGAAGTATATTATTCTGACCGTACATTTTCTGCGTAGTCCGATGCGGAGCCACAACTGAGGCTGCACAAAATGGAAGTTCGCCACTTCAACTCTCTGTAATTAAATCGTTTCTAAGGTTCTATTCCACGGTATACATGGTTATCTTAGTAAAGCCATCACGTCACGAATAAACAGAACTTGCTGCAACAAATCTGACAAAAAATAATGCACGAATGTATAATTAAAAATAAATATAAAGGACATGTCGAAAAATTGTCGTGTCGCATATGCTACCAATACAATTATGTTATGCATAATATAAAAGTAGGAAAATTCCTCACATCCGCAGCCTTATGGGCCAGCTTAAGAAATATTTGTATGAGTTAACAAAGCTTGATCATCCGATGTAGGCGTTTATAAACTTGACTGTACGCGCTAAGTATTATTTCGCAATCTGCGCGTGAGCGCGCCTAACGTTAATATCCACGGATAAGCGATTTTTTCCGTTCACTGTAGGCGCAATATGGCAGCATCGACATGTGTGGTTCCATAGCCGGAAATTAGCCCATACCGAACAGGCAACAGCTGATAATGCGGAGTCTGTATACAATGCAGACCGCGTCAGCTGCAGGTCAGCTGACAACGCTGAGCGCTGTAGCTTTTTCATCACCCGTCGAAACATGAAGAAGCGGTACATCCACATACATACAGTGGTACATACATCCACACCCATGTAGAATAATTTTCTTTGTCCGCCCTTCACATTCATAATACAGTGCGCCCACAGCCAACCACTTTAGCGTAGGCCGCAAAGGAAAGCTTTCAAAACAAGCTTTAGAGCGTTATTAATACATCCATAATTGCATTTTATTACACGATGTTGCAGACCTTGGGATTTTATTCTGTTGCTCTAAGAGAGTACGTGGAAATAGAAAAAAAAAACTAAAGTCATCGAACAGCTTTGTTTGGACGGAACGCTTGAACCGGAAACCAGGCAACGAACGTTAATCAAAGCTGCGCTCAAGCAACCTTCATGTGGGATTTTTTGAGATGAAGTAATCTTTGAACGTTAGCACAGCCTATCTAGTAGGACAACAAGCCCCATTCATAGCGACCCTGGAAAAAAATGGTCAAATACGCCCGTCGAGCCGTGCCGGCGCTCGCCGATGCGCACGGCCACTAGCGAAGGACAGGGGGAAACGCGTTCTAAAAGGCCCGTCATGTCGAACGACGTCATGCCGGACAACATGGCCGTGGCCACGGCGCTGCGCTGTAAACGGTTTATACATATATTCATTCATTTAGAGTACCCCTAAAGGCCCTCTAGGCGAGGGTATTACATAGGGGGGAAGAGGGCAAGACAACAATATACAAAAATACTGACAAAAATACAACACGCATTAAAACCAGTAATTATCTGCAAAGAAGGGAAAAAACAATAAATATAACCTATAGCCCTACCGCGGTGTACAATCGTTAAACAATCAGATAAATTGGAAACATAGCTCACAAGACCTAAAGAATTTGCTTGACACTTTTGCGCCCATAATATTGGCTGAAAAAGAAAACAATATAACGTAAAAACAAAGAACAGAGAACACAAAACGTGGCAGCGTATGCAGAAATAGCCTGCAGCAAGACCAAGAGCAACGTATTCAAGCTACGGCTACAATTTATGCAATAGGTAAAAACTACAGAAAAATTTACACCATCTTCCCGCGAGGGGAACCATGGGGTAGATGCGACGAATCGGGGGGTTTCCGTTGCGTTTCCGTTATGTTAGCGTGTCCATTATTGTTGTGTGTCCATATTTTACGCAGCATGTTCACCCCCGATGCGTCGCATCTACTCCATGGTTCCCCTCGCGGGAAGATGGTGCAAATTTTTATCGGGGTGGCCGGTGCTTGTTACGGTTGCGCCGACCATCGCGATAGCAGGCCTGTTAGTCACCATTCAAATCATCGGCGGTCACCGGAGGATGTCATCAGAGGAGCGCGGGCGGAACGACTGAGCGGAGCGGCGCAGTTACCGCGTTTATATGCAGCGGAATGAGAGAGAGCAGCGCATAGCAGCGCACGCGCATGTGTTAACCGAGCGCAAGCTGCGTGCTAACCTGCACCCACGCACAGCTGGCACGGCGACGGAGCGAGCGCCGGCGAGCGCCAACACGCAGATGGCGCTGCGCTGAGAGCGGCGCTAGCGCGCAGCTGGCGCGGCGAGGAGAATGGGGGAGGGATGCGGACTACGCCGGACGACGCCGGAGGGACAAGGCCAGTGAAAGAGATGCGTCGCATCTAAAAAATTCTAGTTAGTGACCGTAGTGTGCAAAAGCTGCAAGAATTTATTGGAATCTTTTTCGGTGGCAACATGTGCTGGCAAGTCATTCCACTCAACAATGGTGGCCGGTATGAATGATTGTGCGAAACGAAGGGAATGACATTGTGGGCGTTTACATTTATTGGGGTGGTTGCAAGTTGGGCGAGTTGGTACGTGTTCATACTTAATCACAGCGCGAAGGACGGGACAGACAGAAGACTAACCAGCTCCTCTCCTGTGGTTAGTCTTCTGTCTGTCCCGTCCTTCGCGCTGTGATTAAGTATGTTTATTTGGGTGATCGCGTCGTGGAAAGAGAGCAAAGGGGCCTTCAAAAAAACTTTCGCGCAGTGACGCGTGGTTATAAAGCTTGTGAAAAAGTGATAAGCGCGCATGTTTCCGGCGCAGGGCCAAATCAACTAGTTCAGCACGGTTTTTCAAGTTAGTGAGGCTGGAAAAGGAAGAATAATCAGAGTAAATAAACCGAGCAGCACGGTTTTGCACGGATTCAATATTTCATACGATGTAGGCTTGATTAGGGTCCCAAATGGCGCTAGCATACTCTAATTTAGGGGAATTAAAGCGGTGAAAGCAATCTTTTTTAACTGTGATGGAGCCTGTTTTAAATTACGTTTTCGCAGCCCAAGTCAACTGTTAGTGCTTGCAAGAGTAGGTTCCACGTGATGCTGACATGTTAGATCCTGCTGAAAGTGAAGGCCAAGGTGAGAAGATGTGAACTCAAGTGGCGCATTATTCAAGAAGTAATAAGTGGGAATATGGTTAGTAGCTTTAGTAAAGGACATAAAATTAGTTTTAGGAATGTTTAGTGACATAAGCTAGGTTGAACACCAGAGGTTAATTTTGTCCAGATCAGATTGCAAGGTTGAACGGTCGGAATCAGACGAAATGGTACGATATATTACGCAGTCATCTGCAAACAGTCTAACTTGAGAAGACACAGAGTTGGGGAGATCCTTAAAGGAGCCATGAAGAGAAAATGCAAGTTGGTTTTATTCGAAAGATTTCGTGTTTTATAGTGCCCCCAGCGCTTGTCCGGATACAAACGGTGCTTTATTCACTGAGAAATTAAACAATTTAGGTTAAAATTTTGATTTTCCCGCTCAATCGTGCGTTTTCGTGGTCCCAAATGACATCACAGGAACCGACCGCTCTGCAGCCTAGAGTACCTTCATTCACGCATCCGCCGTACAGGGTAGAGACACGTATACGCTGGCGCCGCCATTTTCGGTTGCTCGCTTGCCGCCGAAGCAAGTCATTGTGTCAAAACCGCGCTAAAATTATCGCCGCAACGCGGTTTACTGAAGAGGCTTGAATCATATTGTCTGTTTCGCGTTGCTAGGTCTCGTGGGAAACGAAAAGAATAACGCGTTGAGCCCGTTGGCCCAATTGCGGCGGCACGGGACCGTTCAAAGGTTGTCTCCACCCTGTACAGCGGTGTTGGTTTGTTCCCGCGTTTTTTTACGTTCCGTAACCTAGATAGCGCCACCATACCGTGGCAAGCGTTTGGTTTGTTTTTGCCCGCATTTAAACCTGGCTTGTTTTTGTTCTGGGAGAAAATATTCGGTCCCTGAAACAGTGCTCGCTCGACAAATGGGGTCACGTAAGACACCGTTGCTTGCGTCAATCGGCCAGTGTCGTCTGAGACAACCCCAAGCCCCGTAGTGCTGTGCAGCTAAACCAAGCATGCTGTGCGCAGTACGAACAGCAGAACGCATCAGTACTTCTATGTTTACATGTGCTTTCGTAACTTACACTGTTTGTCCCATCATTCTTATTGCTTTGTAAAGAATGTGCCCTAAATTTAAGCGCAAATCGCTCGTTCGTCTAGTTTGTAAGCTCTACCTAATTTGCGTCTGCTTCTGCCAGCCTCCGCCAATCGCAGAGCTTAGTTCATGTGACATCATAGGTTCTGTTGCGGGAAATGAGCTGGTGGGTCGCACGACCATTCCCGTTTTTCCTAATTATGTAGCTTATTTGAGCGAAGTTTACATTAAAAGTGGTGTCAGTATGATTCTAACGAGACAATCTTTTGAATGAACCAAACTTGTGTTTTCTCTTCATGGCTCCTTTAACATAGACAAGGAAAAGGAGAGGACCAAGGACGCTCCCCTGGGGGACGCCAGAAGTTACCGGAACAGAGGAAGAATTTACATTCATAGCGAAGGTGAATTAGGAACTGGAGGATAGGAAAGCTTCAATCCATCTAAGAACGCCCGGGTGAAGGTTAACGTGTGCTAGTTTCAGTAATAATCTGTTGTGAGGAACGCGATCGAAAGCTTTAGCGAAAAACCGCGTCGACCTGGCATCCGGCATACATGGATTTGTGAAGATCGTGAACAAAACCAGCAAGTTGGGTGTCGCAGGAATAACCCTTACGAAAACCGTGCTGACAATTAGAAATGACGCTATGTTTTTCCAAATAGTTTCTGACTTGACTGTGTATGACATGCTCCATGAGTTTACATATGGTATTAGTTAGGGAAATGGTCCTGTAATTCAGCGGTGAAGAGCGGTCACCAGATTTCAAGAAAGGGACAACCTTAGCTGTTAGCCAGTCTTGAGGTACAGTTCCGGTAGATAACGATTAAGAAAACAGAGCGCTTAAGAAGGGACTGATGGTCACTGGTATGACTTTAAGGATTTTATTAATAAAGCCAATATTGTCGGCTGTTGTAGAAATTGTCAGTTTCTGCAGAATGCACAAAATACCGGCTTCACTGATAGTAATCTCCGGCATTGTTGTAGCGTATGAACTATTTAAAATGGGAGCAGATGAAACATCCTTTCTTGTAAAAACAATTGAATAAGCCTGATTTAGCGGCTCGGCGCATTCAGAATCGGGGGCTGAAACGCCTTTGTTGTCGTTTAAGATAATGTCTGGATTACTTTTGGAAGCCGCAGTATTTTCGCCTTCAAGGCACGAAAGCAGAGTTAAGTGTCCCGAGGAGTGTTTTGTTCCCGAAATACTATCACAATAGAGATGCCACTCGGTAATTTAACTTGCGGCCACTTTTCTGATGGAGGCAAAAAGCAAAAACGCCCGTGTGTACGAGATTTCGGCGCACGTTAAAGATCCCCAGGTGGTCAAAATTAAACCGGAGCCCTCCACTACGGCGCGCCTCATCGCCTGCGTTACGTCGGCGCGTTAAACCCTACGACCGACCGACCGACCGACCGACCGACCGACCGACCGACCGACCGATCGACCGACCGACCGACCGGTAATTTAACTTCCTGCTATTATTTTTCAAGTTGTCATTGATATTCTGGGGTTTCACTGCGGTGACCTCTAGTGGCGGTTGGCAGTAAGAAGCTCCCGGGAAAATATTCATGGGGTTTCCAGTGGTACATTTCAAATAGCCCGGATGCATTCATTTCAGCGTCCCATCTCCAAACACACGTTCTGTCCGGGGAGCGGCACGGACACCCATGGAGTCGTTCCTCATACGTCAGGGCTCCCTTCTAGAAACCATCGCACACACGTCCGCACTGCATCACACCGCCGCACAAATTGACCGAACCTCCACGTTACGTGACGGCACAATGCTCATTATTGTGGCCATGTATATCGATCGGTCACATCTATTAATGAGGCCGTCTGTCTATAGGTGCGGAGCGCATGCGTTAATAAAGGAAACCAGGGCCTTTTCTGGTGTGACGATTTATTCCGTATCGCATGCTCCGAACAGACAGAGGAACGGACGAACATATTGTGATAAAATAGCGAAGAAATACTTGCATAAAAAAATAAAAAGCAGTAACAGTTTTATCACCTGTTACTCGGTAGAGTTTTGCAGCTTTTACGATTTTTGAAGGAGTTCTGTGCCATTCGCGGGGTCTGTCTCATACAAAATTTCGAATGCAGCCAATCGACAAATAATGAAAGGGAAAATAAGAAGGTAATAGCAATAGTTGTAAGATGAAGAAAAAAACTGGCAGCATCTGCACTCCGTGGATGATGGCGAGGGTGCGGAGTACGGGGACTCGAAATGACACCCAAGTTGCGCCCCGAGTGACATCCGATTTGCGCGACGACCGTCATTTGATTTGAGCCGTGAGTTGCACCTTGATTATTCCCTAAGGGAAACTGCAACTCACGGCTCTAATCGAATTTCGCTGGATTTTCGCTTGATGGTTTTGTGCGCACGGATGGACGCGGACGAACATTGGGAGGTCCTAAGGTACTCCGCACCGTTACAGGCGAGGGAGTCAGCCGTTTGACTCTCGGGTACTAACTCACGGTCGTAGCCCAAGAAAGGTAATAATAAAAAAAAACAAAAAACAAACGGTCGTAGCCCAATGGGTTAGACGCCTGACACTAACTCTGTCTGGTCTACCAGACACAGGCTCGAATCCTGCCAGTGCCTGTGCGATTTTCTGCGATGGTACGATTGTAAATGCTATGCGCACGGATGCGGACGGACATTGTGCTGTCCTATGGTACTCCGCACCTTAAAGGCCAGCCAATTCCTTGTAGAGCATATAATTTCTACGTGCCTAGTAAAACTAGCCTATAAGCATGAGCACCTCTCTGCACATAACAGTGTTACGTTACATAACATAACTGATTTGCCTGTTTCCTCACATCGCCTATGATAACAGAGCAATAATCTACGATGATTGTAATAATTTAATTGCGTTCGGTGTATTTTTTTGCAGGATATTGGTGTGCCATTTCTCGTTTTTGTACTCTGTCCGATGGAGTGGATACTTTTGCGTGTAATAAAGAAGAGAGTTCGGCTAGCTGGTACAACTTCGTCATTGAAGTAGTGCAAAAAGACGCCATTGGAGAGAGGGGGCGAGGGGCTGTGGTGTCAGTGTGTCAGGCACTAGGGTATGACGTCTTACAGACGAGAGCAAATCATGACTTATCAAGACTGGGTTGTAAGCCGACTGCCCACATATACGCTTTGAGAACTGCCGCTATGGGCTTCCCTGAAGGCCTCCTAACGGCGCGTTTCGAAATTAGCCGTGAGTCGCTCCGGTAAACTTTTTCTATTCTGCTATGGCCACCTTTGGGCGCGTTGGACATGCATAATAATGTATAGAAGTGTAGTCTACGGCAGTAAATTGCGTGTAATTCCCGAGAACAAAATTAATCTTGATGTGGCTACACTGTGAACAAACAGGTTTGTGTACGCGTCAGTTCACAGATTAGCCACTCGAAGCCCAGTTGTGATGCTGAGCGAATTGTGATGTCTGGACCTCAGAATTCCTAACACGCTTACTCACGCGGCCAGGGTACGACAATACACTTTTATGGAAATCGGTGTAATGCGTTTACAGCTTACACAAATGAACGAATCACTAATATCCTGCCTACTTCATATACACTGGCAAATTCCTGGCCTGAAATACCGGCTTACACTAACGTGGTCGAAGTATTTCGCCAGCCATGCACGTGTCAATGTGGCAAAGTTGTCGAACACTCTACGAGACTGGTCGGTTAAACAAGAAGGAGAAACATTATGGTGAAGACATCGGAAATAATTTTCTGGCAAGTTCTTTTGCCCTGAGGCAAGCAGGAGAGGATATTTCTTGCACGAGACAGACAGACAGACAGACAGACAGACAGACAGACAGACCAAGAGAGAGAGAGTGCTATTTAGAGTGCACTGGTTAGGTCAGCCCTGCTACGCCAGATGAGGGATGTTTACGGTGATGAGTGGTGAATGTTGGTCATTACGGGCATAGCAATGAGAATACAATCAAGAAGCGTGAAAATCAAGAAACAAGAAAATGGTGCAAGAAAAGTTCAGACATAAGAAAAGTTCACAACACCTCCACGTCACTCCTCCATGAAGCACGGAAAAGTCGAGAACAGGACGTAACTGCACATTTGTGAGCCTTAATTACTGTGGCAGTTCATTCAAGTCCCAGTGCGCTCTACGCGCTAAAGAATTCACTTGCGTACCTGTGCAGCGAGGTGTTTGCTTCATTCGTACAAACTTCCAAGTTCAGGAGGGACAACTGAAATGAATTTTTGCCAGGTGACCTTCCAGCGATAACAATCTGCTGCACTCTCCAATCGCGGTTCGAGGTACTCTCGTGACTCAGTCTTTTCATCTGTTCGAGGTCATTCGGATGACCACCATGCGCTGCCGAAACAACCTGAACTTCGTGCATCCCCTTCTCTCCTCACCTCTCCTCCACAAATGAGCGTAGGCCGTACCCAAGCTAAAGGCTCTCCAACTGAAACGCGCCCGTTTTTGTGGTGCTTTCCCACTTGTAGGAAATTCTTCTCCTGCGTCCGTTGATTAAAGAGCATCCGCTGCAAACTCGACATCTCCAGTTTCCTATGCTGGCTGACCCTCGTCCAGGCGGCCTCACTCTGCTTGGATTTCGCGAGAGAAGACTAAACAGTAGCCGCGCCAAGAGAACGTCTCTAAAGCGAGCCCGACCCAACCCGTCACCTGCCAAGGAGCCAGCGCTCCGGAAAAGGCTAACCACAGGGGCAGGAGCGGCAGCGAAAGGAGCTTGCCGCTGCGAGACTCCAAACCGACTGGGGCTCAGTCAAGCGTGGTCCCGCCGCGCCCCTTGTAAGCGGTTCCCAGCGGCAGCATCGCTTTGTTGCCCATCTGCGATGTCGCTCCCTTCGTGCTGCCCCCTCGTTCAATGAGCTTTCCGCTTGCATCACCTGTTCCCTCTCCTTCTGGGACTTTGCTTGTTTCCAATCGATGCCCCTCCTGCCGTTTCGTGACGCTCTATGCGCCACGGTGTGCTGAACTGAAAGACGTCCTGGCGCTGTGGCGTGCGAAACAAACGACACTCCGGAAGACGATGGGCGAGCTACAGTCACGATTGGCCTGTTGCGGCGCCAAGCTATTCTTCGTTGGACGCGAGATCTTCTGACCACTTGGCTGCGGATTACGACGACCGTGTTTTCATAACTGTGAATAAAATAATGCAATATTTAGGGCTGGTGTTCCACAGAAAAAAAGGAGCATCACGCCGGTTATCCTTGGTGCATAGTTTAATTTGTAACAGAGTGTGAAGTAGGCTCCTTGAGCAAATCTTTCGCAGATGCATTTGCCAAAAAGGAGAAAAAAATGAATAATGCGAGACTAACGACAAAAAGGCAGCAAAAACAAAAAAAGGTACTTGCAGAAGACTTAAAAAAAGGTATCTATTGATCGAATAAAGCAGGAACGAAAAACTTCGAGCCAAGCATAACAGAACGTTATGCTATAATTTTATTATAGGTTTACATTAGCAAGCTGCACGTACAGTTTAAACTTCCCTCGTTTAAATAAATACTGCAATTTCATACTTAAGCTTGAACCTATGTAGACCCAGACTTAGCGACGGACTGCTCTAGATGGTGTAAAAGCTACTCAAAGGCAGGTTGAGCAGCCCCAAACTGGAGTAAGTGCTAGATGAAGTTGACATAGGATGCACATTCTAATGAATAAAAAAAGAAGCAAGGGAACTTGATGAATAAAGTCTAGAAGAAGAAAATGCACCTAAGAAATTAAGAAGAAGCAAGGACACCTAGGGAATAAAGAAGCAGGAAGCAAAGGCACCTAAACAATAATGAAGAAAGAGGCAATGGCACCTAATGAATAAAAAAGAAGCAAGGGAACCCGAGAAATAAAGACGAAAGCAGAAAGTACACCTCAGGAATAAAAAAGAAGAAGCAAGGACATCTAGGGAATAAAGAAGAAGGAAGCTAGGGCACTTCAAGAATAAATACGAAAGAAGCGTAATCTAACTCAAGAACCGAAACACAATAGAAAGCACGCATACGAAGTAACGTCTAGCGAACAAAACCTAGTAACAAGACGAAAAAAATGTCTGCGAAAAGAAACAAAAAGAACACAAAAGAAGGAATGCGGCTGAAGAGAAAACGAAAGTGCCAAGTTTGCCTCAAGGCGCGCGAAGACGAAGCGACGTGTCTCGGTCGGTGCCCGCCCCGTTCCTTTTGGCTGTGGCACCGCGTCGTCGACGGTGGTGGCGTCGTGTGATTCTCGATTTCACGAGTCACCGGCTGTGGGCGTGACGGACGCGACAGGAAGGAGACGCGCCGATGCAGTAGCCGTGGCCGCCGCACGTCGACGTCCCTTCGCCATGCGACGCTTCGGGACCCTTCTCGGTTCGGGTGTCCGGTGAAGGCCAACTCGCTGGCCCCCATTCAATCACTCTCTCGCTCTCACGGTCTCTGATCTTATATTTTTGTTCGCAAGTTAGGGAGCCGATCCCTCCTCCCTTTCTCCTCGCAAAGCCCTCTGCCTCAGCTTTGGGAACAAGAAAGGTCCGGAAAGAAGAGAGCGACCCGACAAGCCAACGTCTCATCTGAAAATTTCTCACCTTTGATTGGCTTTGCCCAAGAAGCTCAAACCTCTGAGCACAGTGATGTCATGAGCAAATAACAGCCCAATAGCAACGAATGTTCTGTATTCCTTTAGTAAGGGTGCTTGCGCAATACATTATTTCCGATTCCCCGCCGTAAGGTAAGCTGTTTTGTTAGAGTGCACGTATACGATGCCGCTAATTCGAAGCCACGCTGCTGCGGCTGCGTGGGTAATCTTGGTGCCATCTTGACACCGGCCCATCCACGGCCTTTGGACGGCCGGTCCAAAACATATGTGTAACATATGTGTAACATAACATATGTGTAACATAATGTGTAACATAACATATATTTAACATATGTGTAACATAAAAAAACATATGTGTAAATGAACGCCGACTGCCCTGCCCTGCCCTGCCTTGCCAAAATGACCCCTAGCTTTCCTGCTACCACGCCAGTGAAACAAAACGCTGTCCCTGAATGAACTACCAATTCACCTTGTCTGAATCCCTTCCGTCCACGCCGCAGTCCCATAACTCCATTCTTCACGTGAACGCTCATTCTGCAAACGACAAAAATGATCGCTTAGAGTATTTCCTCGAACAGTTTTCTTTTCGTTTCAATATAGTTATGCTTATCGAAACTTGATATAGTAATGACAATAGTATGCTACAATTAGATGGCTATAGAATTTTTTTTCATTTATAGAACCGGCAGACGAGGAGGCGGTGTTGCTATGTACGCACACTCTACCAGATATTATGACTTACTTCCCGAGTTCTCAACAATAAGTGAGGACTATGAAATGTCGACCTTAAAATCCAATACAGAAATTAAATGTGCAATATATCGTCCACCAAATGGGAACATACCATGTTTCCTGCAGTCTATTGAGAAGGTCTTGGATTATGTTAGTAAAAACGATTTTTCTCTAATATGCGGAGGTGATATGAACGTAAATATATTAGATGATCGTGTCATGGGTGGTAGTTTACTGATGACGTTACAATCCGCTGGTTTCGTAAATTTGCTTAATACCCGAACACGCGTCACTCAGGCCACTTCAAGTTGCCTAGATTTCTTAATAACAAATGCCGATACGCTTGTGTCTCACCGTGGGACGATTACGTCAGATATAAGTAACCATTGTCCAATATTTGTGTTCTATTATAGTAAAAATCAAACCAGCAACATTCAACGTAAACATATATCGACCAAGCGCTTGAATCCTTTAAGTTAGACGTTGTCGCTTATAACTGGTCTTCCCTCTTCGAAATAACAGATCCGAATCTTGCAGAGTGAAGTTTTCTTGCAGCATTGCTTAAAATGTATACATCCCACTTTCCTTTTAAGCCTCTTTCCCCTAATAAGAAAACAAGGAAACCATGAATTACGGTAGACCAAATAAAAAACGTTAATGAAAAAAAAATAAACTTTACCATTTATTTCTCAAAACACAATCTGTAGATACCCTGACAGCTTAAAAAAAGCACGAAACAAACTAAATAATCAGCTAAGACAAGCTAAAGCAGCATATCATCAGCAGTTGTTGGAAGACATTTGTTCAAAACAACCAGACGTTGCTTGGAAACTAATAAACGACTCTCTAGGCCACGGCAAAATTAACACACCAATCGAAAGCATAGTCCAGAACGGCCATAAACTATCTGGCAAAATTTTTGCGGATTACTTTAATAGGTACTTTACAAACATTGACGTACCAGCTGGAAAAACAACTGCTCTCCAAATACCTATATAGCAAAGCATTAGATATAGATAACATTCAAATTAGACCTGTTAATTATGTCCTAGAATTTATTACCCCTCATTACTCATTACTATTACTCATACTTACAATTTAATTCTTGAGAATGTGGTGTTTCCTGATAAAATGAAGCGAGCAAGAATAGCGGTAATTTTTAAGCACGGAGATAAAATGATCCTAAAAATTACAGGCCCATATCTGTCATACCAGTCTTCTCCAACTGTGTAGAAAAATTAATCGTTTCGCGTACGTGTAATTATCTTGAAGGAAAAAAACATCATTACGGATGCACAATTCGGTTTCCGCAAAGGAAGGTCCACTGAAACAGCCTTGCTAACTAAAAAGAGCACATATTGTCTGATATAGAAAACAATAGGTTTACTTTAGCCCTTTTTATTGATTTTAGTAAAGCCTTCGACTGTCTAAACCATAATATTTTAGCTGAAAAGTTATCGCAATCAGGAATTCGTGGGAGGCCCCTAACAATTATGAAATCGTATCTAGAAAACAGAGTGCAGTCAGTGTATATTTCTGGTGAACAGTCTATTTTTCTACCGATTTCAAATGGTGTTCCTCAAGGCAGCGTGCTAGGCCCCCCGTTTTTTCATTTATATATAAATGATTTTACACACAAGGAAAGGCACTAACCACTATACTAATCCTCAGCAGTCATTCAGGCATTACAGAACCATGGTGTAGATGAGCATTATGTCAGAACACTAGGGGATATCTACAATGGGTCCACAGCTACCATCATCCTCCTTAAGGAGAGCAGTAAAATACCTAT
The DNA here is from genome assembly GCF_048455015.1 of Haemaphysalis longicornis. Classification (NCBI taxonomy): domain Eukaryota; kingdom Metazoa; phylum Arthropoda; class Arachnida; order Ixodida; family Ixodidae; genus Haemaphysalis; species Haemaphysalis longicornis. The sequence continues at coordinate 15,394,075 of NW_027526225.1, read as the reverse complement.
AAGGAAGGGCGTCAGGCAAGGAGACACGATCTCTCCGATGTTATTCACAGCATGCTTAGAAGAAGTAATCAAAACATTGGATTGGGAACAGGTGGGAGTAAGGGTTAATGGAGAAAGGGTTAATAGGTTAATGAATACCTCAGTAACCTCAGATTTGCTGATGACGTTGCCTTGTTAAGTAACTCGGGGGAGCAATTGCAAAGCATGCTTACCGTACTGGACAAACAAAAGAGAACCGTAGGCCTGAAAATTAATATGCAGAAAACTAAAGTAATGATCAATAACCTCGGGACAGCACAGCGGTTTGAGATAGGTGGCGGGGCCGTGAAAGTAGTAAGCAATTATATCTACTTAGGCCAAGTTCTGACCCCGGATCCCAACCATGAGGCAGAGGTAATTTGAAGGATAAGAATGGGGTGGAGTGCATTCGGCAGGCATTCTCAGACAATGAATGGCAGCCTACCATTGTCCCTTAAGAAGAAAGTGTATGAAAGCTGAATTTTACCTACGGGGCAGAAACTTGGAAGCTCACTAAGAGGGTTCAACATAAATTGTGGACGACTCAGCGGGCAATGGAGCGGAAGATGATAGGTGTAACATTAAGGGACAAGAAGAGAGCGGAGTGGGTCAGGGAACAAACGCGTGTTACGGACATATTAGTGGAAATTAAGAAGAAGAAATGGACGTGGGCAGGGCATGTAATGCGAAGGCAAGATAACCGTTGGTCATTAAGGGTAACAGAGTGGATCCCTAGAGAAGGCAAGCGTTGCACGGCAGAAAGTTAGATGGGAAGATGAGATCAAGAAGTTTGCGGGGAGAAATTGGTCGCAGTTAACACAGGACCGGGTTAATTGGAGAATAATGGAAGAGGCCTTTGCCCAGCAGTGGGCGTACAAGGCTGGTGATGATGACGACGATGATGATGATGATATTACACACATTGACTCAAATGCTAAAGTTTTAATATGTGCCGATGATAGTACTATACTTCTTTGTGATCCTGATGAAAATAGTCTAATGCTCAAATGTAACGCGGTTTTGGTTAAATTTTTTCATTGGTCAAGTTCAAATAGAATTAAGGCTATTCCAACAAAAACAAAAGCACTTTGATTCCGAGCTAAAAACAGATGAGTTGAACTGAAATATACGCTCAAATATGACAATCATTGTAGAATTAGTAAATGATCACAAGATCCTCGGTGTTACGTTCCAATCCCAGCTTTGTTGGAATAAACATGTAGATAACATCTGAAATAAACTCTCTTCTGTAGCCGGTGCGATGATTCCTCCCCAAAAAAGTTCGACTGAACATCTACAATGATTTATCTGCCTTGTATATAAATTACTGCAACTCAGTATGGATTACTACAACTAAACAAAACATCAATAAACTACTCATCATACAAAAGAAAGCATTTCGCCATATCGACTGCCTTGATTATTCTTCTTAGACTCGGACTTTCTTCCCACGTTACAACATAATGAAGGCAAATTATATGCAGGACTTCCGAATACTCCGGTCCTTCTACTTTTTTTCGCTACCAATAAAAAACTTTCTCATACATTCGGCATTACTCCAGGCCCAAACTCAACCTATAGATCACTCAAACTCAAACTCAAACTCAAACTCAACCTCAACACAGACAAATCAACCAGTGAAGATTCCGTAATAACTACAAGTTGCAATCACCAGAGCACAACTTGCCATTAATTCTAGATACGATTTTGCAGCTAATTTTTCTTGAGGACAGCTAAAATTGCTTTTTACCACCAAAGAGTAAACTGGAAACAGCCATTTATTGATTGATAAACATTACTCCTTGCAGTGCAAATGGTTTTGCTGGTACCCCATTTCTTTAGTTATTTCCCTTGCTTATACATTTCCTTCCCATTACCATTTTCTTGATGCATTTTTACACATTTTATACATTTTAATACATTTTAATGTTTTTATACTTCAGAGCGTTATGACGCTGCATATTTGCGTTTTGTTTGAATTTGTGAAGTTGCATTTTTTTCGAAATGATGTACTGAAACTGTGACATCCTGTGTATCAGATTGTGTAAAAATCAGTTTCTATCTATATGTGTCGTTTTATTAGAGTTTGTATAAACGTTCCCTGCGTCATACTGACGCTGTTGTGGAAGGGTTCATGGGCCCAGTCAAGCAGTTAAGTCGGCTTTTAGCCCATGGACACCTCCAGATGTATCTCTGGGAAAATAAACCGATTGATTGATGCAACAATTGTCACAATCCGGCTTTAGGTTCAGCCGACTAAATCGTGTTTTTAATGATCAGCCATAGGAGCAGTTATTTCTGCCGTATAATGAAAACCAGTGAAAGTTTTTTTGGCTGAAACAGTGCAGGAACTCAGCCAAAGTGGCTGTTGCTGTTGGCTGTTGGGAGACCTAGAATTGCAGGAAGCCCACAGAGGACGCGGTAGTTCAAGCACAACGATGGGACTATCAAGCACAACGATGGGATTATGAAAGAACAAGAACAGTAATACAAGACACAAACTTTAACGAAGATCTTGGTAACGAGGATCTCGATAAGGATGTTAACCTAACGTACGAACGTTTTTATGCAAACTTACGAGGAAGCCGCATTAAGTCAAACTGCAACTCTCGCAGATCATTGTACCTCTCAACGCCCATCTGTCCCTGGATGACAAATAACATACTTCAAGTGATTAAAAAAAGAGATTACTGGCTCAATAAAATGAAGCAACACAAAGGCAATGATTATTATAAAGAACAATACAAAACTATGCGTAACTTTTCGCTGTCTCTAATACGAAAACAGAAAAAAGGTTACCACAGTAAACTTATACACAAAAACAATGGCAACTCAAACGAAATATGGCGTATAATAAACTCAGTTATAAAGCCTACACAAAAGCTCAACATACTCCCTGATTTGAGTATCCTGAATTGTGACCAAGCTACACTTGCTGCGAAATTCAATGACTTCTTTATAAACATAAGTAGGACCCTAAAAAATATACACAGTAATGAACCGGCCCCCCTACTACCTCCACCGATTATTAATAGCTTCGCATTCAGAGAGATAACCACCGCAAAAATAATCGCTATGACAAGAAAGATGCAGTCAAATAAAGCAATGGGTCATGATGAAATATCAATTAACATATTAAAAGCTAACATCGACATTTTGTGTCACCCACTAGAAAAATATTTAATAAATCTTTTTACTCTGGAAGTTACCCCGAACAGCTAAAAATTGGTAGAGTTGTGCCTATATTCAAAGGAGAGGACCCCAACTGTGTAGAAAACTACCGTCCTATAACAATGTTATCGTGCATTAATATCTTGTTTGAAAAGCTAATAGCGAAGAGGCTAATGGAATTCGTTGAAAAATATGAAATCTTAACAACAAATCAACATGGTTTCCGCAAAAATTACTCATCCACAACGGCAGTTAATGCAGTAACAGATGTAATTAACCAAGCCCTAAATAACAACCAAATTACATTAGGCATATTTCTTGATATACAAAAGGCTTTTGATTGTGTGGATCACGGCATTTTGTTGCAAAAACTAGAACGCTATGGATTTCGAGGGCCAACCTTAAACTTTTTTCGCAGTTATTTAAGTAACCGTAAACAGTTTGTACATATAGCAGACAGCAAATCTGGGTTAAAAACTGTACTAGCAGGGGTACCTCAGGGGCCGGTTCGTGGTCCCATATTATTTTCTCTATTTATCAACGACTACCCCACTTCCCTAAATCACGCCGACGCAGTTATCTATGCCGATGATACTGCTTTACTCGTCTCTCATCACAGTCTAAAAGAAGCCGAAACTCTAGCAAATTTAGAATTACGTGAGACATTACACTGGTTTAACAGTAATAAATTAGTTCTAAATATTAAAAAAACAAAATTTATAGTCTTCTGCTCTAACCGAAAACAAGTAACAGACGACTGCAAGTTATACATAGGAAATACACCCATTAGTAAAGTTGAGGAATATAAATATTTGGGAATAACTATAGATAAATCAATGCACTGGGCGCCTCACATAAGAGAGCTGAGCAAAAAGTTCTTTTTTGGATGCTATACATTACTTCAAGCGCGCAAACACTTTGACGCTAAAACACTAAGAATTATATACTTTTGCATTTTTCACTGCCATCTTAGTTATTGTATAGAGTCTTGGGGATATACATTCGCGTCATACAGCTCCGTTATTGTCAAACTCCAAAAAAGGGCGATGAGAATAATCACATGCGCCCCCACCATCGCGCCATCGTCCCCAATCTTTTCAGAACTTAACATTATGCCATTTAATGTAGCAAGGGACTACAAAACAACATTACTAGTTCAAAGAGCACAAAATAAATCCAATCGATCATCCGTTGTAATAGAACCTAAACAAAACACCAGACATGCCCACAAATGTAATCTTAATTTACGAAAAATACATAATGTGTACAGTCGCCGCACTATTTCTTACCTAAGTGCCAAACTATGGAACCAGTTTGTGCCAGTGAATATAAAAATGAAACCAAATAACACTGGTTCCTTAAAAGAATTTTTCATGTCTGAACATTATACCTCACCCTGTTAACACATAGCTAAATATATTTACCTAGCTCACATTATATGTAATTATTGTAAAAAAATTGTTTGGATTGTTTTCCTGTTTATTGTAGTTTTTCTGTTATGGATCCATGACTAGCCATGTCGGCTAAGGATCCAGATGACTCTTCACCCATTTTCTGTACCTGTTTTTTATGTAATAAACATAGTTCTGAGTTCTGAGTAGTTGTAACGCCTGTTTGCAAAGAAAGTTGTGAGGGAAATTACCATGAAACTTCGAAACATTGCATTGTGGCTTGTTCTTCTTAATTAGACGCATTAGTTGGTGCCAGCTTTAGCAAATTACTTTTCAGCGTGTTTTACAATGTTATTCTCAGGAAAAACGTGCATGAAGCGCCTTCATCTTAAGGGGCCAAGGACTTGTGTGCGGATCTCTGCTAGGGCCTTACGAGATTAGAAGGGCGTCTATTCTCTTCCAACAGTCTCATTCTAACGGCTTGCTTTACCGGTTGGATGGCGCAACGAAGCTCTTCCTGCCTGCAGAGCCGACTGTGACTCGTAGCAGCCGATCGGAAACACGTAGGACACAAACAAACAGCAGCGCAGCCTATCTGTCAGAAAGTCCCCTGCCGGATGCAGTTGAGAAAAAAGCCGTAAAGACGTCGGTCGAATGCAAAGTTATTCAGCAAGGGGAGACACGGCTGGAAATATGAGAAGCCGACAGAGAAGAAAGGAAGGAAGGGGGGCGACTGACATCGTGACGGCGTTTGCGAAGGATTTACCGTGAGAAGAATGCTGCATCACCGACGCCTGTTTCATCTTTCTCAGTGTAAGCCCTTTGGTCGCTAACGTCATGTTGGCGTAGTGCAACAGAATCACCGCTTGGTTTATAGCTTTGAAACAAAGCTCTCGCCAAAAAAAGGGTAGGCCAGTGACCCTTGCCTATTTCGCTTCATATTGTTCTGAAGGACGTTATTTTGGTAAAAGCAAGCGGAAATGTCTAGGGTGACTAGAAGCGGCGTAGCTGCGGTAATAGTGGAAAGCCTCTACCCATACAGCGTCCGCAACAAGTTGAGCGCATCTACGTATGCGGCTAAGTATTTTTGAAGTTTGTTTACTAAGTGGGGTGCTGAACTCGAGCCGGTAGCCGGAGCAGGACTGCTTGTCTGAACTGCAATTACTGAACGTTGTTGGTAAGAGGTGTGAGGGAACAATTTTAGAGACTATGTGACACTGGACACATGTTTAGTTCCAGTGCGAAAAGAGGCATCTTCAGCTGGACGAAACGTGACATTTGATGATTAATGACTTTTGCAGTGTTTAAGACGCTTAAATGTTGCCTGTAGCACGACCAGCTTTATAGATAGCGACCTGCCCATAGCAGTCGGTGACAATGGGAGCCAGTGTGCCGGAAAAATGATGAGCAGGGGAGGCGCACTCCGTCATTTGCGGCCAAATTTAATCCTCAAACTCATCAGCTTTGCTTCGCTTGCAGTGCCACCTATAACTGCTCCCATAAAATGCTGCGGTCGTACCAAGCAATACCGATTGCACCCATTAGTACCTTTAATACCGGCTAACACCGAGAATTTATGGTTCAATCTAGACCCGCGCCTTAGCTATGCAAACGTCGACAAGCCCAAGTAAACTAGAGAGAGAACTCTTTATTTGATGAAACCAGATAGGTTTGCCGGAATGTTCCCGCCTACATGCTACTCGGCGGGGATGGGAGGAAGGGAGTAAAGGCTCTAAGAAGTAGGGCAGAACACAGGGGAAAAAAGATGAGAATAAAAGAAAAAGTGAACACGAAGCTTTGCGTGGTGACGTAAAAGTCCACACGATCGCAACAATATCTCGCAGCTCGCGCAACAATATCTCGCAGCTGCACCCATTCAGTGCGCTATCGCTGCACGAAAACATTTACAAGATGGAAGCAGCTGAACACTATTGCAAGCTCCTGTCGGCAAACTCGTGGACGCACATGCGCTCACAGTTCAACGATATCGTTCCTCCACCAGCTGTTGAACTTGCCTTGGACCTTCCGTTTACAATAGAGGAACTCAACGCAGCGATTTCCGATGTCAGAAAACGCTTATCTCCTGGTTATGACGAGATCACCTACCACGCGATCTCTCATCTATCTCAGCATTCCCGTCTACGTCTTCTAGAATGTTATAATAGAGCATGGCTACATAGCATCGTCCCCCCTGGTTGGAAACTGGCGAAAATCACCGCTTTCTTGAAACCTGGAAAACCACCGACAAGCTACAACTCCTTTCGACCGATAGCCTTGCTCAGTTGCGTTGGGAAATTAATATAAAAGATCATTTTTAAGGCTCTCACTTGGTACATGGAAACCAAAAAACTTTATCCACCTCAAAAGAATGGATTTCGGCAAAATAGATCGGCTATTGACAACATCATTGTGCTTGTATCGTCTGTTGAAGAACTACATTCTGGACATGTACTCGTTGCGGTGTTTCTAGACTTTAAATCAGCATTCGACTCCGTTTATCACGATGCCATACCAGCATCCCTTATTGTACTCGGACTAGGCGGGAGATTATACGTATGGATTTCAAATTACCTTGAAGGACGAAAACTTTTCATGCGCATGGCAGAAGGCCCAACATCATATCATGAAATAAAAAGAGGAGTACCTCAACAGCCGTATTAAGCCCTTTACCTTTTAATCTCACGCTCATCCACCTGAAGCGTGTTCTGCCACGTGGCGTCAAGATCACTCTTTATGCGGACGACATCTGCATTTGGAGTGCATCAAAATCCCGGAGGGTAACGCAAAACAAACTTCAGAAGGCGCTTGCAAAAATATCTGCATACCTAGTGCCTAAAGGACTTCATCTTTCCTCAGACAAAAGCGTCGCCATGGCATTCACTCGAAAATGCATGGATAGATATACTTTAATCCTGGGTGGCTGGCCTCTGCACTACGGACGGACCTAAAGATATCTTGGTATTCTCTTAGACAGAAAGCTCTCCTGGGCCCCTGAAGTGCAGAGGCTACGGAAGCGAATCTCAACAGCATCGCAAATTATTGGGTATCTTGCTGGCAGTCACTGGGGTAGCGATTGCCGCGCCATGGTTTCGCTGTTCAAGGCGTATGTGGATGGCTTGTTGCGCTATAGCCTTCCTGTCCTGCAGCATCTGACACCTACAAGCAAAAGACAGCTGGAGGCGGCGAGGAATAACTACCTCTGAAAATGCCTCGGACTTCCTAAAGGCTCGTCGTGTTCTGGGACAACTGATGAAGCAGGTTGCCTCCCCTTGGACGTGCTACGGCTCCAAGAAACGCTCGGTTATTTGAGGCATACGCTACATGCGCAACCCATTTCCTGTCCCGTATTGTTGTTCAAAATCCGTATTCTAGCTTTGGACAAACAATAAAAAGTATTAATGCCCCAATTCCAACTAAAGCACCGCCGACCATGCCACGGAACTTCTCGCCCTGGAATCTGACACCTCTCTGGATAAAATCATTCATACCCGGAATTGATTAAAAAACATATACCTCACATTGACCTGTTGCAGATGACGCTTGCACATATTACCAGATTTTATTCGGCAACTACTCACATCTATACCGATGGATCGGCCACACCTGAGTGCAGCTCCTTGGGAATTTTGATTCCATCAAGTGAAAAAGCATTGTCATATCGGCTTGAGCGACCGACTTCGCCTGCGTCGGCGGAGCTTTACGGGATTAGAGAAGCACTTCGATACATTCTACGCCAGCCGCCGACATGTTGGAGCGTTTTCTCTAATTCGAGGGCAGCACTTCAAAGTTTACAACGCTCTAGCTGTTTCAGCTTTCACGAACATGTCCAGCGCGAAGTAAAGTATTTGCACCATCTCGCATATGCCGCTGGACATCGTGTTACCTTCCAATGGCTTCCAGGCCACAGCGGCATCATGGGAAACGAGAAAGCAGACGAGGCTGCCCGCAGGGGCCTACAAATGAGAAAAAGAAAGATTTTCTTCCCGAAGCATGATGCCGCCACAATGACGAAGACACTAGCTCTGTCGGAAAGGAACAGTTTATGGTCCTTGCAGCAGCATCATTACGTTTTTTTTACATTCTATGGACCCATATGTTAGAATGCGGCTGCCAGAGCGTCTATCCTGCCACTTGGAGACGTTGCTGCATTGGCTCCGTCTTAATGCAGCACTAACAAATTCCTATCTACATCGGATCGGCCACACATCAAGCCCATATTGCGATAATTGTGGTTCACTTGAAACTGTTGAACACATATTACTGGAATACTCTGCCTATGCCGACTCAAGGTGCCGTTTACAACATAAAATTGATTGCCTCCACCCTGGACCATTGACATTAAGATTGTTACTTGGACCATGGCCCTCTCTCTCCGCTTAGCGCAAAATCTTGTCTGCGCTATTCGAATTCCTCCAGGACATTGGTGTGTCCACGAAATTGTAGTCGCTCCTCCCTCTCAAGGACCTTTGAACTCAATACTCTGAAGAAGGATCATATTTTATTTTTTTCTCTACTACTACCCTCCTCTCCTTCACTACACCTACTACCTTTTTCCTTCTCCTCCTTTCCCCGCCGAGTAGCATGCCGGCGAACTGGTGTTGGCAAACCTCTTCGCATTTTTCTCTGTAATAAAGTGTTTCTATCCCTCTCTCTCTCTTGCGTGAATCCGCTCCGGTATCCTCATTCTGAGTCCAGGGTCTATATGGTGCAGGAAAGGGTGCCGAGTTTCAAAACATGACCAGAGGTGGTTTCGCTCCTCTAAGGCAAGCCCCTTTGCTAGCGCGGCGGCCTCGTGTTTTGTGAAAAATATCTTTCTTACATTTCGCAGCTGTAGGCCTCTGCGAGCGGCCTCATCCGCATTCTCGTTGCCGAGAATGCCGCAACGCTCAGGCATTGATTGTAGGGTCACTCGGTGACTGGCGACGTAGGCGAGATGGTGAAGGTACGTGACGTCACGGGATACATGCTCGTGAAGGCTGAAGCAGCTGGCACGCCGTAAGGTTTGCAATGCCGCCTTCGAGTCCGTGAATATAGCTCATTCTGTTGGTGGCTGACGAAGAATGTAGCGCAGGGCTTGTTTAAGTGCATGGAGCTCGGCAGACGTGGATGAGGTGGTTCGTTCCAGGCGGTAGGGCAAGGCTTTGCCGGTCGACGAAATGAAGACGCCGGAAGAACTACCGTGAGGTGTAGTTGAGCCGTCAGTAAAAATGTGGGCCATATGTGAATACCGGGCATTGATGTCGAGAAGCGCGAGTTGTAGGAGGCAAAATTGTGGCAGAGTTTTCTTGGAGTGGAGACCAGGTACGCGAATATTTATGCACAGGGGTGAGATAGTCCAGGGAGGGAAATCAGATGGCATGGTTTGTCGTGCTTGAGGAGGTACAGAAATGTTTATAGAGTTTATCGTTTCTGTGAAGCGGGAATTTTTTAGCGCTGTACATTACGGGCCAAGAAACGGGTTTGTTAGTGCAACCGATGTCGTAGGCATATTCGAACTGTTTCCTGCAGCCGGAGAACATCCAAGGGCAAGCAACCAGCATCCGCAACTGTACCAGTGCAGGAAGTGCCCTTAGGCAGACCAAGAAAGGCGCGCAGACAATTATTTCCTGCTCCGTCAAGCTGCTTTTTGCTTGAAGTAGACAGCCGCTGTACCGCTGTAAAACAGGTACCCTGTAACGTAGCACGCCATCGACATAAGCCTTGCAGAGTAGCACCATCGATCGACAGTCACTGCCCCAGCGACTGCCGGGAATGTACCCAATAACTTGCGGCACTGCAGAAACTCGAGTACGTAGTCTGTGGACCTCAGGGGCCCACGAGAGGTTCCTGTCCAGAGTTATCCCGAGGTATCTTTGGGTGCGCACATAATGCAATCGATTACCCCAAGGATTAACGGGGATTGAGTCATCCGCCTGCGGATGAATGCCATGGCTACGCTTTTTCCGGCGAGAGACGGAGACCCTTGAGCGCAAGGTAGTCAGATATATTTTCTACAGCTTTCTGGAGCCTCTTTTGCGTATGGCGACGAGACCTTGCTCCACTCAAATAGCAAATGTCATCGGCGTAAATGGTTACTTTCACGCCAGGACGCAGGGCACGCTTTAAGTTGATTAGCGCAATGTTGAACAGCAGAGGGCTAAAAAAAACAACAATGCTACCAATCTGCCTGCTCGACGTATTTTTTCTTTTTGAACATTTCCGTTCATTGAAGCAGCCGGAGGCATAATCGAATTTGGCTTTACCTTTATAAACTTTCTTTTTACGTCAAGGTCCCGTATGCACGGGGAGGGAAGAATTAAATTTGTGTACAGGAGCTCCAAAGGGGTCGTTCTGTGCGTGGAAGCGCCGTCATTGTGGACTGAAAACAATGTTTTTCCAGCGAATTGGGTAATAATCGACGGCAACTTCTTCAACGGCTGCGTTTTCCCCCTTGACTGGTGCAGCGCTTTGAAGAGCTTTCTCTGGGTGCCTACAAGCGTTACAAATAGGGATGTCCGGTATGACGGGTATGAAAGGCGTTCTCAGTTAGCGGAGAATGAGAACCGAAGTTATTTTCGGGATTCCTTTGTGAGCGACTGCCCCAGTAGTAAAACCATGAGAATCTGGTGAAAAGGAGTTGCCTTTGGCCTTATTTTCTTTTGATTCATCTTATGGAACGAAACGCGCTGCATATTTTTTGTGCTTTATTCTTTCTTTGTACCTGTTGAGGAACCATACCTACTGCCATGGCTCTGCTGAGAACACCCGTTTAAATTAATCTTCTCTTCTTCGCCAGCCAATAATGATGATCTGTAACCTGGCAGGCAGTCTTATTTCTTTTCCGCAACATCCTCCAGCCCGCAACAGTGATGCATCTATGCAACAAAACAAAAAATTCAGGAGAAAAACATACCAGAAAAATAAAATTATAGTCACTTCAGCAGCCCGGTTCGCATCCGTCTAGCCGTTCTGTCAGCACTTTATTCTTCCATCGGTGCTTTGACATCCGATGCTGCTTTCTAATGACGGTCTTCGTTAGTATCGGAGCTGAAGGTACAGCAGCCCTCTGTTGTGTTGCAGGGAAGCAAATTCGGGCTGTCTCGCGTCTAGCTGGTGTCACACCATCTTGGTCGGGATCGCACTTGTCTCGACCGAACCTCCCGTGCCTGGACACGCCTTGTAAATGTGGAGGAGCTAGTCGCACTCCGCCTGACGAAATTGGGTCTTAGTTTAGGCGAATGTCCACAAACTCTGCGTCCCGTCTTTAGTTTGGCAGTCCTTCTCTGTTTGTTAGGCTTGTCCCGTAGTCCGCCTCTTGCATCGGTTCATGTCGGTGTTCATGGCGTCAGTGTTCGTGAGCAGATTCATTGAAACTGGGTTCTGATGATCGGGAACAACCTCAGGAAGTTGTGCTAAGAGTTCTTCACTCTGTGCAAAATCTATCCGTGACCCCAGAGTAGCATTTGTGGAAGTTCTCAAGTCTTTTACTGGCAGTGGGATGATTTTAGCCGTTGTCGTAGTCGTTTTGAGTAATGGGTCTTCACACTCGATACCTCATTACAGGAAGCTGTAGAGGTAATCAACGGTTGAATGTTTGGACGGGTACGACTTGAGTGGGTTCCAAATGCGTGATGCGCTGCGTGATTATCTTTTTCCGCATCAAGCTCATCTTCTATATCTTATCAATAAGCAGCCACTGCGCACTGAAGATCATATTTATGTACTTGTCGGATTCTTCGCAATCCTTTTCGTAATCCTCGATATCTAGGAGGTCTGGTATCTGTCTGTCAAGATTATTTATGTTTTCTAGCACTTCCGTAAGAGATTAGAGGAGGATTTTAAGCGTTCTTATTCTCGAAGTTGCTGATTCTACAAGGTTTTCTGTTGTTCTGACGAGTTCGGATATCTTCGCGCGGAGAGTGTGCTTCAGCTCTTTCAGTTGACTCACGGCCTCCCTGTCCTCAGTCGGCTGAATGTCTACAGGGAGGGTGTCCTGGATACGGTGGTGCTGCTGGACACTTCCGGGTTCCCAATTGTCGATGCGGTGCGTTGAGCAGCCAGCCATGGGGGGCGCCGTTCGAGGGGGAAGCCCACGAGATCAGGACATCAAACGGTTTCCCGGGCCTCGCGTGCCTCGAAGTCGCTGTGCGCTGTCATCTGGTGTCCCCCCGGCCGTTCCTCCCGGGTTCGAGGGAACCAAACATGTTGACGAACTAGACCTACGCCATGGCTCTGCTGAGAACACCCGTTTAATCTTCTCTTCTTCACTAGCTAATAATGATGATCTGTAATTTGGCAGGTGGTCTTCTTCCTTTTCCGCAACAGTACGCGCGCTATGAAACACTTGAAACGCGATGGAAGGCGTTAGCAAAGGGTTATCAGGTGTGGGACGATATCCGCGTGGGTGCGCTTTCGGTGGACGCCAGCCGGGTGCGTGCTTCTGCCAACCTAGCCAAGTAACTATTTACCCTCAGAAATACTCTTATTTAAGCTTTCCGTCGATCCCACAGAATGTGTGAAATTTTTCCAGAGTGAATCTACAAGGACTGAGCCCAACGGACTGAAAAAAAGACGGAGAGGGCAGGCCGAGTAAACGCGCACACAGCGGAGAAATGGGGATCAAACACAGCGCAAGCCGGTGCAGTGGCGACCGAAAGAACTAAACTAAAAAGCCAAAAAGTCAATGACAAATTCGGCACGCGGAATCGCCTATCATGGGCAGGTGGCTATCACTAAAGCCAATCATGGTCTGTAGTCTGTTTTAATATTGAACCTGTTTTATCAGAGTGAACGTTGTTTACTGTCAAACCTTTTTGGAACTGTGTTGTAACAGCCATGGTTTATGCGTTAGTGCCATATTGGTAACTCTGTAAAACTTTCGTAGTTAACCGACTGCGGTGAGTGAATTAAATTATTTAAGGTCTGCGGATACGTGCAGGAAAGTTTCGTAATGGGAGTGGACCAGGCAGTGCCTCCTCTTTCATTCACTTCGGTGATCTCGTCTTGTAAGTACTCATTGGCGTAGGCTTCGAGCTAACAGTAATTATCTTGAAATTTTAACGTTGAATTTTTACAATTTTGGGATTTTTTTGCAATAAACTTGAACATAAATTTTTTGCCTTTATCGCGTAGAAATTATAAAGCACGGTTAAGTCCTCGCAGGTTGCAAATTAAACTTGACTCTAACTTAAAACTTAGGAGGAACAGTGGAAAAAATAAGGTATACTGCCTCGAAGGTTGGTGGCCAGCGATAAAACATTTCACTGTTTTACAATGTTGCGTATCAACTGTTCCATCAACCTATATCATTCATGCAAACGCTTCTCAGTGTTATTCAGATCCTAGTAACCCAGTATTATTTTGATCCTGATAATTTGAAGTCAATTGCCATTCTTAAAATATTTAGTAAGGGCAAAGGTACACTAAAAAAAGAGCCTGTCTTATATGACCACTTAATTTTGAGGCAGTCTTCATCATAGTGCGTAGGAATGGCAGCCAAACCATACGCATGTTTGCAATTCCCGTAATGGGTGCTTTGGGAACTGAGACATTTGTTGTTATTCGTCTACCAATTCGTTTCAATAAATTACGGGAACGGCGAGCGCAAAGGTTTCGTCAAAACTGTTACCAAGTTTTTCTGTGAAAGGGGTGAATACTCTCGGACAGTCGAGTAATTTTCACAACTTTTCTTTTTAGAAGAACAAAGGCAGACTGGATAACGTAAATGGGGAATTTTGGGCAGCATCATTTAAGGGCGCGAGACAGCGGATCCTTCACTGCTGGGCGCATATAGCTCCAAGGAATTTTGAACAACTCGCACGCGCCTGCAGCGTCAAGACTTTTGATGAGACGTGGCCCGGGCACGTGCGCGTCGCCCTAATGGACGCAAGCCCGCCTTGCCAGAACTCGGCGGGGCTTGAAGAGACTTAATGAAATTCCTGCTCACCCCCGTTGAGGGTTCACCGGAGGAAGGAAGGATGAAGGCCGCTGGAAGGCTTTCTGACGCTTTTTTGGTGTCCTCCGGTATAATTTTTGATGCTGTGATGCCCCGAGTCGCTCGCATGTGCATGGGGGGTGCAGAAGTAGCCGGAGATTTTAATACACGCGAGTGACCTCTGCAGAAGCCCTCACGCAGGCAAGTACGCACGCACTCGCGCTCACGCACTCACCGACACACGCACACACAGAAGTACAAAAAGGTGACTTCGCTGCGTATTGTCGAAAAGCTAAAGATTTTTGGTCACTGGAGGGTTGAGGGCTTATGCAATCTATTCTATCAAACGTACATGCCTATTCGCTCAGCTATGATGTTGTGATTATTTGTGCGCTTTTGGGTGTTTTTTGCTTGTTATTCCCTTTGTATAACAAAACTTTGAAAGGGAAACAAATGGAAATAAAAAGTTTTGTTTGTTATTTCCATTGTTATATGAATTGTCATAGCTTAGGTGATAGTGAACCCGAAATAGTAGCAATTCTTATTTATAAAGGGAGCACGAAGTCGACGGAAACAGATGAATTGCTGAGGGGTTGACGAAGCCGCATCTACAACTAAGGCATCCATCCTCCATGCGTCCATGCAGGCGCCTTAGTAAAGCCGCGAGTTCTGGCTTTATATCTAGGCAGTAGTGAAAGTTTGCAGGACCGCTCACTAGGAAGTGATTCTCAGGAAAGCCACCAAGTTCACGCACTGAAAGGCTGGCAGCAAGTAGTGTGGCTTACTGCCAGCCTTGATTTTATACTGCATGGGGCAGTTATGCTGAGCTGACAATATTTTTCGGCCCTATAACTTCTGCGCACACGTTGGTATCAAGGTTACTGCAGAAGAAAACATGGACATTAATTAATTAATTACGCAATTCCCGAAGTTGTACAGTGAGAATTAACTAGCGGATGGCAACAACCAGTGAAAAAGCAAAGCTGCCCCACATTTACGTTACCCAATGTCCATTGTATCAACGAAACTGCTAAGAACAAGTTCAAGTGCATTTAAACAGTTGATAAGCGTATGCTTGTAATTTGCCTGCTCTTGCAGTCATGACCCACTGATTACAGCAGAGTAATAATTGCTTCCACCCAGGCACTGGGACACCGACATGGAGAGATAATGTTGTAATGAGGAACTTGCAACAAGGCTGAAATGTAGTATGTCTAGACAACCTTTAGTATATTTGGACAAAATCATAAGTCTCTTTTTTAAGAGGAAACTGCGTCCGAAAGTGGAGTTTCCCTGGTAGAATCGTCATCGCGGATTTTCGGTTGGGACACAATCCTCACCGTCATAGCAACACCACCTCCATAATCATCATTATCGTGCGTGCGTGCGTATAGCAGCTGCAGGAGCAGCAGCAGCAGCAACGTGTTTGTGCCCTGTGCAGGGCACAGGCCTCCGCCATGTCCCTCCAGCCACGCTGGGCCTAGTTCCTCCGTTGCCTCCTAGTTTCTAAAGTTCACCACTCCACCACGTTAGCTTCCATCCTTTGCCATCCTCCGCCCTGACAACCCAGCGATTGTCAGTTCTACTTACACGGCCAACTCAAGTTTAATTCTTCCTCTTAATTGGAGGTAGGTTGTCTTGCGGAGGATGGAAAGTTGGGCAAGTTGGTATTGCGACATGGCGAAGTAACAGCGCGGTTTGACGAGAACGCATGGAAAAGGACGGTACGGGACGAGCGCTCACTAACAAGTGGAATTTGTTGAAAAGGGGCAAATATTTATGCATGAAATAACATTGAAACTGCGCGCGCACACCCATCAGTATCACATGAAATATTTAAATTACAAAAAAGACGGAATAAGGTTGCTCTTACATTCAACAACAATCAAGAAAAGCCACCTCTTTATCATGTTAACAGCGGCCTGACGTATGCGCTTGTCACCAAGCCTCTTTATATTTAAAGCCTATTTCCAGTTTGAGCTGATGAGGATGTTGGAAGAGTACGGCAGTTTTATCGGCATGGGGCTGACATGAACGCAAAGAGCATCTGACAAATGGAAAGTAGGTGTTGCCTTCAAGGAATTAAAGTACTCTTTTTAACGCAGATTTCAACACCTGCCCGTCTGGCCAAAGTATGCCCAACCGCATGACAACGGCATTTGGAAATAGCTCAAACGCAACACAGGACATGTTTATTCTTGCGTTTAATTTAATCCGGCAAACGAGCTACCGGATTCAGTGCTTTGTTTCCTTCTGTCCCCTAAGGCACATTATTTACCTTTTTTTTTTTCGGTGCCAAGATGGCAACCGGCCCCCACATCTGGAAGCTACCTTTTTTAATCCATGAGCGGTCTTGTGAATGTACGGAAGGACAGAGCACTTTTTTTTTTGTTGCTCTTCTTCCTTCGGTAGGCCAAGCTTCGTGCAGCCTTTAGTAATCTTCAGAAGCGTATTACACGCTGAAGCCCATGCACTAGTTGGAAAACCTGCTTCCTTCGGTGTTTTTGGTTATTCGACCCGTTGCTTAAAACTAGAGTCCATTGAGTGTACTCACCATTTCGATAACGCTGAACGAAAGCTATAAATCGCTACTAAATTTTTTACCAGTTTACTGTGGCCATAATTGTAGTAGAAAAAGAGCTTTACTGATATAGGCGCGAATTTCGAGCAAACATTTTTTTGGCCGAATTTTCGCGAGAGGTCCATAAATCGGATACACGTTTTTTTCTCGACATCGAAGGTAAACTTTAGTCCCATATTTTCGAGAGATCCACAGCACTGCAGAGAATGGAATGCTTTTCAACAAACACTAAATAATCGTCGACATACCTGAAATTTTTTTAACCAACCCCGACAGACCATTCTCCAAAGCACGATGAACAAAGCACGATGAGCACGATGAAATTATCACCTTATGTGGGAGCCACCTTTCAACCTATGCCAACCGCACATTTCTGCGAATAAACTTCGTTCGAACCAACCTACGCAGAGTTCAAGTAAACCGAAAGCAATCGAACAAATGGCTCTACCCTGGTTCACCTATTGTTTCGGAAAGCCAATTCTTCATTTTCGACCTTAATACATTATTGGACTGCAACCAAAAGATAGTTTTGAGGCAGTGAGTAGTGCTTGTCCTCAATGTTAATGCTAAAGGCTCCGATAGTTACAAGATTTTCATTCTCTGAATATTCTATAATCATTTCAGAATGTTTTACAAGGAAAGGTCCAAAGACAAGAGGCGTCTTTGCAAGTATGTGCACCCGTGAATCGGCCAATCCTTTTAGACACCCCTGCGCGGAAAGGAAGGCCGTTTTTATGCGTTTTGGCAGTGTAGAACACCTCAAGATGCAATTTAGGGGCTTTCGTAGCAGACTGGACTATACTCTCAAGATTCAGCTCTTCAAGCAGAAACAAGGCTTGCTTTTTTTCTTTCTGCCAGGTTAACACTTCTACCCGGATTTGTACTTGGATGAGGGTTTCCCATCCCTATGCGTTGCTCCTGTCATCCCTTATTCCATTGCCCAAGGCGCTCGTTAAGGCACCACGTTTCTGTCCCAGAAGTTCTGGCTGGCAGTACACATTGGTGGTATACCTTGCTTTTTATGGATGCAGGTATTACAGGCCCAGAGCTTCGCGGCTGCTGCGTCGCCTGCTGCCGTCCTTCCGCTCCGGCAAGAGCGCTGCGTGGCTGATAGTGGATGCATGCAGTGTACTGGCTCTCTCCCGCTTCTTTTTTTGCCTTTCCTCATCCCAAACAACTTGTTATGGTCACTTTAATAAAAGAATAGTAGGTGAGGGCACTTCGAAAACAGCTGTGGCCTGGCAGAGCACTCGAATTCCAAAAAATCTACTCAGGTGCGCAGTTTTGCTTGATTCCTGGCAATTCTTACGAGCGCCAGTAACAAACGTCCCTTCTGAACACGTCACACACAATTAATCTGCACTGTCATCTCATTTAGACCTGATACTGGCACAATGACACGCTGGAGGTGCTGATGTTTCATACTGCGGCCGTCCGCCCGGCGGAGTGGTTCAAGAGAACTTCGCGTTCTGCTAGTCCTTGGGGAACCTGTCCTCTCAGCGTCTTCGCAACCGGCCTTTCGCCGATTCAAATAGTGGGGCTTAAATGCTACAAATCATCCGGCGAGCCGTACGGTGAAGCTTTCGCAGCGCTCTGCGAGTCTGTTCGCCCTCTTTGTAGTATGCGCACAAAGATCCGACGTTTTCACGGTTCATGCGCTCGAGCGAGAGGAACAACAGGGGTGCCTTTGTTTCCGCTCCGTCGCCACCGCCTCCGCCACTGCACGAGTCTAGATTCCCGAATGGTGGCGCCGCCTGCCGGCCGCGTCTCTCGAGCGTGTCCGCTCGAGATACGCAACGTCCCGAGATGAACGCTAGGGAACCATGCGGACAGGAAGTGGACACTGCGTTTTACCCGGGGCTTTTCTAGGGGCGAAGCACCTTAAGGCCCAGGCTTGTTCGTCGTCTGGCGTCCGTGCTCACGGCACAGCACCGTGTAAATCGAAACATCTATGAATAGGTTCACAAAAGTTTAACAAGAACAAAATAAAAGGTTCACAAAAGGTTAGAGGGGGAGAGGGTGAGAGAGAGAGACGCACAGCACCGAGTAAATCGAAACATCTGTAACAAAAGGTTCAAAAAAGGTCAACAAGAAGAAAATAAAAGGTTCACAAAAGGTGAGAGAGAGAGAGAGAGAGAGAGAGAGAGAGAGAGAGAGAGAGAGAGAGAGAGAGAGAGAGAGACAGTGCTCCTGGAGTGTCGTGCTTGGCATCCGCGATGAGCATTTGATTGGATTGGTTTTCGATTGGATTGGATTGAAATGTATTGGATTGGATTGGATTACGTTAAATTGGAATGATTTGGATGGGCAATTGTTTACGCAGCAGTAAGCACTCTCACGGGTGATTTACGGTAAGAACGATTCCAGTGCTTCGCCCACTCGTCATGATTCACTTCGTGGAGATGCGTGAATTTTTTTTTAATGCGGGGTGCAACGTTCTTCTCAGTGCGCATTGTTCGCATTTTTACGCGCCCCTTTGCTGAAAGTATTTTAAACCTAAGGTTTATATAGCAAGACCAAAGGAAAACCCGGCGGCTGCGCGTAACTCCTCCGGCTAAATCCCATGCGCATGCGCGAAAAATCAGGTTAAAGCGGGGTTACAAGTAAGGGGGAGAGATTGGCTAGGTTTATAGATGACGCAACTACACTCTCGCAGCTGCCGACACTGGTAAGGGGGAATGGCGTATCGGAAGGAGCGAAAGTGAGCCTCTCTCGCAACAGAGCGCGCGCGCAGCGAGAGACTGCTTGAAGCACTCAGCTCAAGGCACAGCGGCGGGCAGGGGTGGTGGCGGTGCGGGTGGAGCAACGCCAACCTGGCAGTGGGAAACACCCGCTGCACGTTACCCAGAAATGTGTAGGCCATGCGTAACATGGGAAAAACACCGGCGCACGTTACAGCTTCGCTGATCGGCCATCTGTAGGGAGCGCATGGATGCATTTTTACCCAGTCTTCAGAGACTTAGGTCATTAATCATTCTGTGGCCCCGATTTCGGTTATACCTGGTATTATGAAGTGGCTTCAGTCGCGGTGGTGGCGGTACCTTGCAAGTACTGGCACTGGTATATTAATTGGAAAAGTTTGAGCGTGGGATTGCCTTAACGTGTTCTGCCGTTATTGTCATCACGTTTTTGCCTTCGCGTGTTTTTCTCGCATTTAGTACTGTTGCATGGCGGCAGGAGAAATGACACGAAAGATGGTTGATGGAGAAGAGTTGTACAGTTGACTGATTTTTTCGGACACCCAATTGTTCAGACATGCTAGATTATTCGGACTTTTCCCCGGCACCAGGACATACCTCATACATTCCATGTATTACGCAGCTCAAAATTTCGGACACGCTAGGACGAGATGTTCGATGTTTCGGACTGTCCAAGCGTCAGCCGGGCCGACTGCTAAGCATACTGAGGTGTGTCGCCGCCGTCTTGTTGAGGTCGGTGGCACCCAGAACGCCGCGCAACTGTTTCCGCCGCGCGGGGTTTGGGTTGAATGGCGTGTCAGCCAACTTTGGCGAGGATAGCGACGTCGAGCATGTGTCTGGAAGTGACGTTCGCGCTGCAGGCGTCGACATTCGCTTGACCGCCTCGTTTCCGGAGATCACGGACGTGGACAGCGAGTTGGAACATCACACTGGGCTCACAGGTGAAGAAATCATTCGCCAAGTGCTTACGGAGTCTGAGACAGTGATGTTCCATGAGAGGATTTTTTCTTTTTCGGGGAATTTTCGGCTGTTATGTTAGAAAAAAAGGGAAAAAGGGAATCTCTATTAGCTGGAGGCAATTTTAGGAGCCACCAGAGTAAAAAGGAAAAATAACGCAAGTTCACCAAACCTCGAATCATTCATTACTTTTTTTATGTTCTCTTAACGCTTCGTCGGATTTGTGTTCAGATATTCGAAGCCGTGTTCCTGAAAGCCAAATGCATCCAAGACCGCTTCCAATCCGGTCAATGATTCAAGAGGGAGAATAAAAAAAGAGTGTTCAACGAGAAAGAGCTAGTAAAGCGGGAAGCGGCGGCGGCTGAAGGGCTGAAGCCTGTTTTCATGTATTCCTATGTAATATACAAAAAGGTATTTCGGGTGCGCCTGAGTCCGCGTGCTGTCAACAAGATATGGCGCCAGCAGTCCAAAGGCTAAGCTAAAATTACCTCAATTACGCAACAATGTCTCGTTGTTCTTCATACGGGAAGTTTGAAGTTATAGCTTTAAAATGCGGAATAAGAATGCTGTTTGGTACAAAACAAGAAATGTATTGTGAAATGCTGCGGAGGGGTAGATGTAGTAACATTTATCGCCCGCTGAAACTCCAATTCTGGAACGGCGTCTGCGTCCGGAAGGCTACGTAAAGTACGCATAAGTGGCACTGGCTAACGCCCAAAACCGAACAGGATTCCACGGAGAGTTATGTTAGGTGCAATGCCGGGAAATTTGCAGGGAATTCTTAAGAAACCTGCGGGAAAAAATTGATGAAAATAGGGAATTTGTAAACTTTGAAATGGGAATTTTTCTAGCGGGTACGGAACATCACTGGTCGTAGAGCGGCGACGGCCTGCAGCGGCGAACCGAGGCAAGCCGAGCTGATGCAAGCGGTCGCAACTGTTTAGTCGGTTTACGGCGACACGATGACTCTCACCGAAATTCGGGTACACCTACTCGCACGGAAGAGAAGCATTGTTCAGAAGCGCATTTATCACTTTTTCAACCCACTCACTCAAGTAAACAAAAAATTGAGCTTTTGGGGGGCACATTTGCCTTTTCGAACAGCCCGATTTTTCGGACATTTCCGCGGTCCGTTTAGGGTCCGAACAATCGGTCGTCAACTGTTGCTACAGATGATGCGATCTATTTACAAGCGGCCATGATAGCTCGAGCAACGAGTCTGTGCCATCTTCTGTTTCGGCGTCGCCGGTGATAGGTCCCCTGGAGCTTTGCGCCACTGCCCACTGGAGATTCCCGTATAGCACTCGACACATATCCGTGTGTACATCGTCAAGCAAAGAGATGGGGTGGCAACGTACTTCTATGGCCCTAATTGCTACTTCTGTAATTAGCATACCCTAATTACTCACTTAGCCCCTAGTATATTTCTTTAACATAAATTGCTATATCGAAGGCCATGAAGCATTTAGCAGGCACTAAGTCCGCCTTAAGCCCTTTCTTTTGCAGTCTCCTGTATATTGCGATGATTTACAAAGTCCATTTTCATGGCATTTTCCTAGCCTTATTTACAGCAGATCACCTGAGATACGTGGTGTCAATACGAGTGTTCTATGACTATGCTTGATATGATGCTTGATGACTATGATGCTTGATGACTATGCTTTATATGACCCAGCTTGACCCGTTGAACAGGGCCCGCGCAGCCAGAAACAGCCGGGGGATGACGGACTGAAGATCGCCTCCACTGGACGGGTGCCGTAACAACAGCACCGGTTGCTCATTAAATATTTTATTCATTCCTTCACTGTTTGGATTCGTACTGCACCCTACACATCCTCAAGAGTTGATGGCTCTCACTCCACCTTTACCTGCGCGAAATCTTTTTTTCCCCAGAACCTATAATGAATGGAATCGCCTGCCTCCATCATCAACAGACATTGTAGATAGTGCGTTAGTTACAAGCGCTTGTGGTAATAAAAACGGTGCATAGAACAAATTGTGTCCTCTTGGATTGTTTTAACAGCGCACGCAGACCGTACAAAGCGGTGTTGGTTGCTTTGTCCTGCCTTTTTTTAACTGATTGTACCAGTCTACTTGCGTGTTGACCCCTCCAAGATACCCTACTAACAAGGCCACCGAGTCCTTGTGTCCTCTTGTTTACTCACTACAACTACATTTTTACCGTTCTTGCTTTTTCCAGCTGCCTCTTCTCTCTATAAGCTATTCTTACCTTGAGAGTATGATGAATGAAATAAGAATAAATTAAATCTCGTTATGACACCCTATTCCTGCTCCCCCTTTATTTCGCTCTTTCATCTCCTTTCGTCTCTCTCCACCCCTTCTGAAGAAGAAACCCTGCCGTTAGTGGGGCTGACCTCTTCAGCTTTAATTTTACTTCTCGCTCTCTCTCTCTCTCTCGGCTTACAAAGAACGCCTCGGAGCAAGTTGAACTTCTGGAAAATAAACTTGGTCTAGTCGTATCGTACAGAGTGTTTTTACAACGAAACTAACGACCCCTCACCGCAAGTGTATTTACGATTGACTAATTACACGCTTGACTTCCCATGCGCAAGCCTCGAGCGGTTTTCTCTCCATTCGTTTTTTGTTTTGGGTACGGTTGGCTGTTGGGAAAATGTATTTTAAAATCAAATTTCGATGCGCTGCACCTTCAGCCCATAGCGTCGAGGTGAGGGTTTGCGTGGCGCAGTATCCAAGCGGAAAATCGACGATGGAACGCTTGGCAAGGTCTAAATAATTGCTCGCCTTTCACATCGATCAGAGTACATCATCTTTCATTAAGCACTTTGTCGTAATTAAATTCCGGAGCTTAACAAGATGATAGGGAATACTCTACATTTATGGTGTCTTGACGGATGAGTGCACCTCCCTTTCGTCAGATGCATGGTTCTCTGTGAGTGATTATGGTTTCGTATACCATAATATCAGCCTTACATGACACTTTTGCCCTTCGATGGGTATCGTTAATCAAGAACGGGTTGGCAGCAATGAGTTCCTAGACCTTTTTTCCGGCACGGGCTAGTTGCACGAGAGCACTGAACTTTGTACAAGTCTGTGCTGGAATGCCTATTGTATTTACCAAGAAGGCTATGATAATACACACAGCAGGCAAATTGTCATTGTATACATATACAGAAACAAAAGCCGACTGTGTCGAGCGCAATATATAGGGGAATAGTTTGTTTTTATAGCCTTATTAGTTAACCTTGTGACTTTATGTTAGGAAAGAAAGTGGAGGAAAACACTCGTCCAGAAGGGGGAGCGAACACACGCCTTCCGACTACATTTCGGATGCTATACCAATTTGGCTGTCCGGGCGACTGGGTTCTCCGCCACTTTATGGGGTCTATATGTTGAGTTCAAGTTTGCTGCAAAGTGCTGGTGTGCAAGATCATAGCCACAAATACTTTTAGGGTGAGAGGGGGGGGGGGAGGAGTAGCAGTATGGATCACGGGAAGGGAAAGCTTTGCCGAAAAGAACACTTATCCCCGTATTCTAAATACCTCCTCCAATAGACCCTATGCAAACTGCGCCCCACCATCTCACGTCGACTCCGGTAACTAGGTCCGCCATTTTGGTACGGTCGTTTGAAACCGAAACCAATTAGCGAAACATAGAAGGCGCCGGGCATTGACCGCTCTTGGTGAGGGACTACAATGCCGGAGCATTGCTTCGTGCCGCAGAGCACGCAATGCAGAATTACCGGTTCAAATGAAGAAAAGGTACGTGAAGTTCCACGCTTTTGAACGAACTTTGTGACGCGAACTGTGCCGGCGCGAGCAACCTTTGTGACACGCTGGGCGCGGTGCGCTTGGAGCGAATATTTGTCGTTGGTTCGCTAAGCGCGGGGTTCCGTAGTCGCTGTCCGTATGAAAAATACAGCTGCGTTGGAGTTCTCTTGTCCAGCCTTTGTATTCTAAATGAAGCCTGAGCGTGCGCCGCCTATTCACGCGACTGACAGCGGCGCTCGACCGGGAAAACAGTACCACACGTTGCCAAAATTAGGCTGTTTCTTTACTCGTCCCTGTGGCTCTGCGCCGGCTTCATTTCATTGTTAAATGGTCCCGCTTAGCCCCTACACGAGCCTTTATCTTACCTAGGGCTGTAAACAAACTTTTCTTGCCGCACTACGCCGTCGAAAATTTCCTCTGTGGCGGGCGCGCACGGTATGGGAGTGTGTTGTTGGTTTCTTTACGTTGCATTTAGCCGTGTGTCGTTGCAGAAGTGGCGAACGCTGTTTTATGATGATCTAACGGTGGAAAATTCGAGCTTTTGCACTTGGTTCCCGATTTTCCGGGCTGAAAGGTTTGTTGTTACGTCAAGTTAACTTGGTGCCCATTGTCATTCCAGCAACGATGTATTTACTGTCGAATATTTTGCGACTAAAATACACACTCACTCCTCTAGTTTGTCGCTCGCTGCATGCATGCCTCCGACGTAATGATAGTGTCCATTGATGTAGGTAGCTGAGACAATTTCCAAGTTTTATTCAGTTGCATCAGGCTGCCGCGCATCAGCTTGAGAGCTTTTGCGTTTTTTGTATCCACAGTGAAAATCCCAGTAAATTAAACTACTTCGCCGATTTATAGCGCGTGCAGTATAGCAAACTGTGGATATAAATGGAACAAAAAGAAGCATTCGCGCACCCCTGCATGTCGCGGTCTAGTAAACGCGACGTTGCCCAGCCTCTGCGGGCTCCTGAATGCTTGCTGGTAGCTCATAGGTGACCCTTCAGGTGCCATGCCAGTCCTTGTTTCTGTCACTGGCGGGGGAAGGGGGGGGGAGGAGGAGTGGGAGGCCAGCACAACTGGGGCAAAAAACTCATTCCCAAGGCTACCAAGTTTTCTCCCAAGCGCCTGCACGGCACTTCCTGTACTCGACGTGCATCGAACAGACGCATTGGCGAGGGAAGGGAGGGGCCATTTTATCGCGGGCTTCTCCAGTCAATGTTTTGGACACTCGCTGGCTTGATGCCCTGCTGTCTCGGACGTCCCCACTGTTGTGGCAGCTCAGTGCACGCAAGCTTTGGTGGCGCCTCTTAAAACCTTCGGCTTGCAAGAGGGCGAGTAGGTGCACAGCAGCCAGGATGTGACTCCATGCTACACTGCAACCCGCCGGGCAATCGCACGCTGCCTCCCCAATCGCCCCACTGTCCGTCTCAAAGGTGAGGCACACAACTTAGGGCCGGCGACTTTTCTTCTGGGAGCGAAAGCAGCTGCTGAGCACATGGATGAGGCCCAACCTGCAAGAACAGAGAGAGTATAAGTAAATAACACTCAGTGAAGAACAGGACTAGTCCGCTACAGTTTATGGTAAAGAGCAGAAAGAAGTGGCCGCAAGGAACAGACTCAAAATGACCGGATTTTGTGTCTTCCTTAACATTGTTGCAAGGGCAATAATCTACACCTAAAACAGCAATGATGTCAAAATTGTTTGTCAAGTTCGAGCGTGCAAGTATCTCTGCATGCTTTGTTAATGCATTTTTCAAGAGAAGGAAGTTTAACATTTAAAAACCTCAGCGTGGGTAATGATACCAGTACCCGCATAATCGTGTTCGTCATAACTTAAGCAAGCAGTAATATGATTATCTGGAACTCACTTCCAGAATATTTCGAGATAAACAGGTAAACATTCGGGCTATACCGATGACCCATCGAATTAAAAAAAATCTTCTAGTTCAGTGAGTTCGAGCTAACGAGGTTTTACTGTATTATCTATTCGTGCACACCAAAAACATGCGCTTTAAAACAAACACAACCACCCCACCGCCAAAAAAGGAGAAGAAAGACACACAAACAGATTTTTGCGCAGAACATGCGCAATAAATAATGAAAACACACAAAAAAAGAAAATTCAAGGCATATGTGCGCTTTTGTAGTTGACTTCGCCGCAAATCACGATTGCTTTTGCGGCAAACGCGCGGGCGGACGACCGTCGCGGAAAACGGCCGCAACCTTTCCGTTAACATCTTCGCCAAAAATCATCCCGTAAATTCGATGTACAGCATTTGAAAATACCTAATCCACCCACTAGCGGTATGGTCTGGCGATTGTCGCTTTCCTCTTTCAGAGTTACTGCAACAGGGTCGCCGCTGCGCATTTGCATGGTAAACAACGGTGAACAAAGTGCCATACAAATGCTCATACCGGTTAACTCGCGTCAAGTAAAAAACAAAGAAGGATTTACTTACTGCGAGTCGCACGTGTTTGTCCGCAGCGATGAAGGCGAGCAATGCGCCTCGGTGGCTAGGCGGCATGCCCTGCTCCGCTGCCGCTCGGATGGGTCTTTGGCACGGCACCCCGAGTAGTACGAGTCTTCGGACACAGTCGGCAGCGCAGACAAGTCCTTCGTCCACAATCCGCGGTCGGGAGCCGGAAAACGCCGTCCAGTTTGAGCCATACCGCGTTACCGTCACCTGCTCTTCCACAGTAAACAATACGAGACTTCCCGATCGGCGCCCGTACCAATATGGCCGACGGTCTCGTTTACATCAGTGTTGCTAGATCACCAAGCAATTTCGCATAGGGTCTATTGAGCTTCCAATCGAGGAGATCCCTGAAAGCAATTCTCACCGGTAAAATGAATGCGTAATTCTCCACTCAGCCGTGTCCACGAAACACATGGAGTGGAGCGCAATACCGCCATTGTATCCCTTGCGTGGTGCCTGAGAAAAACTTCGGGAAGGGGGGGTCGACTTCCTCCCACCTCTCCTGGCTGTGTCCCTGCTGGCTACTACCCTGAAGCGTAAGATTCATTAGAATTCTTGTGAGGTGCTTCAAAATAAAGCTTATCCTAAGACACACATGTCCTGGGGATAGGAATTGGGCAGTTTGTAGGAGTGCGTACTTCCTTCACGGGTAGGATGTGCGCGTACGCAAGTGTCTCGTTGA
This sequence comes from Haemaphysalis longicornis, assembly GCF_048455015.1. Lineage (NCBI taxonomy): Eukaryota > Metazoa > Arthropoda > Arachnida > Ixodida > Ixodidae > Haemaphysalis > Haemaphysalis longicornis. The sequence goes on along the minus strand of NW_027526225.1, from coordinate 15,366,437 downwards.
TCACTGCGGATACCCAAGAGTTTGGTGATATCAGCTTTGAGCATTTTTTAACACGAAAGTGTTTTATTTAAGGATACACCAATATATCACTGACGTCATATCCGTCAAGGAATTGACGCCAGTACAACGAAACAAGCGGCCTGTGAAGGGTGCCCCCTGCACACAGGGTCTTCCTGCGGGGAAGCAAACTTTAGCACTGAAGAGTACGTTATACTTAGGGTTGTCCGTTTCCGGGTTTTATATTTTAACACGAAAACGTTTAATGCCGGGATACACACAATTTCATTGACGCCATATGCGTCCCCGAAATGACGCCAGTACACTTTCGCCGAAGCGACCCGCCATCAGGACGTCGCTCCCCAAGCACACCCACAAGACAGCTGCCGACCCGCAAATCAAGCTCAGCTGCAGATTTTGCTACACATTTCACTTTCATGTTTTACCTATTCATATGACAGAAAAATCAAGCACAGTTTTTTCGTTTATCTTCTCAATGAACAGAAAAAGGCGGTATTACACAAACAGATTTTCAGTATCCGAGAACTGTTTTCGGCAGCAGCCCTGGTTCTTCACGTTCCTGCGGGCAATCTATTTCAGAAACGCTTCGCTTCTGGATGGATCCAGTGCTGCAGCCATACTAGAAATGCATGAACCAAGATGTGCAGTGTGAGACATACTGGTTCCAGTTGACGTCATCACCATGAGCATGCTGGGAGCAAGCGGCGGGAGTAATTCTAGCGCGAAAACATTGTTCTGGGCACTAACTGAAGCTTTACGTTGGGCTTGTTGGGCACACATTATTCTATTAAAAATAGCGGGGAAAACGTGGACGATATAGAATACAGCCACAAGCGGTGATGAACAACTTGGAAAATAATATTGAGTTTAGAACATATCAGGAGTTTTTTCTTCGAAATGAGTCAAATCCAGCTAACAGAATTAGAGAAAATGTGAAAGTTTGTTACCAGACCTAAATGCAACGCAGTTTTACATGCCATCTTGGGGAAGTTTACTGCCTCTGTTGACTAAAGATTACGCTGCGGATGTTACCAATATTAAGCTGATAACTTAGGATTTTACCCGTATTTAAAGGAACCATGAAGAGAAAACAAAAGTTTGTTTTATTCGAAAGATTAGGTGTTTCATAGTACCCCAAGCGCTTTCCCGGAAGCAAATGATGCTTTATTCACTGAGAAATAAGGCAATTTAAGCCAAAATTTTAAATCTCCCGCTAAAATTGCACATTTGGTGACGTGAGCAACGGCGTCACACGGGCCGGTCCATGAAACAGATACTTAGTATGTCGACTCCGTATGCCCTAGTGCACCCGCAGCCCTAGTCATGGAATCGCCTGATCCGGAGAACAAAACTCTCGCCGAGGAGCTAGGGCTTGCATTTAACAACCTCACACCACTTGAACGCTCAATGCTTCTAAGTGCACGAGCGGCAAGAGTTGTGGGATACGCGGTGGACGGGAAAGCGACCATTCCGCGATAGCCACAACAGACGAACGCCCTGCCGTCGGCACCGCTGCCTCGTCAGCCCCGTCGCGACGGACGAATACAGACTGGTACGTATGTGCCGTATTTTTATTACGGTTAATAATAGTTCAACTTCAGTAGCAGTATCTCTTATGCCAGTTGGCCGGTGTCGTGTATGGAAAGCCGTTAGCGCGAGCTCTCTGCTTCGACCAGGCAGATACGAGCGTCAATGCGCGGTGTTTACGGCATTTTTTCCCCCAAGGTCAGAGCGCCTCGAACCCGAAAATTCGTCTGCGCGACGGCGAGATGTCGAGATCGGCCAGGCGGTAGTTTCGTACGCATTGGCGCACACGCTTGAGTGTTCGTTCGGAACTTCAACCGTTTACTCCACCGTTCTTTGTCATAAAAAGAATGTGCAGTATGTTTCACGGGCATTTAGCTCGCTATGCAAACTGTAAGCCCTGCCTAACATGCGTTTGCTTTTGCCGGCCTCCGCCAATCGCAGAGCATTCCCAAGTGACATCATAGGTTCTGTTGCGGAAAATGAGCTGGTGGGTCGCATGGTCATTTCCTTTTTTCCTAATTATGTAGCTTATTTGAGCGAAGTTTGCGTTATAAGTGGTGTCGTTATGGTTCTAACGAGGCAATCTTTCGAATGAACCAAACTTGTGTTTTCTCTTCATGGCTCCTTTAATTGAAAGCATCGATTTGATGCAGCATTCTAATGAAAAATTTATTAAACTTGATTTTTAAAAATGGTATAATGAAGTATTCACGGAAAAGCTATTAGAAATATGCAACAGGGCCCCAAGAGCACTAGAACTGTACAAGAAGAGCAGGTGAGTCTGCTTGTCAGCATAAGCAGCTCTCTTTGAATACTTCCGCCCGATCCTTTTCTTGGGTATCACATAAACACTCGCACGAAGTAAGCAAGCTCTTCATTGTCTTGCCATGAATTTTCAAAACGGTTATCAAGAAGGCTGGTGGCATCGTCTATTCCCCCCCCTCACCCACAGGGAGTGAGGAAGGGGGGGGGGGAATAGGCCAGGCAATGCAATGGTAACTATAGCATAGCATTAAGCAAAAAACCCAGATTCCCTTCGTAGGGGCGGGGAGGACGAGATGAAATGATTGTTTATCATCCCTCAGCTTCATTTCGTTCATTTCTTCTGTTCATTTTGTCTTCGACATCTGAGGCCAGCTCTTTCGCTGATCCTGGATCAGCAAGTTGCGGAAACAAAAAAAAAAATAAAACGATAAAAAAGAAACACGCGAAAACGCCCACGAAACAGTCCGAACAGTCACGCTAAAGGCGCACTCCCAACGGGTGAATGGATTTAGCTCATCTTGATCTGTGCCAAAACAGGACCTCGCTCATTTTTAGTACGAAATGCGATCTGAATACACGTTCCCTGAGCGTTATCTGGTTTTATAATAAATTCTCTTCTCATCTCACTTTTTAGATGCGACTGCATCTCATTCACTCGCCTTGTCCCTGCATCCGGCGTCGTCGGCGTCCGCCCCTCCCCCATTCTCCTCGCCGCGCCAGCTGCGCTCTCGCTGCTCACCCCCTCTCCTCTCCGATAGCGAACACTCTCTCGCGAGGGGCATTGGAGTGGATTGGATTGAATTGGATTGGCTTGGATTGGCTTGACTTGACTTGGCTAGACTTGGCTTGTATTGGATTGGATCTGGATTGGATTGGATTAAAGTGGATTGTGTTCGATTGTGTTGCGTCATAGCCGCGGCAGACGCACTGGCGCCGGCGCGTCCCCTCACCGTTATGCGCGCTATAAAACGCGGTGCCTGCGGCGCTCCGCTCCATCGTTCCAGCGCCGTTCCTCCGCTGTCCAACGCTGCAACGTGAACCTCATATGCGTAGCATCTACACAGGGGTTCCCGCGAGGGGAGGCGGGAGTTTTTTCGTTGCAGCATCTTTTCTGCAGAGAAAGGTGCTGATTTTTTCTTAACACGGCGGTTTAGCTGACTTAGTTTGGCGATTTCACTCATTCCGAAAAAAAAAACTCCTTATGTAACACCAACGGATAATCTTACAACGGTGAGCGAAACTCTTAGTTCTTTCACCTATATCGTATTCCTTTCCTTCTCGCACTGTCGTAAGTTGACGTCGACGGGTTCTTTTGTATGTTGTGAATTCCAATAGGATTTTTGTAGCTGCTAGTCAGCGCTTGTGTTTGTCATCTACTTCGTCCAAGTTTTCGGTGCTCGTTTGTAATCAATAATTTTGTTTTGGCCACAATAGTCGTCCCCACTATACGGACGAAACTGTTTACAAACACGTTTAACTGGTACTCGTTCGCTGGCTGGCGCGAAATTACAGATTTCGCCGCGTTGAAAATGACCAGTATTGGCGCTCTTTTCATTTGGGATAAACTCCGCATTTTCATGGAATCATATTAACGAAATTATTGCGGGAGTAGATGACTCAAAAGAGGCTCCGCGGCACCCAATGATCTTCATAGCGTTTGTCAAGACAGAGAGAAATTTTATTGAAATGAAAAAAGCACAGAAAGGTAGGCCTGATGGTACTAGTGGTGGCCAGCTGTTCTGTGTGTGGGAAGGAAAAAGGGAATGAACAGCATGGATAGAAAATGAGAGATGTGCATATGGCGGAGAAATAAAAGACGAGAGAGAGAGAGAAATAAAAAAAGAGAGAGAGAGAGAGAGAGAGAGAGAGAGAGAGAGAGGGGGAGAGAGAGCGCTCTCTTTAATGTGCTCGTAACATTAGCATGACAAAGGCTATCGTTTGGTACGCCAGAGGTATAAGAAAAAAATAAATTTTAATAATGTGATGATGATTAAGGGGGAAATGATGCGTATGCTTGCGGAAACTTGTTTGGAGACCCTGATGAAATCTTCTACATAGGAGAATACGGACGAGGCCACAAATTCTCCCCATCAGAAAATATTGACTACCAAATAATTATTTTGGTGCCGCAATCAACGCAGCAACAACGTACGGCCTCGGTGTATACGTTCTGACCACCAGGATCAGCATTTTGAAATTGCACCGGGGAAAAATAAACAAAACAACCGGAAAGTTAGGTGAACGGTTTCTTTTGTGCCGTAGAAGAAATTTCTTGCTTTGGAAGTTCATTTCTTCGTATTTGCTTGTTTTTACTCTTTCCACCTTTAATGTTATTAGTTTCTCTTTTGACCTTACATGTATTCTCAGCGTTAGAGTGGTCTATATACGAGCAGTGTCAGCCATTGTGATCTGCCTAACGTTTTTTTCCGCTGGAACAAGGGATACCACACGTAGTTCTCGCGACGTAATGCCCCATGTACCCTACTCATGAAACGAAACTCTGCTGAAAGCTACACCAAACAGTTCTGGGATTACGCCACAGCAGGGGCAGTTACGCAGGTCTTGGAAACATGTTCCATCATTTTCGATATTTTGCACCTAGACACCTATTGTGTTTTTCCTTGCGCTGCCTCATCTGGCTTGCCCATGAAATAGCACTGACCTAACGAGACACTGAGTTGCCTTAGACTGCTCGCTTGCCGCTGCTACACTGTGTCTGACTAAATGTCACTTGTTGTGGCTGTTGTACCTTCTTTTCTGATGGCACGTACCCACGTGAGGTCTTGGACAAGAAATGGGGTCGCTTTTTGGGGCTAAAACGCCCACCTCATAACGGTTACCGAATTATATAATAGATCTAGAGAAGAATGAGTGATTGATGCCATTTTTGGAAGAAAAAGCTAAAAACGTTTGACCAGGTTAGCAGGACATGCGTCTAGTCTCTGATATGTACGCGTGAATGGCCGCAATAATCCCTCTATGACAAAATCCCAGTCACTTGCACAACGCACACTCGACTCGAGGCGCAATGGGCCACTTCCCCTTACTGCTCACTTTCTGACGTGCGTGAGGGCTTAAACCCCGTGACGTGTGAATGTGCCTGGATTTCTTCACCCACGACGTTCCTGTTAGTCTTCTTGGGTCAGCCGCTCTCTGGGAGATTGATACTCAGTGACGTGTTAGGCCCTTGGTGGAGTACTAAACGAACATGTCGAGGGACAAAAGCTCTGCCGACGTCCCTGCGAAATAAGGGACTTGACCAGTGCCCTTAAACAACCATACGCAAGAATGCGCGACACCGCCATAATTGTCATTGCCATCATAATAAACTCCCCTTCCAACGGATGGATCACAAACAAGAGGAAAGGGTCGATGCAATAATAAGAACAGCTCACAAGACCGCTCTAGGCCTACCAATTTACACGTCTAACGAAACATTCCTGAAGCTCGGCGTACACAACACCTTCAGCGAAATTATGAACACGCTGTTAGACGCACAGAAAGAACGCCTCTTTAAAACCAGAACGGGAACAGAAATTCTCAGAAGATCTGGACAGGATGTTCCTGCAGCCTTCATTAACAGGATGATCGAGTTAACGTCCGATCGAAGAAGCTGTATGAAGACCTCTCCCATTCCCAAGAAAATGCACCCCACTAACAATAAAGACAGAAGATTGGCACAAACTCGATACATTCTAAAAACATACCAGGACAATCCAAACTCAATCTACACAGATGCGGCCGTAAATAAGCAAGGCAATGCATCAGCCGTAGCTACCAACGAATATGGGGAGATGCTTTATTTTATCATTAAAAAAATCAAGAAGAAGAAACCACTGCCGTCATACTAGCAACCAGGTGGGCTGAATTCAAGACCAAGGACTCCATAATTATCACTTACTCGACTATGGCCATACGAAACTTTACCTCCATCGTTACATGGGATGCTGAAAGACGTCTCCAAAAACTTCTGAAACTGAAACACACACTTGTCTGGACTCCCGCCCATCAGGGGCTAGAGGGTAACGAGGCGGCAGATTTTCTTGCGAGGATTACCATACACCGTAGAGAGCTTGAACATTCGTACGCCCTCCCTGATTACTGTCAGGGCACAGACTAATTAATATTGCATAGACTTCACCGAAGATCAATGCCTACGCAGCCCCAGCCTGAGTGCTGAAGAAGCGAGAAATCTTAGAAAAATACAGACGACCACCTGTTTACATAAGTACGGACTCTCACTTGTGTTCCAGCAAAAGTATAATAAAGACAGCAAACAGTGTCACCAGAAGGCCGATCTATTCCATAGAGTTTGGAACTGCCGAATTACTTGGGGCAAAAATAGCCGCCAAACCTCATTGGAGTTCTGGGAGGAAGCCCTGTCCAGCTCGGACCCTGCACAGCAGCTTGCGCCGCTTAGTAGGGACAGGGATGGCCAAATAGCTTCTGGGGTTCTGGGATGTGAATCCCACCCTTAATATTTCCCCCTTTCCCTTAACTCTTTTAGAAAATAAAGCTTGCTACTACTACTACTACTTCTCTACGCCTGGGGTAGCAAGCTAGGCGCGTTTGCCACGCTAAACTCATCAGACTCGTTGAAGAACATTTTTTCTCTCTCTCTCTCTCTCTCTCTTGTTTGCCGTAAGAAATCGTGTAGAGAGACCGTTGCCTTGACACTGTTGAGGCATGTATTGAGACATGTGTTGTGGCAACCACTGGCATGTATGCTTTGAAGTCCTTGTCTAAAAATAAGGAAACAGACCCCCGCATGCGATGTTATCAACTACCTGTCCCAATCTCTTCCGCGCGTAAGTCTGGTATATGTGTTTTGCAAGCTGGGGCTGGTTTGCTTCAACCCAACCTTACATTCACTTGGCCTCTATCTTGCGATGCTTTCACCGTTTCCCTATGAATGTGTTTGCCTGTCACATACAAAGTGAAAAGGGAAAAAGTTTGACAATTCCTCCGACGTTGCCCTCCAGGGACATTGCATTAGTGTACAACTGCCACCAAAGCATACCGTGAAAACAAATGCAACCACGTATGGGTGAGCACACTGCCTCAAAGGGGAGGATTATTACTTTGGACACCTTATCCTCTTAGATTAGCTATTTTCACGAGCAGCCTTCGCGTGCATGCGCGTGAGCGCGACCGTGCTGATGTCCGTCCCCTTAGCGTTACCGCATCGCGCAGGTCTTCGGAAACTCCGCAATGCGTAATTGACTTCTCGTGCCACTTGGGTTACTTCAGTGTTCAAGTGCTCACTGCAGTTGGTCGCTCCATGCAGCATTGTCCAACAATCATTCCCACTATGCGACAGCCGCCGCCACCTTTAACAGCAGCCGCATTCATATTATTGTGTATTGCATTCCGCTTCCCCAAAATGTATCTTTCCTTGGATCCTCAAACGATAAGCTTAAACTGCCGTAAAAATAAGCTGTGCACCCTGAACCAGCGTAATGGCGAGACGCGTGGGCACAATGATGGAGTCGGCGCACGCGATACTAAGCAGGACGGACAAGGAACGATACTGGCTTCCGTGCTTCGCGATAGGTTAATCCGAGAGGCATGCTCGGTGGCTCCCTATCCATCTAGCTGCCCGCTTACCGCTCGGCGAAGACAGCCTAACGACCGGGAAGACGCTTTTGATGGACTCATTTGACGTCTGCACGAGACTCAGGGTTGTACATGACTCCCGCCTGGCTGGACAGGAACCGGTCGACGCTGAGTCAAGTCAAGCCGACGCAAGTCAGCTCCGCTGGTCCGAAGCGCGGGTGGCGTTCGTTCCGGCAGAACGTATCGTTTCCCCCCGAAGACAGACGGTGAGAGCTGTTGCAGGCGACGGGACGTGCAAAGGAGGGGCACAATGTCCCTCTTTCGCTGTCGTGAACCTGGAACCGGGCGCCTCTTTATCGCGGTCATTATCATTGCGCGTTGTCTGAAATGCCATCTTCATTACGGGCTTACAGCGCTGTCATTCATTCGGAACTCCGGACTGCCTTCCTCGGGACATCGTTGTTTGCAGGTCTGATGAGAGGTGTTCCGTCGCCGCCGACGTTCGGAGGTTGTGTGTTTGGGCGTGCCCCGTACCAAACCTAGTTCCTGTTTATGGCCCCATGTCGAGCCTCCAGCCATCCGCGACACATGACGTATGCGATACGGGCCCAATAATTGAAGCAATGTATCTCAAAGGCAACCACTGGGCCTCCTGCATTTATGGGTTGGCTTTTATGATGAGGAGTGGGTGATCATTGTTGCTGGGCCTCCTGCATCCATTCGGCCGGTGGTGTTTCTGCTACAAATGGCTCCGTTTATCAGCCACCGAGCGGCCGGTCTTGCTCCAAATCAACAGTTCATAACATATTGAGTAAGCGGAAGAATTGCTCTCGTTTCGAGTATTGTACTAAATTATCGACGATAATTTAAGTCTTAATAATGACGCGAATGATATAACTGTTGATGCGTACTATTAGCGCCTGCGTGTACGGCACTGAACAATTGTTTGGCGCTCAACAGGTAAGTTACATTCCGTGTCTGCGTAGTGGTGAGGTGAAAAATTGATGATTTCAACACTGCCTCCTATTTATGGCCTCTTAATCATGGTTTTCCGAACATACGGGGCAGCACTGCCAGGACACGTGTGAGACCAATTTGCGGGGCTCCCGAAGTTTGTGTCGGCCATGCATATGGGAGGAAATCTGTTCCGTTGCCACCGCAGGAAAGAATGTCAGCATTTCATGAAGGATCAAGCCAGAAGCTCTTGATAGATCTCGACCAGGGAACACAAATTAAGGCTGGATTCGCTTGCGGAAGAAGTCAGCAAGACAACGAAGTGCATTTAAATGTTATCACTGTTGTCGCACGCGCTCACACACGCACACACACACACACACACACACACACACACACACACACACACACACACACACACACACACACACACACACACACACACACACACACACACACACACACACACACACACACACACACACACACACACACACACACACACACACACACACGCACACACGCACGCACGCACACACGCACGCACAGGCACACGCGCACGCACACGCACACACACAAACGCACACACACGCACACGCACACGCACACACACCCACACACACGTACCTCTAGTGCTGATATTATCCAGAAGCATCCCGCGTAAGCCATCCTGTGAAAAACACTCCGCTCATCATTCTCTGCGCGACATATAGCGTAAATGCACATTTTAATGCGCACCTTTTTTCCCTCTAAAAGCGGAATTCACGTTTGTGTGCGTGTTACAACGGGGCGCAAAACAGAAATCGCTTTCAAAGCGGCCACCACCCTCATCACGGACACTAACTTAATGTGAAATCCAACTCAATCCAATTAAAAAATATCTGCCAACATCGCATGGGTAAATTTTGGCACAGGCACTCCTCGATGGGTCACCTTAGCCAGATGTGCCCATACTGCTGCTGCTGCTGCAATTAGCACGTCAGCTCAGTCGTTATGGTTCCCAAGTGTTGCCATGTGAAGCGTCCTTCAAGCGCAAGGTAGTTTCCTTTGCCGAAAGCGAGGGTAAGCGAGCGGCATCATAAACCTGGGCGTCCCGGAGACATGAGTGCCCGATTGACCTGAACCAAAGACACCCATATTGTCATGTAAAGCTTTAACGGCACTGAGCACGGACGTTTTCGAGGGCGTGAGTACTCCCTGGCGGAATTCGTAAAAGAGCAGCGAATGAACTAACGTGCCGTCACGTCTGAAATTGTGGAGTTTAAGGCGCTTGAGGTATCAAATGCTTTCAATGTTCTCCGCTGCCTTTTAATGCCAGAAGGAGCTGGATAGCACATTGAGGAAGCACACAAAATTTTAGAGCGCAGCTATTAAGCTCGCGCTGTTGCGGTTTCGCGTCGTCCATCGCTGTCGGAAATGTAACCGAGCAAACGAAGAGGACACTGAAAGACGAAATAGCCAGAGAAGGTAAGGGGAGGGGAAAGCGTGACGAAGGTGTGACGGTGAGGAAGGCATGCCGAGGTTGCCGTGAGAGACATGATGTGTATCTTCTTCATTGGTTCTTAAAAATCCTTCTAGCCATCCAGTAAGCTGATCCTTCGTCCTCTTCGTCTATTCTTCGATCATATTCTTCTCGGGCCAATCCCCCTTCGGGTATGGGATCGTCTTTCTTTTCTCACCACCCCCCACCTTCTTACCACATGACAGGATCATAAAACCGGAATGAGTGCTCTTGTTTCCTTCATACTCTGAACATGTTTCATTTACTCCAACTTGTTCAGGAATCAACCTGAGGTGAACACATTTTGGATTTATTGCTTACGAACGGTTCTCATTTTTGTAAAAGTTACGTTCTAGAGGAGATAAGTGATCACAAGCTTGTTCACTGTTTATTCCCCGCGTGCGTGCACGGTAGAACTCCGAACAAGCTAAGCATTCTTAATTACTCGAAGGCAGATCAAGCAAACATGAACGGTATGCGGGAAACGTTTTCGCACGTATTTCAAAGCAGTTTCCATTCCCGGGCCCCAAATGAAAATTGGGAGCTTTTTCGTGACGAAGTAAAGGAAGTTGAGCAGGTCTGAATTCCAAAAATAACAATCGACCATTTCTTCTTCTCCTGCCGACGGTTCTCCTCGATAAGGTGAATATACTTAGAAAGTACATGCAGCCGGCTAAACCTTCCGCTGTCTACTACAGTTATTTTGTCATTCGGGGCGAAGGAACTGGGATTCTGCCAAGGGGATCTTTGCAGTGCGTTGCAGTGATTCATCCTGGAATCAGGCCATCCGCCGTGCTAGACATCATTTAACCCTACTGGATTCCCTTGTCATGAATATGCGCGCCAAGCCTTACTGCTTCGTCTGTATCACTTTCTTCGTGTTTCTTACTTCCGATTTTCATTAAATGGTGTTCGTTTTTACCTCTTTTTCTTTCTATAATCTCCTTACTCCTATTTCTCTAGTCATGTACTGCCAATCCATCTTAATATTTAAATATGTTTCTTTCCCTACAAAAATTGCCTCATTTCTTTCGGTAAGGCGCCCATTTTCTGGCCAATCCCCCTGAGTGGGTACGCGCCATTTCACTGGAACCACCACCACTAGCATATCCATTAAAACCAGAGTGGACACCCTTTGGTTTACAAAAGATGTAAGCAGACGTTTAAATAAAAAGAAACGGGCATACCGAAAGTCGAAACTAAGAAAGACGGCAGACAATTGGCAAATTTAATTTTTAAAGAGACGGCCGCGAAAGCGGAAATTTCAATACAGAGGGATAGAAAAAAATTACTTCAATCACACATTACCTACTCTATTATCAACCAACTCTGAAAACTTTTGGCAGGCGGTTAATCCTAAAGATCGCCGGGACATTCCATCGATAACAGATGACAGCGGGCGTATCGCCTGACCCGTAAAAGCAGCCGATATATTTAATGATCACTTCAGAAATGTCTTTACTCAAGAATAGCCTAGAAACAATTTTCCTGAGAATAATGATTTAAAGATTATTTTCCAATGAGATGATATTTTTATCACTGTACAAGGCGTGGTTAAGGCTATCGAGAGGATTCTAATAAATACTAGCCCAGTGCCTGATGGTATTAACACAAAATTTGTGCAAAAGGACTTCACAAATATCGAAACTTTAATTGTCATTAATATTTCAACAATCTTTAGACACGGGATGCGTCCCTGACGACTGGGAGATCACAAACGTAGTGCCTATATTTAAATCAGGTGAACCCACAGACCCCAGTAATTATCACCATATTTGCTTAACGTCTGTATGCTGCAAACAATTACAACACATAATCTTCAGTCGAATGATGTCCTACATAAACATAAATAAGCTATTCTTCGAAAATAAACACGGATTTAACTACAAAAAGTCCTGTCAGACGCAGCTTTTCGATTTCGTATCTGACCTCCATTCTTCCATTCACGCCCTTCAATGCACCGATGCCATTTTTATTGATTTTGCCAAAGCTTTTCACAGGGTTTTTCATAAACGGTTACTTTCGAAAATTCGCAAATTGCAGTTAAGTGACAAAATTATGACATGGATTGAAAATGTCTTATCAATTCGGTACCAACGTGCCATAATAAATGTATTCAGCTCAAGTACCATGCGCGTCTTGTCTAGCGTACCGCAGGGATCTGTACTTGGGCCCCTTGTTTTTTCAGTTTCTTTAAATGATATTGCGGCACCGTACAGCTCTGGGAGCTGTGGGTGGTGTCGGCGGCTCATCACGGCCCCGTCACATTGCGGGAGTTCTGTTGCGATAAGTGGGTAAAGGGTTGCCCGAGCTAAGACGTTGGAGTACTGCACTTTGAAGACGAATAGCCTAGATCTATTAGTTTAATGGAACGCGGGAGGGGCAGGAAAACACAGAGAAAGTAAGTGGTACAGAATACCAAGAAAAAGAAACAGTAGGCAATAAGCATTCTCCCGAAAGTTACCGTCCAATTTCTCTTACATGTATCTGCTGCTAGTGTCTTGAACACATAATCGCTTCGCATGTTTTCCGTAACTTTAAATCAAAACATTTCTTCTTTAAGAACCAACACGGATTTCGGAAGGGTTGTCATCGTGCTTTGCTATTCCACCAAGGTCATTAAAACAGTAGCATGCGTTAGGTTTGGAAAAACGCACACAAGCAACAGAAGTGACGGATCACTGACCGCAACTGTCTCGGTGCGTTACCCATGTTGTCAGTTTTCACAGCGGCGCTTCTGGGTTATCTGTAAAAAACAACGAAGACGAGAGCGAGTCCTTGCACGATGTGTGCTGCCGTTGCTGCAAAATGTGAAGGGCCGCTTCGGGCTTAACCACTTATAAGCTTATTCGGAGACAGCAGCGCGGGGATTGCATAATAGTGTGATCGGGAAAGTGATAGTTCTTCTTGTTTGGTGATTTTTTGTCACGAAATATTATCTCGTCGATACTACGTACAATCGTGTACTTTTACTTCAAATCCCATGTCGCATTGTACGAAACTTTTCAAAAGCAATACAAGGAGCCAAGGACGGCGACGCAGGAAGACTGGAGGTGGTAACGGCCTCCCGTTCTGTTTCCATTGTCGTCTGCTGACCTCTTATACCGTAGTGTTTCAGAACCGAGTCTCTTAGGTCGTCATACGCACTGGGGCCAGGGGCCGGCAGCTGGATTTGGACAATGAGGTCATATAGTATCTTCTGAAGGGTAACGTGATACTTTATTTCGGGAAAACAGATGTCGTTTACATAAAAATGGCTCTCCATGATGATGAATCACGCGGCATGGTTACCGACTGAGGCAAACGGGATCAGCCAGGGTAGCCCAGTCGTCACATAAACGAGGCAGAAACACAAAAAAATTCAACAAACAGTAGCTGACACCTACCTAAAGGTGAAGAAACTACCCAAAATACCATTCATAAGGCATAAAGGTGTCACAGATATACTATATGCGTAATAAAAATATTATCTACAACTATGATAAAACATTAAAAATGAAAAGAAAACAGCCCAAATGCGATTTGAAATCGGATTGGAATGTTTGCTATGCAACAGCGGAACCACTGCACTAGGAGACCAAGGAGTTCTGAGCAATTAAATTGAAAGAGAAGTACGTGGATTCCCCTAGATGGCATTGTGTGTCACTTGGCTGAGGTGACTAGGAGTCCTATGCACCCCCGGGTAGATCTGGGAGGGTGGGTGATGTTTGTCGCGTGCCTTCGTCCGCGTTGTGGCTGTGGGAGCAGCGATGCGCTGTCATGGCGAAGCCGACCACTTCCATGTCACCAATTGTAGGCGGCCGACGAGGTATGTTAGCCGAGAATACATTTATTTAAGTTGAGACGGGTGCGCTATGCGGAGGACGAGCAGAGTAGAACGAGGTGCCGGTCCAGACGGGTGCTAGTGTCGGCTAATAGTGTTGTAGCGACGCTGATGAGTACGATGACGATTGCGTCGCTACCGTTAATGAACTTGCTGGTGAAAGTTCGTCGCGGTTCACTTGAATAAGCTTCAGGATTGATCTTGTGTGCGTGAACTATAATTTTTTTAAAGATCCTCAAGAAATGGAGCGACGTTTGCCACTGAGAGGTTTAAGAGGCTTGTTTTCTAAAAAAAGCTGGGTGCACAATTCACTTCCTATGTTTCATCTGAATACCCCCAGCCTACGTAATAAGAGAGACCAACTTGCTGTATATTTCTTTCGAAGAACTAGCTTTGGAATTTTATGTATTATGCTTTACGAAAACCTGGTTCATTAGTGACAGTGAAGTTTACCGTTTTGATGGTTACTCTCATTCAGGCTTGCTTCGCCCACGAAAGAAAGAAGGTGGTGTCTCATGCGCAAAGTATGGCTTGACCTGCACTCTAGTTTCAGAATTTTGTGCCATATGGAGCGATTACAAAGTACCTGTGCCAGCCTGTAACAATATCCTGGTGCTGGTTGTGTATAGGCCTCCATCAAGCAACGTGCACTGTTTCTTGAAACGTATAGACCGAATAGTCTCACAAGTAGCCCATTCGGCTCGGTCTGCAGTTGTTATTGGTGACATGGATGTTGACCTCAGTACTTTTTATTATCAACTAAGCGATTTCTTGTCAGTAATGCTCAGTCATGGCTATAAAAATGTCATAAACTGTGCCACAAGGATTACTGGAACGCCTGAAACACTTCTCGACATTTCTTTCACTAATTGCACGTCGGGAAGACTTGTGTCTGGCGCGCTTGCTGTAACTTTTAGTGATCATTTAGCCATCTTCTGTGTTTTAGGGAATTGTTCTTGCAAAAGAAATAATCGTACATGGTTTAAACCAGAAAATTCAAAGATATGGCGATAGAAACTTTCAAAGGATTAGTTCCGGAGACCGACTGGTCTAAGCTAGTATACATGCAGTATTTGTTTTACGGAGGTCACATTCAGATTGGAGATCTATGGCTGATGCCTTTGCCCTCAAGCGGGTGAAGATAGGCTGATGATGATGATGATGGCATTAAAATGAACGAGCTGTATTAAAAGGCATTCCCTCTCTATACTTGGAAAAACACGAGGGCCAGAAAACCCTAGATTAACACAACCTTAAACAATAAAATATAAAGCGAAACAACTTCCTTGAAGACTGTTTAAAATTAAAAGATCGACTCAAGTTCAAAACAATTAAGGTATTTCGCTGTAACATTGATTGATTGATTGATTGATTGATTGATTGATTGATTGATTGATTGATTGATTGATTGATTGTAGGGTTTAACGCGCCGACGCAACGCAGGTGATGAGGTGCACCAGAGTGGAGGTCTCCGGATTAATTTTTACCCCCTGGGGATCTTTAACGTGCGGCGAAATCTCGTGCACACGGGCGTTTTTTCTTTCCGCCTCCATCAGAAAAGCGGCTGCCGCGGCCGGGAATAGAACCCGCGCCCTCGTGCTCCGCAGCACAATGCTTTAGCCACTAAGACACCGCTGCGGGTTATTTCCCAGTAAGCTCAATACAGAATTGCGGGAAGCAGCAAACGTATACTATGAAAGCAAATTTTGTAGCGCTGATCAATCGCAGTTTTGAAAAGTTTCTCAATAAGTAACTAGTGTAGATTCTCGTGTTATGCCTCCCTCGGACCTGCACATTGAAGGTGATAGCTTATCTGGCATTCAACTTTGTTAGATATTTAACGGGAATTTCTTGACAAGTGGGGTACTTGATAAAATATCCCGGGTCATCTCCACTAACGTGAAACCTGGGTAGGGGCGAAGGATGCAGTGTATGAGTGTATGTTTGGTTGCTTGGCGTTTTTGTCAATGGAGATGGAACCGTTGGGGGGTAGAGGTATACAGCTTTCCTTGAGGCAAGACGCGTTTTAGCGCGCGGCGTAAATGAGTGTCCCGTTGTTTTAGTACTGTGACTACATCGACGATGACATGAGACTATGGCAGCCCGATCGCCTAAGGCACTTCGCCCTTAAAGGATTGATCAGTTTCAGATCTATTTGGTTATTTACGACACTCGACAGTAGAAACACTTTTTCTAAACCTCACGGGTCCTTCTGAAACCAAGTCTCTTATCGTTTCACACAAAAGTAATGCTGGTTTTCTCCCTAATATATTAAACCATAGATAATTAAATGTGTATCCTCTTGGATGGCGAGTCCTCTTGTAAACTGCATGATGGGCTCTCTCCCGCTTAACTTAGAATTGGCTAAAAAGCAGTAATTGATAAAGGAGGTTCAAAGGAAAGGTTTTAATGACTCTTTCTCCATAATAATTTTGAGTGCATTATGGAAAATACTGGAACGCTTCGTTCACAGGAGACTGATACAGTATCTGGACAGCCAACAAATAATCTCCCCACATCAGTTTGGCTTTCTAAAAAATCAATTCACCGAGTTAGCCCTGATGAAATCAAATATAAAATAGTCTATAATGTTAAGAGGAAGGTTTTTACAGTGGGCATTTTCCTGTTTTGAGAAAGGCTTTTGATTCGAAAGACCACGGGATTTTGTTAAGGAACCTTGACGCATACGTAATGAGAGGAGATATAATTTTACTACTCAAAAGTTATTGCAGTGATGGAAGGCTCTTTTTTAGGGCAACTTCTATTATTACTTTATATAAGCGACATATGTAATATTCCTCTCCTTCAAGATATTCTATTTACGCGCATGATACGAACGTGTTTTTTACTGGAACCAATTTAGACGAATTAGAATTTACTTCAAATAACTGGCTGATGGAACTATCTAACTGGTTACGTGAAAATGCCAGTAAAGAATATCTACTTTTAAAGCTACATACGCCGTTTTGGACAAAGATATGACCCTCGCCTTTCAGAACCAGATTATTCCCCGAACGGTTCCGGTGAAATTTCCGGGCGTGTATTTTGAAGAATGTTTGTATTGAAATGAGCATGTAGGTAACTTAAATGTAAGGTTGTCAAAAGTAATTCGTGCATTGTGGAAACTACGAACTAAATTGCGAACAAGTTTAGGTTAAACATATATTATTTCACGGGACCGTCAGCCCAAATTATTGTCTGCTGGTATGGGGGAAGACAATATGTACTAATCTACAACAACGGTTCGTTGTTCAGAAAAAAGCAAGAATATCAATAGGAAACCCACAAAATGATGACAACACGACCCTTTTTCTCGAGATATATGATATTCTCAGCGGAGATCAATTCCACCTGTGTGCTCAATACATCTTCATTAAAAAGTAGGAAGACATTGCAGAGTTCGAACGCATATACGTTTTGAGAAAATAAATTTTTTTATTAAGGAAAAATAACTATGCACTTCTTTTCATTAGAACTAATTATGGGCAAAAATCGATAAAATATCTTGTTCCTAGCTTTTTAAATGAACATAAGGTACTGGCTGAAATTTTAGACTTCCCGTTTGTTAAAGCCTTTAAAAATGTTTTGCGCAAGCTTTCTCTATTTTAGAAATATTGGCATATTTTTTAGTGTGACTCTGATGTTCCTTGCACTTAATGTCAATCTCAATGATCTGTTGGTATCTCGGCTCCATGAGTGTTGTGCATGTATCTATAGTACTTCTTTACATGACCTAATATTTCCTCCCTTACGTAGTTGTATTGTTATATATTTCAATTATTCCGGCTTAAGTTATATAACGGTAGCTATGGTCTTCATGTTCCTGGTGTAGATGCTAATATGCGTTCAAAAGGCATTGCTAGCGTTTTGTTTACGTGCTATATTCACTCACTTTCACCAAAATGTTTGTGAAGCGCTGCGGGTGCGTACTGCTGCTAATCCTTGCAGAAATTTTTGGAGCCTACCCAGGTACTAATATGTACCTTTTCGCTTCCTTCCCTTGGTTTTGTTGTGATTGAACATTTCAATTCAATTCAACAGCAGCATCAATTCAACATCGCCGTAATACTGTTGGGAGATCTTTGTTACAGCAATAACCTTTCCTCACTGTTGGATCTCCTTCACAGGCTCACGTAAATGAATAAAAATAGCAAAACGTGTACTTGTGATTGGACCATACTATTTTTCGTTTCAAATTGGGAGCCCAGTAGGCGGGCAAGCCAGCGAAAACTGTTTTGGTAAGAGTGAGGCGGCGAGATGATGGTCGCTGTTTTCAGTAGAGCAGAGACGCTTGGGCGTCGATATCCCCTCCACACCCATCTCGCCTCCATCACTGTGTGGTGTGTCGCTGCATGGGAGGCCTCCTGAATGGCTGGTCGGTCGCCGCCTTTCCCTCCTTTGTGCCCGGACGGGGGACACTTACGGCCGCTGGCAGCTCCATCAGCCCCTATCAGGTTGTGTGCGCTTATGAGCTTCCTCGGTCCTGCAGGCTTTCTATATAACGCAGCTCCACGCTTCATTTCGGCGGGCTTCGGAGAGGGGCCATTGCTGCGACACGCGCGTTGTAGCACACGACCCGTTTGCTCCGAACAGACGACAATGAAACTAGACGCTGCCCCTAATGCGCCGAGATGGAACCCTGTCCGGCGCTTTCAGCCTTGTCAGTGGCGTCGCACTCCATCTCTTCGGCAGCACCAGCTGCACCCTTTGTGTTGTATCTTCTTGTAATAGATTTCTCTTTGTTTGTTTCGCGGGCGAAGTATCTGTAGTGCCTGAAGGAACTGACATGCCAGGATGACGTAGCTGTCCCGTCCACCTGACAATTTTGGTAAAAGGGAGCATTGTTAGGAAAAACAAGCAAAGCAGCACGTTAATGCTGGTCTTTTTTCGTCTTCGTTACTCAAAACACTCGTTCTCAGGCATTTCTAAACCATGTGTGTGCCGGGGCTGGCAAAAGAGATGGGGAAACCGATGACAAACAATGAAAATTCGTGTTCAAATGTTAAAACAAGTTGCGCTTTCGGCTAAAGTCACCCTAATACTAATTAAATGCCCGCCTTTTGTGTCTGACGTTTATGCTGATGCGTGTCATACTCTCGAACTATTTTCTTTTGCAGCAATAAGTCACCAAATCTCAATGCAGTCTTGTGTCGGTCTGACGTTTTCTGCATAGCTTGCGTGTTGTGCGAAAACCCAACTTTAATTAATGTGCTCCGTACAAGTCATGCAGCGATGCGACCTTCTAACAGCGAAGCTGTTGTTGCTGGCCGTAATGTCTGCGAAGTGCGGCGTCATCAAAATAGTGGGTATAGTTACGCCAGCCCTTTATCGCGCCCGTGAGCACGCGTTTTACAAGAAGCGCCCGGCGTAGTCCAGGCTTGTGCATGGCGCTCGCAAAAAATACCAAGAAAACAGTTTGCGTGCGTCCGCACCTCAAACGAGGAGCACAACACAGCTGGCGCTACAGACGCCTAGTTCGCGAAGCCGCTTGCCGTTGGCGGAAAAAACGATCCGGGCCCGCGCGTCATGCATGAGGAAGACGACGATACAGATGAATATGACGATGTCTGCCACTACCACAGTGAAAAGCGACGGCGGGAGATGTAAATAAACAATTTCACACATAATGCAATGCCTGGTGGTTCGACCGTCAGTACTTGCACAGAAAGAAATCCTCCAGCTTTGCTATGGTTGAAGCCTTGCGAGACTTAGTGCAAGGTTCACCAGTTTTTTTTTTTTTTTCATACAAAGCAACGTTTGGCAAAGAGGAGGAACAAATGGGGGGAAGAGTTTTCGAGATGCTCTTGATGATCCTCGTCTTAGAACCATTGAATTTTAAGCGACCGAGAAAAATGATTAAAGAATTCTAATAAACTTCGGAAGTAGGCAGGTTGGTAGCCCAATCGCAAGCAAAATCACATTGGTGCGAACCTGAATAAGTACAGGATTCACTTTTTGGGTGGCTTTGTTTTTAACTCTTGATAAAGTAGCCCTTCGGGTTTCGTTCGATCATGACTCCACGAAATGCTTCAAAACAGGTTCAAAACACCGGCTGACATTGAAGTCTCGTCGGCACAATGGCTAAAATTGAGGGTAAGAGTGTTAAAAATAAAGCATATTCGTACATACTTGTGGGAATGAAAACAACAGCGCCCAATCAGCATAAGTGTTCCCCTCTTTCTTCCTCCGTCGTGTCCGTCGCTCTATTTTTTTTTATTCCAACAAAAGATAGCATCAGTCACACGTTTCCCGAACACCTTCAAACGAATGGTATGCACTATGAAGCATCACCGCATTTAGGGGTTACGCAGAAAAATGGCGCCCCAGTTTGATCTTTACTCCTATTTCTCTGCAGTAGACCGCCGTAATCTCTCCGACGTCTGTAGTTCGCATTGAGCAGATACCGGCCACTCTGAACAAGAACGTAGCAGTCAGGATAATAACTATTAACGTCCCAGCACCTGCTTAAAGCAGTGAACAAAAGGGAAAGAACCAGGGGTCAAAATGCTACGCAAAAAAGCATGTAGCCTGTAAATGACCGCCGGGATCTTTCTAAAGGTGCACGCTCAGCCAAGTACGAAACTTGTCTCGTGACGCATGCTACAGTCCAGCACATGTTAAGATGGCCTTGCAGATATGATGTTCTGCTAATTAAAATTAGGCCCATGGTTTCGTTTTAGGACGCAATGGATGTTTTTCTTGCGAGCGCACAAATAAAAAACATCATTTTGTAGAGACTGTTTCCGGCAGGTTCTGCAAATCTATGCATCCTAAAATACTCCCGAGCCCTTCAAACTACGCTGCGCGTTTTATGCCACGTGCTCACTTCGTGCTTTGAAGCATTAGAAGTCGAAATAAGGTCAACCTTAGTTCTTGTTTAAATACCCGTGTGGCATGCGCTTGTTATTCCTTTACGATTATTAAAACGAGCACAGAATTCGAGTTTGTGAGAAAATGCTCTGAGGTAGACAAGTGGACGGTTGGTGGCCAGCTACTCGGAAATACTTTCTCGCTGCTCAGAACATTTAAATATGGGCTCTGGAATTTAAGGCTTATACGTAACGGAGAGAAAATACAGTGCGAAACATGAAAATCACGTAAAGACAAATAATAGCCACAAGTCATAAAAGGTAGCTTTAGAAACAACAATAAAACATGTGGTTGTTCCTTCTTCCATAGGAACCGGTAAAACACGAAAGTTAAACGTGCCGTCACAGGAGCAGTTTAATGTTTATTGAGCATCAATATGAACTCGCGCATCACTGTTTATATTTTGTCGGTATGGCACCGTTATACGCATCAACGTTAGACACTGGATTGCACGTGCCAGAGCATTGTGTAAATCCGACGGAAACCACAGGCGCTCGCAAACCGTCCGTGCAAACGAAACCAAACGAGTTGTCAGCGAATCGTTTGGTGAACACACGGTCCGCTGCAGCGAAAGGAGCAGCAGACCGTGTTAGGAGCGCGACATCCGCAAGTCGGCTTCTCCGCAACTTACGCTGCGCGTCCCCCGTACACGTAGGCGCCGGTATCGAGGCGCCAACTGTCGGCGCTCACTAGTATCATGATGCACTACTTCGCTTCGCCTCTCCTAAATGACAGCACCATCTGAAAGAAAGGATATCAGGCGTGTTTGTCGTCCTATTCACTCGTGTGTCCGTAGCGCAGTCGGAAGCGTGTTTCGTACCTGCCGTTGCGGCGAAAGAGTTGTTGTTTTTCGTTTATTTAATAGCCTCATGGCTTAGTAAACACTAAGTGGGTTCGATCTATATACAGGAAACTAGGTTGGCCTTGCTGATATAGTCCAGCAAGGAACGGTAGGCAGGAACATTGAGCCATCGATGGTAATGCGTGTTTTGACGCAAATTTATGCTTGCTGCCATCAAACATTTTCTTCGAGTGTCCTTAGTTACAGGGCATGTCCATATTAGGTGGTGAAGGCCTGTCGGAACCGTTTCATCGGAGCAGGTTGGACCTTTCACATGCCCTCAGTAATCTCCTTTCCACCCACTCGTGCGAGCAAGAGTAAGAGCCACGCCCAGTCAGATTCTTCGTAGTACAACCTCCTCCATCCTGGTAAGGTTGAGGGGGAGGGGAACCGAACATGGAGGTATGAGAGCACGCGTTCGGTGTTGAAGATCCTCCTTTGCAGCCATTCTTGTGGCCCATGGGTCACTTTGGAGCTGGGCGGGGGATGATGGGACCGGGCAGTTGTGTGACAGGAAGTCAGCCCGTTCATTTCCTACAATACTGGTGTGACCAGGTACCCATGACACAATCACCTTGGATTTCATTTTGCTGTTGAGCTGGTGGATACGTTGGCAGGTGATGGGGGTCTGCGCAACCTGTTTCAGATATTGGATCACTTGCGTAGAGTCGGTGCAAAGATTGATGGTTGTCAAGGCTTCACTGGAAGCGGCTGCTTCCAGCAGGATTGGGGTGAATGTGGCAGAGGCGTAGAGAATACGGCCTTCGATGCTGGGATGGGTGGAGATGGTCAACGCTGTGACTCCATGCGTTCCTGTGCATGAAGTGTCGGTGGAGAGGAGGCATTGATCGTCTGGTCCCGGGTTATTTGGGAGGGGAGAGAGCTGTACTTTACCCTCTTTGGTCCACATTCTCTGCAGATGGCTTGTCTTGTTGGAGGTTATAATGGTATGACACCAGGGTGGAAGCTCATCCTGACTTTCCTGGGGGAGCCAAGGTGGCCGGGTTGAAGTGGTCGTACAGTGCATGGCCGTTCTGCAGACATGCATACTTTGACAGTCCCACAGCTCCGCGTTGATTTATGAGCTCGTAAATTGTGTTGAGCTGAGCTTGTTCGTGGAGGACCGGTATCGGGGTGATGCGAGGGAGACCGGTGATGGCTCGCAGGGCTTCTCTATTAATAGCTTCCAGTTTAGCATGTTGGGATGCAGTTAGACGCTGAAACTGGGCTTCATAAACCAATCGCATTTGGGGCACAGCGCACGCCAGCCTCCGAGTGACGTCAGTTCTTGAACCACCCGGTTTTGGTGCAATGCGGGGGATTAGGCGAATGGTATTTGCCACCGTTTGCCTCACTGCTTTCAGCTATGCTGTAGCGGTACCAGCCTGGTGCATATGCAGGCCCAGGATACGGAGCTGTGTTGCTTTCGTGGCTCGAATCCCGGCACAGCCGCGTTAATAGAAGTTTTTCTGGCGATGTCATTTCCGTGACGGATATGATGCCAGTTAGATCTTCGCGGACCCCGGCATAAACACTTTCGTGCTAAAATTAGCAGTCGTTCCACAGTGGCTGGTGGGTGACCAGCGAAGCTGTATAAACTACACATCACACCTATTGTTAGAGCTTCTATCCGTATTTACTAGATTCGTCATTCGGTAATGGTAAGGACTGTGGCTTCTTGGTCACCTACTGAAACTTGGAAAGTCCAGTGTGTTATCCTAGCACGCAAACGTAGGGCTGTTCGTTTCTCTACCGTAAAAGTCGGCGTACTGACGGCAGACGAGAGCTTCCCAGGGGAAGCAGGAACAAACTTTGTTTGCACCAGCAAGTAGGTGATTTTTGGACGTATGACACTAACAGGTATTCCTACTCCGATCCGTGGGCGGTCGCTGCAGGCGGACCCATCCTACCAGCCGAAGGTGATTGTCGGGTACGGGTTGAACCCCCCAAATTTTACAAGTGAAACTCCCTATATGACACGGAAAACAAGCTCAGCGAGTCGAAAAAAGTCGCCTTAGCAGCCAACTGCTATAAAATATTTCGCGTGACAGGGATGATAAAGCATAAGTAAGGGGCAGTTTCAGCAAAACATTCGCGACAAAGCTTGCTTTGCTGTAGTTGATTTTGTCTACTTGGAGAACACTAATGCACTGAACCCTTGGCTACAGATCGCCGCACCGCAGAAGAAAACAAAGAAAGAGAACAAACCGCGAAAACACGGGTAGTACGAAGACGGTCGTGAAATAGCAGGACACTTATCTTCCAGGCCGGTTTCTTTTTCTGGCGAACCCTTTCCGGTTCCTTGCGTAGCTTTTCTTAGTGAAAGTCAAAGAAACGCAATGGTATCCACCAAGCACACAGACAAGCTCACTGCCTTCTTTGTGGTCCCAAACCACAGGAAAACCAGAACGAGAACTTTCCGAAGAGACACACGAGGAATAAGCGTAACGCGAACCCGGACAGTAAATCACAGCCTTCGTGCGTTTACCTTCTCGCTCACAAACTGCCCCCGCGGCAGACACTTTTGCTTCTTTCTGCTCTGAGCATACACCCAGTCGTTCGTGCTCCGAGCGTTGCAGAAAACGGAAGACGGAGGCCACAAAGCGCTTTTCTTCGCTGCCAGCTTTCACGGGCGCTGCGTCGGCAGGGAACAGAAGGCGCTGGCTGCGCATTCACGGAGCCCAAACAATGGAGTCGTCCGGTGCCGCGCGAACGGAAAGTTTTGTAAACACTGGGCGCCGCCGGCGAAAAAAGGGAATGTGGCGATGCGTGGCCGCTACGGATGATTTAAGAGGACGGCACGCGGCTAGCTGGTGCGCGTGAAAGCAGCGGCCGCCAACTAACCCAGTTGAGGCTCCGACTGCCGACACGCTGCCGCGGGCCGAGCTGCCGCTTAGGCTCGGTAAATAAACGAGGAATGCTGCCGGATAAGTGAGCGCCGGGAGCAGACGGAGGGTGAAGAGCAGTCAAGGCCGAGCAGTGTTCTCCGCGCCGATGCGCTGCGCAAAACTTTGGGCCAAGCTCGACGGGTAAAGGGATTGCGCGATCATTAAATCATTGAAAACAAGCGGCTGCTTGATACATCTTGAGCAAAGCACGCCGACCTAGATTTAGACGGCGTATGCAAAACTAGTATAATGGTGAGCTCGCTAAAAAGAAACCCCATATATTCCAAGTTGTAAAGCGGCGTTGTCTCCAGAAAAGCGGGCTGCCTTTAAGATTGAAGCGAGAATTAAGAAACGGCAAAATGTACACATATCTTTGCTTTGGCATCGATTTTAGGTTCGGAGTACCTTAGGACCGCACAATGTCCGTCTGCGTCCGTGCGCACAGCATTTACAATCGCAAAAAAATCACACCGGCAGCGGCACCGGCAGCGGCAGCGGCACCGGCAAGATTCGAGCCAGGGTCTGGTAGAACAGACAGACTTAGTGTCAGTCGTCTTACCCATTGGGCTACAACCATGAGTTAGTACCCGACAGTCAAACGGCTTACTCCCGCGGAGTACCTTAGGACCTCCCAATGTCCGTCCGCGTTTATCCGTGCGCACACCACCATCAAGCGAAAATCAAGTGCAATTCAATTTGAGCCATAAGTTGCAGTTTCATTAGGGAATAATCAGGGTGCAACTCACGGCTCAAATCAAATTACGATTGGGGCGCAAATCGGATGTCACTCGGGGCGCCACTTGGATGTCATTTCGAGTCCCCGTACTCCGCAATATCGCCATCATCCACGGAGTGGAGATGCTGCTATTTTTTTCCTTAAGAATTCGGGTCGAGGAATTTTCTACCGGGGCACTTTCTGACACGCTATTTTATGTACCGCACGCACTTGTTGGCTATCTTCTGCAAGCATTACAAATTAAGAGAAAATCTAAAAAAAAAATGCTCCAGCGTCCGTTAAAACGCCAATGAATCTCCCGTTAAGTTTTCTGAAGTCGTACTAGCTGTCTGCCAAACCATACTGAAAGATCCTCTGGTTACCTGGAATAAGACGTGCAAATGATAAACGTAGAATCGGCACCAAACGGGTCACCCGAGTACCAATGGCGACCGAGTTTTGCACGATCAGACGTCAGCCAGTGTAAAAAATCTTCGGCCATCTCTACTAACGGGAAACCTGGGGAGGGGCGAAGCATGGAGTGTATAAGTGTATTCTTGACGCCTTGGCGTTCTTGCCAACGGAGATGAAACTGTTATGGGGTGCAGGTATACAGCTTTGATCCAAAAGTCTCTTGTCTTTGAAGCAAAAAATTCTCTAGCGCGACCAGTGAACGAGTGTCCCGGTGTTTTTTTTAGCACGAATTACGTTCTAGCGCGAGGCGTAAACGAGCTTCCCGGTGTTTTAGTAGTACTGTGACTACGCGAGACGAATGTTACGACGACGACAGGAGACGCCGACAGCTCCGGCCCCGAAGGGGCTTCCCCGCTAAAACTCCACGGCAAGACAAGGCAACAAAATTCGTAGAAAATAAGTTTTTAAGAGGATGGAATATAAGGTTTCTTGAAAGTCTCTGAGAGAGGCATTTGTCCTACATCGGACATCAATAGGGGAGTGATCGTCAATGTTGAAATGTTGCAGGCTGCCGCGTAGAGCAAGTGAAGGTAGGATGGAGTAATTTATTACCAGAAATTTTCCGAAAAGAGCGGCGGTTTTTTTGAACTTGGGAAATCAGCAGAATAGCTTCTATCCTTCACCATGTCCATGATAGGCTCGTTTATACATTTTGACATGTACGCGAGAAATTGGCTTCCGTACTGTTGGCGTCGATAGAAATATGGTCGGAAGACGGCTGTCTTCTACCGCCCTTGCCGTGTCGCAGCCTTTCCTTTATTAGGCACTTTTACGCACCGTTTTCTGTTCCCTATTTTCCCATAAAGTGATCACAAATGGTCGAGAACATTACAAAAGTGCCGCAACATCAAACTTATTCGTTAATTGTGCGCAGTGTTGTTTGCGTTTGTATTCTTTTTGTTTGTTTTTATGTACCCACCTGCAATGTCCCGGCACCGGGACAACAATATTTCTAAGACAAATAAATAAATAAATAAATAAATAAATAAATAATTAAATAAATAAATAAATAAATTAAAACGAATACATAATTGTATATTCAGAAGCAGGTAGCGTCCGAACATTGATGCTTTTTTTCTTCATTCGCGCTGTGTCATGGCGTGTGTTATTAAAGGATGGGCGGCCGCGGGCGATCAAAGCCCGCACGTGCACTTCCGAACCCGCATACTGGTATTCACATACGTCTCTTCGCGTGGTACACGTACGAAGGGAAGTACGAGAAGACGAAAATCACCGCTCCTCCCTTTTTATAACAGTCTTTAAGGACTCTCGACGTGTCACACTGATCTATGCTGGTTTGTGAACACAACGTGTATGCAAGGTACGAAGGACTGTGATGTCGTGTGTCCACAGACCTGGAACTGGGTTGATGGGAACGCGTTATGGGGCATTTTCGTCTTGGAGGTGTGCTGGCGCAGTGCGGTCTCGGCGTCCGCGGTCGCCCTGCTGGATTCGCTCGGCTTTCCGAGGGCGCGGGCGGCGCACAGCGGCGTCGCCAATAACGGGCAATACGCATCCAGCGGAGGGGGGGGGACAGGGAGAAATTAATGCGCCGCGCGGCTTTCCTACCTTGGAAAGTTGTGCGGGTCTTCGGCGGCAGCGAGCAGGTGGGTTTGATGGCCTCGTTCGGGGACTTGGGTCTGGCCTTATATGCGGGAGTTGGAAAGCCCTGGGAAACGAGACCAACGGAGAGGGGGGCTCTGTGGAAGAGTGCGTGCAAGAGAGAAAGTGCGCGTCCCCTCCGCTTTCGACTTGGCTTTGGAGTTGGTCAGATCTGGAGGCTGGGACTTCAGTGCAGCTATGTTGTTTTTGTTTTCCTCTAAACAACAAGGAATTTTGTCGAACTGCTGGCATATCTAGTTAGATGCAGCAAGTGTAATAAGCTTCTGTTTCTGATCGGATAACGAAAAATGTTTCATCGGCCGCACTTCGAACATTACGGCGTAGAAAAAGGCCGCGTTTGTTACTTCGAAGCGGACTTTCTCCAGTTTACGTTGATTTCACGCCGTTTTTTATTTTCTGCAAATTAACAATCCTACAAGCTCTCACCGGAGCGCACTCGACGGTTTAACTCTTGCCAGTGCTATGCGCGTGCGTGGTAACGTTGTTCAAGCGCTTGAATAACGCATATACAGCGATGGCGTGGCTATTGGGCGGCTTTTTTTCGGTTGTAACAATGCGAAGTTGCAGCAAACACATCATAATCCCCACCCCAGCTCACCCATTATCATCATCATAATCATCATCGTACCATAATTATCTGCATCGTTATTATCGTACTCGTCATCATTATCACCAGATGTGAACGAAGGCAGCGCAATAGAACGGAAATTTTTCACGCATGAGTTCAGCCCCTCTTCTCCAGCCCCCCTCCCCCCCCTTCCCCCCCCGCCATGCTCATATAAGCAGACACCTGAAAGACAAGTACAGAAAACAATCCGCGTACAGCGTGTGGCCGGGGAACACAGACCTTCCTTCCCATTGACGTAGAAGAAGGCGGGAAGGTGAAAACCGTGAAGATCCCGCTGCCTATAGCCCGTTCTACATGGAGCGAATTTCGCATGCGAATCCGCTGGAACGAACATTCGCACTTTCGAAGTTCGCAATGCCTGGAATTGTCGTCTACATGGGGCCTGCGAACGCCGCGATTTTCGCATTTCAGATGCGTCTTGTTTGCAGACTGAATTAAGTTTGCCGCCAGCAAAGGTTGTTGTGATTTTAACAAGGGTGGTTTTATTTTACTTTCTTGGCAAGTTGTTTCTGCCTGGTTTGCGGTAAATATAAGTTTATTTGCAGTTTTATATAAGAATCGCCAATTCTTTATCAATATACGCACACACAGCAGAAAAGACAAAGTTTTTGGTGTGCCCGCGCTTTTGTCGCGCTCATACAACAAGCAACGCCATCTGGTTTCCAAGCGTGCAAGTGGTACCGAGCTGTGCTCCTATTGGCCGCAGGTCCGCCCCCTCTACGCCGCACACGCCGCACGAGCGGCGTTTGCTCGACCGCTTCAAATGTTTGGCACTTTGCCGCAGCAACGAAAAAAGGTGGTTTTGCCGCACGAGCGGCGCCGCATCAGCGAATTCGCAGGCGAAATCGCTCCATGTAGTACGGGCTTATGCCGTGGACCAGTTCCCAGGGTGATATGCCGCTTTAAAGGAGCCATGAAGACAAAATACAAGTTGGGTTTGTTAGAAAGACTGCTTAGTCCCGATAACAATGATACCAATATCATCGCAATCCTCGAACAAATAACGGAGATATGAAAGAAAACCTGTGAAGCAGTCGCGACCCTCTAGCCAATTTCCCGCAACTTTTCTATGACGTCACGGAGCCTTGTTTGTGCGATTGGCGGCTACCTAACTTACCTGTCGTCTGTAATGAGGCCTCTAGTTCCATTTGACCGCATCACTTGAATGCTAACGTGCAGTTAACGCACTGAAAAATATGTTTTATTGTTGGCCAGTATGACGTCATTCTTGTTCATAAGAAGTCACTGTGGCGCAATATTTGAAACTTTTTGAATACTTCTTGTTTTTTTTTCGTTAAAAACATCTTTTGTGGCTGTAATGGAGCTGAGTGAGATACTGAATCCTAGTTCTTTCAAGTTAAACGGAGTTGTATTTTCTCTTCATGGCTCCTTTAAGTTACTCCTAAAAGGGCCCCGCTCGTCAGCTTCGACGGCGCAAGGGTAGGGTCTCGGGTTCTGACGCTAAAGCCCAGTTTCCAGCCCCAGCAGGTCTAATTTTATTTTCTTCAAGGTGTATTTTTAAATGTACTATGTTCTGTTAAATAAATAATAAGCATTACTTTTGTGAATAAGGGTGCTTTTTTTTTCTTCGTAGTCGGTTTAGATGAATGAGGCTAAACTATGCCATGGCACGGTCCGCGAAATCAAGCTGAACATTACGCTGTGGTCTGATTCAAAGAATAATACTGCGCATTATCCTGTGGGATGGCTCAGAGAATAGGCACTGCCAAGATAAATGGTGGCAGAAATTGATATTCAATCCTAAAAGCCATCTTATCACGTTAGTCCTTGAGATCCAACAAGTTATCTTTACTAGCAAGCTAAGAAAGCTCTAACACTACTATCGACGGAGAGAAGCTGTTGGCTGCACCTCTGACGATCACCTGATCACGCAATTTTATCCGTTTTCTGGTTTCTGTATGTCTACGAAACTACAGTAGCTGGCGCACAGCAAAGACAATGTGGCCACGAGCACTGCCTGACATGCGCGATGACGAGTGTTTACTAGAGTCCCCTTACCGGGATAGCGACATGACAGCGCAAGATAGATCGGCTAGGGCCGGGTTCGATGGCATCGGTCACGCCAGCGCCCGATTTAGTTTCAGTGCGTGGCGGTGTTAGCGCTGGTGGCGTGACGAGAAGACCGCACACGCCAGCAGTTTTCCCTAGGTGCTTTGGACAAGAAAAGCCTGCGGGCATAGAGTTTCTTACAATATAACTAGAGGGGAAACTGGCGCTGCGATCGTACGCCTCAATGGGCGTGATGGGTAATTGTGGATTCGGATTGGCGCTTGATGGCTCCTGAAACTTACTATGGATTGCAGGCAGTTTCGTTTTCGTTTTGGATTTGCATGAACGCATTTGCCTAGGCGGGGTGTTGGGAGGAGTGATCAAAATACGTTTCTCCTTGAACTGCATGCCTCGCGTGCACTGACGCCGCCCTGAGTGGAATGTTTACAACCAGAGTTGCTAATTGGGTGGGTAATCAATGCATTGCCGCACAGCGAGCACGAAAACACAAATGACGGCGCTCTGTGCGGCGAAGTTGTCTGCTAATTAGGAGTTGCGGCGCTCTCATTCGGCACAGCAATGCATTGTCGAAGCTGACGACGGTTGCGAATCGCTTGGAACAGCCAAACCTTCCGTGCGAACGCCGGCTCCTACTGCGTAGAACAGCAGCACCGGCGGCTGATAGGAACGCAGCTTGATGTATGTCACTATATAACTTCTCAAAAGGTAATCGGTTTCTTTTTTCTTATGAGCATAAAAATTCTCTTACTATTACAAACCACCAGCGCCGAAACTTTTACAAGTAGTTTTTAAAGAAGTCCGCGTCCTGCTGTAGTTGGCAGAAAATGGCAAACCTGCTCCACAAACCTTCTCGACTCCGCGTCTGTTTTTTATTTTAACGCGCCGTTTTATTTCGTACAAAACCGGTTTTTCGTCACTAACTTTTTTGTTCGCCATGTAATTTGTAAACGGAGAACCGGGCAGTAAGAGCTTTTTTGTCAAAAAACACAATTTGCGCAGCCATAAGCCCGTTTCGATCCTACGCAATCCGGTTCCACAACTACCCATCATTCCCATTGAAGCGTAAGCGCCGCTGCCATGTTCGCGTTGACACTAGCGCCAGTTTCCCCTCTAGTTATTTCTATGAAACTCTATGCCTGCGGGTACTGGAAAAAAAAAGAGATAAGAATACTTCCATGTCGGGCCATAGTGTTTTAAAACGTTGGGAACACTTTGGCCCTTCAAATTACTCTGTTCACGACAGAAACTTCGCGGCGAGAAATAAAATCAAGATTTTTCTTGTGTGTTTGATGTCCGGAAGATTAGTTATGTTTTTTATGCAGATGCAGAGTTTCGCTGTAGTGAAGAGGGTGTGTATGGGCCCGCAATTTATTAAAGCACTCTCGAGACACGTTTTCGAATAAAATTTTCTGTGAAGCAAGTTCTGCATAATAATTTACCTTGAAATAAAAAAAAAGTGTGGGCCAATCTACCGTGTGGTTTGGATGCGGAGCTTTATGCACCACCCCGGGTGACTACGGTCCGCTTTCGTTAATCACATGTTACCCTGTACCAGCAACACGTTCTTTATTATTTCCCTTCAGCACGACCGTCAGAACGGCCTAATGATCGGTGTGATACCCACTCACACTTTGCGTTTTCACGACAGTTACAATCTTCGTGAACGTTCAGTCAATGCACGTTCCACGGATGGTAGTCGTTTTGGTATCGGTGTTGCACACGAGTCCGAGTCCAAACTCTTCGCGGACAAAATGGGCGAATTCCTGGCGTGCACAAGGCGGCTACACGTGCCGTGGGCGGAGCGCACGGCGGTGCGAGAGGTCGCGTGACGCTGTCACGTGGCATTTAGCAAGAACGCGGGGGGTAAACCCGAAGCTGTACTCAGTGAGTACACCGTCTGTCTCCCCCGTCTCCGCGTGGCTCGTAGCTCAATTGGTAAGACTACGGGCTCCCACTCCGTTTCTCTATTCGGCTAAGGTTCAATTCCTGGCGGTGTCAGTAATTTCTTTTATTTGTTCGCATGAGTTTTCTGTTGGCGCCGACGGTTGCGACAGCACCCTTGGCTGGTAGGGGCACAAAGCTTCGCTTTAATTAAGCAAAATTATTAAAAAGTCTGAGTACTGTAGTCTCTGATAGGCACGAAGCGTAAGTATGCGGGCAAGGCGTAATCAGGCAGCTTTCGTGTAAGTTGATGAGCGTTATGAGCGAGTTCATTGTCGTCGGGAAAGTTCAACGCAGTTTAAAGCGTTTCGCGCCCGGTGAGGGGCAATAAATTATCTTGGTGGAACCTTGGAACTAGCCCAGCTTTCCGTTCTTCTGCATTAAATTATTCCGGGTGAATTCTTAGTGACAGAGCCTGCACGTTCTTGCTTTAGGACTTGTCGAAGCCGTCAGAGAGCCATTTTGTCATCATAGAAATTACCATCTTTCGGAGCGCTGTGAGAGAAAATAATTATGACCTGGGCCCAGTAAACCTTCGCTCTCCCACATTGCAACGCTTAGTTATACAACGTGCAGGAAAGGCAAGGGCTTGTAAAGCGGAGTTTTTTTGCCTCACTGATGCCGACGTTGCCCAAAACGCACTGCAGAAAAGCCAACTCTCTGTGACGATGGTAATGATCGGGGGCGGAGTGAAAGGCGGTTACAAATTGTAAGTCCAGAAGCGAGATCATTGCACCAGAAACGCTTGCATAAGAGGAAGCGTTGCATTTCAACCACCTTTCCCTTAAGACAGGTGCTTTGATTTTAATTACGCCCTTCTGTTCGTTGCAGCGTTTTCTTATAAGTATGTATACAGACCTAAACCTACCCAACACCATGAACTTCCAAAACTTTAGCCCGTTCATTGTCCACGAAACGGCTTGTTGTATTAACGAGTCGTGGAGCATTGACCAATTTGTCCGTACAACTGCTTTTATTTGGACTATTTCATTTTAGAAGGGGCGACGAGAAAGGCCCGTCTGTGTCTAATAGTGTGAGAAAATGTGGTTCTATTTGACCGAAGAAAGATGTTTGTGTTAACAGGTCACTATACAAGGTAGATAAGGAAACGTATTCGCTATTGTAGAGATGATCAGCGCACTTAATGAGACGTTTCAATTAGCAGTTGGTCTGTCCTACGAGTACACAACTACACGAGTGAGATAAGCAGCAGTGTCACAAACTCGAGCGTACGACGTCTAAAAGTACTTTATAAATTTTCCATTTCATTGTACAGCGCCTAATTCTTCTTACACTCGGTTCTATTCGCCCGAGACAAGGCTGGAAGTTTCTCGAACGAAGAGGAGGTAACACGATCTTACGCCGGATGGCCGGCCAGAAAACAACAAAAATAAAACCTCCGCCGCTCCGGTTTCGTCGAAGCTTCCAGTACTTTCGAGGAGGTGCGCGTGGCCTTGGCAGTTCTAAAGAGCGTCGATGATTCTAGAAGGGAGAAGAGTGAGGTTATTCCCTGACGGCGGCGGGCGCGTTGTGTGTTGTGCTCTCCCTCCCCGCACCGGCGCGCCTATAAAAAGAGAAGCCGCGCCTAAGAAAACCAGCTACGTTTGGACGTCGTGATTGACAACTGCACCTGCCAGTTTGTACATCACACCATCGGCGACCCGCGCCCTGGAGGACTCCAACGTGCTCCCGGGCCTCGAATGACCGTGATCGTCTCGGACGGCCTGGCCTACAGCGAAGCCACGCTTCCCAGGTAGCCGACTCGCCTCCGACAGCGGTGCATCGTCCGGCCCGGTCGGTGAATATGCTGGGACTCTGTCACTCATATGCATCGAACTGTTCGTTCCTTTTTTAGTTAACTGCTCCGATTCGTAATATTCATTTGTTAACGCTCCTGTTTGTATCAATTTGTCTAATTGAACTGTTTCTTGTATTAGAATTCCAACTGCGTTGTCTGTCATTATCGATCTGTTATCTCATGCTTGTGTTTGTAACTTGCCTGTTTAAATATAAGTCTTTGTGCTGTTTTCGTTGAAGGCTCTTGATCATTCTTGCTGCTCTGGTCGGCGAAAGCCGCACATCAGACGGCCACCCCCTTTGTCACCTGTGCCCTGTGGATTCGGTGGGGTTTGTTGGCTCTCTTGAGTCGACTCCCCATATCTTCTGGCAGTGCACCCTAATTTAAGGAAACGGGTGACAATTTCTGGCGTCCACGGCAGGACGTTTGATGTGAGCGGTAAGGAGGAGAAAAAGCCTGAAACTTTTTTGGCATAGGTTGCTACTGCCTTTATAAGCGGGTGCTCTCGCTAACTTTCTCTGTGTAGATATACCTAGCTAGAGGCTAGAGTATTGTGGCTAGATTGCGATACATTTGCAATCATGGATTTAGAGAAAATTGTAGCATTGGGCTGCAAGCTGGGCCTCTCAGGGGCCGAACTGCGGAAGTGGGTAGCTGAGAAAGAAAAAGAAGAAAACGAGAAAGTTAAGAGAGCAAGACAGGCAGCACGAACAGAAGCTGAGAGGAAAAGAGAGAAAGAAGTTCAGAGACAACTTCGGTTGGAGCGAGAGGAGAAAGCAAGCAGAAAGGAGCTAACAGGAGCAATTGTTGATGCTCAACGTTTGAAGCTCGACTGCTCATCAGCAGATCGGAGCATGAGAGGAGAGAATAGGCGCCTGTGTCTCAGTACAAACCTTGAAAAGGTTAAGGTAAATTTCGGAAACGCGGTAGCGGACCGAAGTAGGACCAGCCAAAAACCCCCGCTGAAATGTTACTCTTGTAACATTTTTGGGCACATTGCCAAGGACTGCTGGAGCAGCTTTAAGAGAAGTAGTGCTTCCAGATGTTTTAAGTGCGGGCGGGCTGGACATAAGGCTGTGACATGCAGGAGCAGCAACGATGAAAGGCGCCAGGATTTGCGCAAATGCGCACCTCCCAGGGCATCCAGACAGTACGATGTTACCGATAGCTCTGAGGAGCGTAAAAGGGGCACGAAAATTCACGTCTTGGGTGCCATTACGGCATTCGGGTCGAAGACAGTGCCGGTGGCTGAGGGAAAACTGTCAGGCAAAACCATTACAGTTTTGCGCTCCACCGGCACCAGCACAGTTATTGTGCGAACGGACTTAGTCCGAGAGCAGGAGTTCACTGGGGAAACAAACCCAGTGTTCTTTATGGATGGCTCAATGCGAGAGTTGCCGGTAGCTCAGATCGAGGTGGAGACTCCCTACTACACGGGAAGCGTAACCGCACTTTGCATGGAGAGGTCCATGTATGACCTCATCCTCGGCAACATCGACGGAGCCATGGATCCCGACGACCCGATAACTTTACCTGCCCCAGAAGAACCGCCACCCGTGGAGGTGGAAGAGCCACTTATTGAGGAGCCACACCCCGATGAGTCGGCTGGAGAGGCAGCTGTGGTCGCCGCATCTCAAGACATGAATAGGAGCACAGAGATTGTGCGAAATGAGTTCCATCGGAAAGATGAACTCAATGATGAAAATTCGAGAGATGAGAATAGTAGCCAATGTACTAACCGTGAGAAGGCAAAAGAATGCCAGGATAGCTCCGGAGGTGAAGAGGCGGAAGTATCCGCAATCAGCAAGGAGGAAACACCTCCAGAAGTGTGCGAAAGCGCACCACTTCCGACCTGGAAGGGCGATGATCCTACAGGTGATGCGGAGCTTGAGGATGGAGATAACATCCCGGTTGTGGATGCCATCACGACGTCGGGGCCGAACGCTCTAGACGAAGGGGTACCCAATATTTCGGGGAGAGTGCCCAAGGAAACCGTTGTCCTTCCGAAAGACACGGGTAATTGCACACTCATTGTGCAGGAAGACCCAGTTCGAGACTATGAACTCTCTGGGCAGACTAGCGCCGTGTGCGTAACTGACAGCTCCAGGAGCAAAGAGACTGACTCTAAGGTCAAGTTTGAAACCCCCGTGCGAAGCGGAGCCGCACTCCGCGGAGGGAACTCGCCGTACATAAGCGTCGGCGACGATCCTGTGACTTCAGCGGTGGGAGAGAAACCACCCACTGTTTCGAAAGAAGAACCCCGATTCGATACCTCGGATCGAGGCGAAGCCGTGCCCGTCGCAACTCGAGCACCGGCAAAAGCGAAGCCAGCACGCTTCCGGCTCTCAAAATCTGCGGCCCCTGTGACGGCGCCGATTAGAAAAGAAAGGAGTACCGAAGGGCCTGTGAAAAACAAGTCAAGGAAAATCGGCCTCACGAAACTCGGCAAGCAGCTGAGCTGCCGAAACAAAGAGTGCAGATTTGGGCGCAAGCTTAGGAGTAAACGTGTGCGCCGGCATTGCAGACAGCGGACAGGTGTAAAGAAGCACCGGTCAGTTACTACACGAGGAAAGGCGAGGGAAGGCCAAGTCGCTAGACGCTCCAATGTTCGTCAGGTGAAGGTCCAGACACTGAAGCATTTTCGCAGGCCCGGTATCACGGCGGAATCGAAAGGGTTTGTCGCTTCGCGCGACATTTGGAAAGGATCTTCTCCGAAGAGAAGAATTCCGCAGGCGCAGTTGCGCAAGTGCCCAATAGACACGGGATAAACATGAAGAATGCCAATTTAGGTATGCACGTGTGATATGAGTGGAATTGTGTTAGACAGAGTTGTATTTTCACGTCGAGTACTGCATACTTGAACGTTGTATTTATTGTTTCTCTGTCGTACTGTACGCGAAACTTGTACTTATTTTGTCACTCTGGCTGTACAGGGTATATTCACGTACTAGTTGCGTTTTGCGTAATCTTTACTTTCGCTGTTAAACAGTACACATGCTATTATTGGCATTCTTAGTGGTGACAATCGTGAACGTTGTGGTTGCATGTTATTGTTTGTGAACAACATATTAGTTATGTTTCTTATGACTTTCATTGTACCAGTGCATTGTATGTGTTTCTGAGTACGGACGTATACTCATTGTATTTGAGCCTACGAGATCTTCGCAATAGAGCGCACGATGTATTTTCACGAGTTTCGTACTTGTAATGACTACTGGCCAGACATTTATTATGGGCACTGGCTTAATTCGAATGCTAGAACTTTATTGTGCTCAAACTTATGAGTTGTCCCTAAGATGTGTATTTGTTGAGAAATCTGCGCCAAACCGCTAATCTGTACGCGAATTATGTGCCTGTCATTATTCTTATGAACATTGGGCTGTACTCGATTCTGTGTTAGTAAGCACAGCCTCTTTTTGTTCCCTAAGTGTGAACGACGCAAACGCACGACTTTGTGAGGTTTGTGAATATTATTGCATAATATTCTGAAACTGGGGGGCTGTGTCACAAACTCGAGCGTACGACGTCTAAAAGTACTTTATAAATTTTCCATTTCATTGTACAGCGCCTAATTCTTCTTACACTCGGTTCTATTCGCCCGAGACAAGGCTGGAAGTTTCTCGAACGAAGAGGAGGTAACACGATCTTACGCCGGATGGCCGGCCAGAAAACAACAAAAATAAAACCTCCGCCGCTCCGGTTTCGTCGAAGCTTCCAGTACTTTCGAGGAGGTGCGCGTGGCCTTGGCAGTTCTAAAGAGCGTCGATGATTCTAGAAGGGAGAAGAGTGAGGTTATTCCCTGACGGCGGCGGGCGCGTTGTGTGTTGTGCTCTCCCTCCCCGCACCGGCGCGCCTATAAAAAGAGAAGCCGCGCCTAAGAAAACCAGCTACGTTTGGACGTCGTGATTGACAACTGCACCTGCCAGTTTGTACATCACACCATCGGCGACCCGCGCCCTGGAGGACTCCAACGTGCTCCCGGGCCTCGAATGACCGTGATCGTCTCGGACGGCCTGGCCTACAGCGAAGCCACGCTTCCCAGGTAGCCGACTCGCCTCCGACAGCGGTGCATCGTCCGGCCCGGTCGGTGAATATGCTGGGACTCTGTCACTCATATGCATCGAACTGTTCGTTCCTTTTTTAGTTAACTGCTCCGATTCGTAATATTCATTTGTTAACGCTCCTGTTTGTATCAATTTGTCTAATTGAACTGTTTCTTGTATTAGAATTCCAACTGCGTTGTCTGTCATTATCGATCTGTTATCTCATGCTTGTGTTTGTAACTTGCCTGTTTAAATATAAGTCTTTGTGCTGTTTTCGTTCAAGGCTCTTGATCATTCTTGCCGCTCTGGTCGGCGAAAGCCGCACATCAGACGGCCACCCCCTTTGTCACCTGTGCCCTGTGGATTCGGTGGGGTTTGTTGGCTCTCTTGAGTCGACTCCCCATATCTTCTGGCAGTGCACCCTAATTTAAGGAAATGGGTGACAAGCAGACAGTCTCGCTTTTGCACATAATACACTCAAACAACCTTTACAAGCTTTTTCCCAGGCGTTGACCCCTTCTTTCACTGTGTTTTCTGTTTTGCACTAGGACGCATGCTCGTACATGCTTTTCCGGTGCTGAGGGAAGTTTTGTTCCGATGAGTTTGGGGACGTTTCTCAACCCATGAGATATGGGGGCGCTTACGGTATACCGATGGGCCGTTCTGTTACTGATTTTAGTGCCCGTGATTGGCTGTGCATGTTTTCTGTGTCCTTTTAAGGCCGATCCACACGACGGACCGAGTCCGCGGTCCGATCGGTCACGTGATGCCACGTCACTGCCCGCCGCGGTCCGATGCAGCGCCGAGAGCATCCCCACGGCGGACCGCCAAAGCAGAAGACAGAGCGGTCCAACCAGCAACACTTTCCACCACAGTGCTCCCACACATACGAACTAGAGTTCCTGGTGGAGCTATATACAGGAACTCTAATACGAACGGCTCGCGCCCGCGCCGCGCATGTTTTATGTATATTTTGCGCTTGGTTTCGCGGTTCCGCGCGCATTTTGGAGCAGTCGAAATGGAAACACAGCGCAAGCGTCGTTTGGCCGCTATGGCGTTAGCTTTGTACGTTGATGAAGAAGACTACCTTGCGCCGAAAAGGTCGTGCTGGGTTAAAAAGTGGATGTGTCGAAAAGAGCTGGGACTGCAGAACCAAGTTATGGCGTGCGGAACTCTCGCGACCGTCTGCTACTGTCCTTGGGTCGCCTCCCGAACCCCTCGAAAAAAGAGAAAGCATTCTTTATTTTATCTTCGGAGAACACAGACCTAGGGTGCCTGAGACATAGGGTCGGGAGCCAAGTCTGACAAAGGGGAGGGGGGGGGGGTATTTCGACCGCCCGCTGTGCGTACGGTCATAAAAGCACGGACATGTGCGCCCGCCGCAGTTTCTCGGAACTGCGCTGCAGTTATTCTAGTTCACTCTACTGCAGTGGCGGCCGAGGGGCGGAAAAGCAGACGACAGAACGACTGGCTTTTTTTTAGCCAAAAAATTGGATTGGATTTGGCTAAAAACACTGTGTTGCCAGACAACATTCGTTGTCCAGACCAATTCCTTCGGTGCGGCTCCTTCACGCGCTTCGAATCAACCGCGCTGCCCGCGACGTGCTCTATTGGCGCAACTGGCCCCGGCTCCGCCCACGCGGCGCGGGAGCAGTCAGGCCACGCTGATTGATCTCGCGGTCCGCCGTCGAGACCGCGGACCGAAAAGCCTCGGCGAATATTTGGACCGCGTAGACCGCGGTCCGGCGCGGTCCAACGGCGGTACGCGCGATCTGGTGACGTCCTGTCACGTGATGCGCGGACCGCAGTCCAAATAATCGCTTTGGTCCGCCGTGTGGATCGGCCTTTACCTGTTTCCTTATTAACAGCGGAGCTGCTGTTACTGGCCGTAAGCTCGGGGTTCGTGCGCGCCGAGTACTCCCCGCGAGGAGCGTTATCGCGTAGGCGTCGCAACAGCTGTTGCACTACCCATTATACAACGGAAATACACGTGATAGCGGCCACCGAAACACTCGAGAGGAGCGTGCGCATGCGCTCAGTATTGTAGGAGAGCACTTGGCGCGGGAGCTCGCATCGTCGTGCGCATGCGCTCAGTAACGTATAAGAGACCGGGCGCGCAACATCTTCGCCGTTCTCGGCATGGCCCGACCGTGGATAGTTCGCATGGCCGAGGAAGAGGCCACGAACCGAAAGGCAGGGCTTGCTACTGAACCTATGTGTCCATCAATGCTCACCTACAGCAGCTCCGCGATTCAAGTCTTGCGCATGAGTGCAAGCTTCCCCAGATTCTTTGTTAATTCTCGTTTACGACTAAGTGGGTTGCTTACCCATTAAAAGCAAAAAAAAAAAGATAAACTTGCGTACAGAGCGTGCTGACAGGGCTTCACAAGAGGAGAACGCACACAAAAGGTCCCTATGACCCGTTTGACAGGCCTTGAAGGAACAGACCCAGGGCCAAGAACTAGACCTTGGGCCCTCCCTTTTAATAAATGTTTGTTTGTTTGTTTGTTTGTCAAGCACTAGCCCATCCGATTTAGCAAGGCATGTTGCACGTGGGACAGCCTTGAACACGAGACGCACGCTAATGTTTTGAAGTGCGTTTACCTTTGGAAGCTCGAACGCGAACCGACATCATGTCTGCTTTCCGTGAACAGCTTCATGGCGTCCACGGAATTCCCCTTGAAGCTACCTCTTTGCACAGCTTTAAGGTAGTCGCTTACGTACTGAACCGAATTCGGCACAAGGCAACCAGAGTGACGTTTAATACATAACTGAGAAAAATCGTACTTAACTCTTGTGCTACCTGAGATCAAATACCGACCCCGCCGTATTTCTGCCAGTTTTATCGTGACGTCCCAGCGAATGTCGAGAAAATGCAAAACTAGAAATGAATCCATAAAGTATTCAATGACGAGACTGCCCCTTGTAATGATGTTTCCTTCGTCATTATCCTGAGTGATGCCCAAGGGGTCTGTCGTGATAAATAAAGTTACTTCCTCGCTAGTCTTAGCCCGCTTGAGCAGCTTGTTACGTGAAAAGAGATGGTATGAATCTTCCACATTGATGCTGAAAGCAGCGCAGTTATCCGGATTGCGAGATTCAAAAAGCGACCAACCAGGTTTGTTTGGGCATGACAAAGGAGTCAGTAACACGCTTTGCTGAACTTACCTTCCACGCAAACTGCAAAGGTGTGTGTCCCCTAGTAAATGCAGAAAACTAATTATAGGAAGTCCCTTTCCTGAACAACGGTTCTCAACCATGAACGTGTAAGGGACACTTTTTGTGCTTGCAAGAGTGATAAAGGACCGCATGGTGAATCTGTGGATCCCTGTCGTACTGTCAAGCAATTTGTACATGCAGGTAATGTCACCGACACGTATTAAATTTCCACCTTTGGAGGTTGACTTTCACGCTGATGCATGTCAAACAGCCAAAGATTTTCTATTGCACTAAACACTCACTCACACACAGATATGCTGTCATTTGTGTGTCTGGCTTTCCTGCATAGCCGACGTGTTGTGTATAACGCCAACTTTAAAAGATGTGCTACATGCAGTTGAAGTGAATGTAGCTGCAATGCAGCAAACCCACATCTTTGCATTGGCAGCAAGGTATGGCAGTAAGGCGAAATGAATGAGGGATACCGAGAATCTGGACAAGGTTTAGCAGACCCCGGAAAGGCCCTCGCCGGGCCCTGGGGTCCGCGGACCCCCATTGGAGAACCACTGGTGTAGAACAAGTCGGACTTGTGCGTTTTACATGAAAAAGACATTCTCAACGCTGTCGTGTTATACTCCTCTACAACCAGGACAATCTTTCGATGTTCAGCAGTTTAAAAAAACTAGCGAGGGCGCTACTTAACTTCAGCTTCCTTAAATTTTAGCTCCCTTCAACACGCAGCTAATAGTCTTCGGTCATATCTTTTTCATTTACGTGCACCGCCTGAAGCTTCGTTCTTTCCAATCTTGAATCATGTTCCTGTAGTCTGAGTAATCCGTTCGGACGGAGAACGACGTAGCAATGAAGATGAGAAATATACTTTGAGTTGTGTGATTGATAAAGAAAGAAGGCTTGATACAGAAGTTGAAAATCATGAAGTGCAAATCAAAATTTTCACTATCACACGTATGCGCATTGTTATAAAAATCGGCGGGTGTGCTTCGTTCGAAGACATGGGTTCAAAGACATTTCGAGCCAGTGAGATTTATAGTTCAGTGGTATTTCTTGCTGTTGTTCACAGAAAAAAAAAAGGCCGATTTCACTACTTAGACAGTGTTCCCACGCATAGCCGGAGGCCCCCATTCTGCTATAATTTTTCCAACGCGTGTTGAAATGACGTTCACTCCAACGACAAAGGCAAGGCAGTAATAACTACGATAACCTTTCCAATGTTACCTAAACGGGAAACGTTGGCCTGGCTATCACTCGATTCAGCCTTCCTGCCATAAGTTGATAGAATGCTTGAACAAGAATTATGTACATTTTAAGAAGCCCCGTAGGTCGTCTTCACCCGGGCGCTCTAAAGTGACCAAGTTAAGTGAGCAAGTGTGGTAATTCAGCGATGACAAATCCCACGGCGGGGCCGTACTCCCGACTAATCTTCCGGACTGACTCAACGCACGCAAGCCATACATGACATTCGTCGCGTGGCACGATCGACATCCTTCTCAGACGCCATTTATTGCTTGGCAAGAAGCACGGTGCTGGAGATACGTATCGAATGGGTGCCCCGTTCATCTGTGTCCGGCAATGCGGAGGCAGACTCAGCTAGCCGCGCGAGTACCGTCATGCGGCCACTACTACCTTTCCCCGAAGACGCTTGCGGGCACCTGGAACGACAAAAGGAAAATGTGCGGTGCACCCCGAGAGCACTCATACCAGACTGTGGTTTAAACCTCCCTGGTGACTTAATTCGCCGAGAGGAGCTCCTGCGTTCACCTGCGCCAAGTTCCAAGTTCGAGCTCCAAGTTCGCCTGCGGCACCTTCGTGCAACCAGTCTCCCTGGCCGCCCTCCTGACCTGCAACGCTGGGTGCATGGACCGTGTAACCGACAACTCAATAACTTTATACACGAAACTAACTTCTTCGTGTTTCTGTAAATGCATACATCTTTTATCCCACAGGGCAAACTTCCAAATTAAAAAAAAAAAGCCCAATGTATGATTTGATGAAACTGCGCTATTGCGGAGGACAACACGTATGGCATGAATGGCGTTTTAGCCCCAGCACAGATGCATTTTCCACTCATATCGAACCCTCGGCCATGTCATTAGCCACTAGGCCCATTCGGTTGGTAATTCTGGAACATTGTGGTGAATACGCCCTACAGGAACGACTTGGAGGATGGGCAAAACCTTTCAAAATTACTACAACTGGTGACAGATGGGAAAACCAGCGAAAGGACGTAAACGCAGGAAAAACGAGTCAACACGCACGCGGGTCTATCAACTTAAATTTTACAGAAGAAGCAGATACACTCTGTGGACAACCGAGCCACGCCTGCGCGAACACCTTCGCGTGATTCGATTGAAAAGGCTATTTTACTTAGCCTTTTCCGCTTTTTTATAATCACCGATCATTATTGTAGGAAACCGATTTCTTTATCGCTGAGAGCAATAGACGGTACACTAGTGCAGTTGCCGTCCTGATGTTGGCTGACGAAGAACGCTGCAGGAAATTTCCCTCTCATTTTTAGTCCTGCCACTTATTTGTTGCTTCGAGACAGTACATCAAGCGATAGAAACAGCGGTTTAGCGTTGGAATGCATTGTGCCAGTAACGAAAGCTAGATGAAAGCTAGATCAGAGGCACCAAAGGCCTTTCACTCCATCGTGAGCGGCCTCTGAACACATCAGGAGTAGACCTTGTTCAACACCTTAGAAATGGACCACAATACGATTAGGGTGGATTTTCCGGCTAACAGGACCAATAACGTGGTTAGTGAGAGAGAAAACCGTGCGAATTGCGAACTCTGGTTCCGCCAAGAGTGGCTTCACGGTCTGCTTCGTCTTCATTCACAATGTGTTTTTCTCCAAAGCATTTCATTACTTTTTTTCTTTTTCTGGGGGGTGGGAGCAAGTGGGTTAGCATTTCTGCTCTGCCAGTTTGAGCTATAGGGCAGTTCCGAACAAGGGGCCCCCTTCCCAAAATTGCCTGACCTATCCCCACTTGAAGGTATTTTACGGTACGTAGATATAACTGAGGCAAAACATAACTAGACAAGTGACACTAGCAGCGTTCTTTTGAGTATAAACAGACGTGAGCTTGCTTTCGGAGATAGCAATAAAAACCCTTAAAAATTTTAGCGTGTCTAAGTGAGGCAAGATAAAACCAAAAACTAAAAAACTGAGGTTGATTCCTCTGCCATAGGAATCGGTAAAACATGAAAGTGAAGTGCGCTGCGAAATCTGCAGCTGAGCATGATTTGCGGCACGGCGGCGGCCTTGCGGGTGTGCTTGGCGAGCGACGTCCTGATGGCGGGTCGCTTCGGCAAAGGTGTACTTCGCCGAATATCATATTTCCGTGACGGATATGATATCAGTTAAATATTGGTGTTCCCGGCATAAAACACTTTCGTGTTGAAATATGAAACCCGAAAACGAAACCCGAAAACGAACCCGAAGTATAACGTACTCTTTAAAACTAAAGTTTGCTTCACCGCAAGAAGACCCTATGTTCAAGGGTGCACCCTTTACAGGCCGCTTGCTTCGTTGTACTGGCGTCACTTCTGTGACGGATATGACGCATGTGGAATCTTCGAGTATCCGGGAATAAAACACTTTCGTGTTAAGAAGGACTCGAGCGTTAGATGGAGTTTCTCCAAGTTTAGAGGCAACAAAAGGTCGATACAGATCGCGCGAGCAGTGCACACTTTGGAAAGCTGAGTT
Organism: Haemaphysalis longicornis; assembly: GCF_048455015.1. Taxonomy (NCBI): domain Eukaryota; kingdom Metazoa; phylum Arthropoda; class Arachnida; order Ixodida; family Ixodidae; genus Haemaphysalis; species Haemaphysalis longicornis. Next base: position 15,321,555 of record NW_027526225.1, on the reverse strand, counting down.
GAATTGCGCAAACCTCCCTTTCTCTTATTTTGGAAGGAGGGAAAGTTATGGAATGAGCGCGAGTAATAGGAAGGGTGAGAGAGGCGAGGGGGATGTGTCAGGGGCGGGACCAGACCATCGCCATTCGACGATGTTACACCGAAGCAAGCAGGTACACAGCCAATTTTTAAAATTCCTCACTACTGAAACATGGGCTTATAATAAGAGAAAATAATTGTGGATACGATTCGTGGAACAGTTTAAGCAGATAAATTTGCCGACTGGTGCCGTTTGTAGGTGGGCATAAACGCCCTACAAATACCCACCTAGATTTTACAAGAAAAAAATGCAACTCGCGTGGTGCAAAGCTTGAATATAACTGTCAAAAAATCACCACAGTATTCTGGGCAAGTGGATGAATCATCCACGAGACGAGTCGTATGGACATAACGTCGAAACGCACCTCGGGCGCCGCTAAACCACTGGTCGACATCGCCCGTGGCAATCCGCTGCACCAATGCGCTGTGGCCGTTTCCATTCAACTGGAAAAAAAGCCGCGAGAAAAATACAGTTCGACCAAACGGAGCAATACCCCACTTTTGATCCCTTCATGCGTGTTATAAGCGTCTTTTCTGCTAACCTTAGCCTGACGCCACCGAATCACAAGTTTTCCGGTACCCACGGAACCGAAAAAAAGGATGTACATTACAGAAAAAAAAAGAAAAAAAAAACATGAATCTGGGGACGCCTATTGCGCGCTTTGGTTGGGGGAAAACTGCAAAGCAAAAGAACGTAATCCCCACGCTGTGATGAGGCGAGGATTTGGACCGCAATTCACACTCGCGCAGCGGCCTCCCTCCCGGAGCGTGCCTTGCGTCTGCCGCTTAGGCTGCAGGAGCGCGCGTCAAGGCGAGGGGGCCCTCCCGGTGACCCCTGAGGCAAAAAAGAGAGGCACGCCTCCACGTTTTCATTGTGGCGCCACATCCTCTGCAACGTTCTCCCTTAAGCTTTTGCTTGTGTATGTTTGAAAACAGAAGTAAATCAGCCGTTCATCGCGCAATCAGTTAATATAGCCGAAATCTCTCACAGGGCACCACCCTCCGATATCAGCCGCTTTTGCATATATTTTCCCTTTTTGCATCCTTCCAAGTTTAGCTATGCAAGGGTCGTTTTATTACTGGCGTACGCGGGAAGTTGCAAATACCTTTTTTTGAGGGATTAGCCTTTTATGAACTTTTCATAGCGACAGGCGTGCTTGGGTCTAAAAGAGCTTGGGACCGAGAGCCGCTTTTCCATATACATACATTATTTGGTGGCGTAGGAAGCTCCAAAAGAACCAGTATATATGTTGCCAGATGAGGTGTCTGGCAAATCTTTTGTAGTTGACAGGGATCACACTGGTAGGGAAGAGGGTACAAACAGAGTAAAATGGGAAAGAGGTCTTGCTAGTAATCTATACTTCTGTAATAATCTGTACCGTCGCTTTTTGTGTCGGTCTATACTTCTATACTGCTCCACATTGCTCAGAATCAGTTGAACGGTTTAATCCCTATAAACTTAAATCGTGATACAATAGCTTTTAGGTACCGGTCACAGTATTTTTAAATATTTATTTTATCACCAGAGGTTTATTCTTCCTCAAGGAACATCAGAGTGGTCCTCAATGACACCGGCCCTACCCTGTGGTGTCTTCAAGAAAGCTGAACGAGCATGCGCTTTGCAGCAGTGCTAAAGTACATTAGTTACTGTTTGTGTTTTTGCAATACTACACAACCGCACAGCGAGAAAAATTCCAGAGAGACACTCAAGACTGCGTACGTGCGGGAAAGCAAAAGCTGCAGAAGTTTTTTCAAGCTACGCGTGGTCCTGCGTGTGGTATGTGTATTTATGGCGTGATTATGTCATCATCTGCTGCGACAATGCTGTCGTCGCCAGAACGATATATGTTTGGCGTGTAATTATTGCTCCTCGACCGTGTGTACGAGATTTCGGCGTACGTGAAAGATCCCCAGGTGGTCAAAATTAATCCGGCGCCTTCCACTACGGCGCACCTCAGCGCCTGCGTTGCGTCGGCGCGTTAACCCTACAATCAATCAATTGATCAATCAATTTTCGCATCGTAACCTTTTCTGTGGGGGCGGTTCTAGCTGCAGCGAGTGCCTTCTTCGGAGGCGCACATCTGTGGCCGGGGAAGCTTGGAGGGCTGCCGCAGATGTACGCACTGTAGTGTCCATCGAAGTGTAGGCAGAAGCGACAGCAGAAACGTGTTTATTGGTGCGATGGTACCATCTTGTAACCATCACCACCATCGTTTTGCGATTGCGTCGGTTCGATTTTTCTCTCCGTTACTACGACCTAGGAGCTCGGCCATCCGCGTTTGTTAGCCCTTCATATACGCTAGTAGCAGAAACGTGCTTATTGCTGCTTCCATAATTAGCGCGCTTATGTTGCTCTTGTATGCATCAGCACATGTGTATAACACACGTTTTCAAGTCGAAGACCACACGCATTCACTGGGTCCGCCTTCGGTCAGTGAGAACTAATGATCAGCCGGGGTGTTGCTGCGCCCCGGAAGCCCGTGACCGTATTCTCACACCAACGTTACCCAATTTTCATTTAATTCTACTATTTTACCGCGTTTATCGGAACATGTTTGATAAATTTGTTCGCACAACACCCACACCTTTACCTGTTTTTGTAGTCTGTAAAACTTGGGTCAGCTTTTCGGCACGACGCCGAAACATCAACCCACCTAGAGACGCGGACTTACACGTCATTCAGCTCCCGTCCGCTCAAACCTGTGCTTGCGCCCAGGCATACCCGCCGGTGGTCGCATGCTTCGACAAGCCGTTATCCTGGAGAAATAGACTCGCGTCGTGCACCGGGTGAGTTCTTAGGTCTCACTAGGCGTAGATGAGGCTCAGTAGCGTCGAACGTGGTTGACCACCGCACTGCTCGGGAATCTCTGCCGAATCATGCCCGAGCCTACTCAAACGGGTTTCCGGTGGAAGTAGCTCCCTGTGACATTCGCGGTTGCGTAAAGACGGCAAGCACCGCGGCGGCGGTATGCAGCGGGCTAACGCGGACAGTTGATGCCCTGGCAGGCGACAGGGCCTCGGACGGTACTGAGTCGTTGTCCGCGCTGGCCGGTACGCCTCCTCAGCATGGTCCGCCAGTGCTTATTAGCGTTGACAAGCCGCCAACGAGTTGTGACAACGGTTCCAATGTTGCGTTACACAAGCTTTCGGGGTCTCCCAAGTCAGCGTCGAACGCTGAGAAACTGCTGCTTCCGGGCGCACTAAATCAAGGGTCCGAGAAAAGGGCAGCGGAAAGCAGCTTTGCATGCGCTGGTGGGGACGGTGCCAAACGCGTACATGAGAAGGGAAGCGTCTTAAAGTTTCGGCTCCTGGTCATGCGTGTGGTTCTGGCATTGTGGGCTTCTCGCACAGGTTGCAGAGGCGAATCACCTGACGCCTCTTCAAACGCGGAACATTGCGGTTGGCGCAACAACTAGGGTGTGGACTCTCACCTCGAAGCAGCGCCCGATTAAGTCGAGTGTTACGGGCGAAAGGGTGGAGGGACTGTGGTGAACTGACTGAACGCTTGTGTGCGGTTCATTCCGCTGCTGTTTTTTAAAGTCTATAGTCTTTCTTGGGCTACTTAACTCAGAAATTTTGGTCTGTCTGTCCGTCTGTCTGTCTGTCTGTGACTCGATTCAGCCACCCAGCCAAAGTAAAATATATATTGCGCAATAATCTTATATACTCACAGCCAAACGTAAACGCCTAAGCCCGGTTTTTATGTTCATACTTGTCAACTTTGTTGAACAAGAACAAGACATTACACAAATATAAGACAGGAAATTAGTACACAAGGGACGTTTACAGTGTTTTTTTATTAAACAAATTTATGGATGCTTAGTTTTTTTATAGCAAATGATGTTCTAGATCTACTACAGAAAACCGCCGCCTGCTCACGCGACAACAGATACCAACGATGATGATAATGATGTCCTCAAAGATTTTGGCGCGCACCCACAAGAGGGCATTTTCCAGGGCTAAATCGGTTGTTCTACTAGATAGGTTCCACGTTCTGGTTGGGACGCACGTGGAGCACGGCCACGCAGTTCTATAAACCTTGAAGTCGGCCGCCCGATTCACGCGCGTCACCGTCGTACTGCAGCGCTGGCATCGAGGAACCCGGTCTGTAGCAGTGGAACGTGGTAAATTCAAATCGCCTTGAGCAAACATTTGATGTGTTTACCTTGGGATGAGCGCGACGGTACAGGAACAGCATGAGAGGTGAGTGGGAAAACGAAGAGGGGCATTTCCTTGGCAAATGTCTACAAAGAATATCGTCTTTTGACGACATTTGTAACGAAAAGAGCAGATACGAGGCCAATTTTTCCGTCCCTGTGCTTGGGGCGGATAGTAACGATAACCCTGTGTTTTGCTGCTTTATTTTGCAATTGCGTTATTTATTTGGCTGCCATTTTCCCTCGTTCCTAACCTTGTTCTCGCGATTGAGCCTTACTTTTGCCTTTGTTGTTGTACTATCCGGAACGCGGGTATTTTGATGGTTGCATGATGTTCCCCTGGAGTGTTATGCATCCTTTGCGTTTTAGTTCTCTTGTGTAGCATTTCACTTTGTGCTTTGCTGGCACGCGGACATTTCGCTTGCATGCTTGGAGTCCTCAATGGATATTCTTCGCGTTTTGTTTGTTTGGGTTATCCACGCTGTAATCACTTTGTTTTGGTGCCTGTAGTAGTCCAAGCGGTCCCGGCACAGGCTTTTGATGGGGGGCTGTAGTTATGCCAGCGCCGATGGATCCCGTCGGGGCGATGACCCTCCTCCCTTCTCGTGGCTTCGTTGTCCCCCCATCCGTCGGCGGAGTGGCAGCCCTTCGGGGTGGCCTTGCCGGTGACCATCTACGCGGCTGTTGGGAAGGCATTCTTTTCCTCCCGACCTACGGGGCGGACAGGGGGGAGCGGGGGTCAAACCCCGAATTGGTTCGTGTGTTGCTGTGCGGATGCGGCTTCGCTTGCGACGGCATCCGCAATTTTGCTTAGTCTGTCGAGAGATGCGACTGCGAGCGGTCGCACGTAGACTCGCTCCCGTGGCGGTTTCTGGGCGCCAGAACCCCACGCACCTTTCCAGCCAACCGTGCTGCGGTTTGCACCTTTTTGGCCTCTTGGCCCCCTCCCCCCCCCCAGGGATCGTGCCGCGATACCCCCCTTTGTGCGCTGCGGCGTTTTTTAATCGTAATCTAGTTTTGATTGTCTGAAGTTGTATTTGTGTCTTCTGTAAGTCCTTGTAAATATCGTTGTAAATTGACTTTTCTTCATCACCTAGCTGCTGCATCAGCGTCATCGGGTACTTTCACGCCTCTACGAAGACACCACCCAACCTCTGCATCGAACCCAACTTTACTGGGGTGGTAATCATTTCGGGGTTTGTTTTGCATCTAAGTTGCATCCGCACAGTTAAAATCGACTACTCATCAGGTGAAATGTTTTATCGTAGGTGTATGTATGCGTGCTTATAAATATGACATGTTTCTGTAATAAAAGCTCAGTTGGAAATCAGCGATCGTCCTCTGTCCTCAGCTTAAGGTATTGTTCCTGTCGCGATGCATTGTTAAGAATTCTGTAAGCTGTCTTGCCACAGTGTGTGGCGAGCATGAAGAGAGCTCGTAAATAAAATGTGGTGCGAACGGCGCCCGGTAACACCGAAGTGAGTGTAATCGTCGACGGCATGCCGACATTATGCAGCGTTCAGCAAGAGAGAGAGAGAGAGAGAGACGTTTGTTGAGAAAAAGTGGTATTGCGATTGATTTATGGGTGGTGCCCGCCTTCCTAGGGCCAATACTCTGCTGCTCGTCCCCGGGCTCGCAGAATTAAATCTCTCTGAAACTCACAACCGGAACTGGCTAGGCCTGACTGCCGTAAAGCGAACGTGTTTACTGAGGGCAACATTCTAGGGCAGGCCCGCGTTGCATGCGATAAGTTCGAAGCGAGCCTCGATCTGCAACACGTGCGATAGAGTGTGGTTTGAAACCAACCTCGACGCAGTCGAGCGAGTAAGACGCACACTCACCAGGAAGGCACCGTGTTAACGATCCCTAACGCATTCATACTCAATCACAGAGCAAAGGACGGGACAGGCAGAAGACTAACCACTGGGCTAACTTCTGTCTGTCCCGTCCTTCGCGCTGTGATTGAGCATGGACACGTACCGACTCGCCCAACGTGGAACTATCCTGCCCCCTAACGCAAGCAGCTTCGCTGGACAATTGCCTTGGCAGAGTCGAATGGCCGGGGAATTTTTTCAGCAATGTCGAATACGTTCTGCCTGTGTGTTTTCAAGTGGGAATACTGAACGTTTCTTGTTACATCGACGATTTCGAGGGGATTGGGTGCTGCGTTCAATCAAACTTCTTTGGAGAAAGTAAAACAACGCGAGGGGCAGGAGGTGACATTCAACTTGCAATGTGCCAGTTGATGATACCTTGAAATCGCCCTGCATTAAGCTGCAGTGCTAGAAATGTGTACTGGTTGTATGCTCCGTGGTCTAAAAAGGTGCTAGTGCGTTTCATTTTTTATTACCAAGTACACAAAACGGACCAGCCTTACCTTGCCCCCAAAATTTCCAAAAACATGCGCATTTTTCGTTCCTCGTGTTGCAGACTGTTTGTGAATGCATTATTAGGCATATAAAAGCTGCAGGGAATGACTTGAACAAGCAATGCCTCTATCAAGACAATGAGGAGGCCCATGATTAGGAGGCAGCACCACAGCAACGCATTTAAATATAAAAGCTATCGTGTTCGGGTCTCCGTTTCCATTTCACCACTTCTTCAGTATAGTTCCTCTTTTGTTAGACATACTCAACGAAGGGTTACTAATGCAGTGAGTGATCTTGATTGGTATCAGAGAAGCCTATAGGTTATGTCCACAATGGTCATGATTGGAAATAATCTCAGTGTTTTAATTAAGGGCGCGCTCTACACCGGCATTAGGCACAATGCAACTGCATGTCTGGGTAGGGCTATAAAGGATTGCTTGTGTTTCATAAGCCGCACGCATACAAACAACGCCCAGTGTGGCCCATGCGCATCCAGGGAGGCGACACGGCAACACTGTAAACAGTGTTTTACAAGGAACATGCTGGGATTTAGTTGTGAGCCATTCGTCCCCCTGCCTTACTGTGACAGCTGATCGCCAGTCATAAAGTACACACTGTGAACTGGGTTTTGTTTGTGTTGTTGTTGTTTTTTTGCCTGCGAAACCATTTGTACGCTATACCTGTCACAAGTCTTTTTCAAACTATGCCAGAATGCATGCACATATGGTATGACCGCATCGTAATTGTTTTGACAAGGTTTTGATAGACACTGGTTTTATTTGCAAGCATCACCATTGTTCAAATAACCCAGGCTTTTCTGATAACAATCAGGATCAGTCACGGCATTAGTTACAGTTCCGCGAGCATGTCCAACACCCGCCACAGTGCGTCAGTGGCTAAGGCATTGTGCTGCTAAGCACGAGGACGCAGGTTCGAATCCCGGCCTCGGCGGTTGCTTTTCTGATGGAGGCGAAAAACAAAAGCGCCGGTGTGTACGAGACGATGGCGCACGTTGGAGATCCCCAGGTGTTCAAAATTAATCCGGAGCCCTCCACTACAGCGCACCTCATCACCTGCGTTGCGTTGGCACGTTAAACCCCTCAATCAATCAATCAATGTCGAAAAAAGAAGGAATTATACTGAAGAAGGACGCGAGTTCGATTCCACGTCGCTGCGGCCGCTTTTGTGATGGAGGCGAAAAGCGAAAACATCCATTTGTTTGGAAATTTCGGCGCACGTTAAAGATCCCCAGGTGGACAAAATTAATCCAGAGCCCTCCGCCACGCCGCGCCTCATGCCCTGTGTAGCACTGGCGCGTTAAACCGCAAAATCAATCAATCAATCAATCAATCAATCAATCAATCAATCAATCAATCAATCAATCAATCAATCAATCAATCAATCATACTGAAGAAAAGACGGGAGGGCAAGGAAGGCCCGCACGCCATTGTTTTAGCTCTCATGTTAAAATGCGGTGCCTGCTAGTAGTAATGGGCCCTGGAAACTACTGTATGCGTTACGCTTTTTGGAAAAGATTTTCAGTTGATACTGTGCGGCGGTCCCGTTCTTTCTGTGTTTCATGTTTACATTTTCTTGTCCGCTAAACGGAGCTCAACAGCATACTCTCTGGGCTGTTGCAGGCATACACAGAGGACTTCTGAAACTACTCTCTTCGCATTTTTAAGTGCGAATGCACTTCTTAAGCGAGGCTGAATCGTCCGCCGCCGTCGTCCGCATAGCAACAGCTGCGGGTGCGCGCGCTCCTCGTCTTCCTCCTCGTCTTCCCTAGCAACGGGGGGAGATGGGCGCGCGCTACTCTCCTCCTCCTCTCTCCGCTCAGTGACTGCGGGTGTTGGGCGCCTCCTCTCCACTTCGGGCGGGAGAGCTCTCGCTCGCGTAGCGGGCGCTCCGCATTCCGACGCGTGAGGGCGCTCGTGTAGCCCTCGCCGTAACGGCGGGCGCTACTCCCCTCCTCCTCTCTCCGCTCAGTGACTGCGGGTGTTGGGCGCCTCCTCTCCACTCCAAGATCACGATATCCACCGTAATCGTGAATCAACAACCGTGCATTCGCACTTACACACTCTCCCCCTCGGGGAAGTGCGAGGGAATTTTTTGTCTCCGCACGTCTCGAGAAGCACGCAGTTGCGACAGTCTAGTGGTTTTGTTGTAAAAAAGTAGCGCGTTATTTCTCATTTAGAATTTAATCGACCACCTCAAGTCATCATTCTACTTCGTAAGCATTCTTTAGAAATAAAATAACTTGATGTGGGGCTAGTAAGATCTTGATTTGACGTGCGTAAGAGGCACAAATAAAAACGAGAAGTTTGTTATGTTAATTCAATGCCTATGATATTTTGATTTGACCCTTTATAACATGCTATTAATACCTAAGCACCTGTTCCGCCACGGCGTCTCGGGATCACAAATTACTGCGGCTGGCGCTGAAATTTCTTGAATGGCAAGAAGCCACATGGTTTTGCACAAAACTGTGGCGCTGCCTCTGGCGCTACGCAACCAGTACTATTTTGGGGTTTCATCAGTCACCGGATTTGTTGCTTTCGCCCCCCCCCCCCCCCCCCCGTGACTTGCAGAGCGAGATGCATCGACAAATATGGAGGACGAACGTACAGAAGTGGGCCTCGTCGGTTGAAGGATAACTACCGCGATCTTGTACCGAAGCCGGTGCGCAGGCATACCTAGGTTTGTAATGAACCGCGAAAACCACATCCCCCTTGGCAAGTTAGAAGTTCCAGGTCTTACGCACGCCTTTGCCAACCGTGTCCACTAATCTTTACTATCGGTATTGTTACAGTCACAAGCATCATCACCATCGCCATTGTCCTCCTAATCAGAAGCCCTTTTATGTCGACGGAGACCTCTCTTATCAACTTCCCACCGCTCCTGTCCGGCGGGGTCCGCTCCTGTAGATTGTGTCCCACTATTTTCCCATCTCATCTGTCGTTCGAGTTGTCTGCAGTTGAATACTTTTGTCCCGTCCCACAGTAACTTTGCTACCGGACCGGTCCAGCTATTGTTAGTCCTGCGCTTCACAAGCGTTTGTACTTGCTTCCTAAACCTTAAAGCACAATCGTGACGCGCCCCTAGTAAATCACGGTCACCTCATCGACAAGCGTCTCAAATTTTATTGTCCTCAGGACGTTCAACAGCTGTGTGCGAGACTCCAGTCCCTCCTTTGATAAATGTACAAAAATAGAAAGTAAAAGAGGTTAAAAATAGCAAATCTCTCCCGCTTATGCGCAATGGTCGGCCCCTGCATATTTTAAACCTGCATAACAAAAGGGGGGTCGCTGAATCCCATTAGGCGTAAATATGCTGCGCGTACTGGAAAAGCATATTAGGACCGCATGCACTTCGGCTTTCCCGTCAAAGAGAGAGGGACAGGAAAGAAACTGGATTATGATTGTCCTCTCTGCTCTAACACCCCGCCTAGTAAATCCCGCCTAGTTTTAAATTTTGTTTCCAAAGTTTTCTTTCAGCAGCTTTACGTCGTTTTTATTTAAGTCTGGTCCGTCGTCGATGTGTGACCCGTCGTTGCAAATGAATTCGAATCTCCCTTCCAGCTTGTACTTATACACACTTCGAACTCGAAGCAGCTTGCTTAACGTGCATGTAGGCTGGAATTTCGCCGGGCGCCCGAGTTCATTCCATAAGGTATGCCGTCCGAGAAGTTGAATTTCTAATTTCGAGAAGCGTGCAGAGTCGTCGTTGTTGGCGGCAGGAGCGACTTTCCAGCCGTCCTTTTCCCTCGCCATCATTGTTAGGCTGCGTGCGCTTTAACGCAATCAAATTAGGCGCCATCCGTCGACCGAGCGCAGCGTGCGTACTAAGCGGATTATACGAACGGTCAAGTCCGTCCCTAGACTTCCGCTTCTCGCCTACCTTTCGAAAGGTTCCATATATTTTGTCGACGGTGAATTTCTGTATCCCGTGCGCGCCTACATACAAAAAAAAAAAAAACGGCGTTGATTTTCTTTTCTTTATTGACTTATTTTTTGTTGTACCAGAAGCAACGAATGTCTTAGGTACTTTGCCCAATGTGCGAATATTGCTTTGTTCGCAGTGACGTTGGAAACAGGCGGTGGCTGTCATCGTAAAAAAAGACCAACTGCTTAGGGGCAGAAGCTTCGAAAATAGCCCTATACGAAGCAAAAGGAGGGTCAATACAAGACGAAACGGTGCAGGCCATTTCTCTGTATCGCTTCAACCCTTGACGAGAGCTTGATCGATGCGATATATCCCACAGACGCAAAGAAAACAAACCTGACGGTGCGGGCTAAGTTAACTCTCCCTCCCGACGATCATTTCTCAATGGTGATCCTGCACCCTAATACGTACGCTTTATTGTTTTTTCGTGCCCATAATGGCGGCTTCCAGTCGTGTCGCACAGAATATTAGAGGATTTAAAGCAAAAGTTTGGTCATCGTTTGCAGTAGCGGCAGTGACGGGTTAACCAACCGTGAATCAACCCAGTTAACCGACTGATCAACCGACCAACCAACCAAAACTGTGGTCCGAACACGTCGGCGTCTAGAAGGAAAACTGGAGTATTGGTTGCGAATACTAAATTTTAAGAGCAGAGCTGGTGAAGCCGAGCCTTATCCGTCCGTCGCACCAAAAAACCTCGCGAGGCGATGATATTATCTCGCGTTGCCTAGCAACCCCTAAAGCAGCTGTGCATAGCTCCGCGCTCGCTTCGCTAGCCTGGGATGGCTCCGCCGGACCGCACAGGCGCCCGTCAAGCCTTGACGTCACTCCGCAACATGTGTAAAGGCTGGTGTACAGCGGCGTCGGTAAAGCCTGCGTGAGGGCTTGCGCCACGTGAGGAGCTGGCAAGAAAATGACAAGAAAAAATACCGAGCGCACGTGAGCCTCGTGAGGAGGGCTCGGCGTCGGCGAGCTGGACCTTCACGAGCACTTTGCGCGGCGTTTGTGGCGCGATCTCTGGCGTGCTGTTCTGCATGCCAATTTACGCGCGTTCTCGCCTGAAGAGAGGAACACAGACTCCGAGTTCGCGCTACAGGCACCGAGTTCGCGAAGCGGGTTGCCGCCGGTTCTAGCGCAGTCCATTTTGCGACAGATTTGAAAGCCTCCGGAAAAACAACCCGGGCCTGCCAGTCATCAGGAACTTTCAGGGGTAAGACGGAAATCTCTGCGAGGTGCAAAAACAGTGTCTCCCACGAAGGGAGAGGGGCCGCCAGCTCTGCTGTTTCTCTAGATTTGCACCACTAGTGCAGGCTGCGCCATTTTGTTTAAAGCCTCGGAAAATTTAAAAGGAGTTTCTCGCCAAAGCTTGGGCACAAATACCATTGCCCGTACATAATCATTAAGGGAACTTTGCCGGTGAATTGCTTTATCGAACCCGTCGCAACCGCTCGACACTGTCGGCACGGGATAGTAAGTGTCGACTAATTGAAACAGTACTAGAATTCCGTAGCTCCTCGTCACCCTGAGTCGCCAGGATGGCTCCTTTCCAAACAGGGCGGATAGGTATTCGTCGAGTTGACATGCGAGTTGATCACCGAGTTGATGAAGCGCAGCATCTGGCAGAGGTCGCTTGGCCCTCGCAAACCCTGGCTCAATTACGACTTGAACCGCCACTTACGGGTACCATGGCATAGAACCGTCTTCAGTGCATTTCTTTATCAAGCCAAGCTTGTATTTGCTTACTTGCGCCGTCGATGGCGGCGTACGCCGAAACGCCTTTGCGAGAAGGCAACTTCATCCGCGTGCTCCAGTGACGACGACGATGAAGATAATGATGATGCCGATGCCCTTGAGGTGTTTGGCAAGTGCTCAATCGGGGGAATTGGTCAGTGATAAAGTATCGACTGGGCCCCTGTTGGAGCTTAGAGATTCAATTCGCGTGGGTGGTGGTGGTGATTTATTAACAAAGGAGGGCCTGGGGATATTGTTGAACTCAACGGGGAGTTCACCCTCATACGACCCAGTCCAGGGAAGGGGATTGGGGCTTCAAAGGATAGGAAGAGAGAAGGGGGAAGAGAAGAGCGGTAGGAGAGTGGGAGATAGTCTATATCGCGTTCGTTTAGTCCATGACTCGATGGCTACAAACGCAGCGCTAGTCCTGTTGTAACCAGGAAGTTGACTATGTGCTGGAAGACCTCCCGTCGGATGGCGTCCGGTCCCGTGGGGAACAGGAAGTCTTCTAGATTGTGGCTTGGGGCACCGAGTCGCTGGAGTTCGGCCCGGAGTTGTGCTCTTGCGGTGTCGTGCTGCGGGCAAGAGCACAGCAAGTGCTCTAGCGTCTCAGGCTCTGGGCAGTCGGCTCTTAGAGCGCAGGCCTCACTCGCCATTCGCAGCTGGCGCGGGCGCACGCGCAAAAGTGTGGCGTGATATTACGCCACCATGAGAGTCAACCAGCGTCGTCGCTCGCATCACTGCAGATCGTAGCGATGTGGCCTGATAATACGGATATATTTGCACGGGTTACTTCACCCATGATCTCTAATCCTCGACATTGTCCAACGCCGTGATTACGTAAGAACAACAAGGGTTTTAATAGGGGATTTTCAGACATGTTCGAACTTGCAAAAGAGCGTTAGGACCGGGAGTGACGAGAGCTTCACCAGTGTAATATTTTAAACAATTATAAAGAAAACAAACGTGGCGTAATGGTGACGCGTTTTGCTTTCTGGGTTTTGCTTGTTTTGGGTATAAGTTAGTCACCAGAGCTATTTTGGGTCATCCCTGCACTCGCCGCGGGTTTCTACCCTGGGATGAACGCTTGTTATCGCAGAGGTTGTCATCAGCCGATCGCCAGCGATGCGAGATTGTGATTGCGGTGAGTACTGCCAGTTTGTTACGATTCAGTACTTTCATGCGTGCCCGTTTCCTTCTTTGCAGTCCCGTCCTGAGACTGTTGTCACGACAGCTTCCACATTCAATCCGCGAGGACAGATTAGACGGACGATGATCGTTAATTTGCCGCAGCTTGTCCTTAGTTTTGGAATCCGTTGGCACTAGCTGTTAGTAGTGTGCGTCTTAGGCCGGGTTCAGACTGCTGCCGCAGGTGTCGTAATAACTTTAAAGGAGCCATGAAGAGAAAATGCAAGTTTGGTTCATTCAAAAGATTGTCTCGTTAGAATCATACTGACACCACTTTTAACGTAAACTTTGCTCAAATAAGCTACATAATTAGGAAAAACGGGAATGGTCATGCGACCCACCAGCTCATTTCCCGCAACAGAACCTATGATGTCACATGAGGTAAGCTCTGCGATTGGCGCAGGCTGGCAGAAGCAGACGCAGATTAGGTAGAGCTTACAAACTAGACGAATGGGCGATTTGCGCTTAAATTTAGGGCACATTCTTTACAAAGCAATAACAATGATGAGACAAACAGTGGAAGTTACGAAAGCACATGTAAACATAGAAGTACTGATGCGTTCTGCTGTTCGTACTGCGCACATCATGCTTGGTTTAGCTGCACAGCACTACGGGGCTTGGGGTTGTCTCAGACGACACTGGCCGATTGACGCAAGCAACGGTGTCTTACGTGACCCCATTTGTCGAGCGAGCACTGTTTCAGGGAACGAATATTTTCTCCCAGAACAAAAACAAGCCAGGTTTAAATGCGGACAAAAACAAACCAAACGCTTGCCACTGTATGGTGGCGCCATCTAGGTTACGGAACTTAAAAAAACGCGGGAACAAACCAACACCGCTGTACAGGGTGGAGACAACCTTTGAACGGTCCCGTGCCGCCGCAATTGGGCCAACGGGCTCAACGCGTTATTCTTTTCGTTTCCCACGAGACCTAGCAACGCGAAACAGACAATATGATTCAAACTTCTTCCGTAAACCGCGTTGCGGCGATAATTTTAGCGCGGTTTTGACACAATGACTTGGTTCGGCGGTGAGCGAGCAACCGAAAATGGCGGCGCCAGCGTATACGTGTCTCTACCCTGTACGGCGGATGCGTGAATGAAGGTATTTTAGGCTGCAGAGCGGTCAGTTCCTGTGATGTCATTTTGGACCACGAAAACGCACGATTGAGCGGGAAAATCAAAATTTTAACCTAAATTGTTTAATTTCTCAGTGAATAAAGCACCGTTTGTATCCGGACAAGCGCTGGGGGCACTATAAAACACGAAATCTTTCGAATAAAACCAACTTGCATTTCCTCTTCATGGCTCCTTTAAAGAATGACGTCATTTCCAGTCTCCGCCAACGGAACTGCGTGACCCGGCGTTTTTTTTTTTTTTACGTCCATAGATTACGATATGGGTTTTGCGTCGGTAGTCTGAACATAGCCTTCTATGTTTCTAAAGAAGCAGGCAGCACAGCCTGAATGCAAAAGAATGAAAACGCCACACAACTTAGGCAGGGCTTCCGTTCGGGCTAGTTGGTATTCCATAACGTTCATCTTAAGCGCAAGGACAGAAGGCAAGGACAGGCAAGGACAAGAGATGCGGTGAATTGATTAAACAGTCAGTGGCTCTGTAAGGCTTTCGTAACACGGTAGAGCCGAAATTGAGGAAGGAATTCTCTCGTGTAGAGATTTCGGCGCGCGTAATAAATGCCCAGCTTCTCATAATTAATCCGGAGCCCTCCACTACGGCGAGCCCCATAGCCCTGGTGCAGCTTCGGCACATTAAACGTCACAATCAATCAATCAATCAATCAATCAATCAATCAATCAATCAATCAATCAATCAATCAATCAATCAATCAATCAATCAATCAAGGAATCAATTCAATCAATCAATTAGTATTCCTCTCCTACTTTTCATTCGGTACCGATAATCAGGCCCACACATTGTTCGTGCTGGATGTCCTAATTCCGCTTATGGAATTGAAAATTTAGAGAATTTTTTTTATTTGAGTAAGGTTTAACGGGCGTGCATCTTGTTGTGAAAAACGTGCGGAACAAGGCCGGCAAATGTTCATGAGTACTTTCCGCACCCGCCAAATGGGGCTACTCCGCAGTAAAGGCGAGCTGTGCCGTGAAGTTGGAAACATGGCGTTTGGGAACATAACGAACTCCTCTTTCAATTTTCGCTCGTGGATCTGCGGGTAAATATTATAACGATTGACTAACTGTCAAAACTGCATGCCGTACATGCCTGCGGAAAGTGTTGGCGGAACAAACAGTCAGAGCCAAAATGCCAACATCGCTGGGCCCACGTTTGGGCGGCTCCAGAGCCCGTGTCGCCATCTGTCGGTAGCTCAAAGAACTGATGCAAGGAAACGGCCTTGCGGGCCAGACCCGAAGTCGGTAACGTATGTAACGAACTGCCGTTAATTGATTGAAGGGTTTAACGCGCCGACGCAACGCAGGAGATGAGGCGCGCCGAAGTGGAGGGCTTCGGCTTAATTTTGACCACCTGGGGATCTTTAACGTGCGCCGAAATATCGTACACAGGGGCGTTTTTTCTTTTCGCCTCCATCAAAAAAGCGGCCACACCTAAAATTTCGGACGTGCTTACTATACATACTCTATATAAACGACAATAATAACAACAATAATATTGAGAATCAGAATCAGAATTTCATTTCCAACATGTGTGTTGCGCTGGCAACCCAGGCAAAAAGCGGCAGCTTGAGGGCACCTGGCTGCCCGTAAAAGGCACCAGGGCTTCACAAGTACACAGTAAATGAGAAAGTACTAAAATATCGACCGGATATTCTAAAATAGTGTAGACTGAGACAGCCTCTACAGGTCACTTCAGTGTCTTATGTAACAGATATAGGTACACTATTTATTATCCCCAAAAAATCTCTTCATGTAATAGTGTATGACCATGTAATAATAATAGTCGAAGTTTTTGCAGCAACTCTTTTTCACAACCAATGAAACACAATGACATCTTTGCGAGCTCGCGCATCAAAACAAACATAAAACCACAGTGAACATTCTTGTATCTTTCTGTGAGTGGGTCAAAAAGTAGTTGCTCACTTGACGCGGTGAGAGTCCGTTAGTGTTTACATTTCTGTCTTCCAACATGTTGAGCAGAGCAGGCAAACAGTATGGTAGTGATTGAGAAATATAGTTAGTCCGGTAGCGAGGAATAACCCTATTGTCAAAACTGCGGGTGCGGAAATTAGTGTGTTGTAACGCTAGTCATAAAAATGATCAGATAAAATGCTAGAGTTTTTGAATAAATTACCTACAATGATGAAGCAGTCGAAAATCGTACATGTTCGTCACACGTATTATTCTACATTAAAAAAAAAAAGTCTTGTGTTGTGTGCAAGTAGGGTAGGTTTGCGATGCAACGAACTGCTCTTTACTGTGGGCGATGAATTATATTTATATTTTCTAGTGTTGTTGTACCCAAGACAAGACTGCAATTATTTGAGTGTGACGCAAATAGTGCGTGATAAATCTGTAGCTTTGCTTTCTCGCGCATAACATGACGACACTGTGATAAAGCATCCGCAGCTTATTGGCAGATATTTGCTCAATGCTTCAACGTGAAATTGTCAAGTCATATGAAAACGTGATGCCATGAACTTTGTGTCTTTTAAGTACCTCAATGGGCATGTCGCCAAGATTTCTCTGGGTGCGAATGTGCATCCGCTTAATTTTTGACTGAAATAAAATGTTTTTAGATTTGCGGGCGTTATTTTAAGCATGTTAGTTTTTCACCAGTCCAAAAGTTTCGCAAGTGCTTTCTCCGCTTTATTCAATCTCTTGTGTATTCCGACCTGATAGAAAGAAACTGGTGTCATCCGCGTAACAAACGCCGTCTTTTCCTCAATTTTATAATATTGTTCCCGTACACATTAAACATAAATGGTACCAAAACACTCCCTTCTGGAACACCAGTTTAAATTATCGAATAAGATGACAGACTGTTTCCAATTGCAACACGTTGCTTCCTATTGCTCAGGTAAGACTACACTAGGTAGTAAGATATCCCGCGCACCCCTAAAGTTGTTAGGTTTGTGTAGGAGTATTTCGTGGTTCAAATAATCAAAATGCCTTGCAGAAGTCTACGAAGACCCTCAGGGTAAGCTGTTCTTTTTTTGATGTTTTTAATTACCAGTTCTTTATAATTATGACACACTTTCTGTCGATTTCCCCGAGTGAAAACTGTGCTGGAATTCTGTCACTGACTAGTGCCTCTTTCTTTAAAAATCATTCGGTCTTGAAAAAAGAATTTTGTCTATGCCTTTGGAGAAAATGGGAATTACTGAGACTGGCCCACAGCTGCTGACGCCATTTTTGTCATCGCCTTTAAGAATTACCGATATTTTAACCATTTTCATTGCGCAGGGAAAGCAAATGGTTTCTAAAATCCTATTAAAAATGCATGCAAATGGAAAACGATATTTTGGAAATCGTTTTAAAAAGCAATGTTTAATATACCCTATCTCCTTCCCGGTAACCGAACAGGGGTAACGATAACAAAAATACCAAGGGTGGGTGGAGAGACAAAGTGCACTGTTCATTAAATAATATTGCTAATGTTAGATTCGGATTACGTGTGCAATGGCAACTAAATGTATACGCCAGGCGGAGGGAGAGAGAGAGAGAGACAGAGAGATAGAGAGAGAGAGAGAGAGAGAGCTCTGCAGTCAAGCCTTGAGAGATCAGCATAGGTGGGCGTTACATTTCCAACATAACATTCTTTTACTTCAACAGAAAGAAAAACCTCCATGAAGTGCGAAATGCTTAACGCCGTAACTTCATATTCTGCTTCGACTGCTTTCGTGTGAGCGTTGTAAGGTTGCTTATTTATTGCATGCCGAAAATCGCGCGAAGATTAGATATTATCGCTATATTCAAGTAGTCAATACTACTCTCCACAACTCCGCTAGGCGACCGTCCTTTTCCACAACTTCAATATCACGGTAAAGTTACTGCGGGTTTGTTTGGTTAAGGCGATATTTCGCAAGTCGTTTAAAAAAAGAAAATATACCTCGTCTCCTTTTCGGTAACATAACCTCTTGTTCGACGTTATTGGTAAGGCATTTTTGTTTTTAAACGCGAATATACACGCAAGATGTCTGTATTCACGCGCTATTTAGGGCAATGCTCAGAATATGAGGTGTGTTAGAAACGGTTATGTGATTGTGTGTAAGGGGACACAACAAATACCTTATGTTTTTGCATGCTTTCATTGCCCGAGTACTGATACGCGTAGAAATAAGTTTGAGCCTGCTATGAAGGGTTTTCGAAAGGGCCGTTTCACGCAAGGATTCAAGTTGAAGTCCCAATAATATTGGATATCTCTTTTTTTATGACAGGCAGGAATAAACGCCTGAGCTGCGCGTCACAGTTGCTGCAGAAACACCTTATCACGCCGCCAAGCCCGCAAAGCACTGAAATGAGGCGGAGGTTAATCGTTTGGCGCTGTGCTGCCACAGGGATTCCGGTCTTCAGGCACCGAGATCAGGACTCCAGGCCCCCTGTGTTCCGTGAGGCGATGCAAATTTCGTGGAAAGTACAAGAGTTGGCGAATGTTCAAAAGTTCAAATACAAATCGAATAGGTTTCTGGATTCTGCATTTAGGTAGCTAATTTCATGCCAGCATAATGTTTGAAAATCTCGTTGCTAGAATATATCCCCGGAATAGCCGAGGGAAACTACATTTTTTTAATTGCGCAAGTTCGCTCTGCAGCATAAAACGGTGGGGGCCAGTGTGTCTAAATGTACGTAAATCGGAAGTTTTCACTCAGAAAGTATAAAATGATCCGGTGATACTGCCCAAAGAGCCAGCGTCTGTAGTCTGGCGGCCGGCCTGGGTTCAGTCCCACACTATTTAGTACTTGCTGTCGGAAACGTTGGAGGCCACGGCAAGTCCACAAAGCGTGGTAAATGTCTGCGGTCGATGCCGACGTATGTACTATCCTGGTGGAATAAAATTGAGCCAGGAACAAATAATGAACACACATCTAACCGGTGAGTAATTCAATTGAAGACGTGTAATACACGCAGCTCAAAATTCCTGTCGTCGCTTTTTTTTTTTGCGGACAGCTGATGATGTGGACCCAGAACTTGGCGTCCGAGAAGGAATCGTGCCATATTCACTCAATGGCAAACCTGGAAGGACGCGCAAGTAGGCGCCTTAGTTTTTTTGACACTCGTGTTTATCCTTGTCTGAGTGTGTAACCATTCCTGTAAACGGCGGCGGTTATTGTGAAAAACCCTATACTACTACAACAAAAACAAAGAAATCGCCGGTTGATTAGGTTTTAATGTTGGATTCGATGCAGAAAATTATTGGGAACAACCACAGTAAACACTGAATCCTAGCCTTGTCACGTGTACGTCTCGCTCTTTTCTTGATGTCGTCCCGTGTGCGGCGCGTTTGAATCACGCCATCCCCCTGCTTCCATATGGCGCCAGCGTAGCGGCCCTCCAAGTAATGAAAAACCCGTCCGCTCCCAACAAGTGGAGAAAACCACGGGTCGGAGGCAACCCGACCTGTGCCTCTGTTCTTCTCGCCTCCCCTTCGTGGGCGACCCCTGGACTTCCCGTCCGCATCGAGCCGTCCCGCCAAAGCGTGCTGCTAACGCCTCAGAATGATCTACAGCGCTTGTCATTCGAAGCGCCCGTTGATATATGCAAGCGGCGGCGTGTCAATCTGCCAGTGCGGCTGTGTCCACCACAGCGTGATTGTTATCGAAAGGGAGCGACACGAGCGTGAATAACGCGTGCGGGTGCATTCGTAACGAGTGGCAAATGAGGGCAGGTTGACGGGCGCGCGTCAGGGTTGGAAGGATTCGGGAATACTAAAGTGACGCGATGTACGAACCCCTGACAGACGTGGTATAACAGTGAATGGGAGCTCGAGAAACGTGCCAGGGGTACATTGGGAAAGCGGCGAAGGAGCAGGCGCGGCCCGCGGGAGCCATTATAGGTTGCCTTCGAGGTCAGAACTTCAGCTAGGCTGTGCTACGTATACTCCGTATAATTAGCGGCATTTTAGAGCTCGTTCCTAAAGGATGTTTACAAGGATTGGTAGGGAGAAGATAGATATGCGGGAAAAATCCGCATTGTTAGGGCCAATATCGGGAAAAGAACTGCAGAGAGGGTCCCCAGTTTGAAGATCAAAAATATCTAACGCTGTTTTGTGGAAGAAAGATGGTTGAAACGTGAGACGTCTTCTGATACAAACGAAAAGTCCCCAATCCAATCACCCAAAGCCCAACCTACGACAACGCTGAGCTAACATAATGGGATGTTATGATTTTTTTTTATTAGTTCATGATTGGGTCAGATGAATGTGGTGGCTGGTTTCGCTCAGCTTTGCCTTAGATTCGGACTTTGGCTGATTGGATGGTGGACTTTGCATGTGTACCGGAGAAAGCTTGGCATTTCACCATCTTTACCACCACCACCACCATCGTTAGCACCATCACCGCGGGCCCTTTGTGAAGAAAACACATTGTGTAAATTTGACTTTCCTGCAGTGCGTTTTTTCCGCCACCGCCACAACTGTAACATAAAAAGCTTCGCTTTAAAGGAAAGACGCAGAGAGCAATGTTAAACAACCAAACACAGAATTTGCCCGGCAGCCTCGGCAACAAAATGCTAGAAGAAATCGACGGATATAGGTATCTCGTATGAGAACATAGTACGATTCAAACAACATAGTAGCGAAAAAAGCAACGAAACAAAATAGTAGATACTCAGGAGAAGCCGGATACCCATCTCGCTCAAGAGAATGCTATACTACCAATGCGTACATCTAGTGGCGACTTATGGGAAAGGACGTAACGACATGCTCGGTTACATACCCACGTAACTAAACACTCGTAACTTCCGGCGTAATGCAGAACGTTAGATAAACGTGGGGATAGTCTGAGGTGGCAGCTCGGCTAGTTGGTAAAGCATGACAGAATATATAAAACAGCGCAGACGACACTGACAAAAGGAAGCGGACAACAGTAAAGCACAGTGGTGCTGTGCCTTTCCTTTTGTCCGTGTCGTCTGCACTGTTTATATGTTCTGTCGAGGTAATAGTGTGTCCCGCACGAAAACTGAGCTACAACACACCGAACCTCGCAAAAATGAAACGTAGCATTGATCTTAGCAAGGAGTACTGTTGGGCTAGTTGGTAGGACATCATTATAATACTATAGCGCAAAGAACGGGAAACGAAGAGAAGTAAGACGAGTAAGTAAGCGCTCGTCCCGTCGTCTTACTTGTCTTCGTTTCCCGTTCTTTGCGCTAGAGTATTATAATTAGGTAGCATTGATCTCGGATAGAAATTAAAAAAAAATCACAACTGTTCACAAACAATTGCCCGAATTACTCAGGCTTGAACGCATGGAGGCCATTAGAGTAAAAACCCACTTCTCTTGCCGCCTGCAGCAGATACCAAAACAGAGGTCCTTTCTTTGCAGTTGTTCAACAGAATAGGGAGAGTGCTTAAAGGGGTCGGGAAGAGAAAATGCATTTGTCATTGCTTAATTTTGTCTGCTTGAACGACCTTTTAAGAACAAAAATTTCAAATATTTTCACAATTTATTGCTTCTTAAATTTAGGAGGCGCCTTTGAAATTCTGGTTTTGAGGCGCATCGCAAGCGACCATGCGTGCGTCGTCGGTCGGCAGCGCAACTAGAGTGACGTCACGTCAAGTACGCTCGAGTGCTCAACGCGTTCAACGTTCTATGTGTATATTGTTCTGGAAAGCTGCATGCCCGATATTTTAAAAATAACGCACCCATTATTCATTGTCAAAAAACAGTTTTCTGTCCACGTGAGCGGTGTCATGGCTGCTTCAGTTGTCTGGCAACCATTGCAGCAGGACTCAGACCTACTGGCTGTTTGTATCGTTTGTAGCCAATTTCCCTGCTGAATGTCACGTTCTTTCGCCGAATTCTTTTCAGAATCTTACCTTTTTTCAATGAAATGGCACAAAACCGCCCAAGCAAAAAAAAGTGCCCCGTGTGCAATTCGATCTTGCGGCCTCTGGGCCATCCCACCGTTACGGTCAGCCTAGTCGGACACTTTATCCACTACACTATCGACGAGAGAAGCGCGCGCGGTGAAAAACTACTGCATAAAAGCCTATTCGCATTTGTAACCCAGAAGTCTGTCGTGTTTTTATAAATTCCAATCAACCCAGAGCTTTGACCGCTAACTTACTGTTCAACGCTTCTGCAGTAAGCCAAAGGGGAGCGTATACAATGGACGAAACAGCGTTAACAGCAGTGTTTATTGCAGGAAACAGGAAAGCAATCGTCGAACTACGTGATGGTGGGACTCTGCGACTCGGCGCTGTATCGCTGCTACTCGCTAGCTATTTTTGCGCGTGATGAGTAAATGATGGATGGGTTTTAAGTTCCGACTACTCGAAGTTCCTTCGATAAACGTGTTTATGTAATAAATTCTAATTTTAAGCGTTCGATCATTTATTTCGTCAGGTCAGAAGTTTCACGTTCGCGCAACTCGCATTGCAGGCTACGTGAGACAGACGTCGGCAAACTTGTGCAAGAATACCGGCTAGCAAAACAACAGTTTAGACTCGTGCGAAGCAGCGTAAACAGTTTACGAATGCCCAGTTAAGATTAAACGTGGTTACTTCTGCCTGCGCCACTCGCCCGCGTCGTTTACTGAAAGTTCGTCCATGATGATCGGACGTATCAGAGATCAGACATCCCCCGTTCAGTTGCAGGACGAGTTTCATCATGGCGCCGATGTTGTAGCTTTACCTGACCCTTTGCAAGCCCGCTGTATGCCGACCTATTGTGCAGACGGGGGAGAACAATGATTGGTTTCTTACTGACTTACTGCAACGTCACTTCACGAGTTGAGGAGGAAAGCCTCGGTGAAACCGTAACTGCATTTGTTTTCCTACTTTCCGACATCGGGCAACGAAACGGGTATGCATTGTTTGTTTATCAAGGTTCCAGGGTTAAAAGCGCACACACCACACAACATTTTTGAAAATCTCTTCACGACCCCTTTAAAGCGAAGCGCTTAATTGCGGCCGATGGGTCACCAATGTCAGAGGCTTGTACTTACGTGGGAGCGTAACCTTGGCTTGGCTTTTACTGCCAGCATGAATAAAGACGTGGGTGAGCTGAAAGATCACGAACAACGAGGGCAACCTTTAGGAAGCATAAACACGTGCAGGGAACGGATCGGAAGACGGCTGTAGAAGACATTATTGCTCAAATAAAGGGAAGACATCGAAGCTGGCTTTGCCCATATTATAAAGTCTACGGAGAATGTGCAGATGATCCCAGTATCGAAATGGCGGGCGAAGGACACGACTAGAAGTAAAGAAAGAAAGGAAACTTCCCTAGGGGATCCGGCAACAAAATTACACCAAAGAGTGAATTCGTATGACGGAAGTAGGGAAGCCATGGAGATTTCGTCCTGGACTAGACATCGACAGACAGATGCTGCTTATGCTGCTATCATCTCATTAACGGTAGCCATACTCCCATTCCTCAAATGAGGTTCTCATGTCTGGTATTCGGATCTGAGCAGTGACTAACCTGGATGGATTGACCGCAGCTCCAGCCGAATTACAGGATTTCCCTGAGACGTCCGTGTACACATGCTGGCCACTTTGACACGGTGGAAGTGAGTAAAAACGCAGCTGCTGATATGAAGAGGCACAGATTTTTTAAGAGCTTGCCGCCGTCCAAACGCACTGCACTACCTAAATGGAGATTTTCGAAAGCTGCTCGATATGCATGCAGGGCATTCAGTCAGCCCCGTGGCAAGGTGGTTATAGACAACGTTATGTGGAAATCAGAATTCTTTAAATACAGGCTGAAACCTGCGGCACCCATTTTGTGTTTCAGTGGCCCCCAAACCGATTTGCCATCTTTGGCAAGGACCGTGCGGGTCAAAATGCTCGATCCGCCCATGGCGCCGTGTACACACGCCGTCTACATCCTGATATCAAGAACTGCTGCTCCGGGAGCTCTGTACAGAATACCGACTGAAGCTACATTGGCTCAATGCATCAACCCTTATATAGGACATGTCCTCCTGACTTTACTCGATCCCGAACTCCACAGTCAATATTTTCGTGGTCTGCCTTACGCCGAAAGGACCACACTGTGCCGCACGTGGCTACAGGCAGTTTTTACTAAATTAGATAGTGTCTCGTGTCGGAACGGCAGACGGTGTCTGCTTGTGACATCCGCCATTGGGACGAGACTATGGAGCTACTCTTCTTCGGCCTAAAGGTCTTAAAATACAGCCGTGCCCTGCGGGAAGAGCTGTGCGTGAAGAAGCGTGCCCTACCCGTAAATTAGATAAATTCCTCATTATAGTTTTAAATGACTCCATTGTCCTCCTCTTTTATGTGAGGAAAGAGGCGCCCTTTGAACATAAACGACCAGAAGTAATGCCACCGTCCAGGGCAACGGAAGCTCGAGTAAAGCCGCATTTTTTCTGTTATATCAACTGTTTGGCGGAAGAGAAAGATGTTGTTAGCCCAAAAAGGGAACAGAAGTAGAAAGAAAGGAAGGAAGGAAGGAGCGAACTACAAAGAAAACAAAAGACGAAAGAAAGAGAGAACAAATGGAAGAAAGACAGCCTACGGGGAATTTGTTCTGAAGTAGAATGTGCCACGTCATTCCGGATTACTGGCCGTATCCCCTCCTTGCCCTACCGCTAAGAGGAGGAAGGGAGAGAAATCTTTGGAAAAGAGGCCGGCTGTATGCAGCTTGCACACAGCAAACTCAATCGCAGTGACAATCCAGTTAGTAAGGCTGAGTAATAGGTGACCGTGTGGAGAGGAAGAATGAAAGGTCTCTTTACGCACGCACACAAAAGCAGGAGGGGCGCAAAGACAGGGGGAGGAGGAGGGCAATTTTTCTCTATGTGAACATGCGAGGTGCTTTTTGTAGCTTGTGCGTTTGCATTCGAAGTTTTACTTGGTTTTTGCACCGCTCGGGCATGTCGTTCCCTTCCTCTGTTTTTCGTGTTTCGTTTTTTGCTTTCGGTAGTTGGGGACGTTTCCCCCTCCCCTCCCCTTTCTTTTGGGGGCCGATCGTTGGTGCATGCTGGCGTTTGTTCGACAGCCTGAAGGGACAGCCAAACACTTTTTGTGGAGTGCATCTCTTCGAACTTATATTGAAACAGGCGTTTTGTACAGTAGGGCGACCGCGAAAAATTTTAAACCAATAGGAGGAAATATTTTAATTTGCCCCTAAACTTTATGAAATCTTGTTCGCATGAAAAGAGCGTTGTTTCGCTTTTACTTCGTGATTCGAAAAACTCATAAAGGAATGGGAAATACAGCATTTTATGGTTACTTTAGCCGAGGAAAAATTTTCATATGGCTATTATTCACCTCACGTACAGTTAAAAGTGCGTTGCCGCAAGGCTCGCTGATATGGTTGGCAGCATTCGTTTTGGGAGCATACGCGTAGCCGGTAGGTCGAAAATTTGCTTTCAAGCATTCTACGCCCTGATGAGGAAAAACGTTTCGGTTCAAGTCGTTTTAAGTGATGCCCTTTCAACAACAAAAAAGTGCAAATACAACACACACAAAAAAAAAACCGGTTGGCTGTCCCTTTAAAGAGAAGACGGCCACAAATTCCGGTAAGCAACTTCAGGGGGGACTCCTGTCCTTACCGAATTTTCATCGCATGAACTCAGTGCACGCGTGAAGTGGTTAGGAGCATGTCCTAGCCATACGAAGAAAGCTGGTAGATACAAGCCTAAACAAAATTGAAACACTCGTCGAGGTCCCGTTTAGGATGCTCGTTTAAAACAAAGCTTTATATCGCTAGGCCAAATAAAAATTCAGGGCTACCGTGCGCAGAAAACTCCTCTGGCGAAACCTGATAAGAATGGGGGAAAACACGAGGTTCGAGAGCTGTCAGAAGTAACGGAACAGAGTGTGGCTGGGTTTATTCCTGCTACGCCTGAGGTACGCGCAGCGAGCTACTTTAGTGAAGCACAGATCAGGCGACAAGGGCGGGCAGGGGTGACAGCGGTGCGCGCGCAGGTGTTTTTGGCACAGCCTGAAGGTAGCGAACTTACACACGGACACTAATTCATTGATTGTGGGGTTTAACGCGCCGACGCAACGCAGGCGATGAGGCGCGCCGTAGTGGAGGGCTCCGGATTAATTTTGACCACCTGGGGATCTGTAACGTGAGTCGAAATCTCGTACACACGGGCGTTTTTGCTTTTCGCCTCCATCAGAAAAGCGGCCGCCGCGGCCGGGAATCGAACCCGCGACCTCGTGCTCAGCAGTGCAACGCCTTAGACACTGAGCCACCGCGGCGGGAGCACACGGACACTAAGAAAAGAGACGACAAACCACAACGCTGGCTCACAACGGGTTTGTTATTAGAACAGACAAACATTTAAATACTGCAACCTAAACCCTTGTGACCACACATCTCACATACGTCACAATTCATGGTACTATTTTCAAAACGTGAGAGGCACGAACAAACTCTGTGGATGAAGGCGCGTGTTTTGTATTTATGCTAGAGGGCGATTTAAAAATTCGAACTCACTATCATGTACATGAATCCGCATGAACGTGGATGTGGCAAACACCACGGCTGCACGCTGCTTCGGAATCCGTAGGCCACCCTTAATGCGTAGTCCTAAGGAGCAGGCAGCTTCCTTTTATTACAACGCCGATGGTAGGAAGGGGAACGAAAGAGAACACCACAAACACGGAACGCACGATGATGAAGGCTCTAAATAATCAACCATAAGGAGTAGCACAGCGGTAAACTCCGGCTGCAGGTAACAGCTTCGCTGGTTAACTAACTGTGCGGAGTATACGAGAACATTTTAAAAGTTAATCTGGGTCTTCTGGGCGTTACTTCCATAATGGGCTCTCTATTTCTCCTTTTTGTTGGAGGAGGCTGTACTCAGCTTTTTTTCACTTGGGGCTCTCTTGGGAGAGGCAAGCGGTGCTTTGCATCGAGAAAGCTGGTATTTTTAAAGCGGCAATCAAAACAAAATTGAAGTTGGGTAGATTAAAAACTCTCCCTTGTCCCCATAACAATAACACCAATTTCATCCAAACTTCAGAAATAATGGAGGTATTAAGAAGAAACACGACCCAGCGTCCACTCCTCAACCACTTTCCGGTGTTTTCTTTTTTACGTCACAGAATCTTCTTTGTGCTATCGGTGGCCGTCGACTGGGCGATTGCAGTAAGGTCAAAGATAAGTCGAATGCCACCTTGCAGTAACACACTGACAACTATGTTTTGTTGCTGGCTTACATCAGGTCACTGCCGCTCGAAATCTGAAAGTTGTTTTACATTGTTAGATTTTTTATATCTAGAAGACGTCTTTGATTGCTCGAATGGAGCTGAGCGCGTCAAAGAACGATGTTGTTTAAAAGAACAATGTTGTGTTATAGGCAGTTAAAAGATACTGCTTCTCTTATAAAGGATATAAGAGAAGGCAGTATATAGAGAAGACACGAACCGGCACCTGAACAATCAACTTCATTTGTGCCATCATCTTTAGTAGGGCGCTCGAGAGAACATACACAACAGATCGTGAAAATCATTTTATGTCACACGAATCTGGACATACACCAATGTGTTCCGTGATAACAGTTACTGGTATGCAATTTGCTTCCTGTCTGCTCTTCCTGCTTTTTTCTTCCTGTCTGTTCTAATACAAGCCAGCGTAGTCAGTCAAACCGTCTTCGTAAATCATTTTTCTGTGGTGCAAACTGCCGTCACAGTAAGACACACCGGAGCGTAGACTTGGAATATTCAGTTACCCAAGCGCTATGCACTTCCACCTGCGCAACGCTAACCGACGGTCCTGATTGTAATGCACCAATTTTCCAAATCCGATCCTTGTCAGCGTCTCAAAAAGACTCATTAATAGTTGATCGATAGTTCCCTTGTTAAAACCAAGCCACACAAGGTCGAGTAAAAAATGCCGGAGATGTGGTCAACATCTTGCACCAACGTCACACTATCTGGGCACTCGTAAAGGACCAAAAAAAAGTTTGACAGGAAGATGAAAGAGGAGTTGAGTGTCACGAAAGTAACGAAGGTTTTTAGGTACGTGGACGATTTTTTTTGGTCCTTTACGAGTTCCCAGATGGTGTGACGTCGGTACAAGACACATTCATAGCTTGGCGTTCTCGCGACACACGACATTTCTTATTCCGCATGTGCCACGAACAATGCATGACTGGTGCAAAGCGCGACAAGCCGGGGACAGAAGAAAGAACATTTAAACAGGACGGCGCTGGTGTAGCACCCGTAGCTAGTCAAGCGGACTAGCGCCCCGCCTTCCCCCCCTTACCACCCCTCTTCCACCTGGTGTCTCCGTCTTTTCACGCTTTTTACCATGCCGAAGTCATTTCCCCAACTAGCCCAAATTTATGCGTTATGGGGCCGCCTGAGTTTCATATAACCAATCCGGAGGAAGACGAAGTAGTGGGATATTTCAAACACGCGCCTTTAAGCACCCATACGTTAGATTCGGCAGAAATGGTTACCATTGGAAGAGAATTGCGTAGAAATATCAACGCCCATCTTTTCTAGTGAAGCGAAGGTGATGTCTTCATGGTCCCTGTAACAGTGCCACGGTGCCCTGCGATACAAGTAACCGAAGGCCCTGATAGACGTCAATGGGTGCCCGTATTCTGAACATTTGGAGTTAAAACATAAATTCCAGCCACCTGCAATCGACGTTGGTCCAGGGTGATAATTCGAGCGCTGATATATAGCTTCGGAAAACTAAAAAAAAATATTGCGCGGAGCATGTTGCATGCAGTTGTATTTCTACTCAGGCAAAGCATTCTTGCAGCATGCTTGAACTTGCCGTTCGCGTTCATACGCGCTCGTGTTCATTCATGTCAGCAGGTGTGCTGTGCAGGGGAGGGTCTGCATGCTCGTGTGCCCGCGTATGCACACGGGATGTTATATGGCCTAGCTCTGCTGCATTCCCCGCTCGACATGAAGGCAGCACTTTGACAAGCCTGTAACTCTTTGTCCTCCCCGAGTCGACCGCTCTGGCCGCTCTCGCAGCTCAAGCCCTGGCACACGCCCAGGACAAAGCGGTTTCGTGCGCAGCGCTAAACGCAGCGGCCCTCGGCACTCGAAGAACACCTCCCAGGCAATCACGAAGCATGCTTGCAGAACCATCCCCCTGCAGTTCAATCTGCTCATGTGATCGACAAAGTTAAGAAAAAGAAAGTCAGTATACGTCGCCGCCCAAAGGCCGAAATAAGGTGTGCCTGGCGAATCCCATTGCGTGGAGAAAGCGTCAGGCTAACGTTGTGTCGTTCTTCTGGCAGAGGTGGTGCTAGGAACAGCAGCAGCACCTCTTGAAAGCGCGCTCACGTTCGTAATTTCCGGTTCGTTTAGTTCTCTTCATCCACTTGGGTTATACGTCAGGCGTCCTCCGCTCTTTTACTGGTGCGTCGCTATCACTTCGAGGTACGCCTTCAAGGTGCTCCGCTGTTTTATGTTTAGAGCAAGCGCCCTCGAAGTGTGCCCTGGCAGCAAAAAAGTACACGTTTGAGCTTACATGGGTTCTTACCTTGTTTCCGAAAAGTGGCGATCGTTGTCTTGAAAAAAAAAATCTAAAGAAGAAATGATGTCAATACAGCTCGCAAAATAATTTCAAGCAGGCCTGTGGGCGGCGGTTCCAGAGCGCAAAACGATAGACAAACCAAATGCAAACATGAGAAAGAAAAGTTTCGCCTCCTTAACCGTGCCGTGCCGTGCTATAAAGCGAGCTGCAGGTTGTAAAGTGTCCTCGCGGTTGTAAAGGTTGACGACAACGCAGGCGACGACAATGGCGTGGTGCCACTTCTCACCTAGGCGGTAAAGCAGCTAGGCCGGTGGGGTGCAGAGATTCGTGCGCTTGCGATATTGGAAGGGAGTGGAAATGACAGGGTGCTCGGTGTATGGTTGGAGTACGGACTGCATTGAAGTTGGGTGTGGGCGTTCCCACACAACCGTTTATTTATTTAGCGAGAACCCATGGGGCCGAGGCATTATACAGGGGAGCGGGTCTAGATTCTTGAACAAGTGATGACTACAGTGCTAAGCAGGCAGCCCTAGGGTGAAGGAAGAATTGGGCAAAAACCCAGTGTAAAACAGTCGAGTAAATCCGTACACGACAGGTCAGTGAGTACCAGGAGAACCCAGCAATGCTTCAACACAACAGGCCAACCAGAGGCAAGAGGCAAGTTTATTATTCAGTCATGGTATCGGAGTTGTTTTCATTACTGATAACTGACCGGAAAGAATGAGTGTCGGAAATAGTCGAGACCCTTCCAGTCACGTGATGCTTGTGGGATAAATAAACAAGCGTTGAACGTGCTATCTTTACCACAAATGATAAGAGGTTATCAATAAAGATCGTGCAGCTTTTTTTGAGTTGATATAAATTCTTGTAGCCTTTGTCAATACTATTCTCTGAAGCGGGAAATCGGTATCGCTCTTCGCGGCGAACATCTATGCTGTTTGTAATAGCGGGATAGAAACTAAAACTCAGGCTCGAAATGAAGCCTGGAGGACTGCAGTGTTTGGACCTTGCCTTGAATCAATTATGGGTGCTGTAGCTTAGGATATAGCCCTGTTGGAACTTAAACTGTTGACTGTTTACCACACTGGTAAATTATAAACTAGAGTACAACGCGCTAATATGGGGTACCACTCACGGAAGCCGTGTAGCCAGTGTGGGTGTTTCAGTGTCACAACACTACCCGAAGAATTCTGACCGCTGGGTTCCCCCTCCCACCCTGCTTTTGATGCCTTTATCGTTCATGCTATTTACACATTACATTCGTAGGTTAGTTTAAAATCAAAAATTGAAAAATTGCAAGCTTTCTGACAAAAATGGATGATGTTCTAAAAGCAGATCTTTATGAAAACGAGGCCTTCTATGTTTATATATTTTTGGCGATGGCATATAATACCCATTCTCAAAAAATATTTCTGGCTTTACCCCTGACTTACGACATACAGGTAAAACAACTGCGCTTGAACTTGTACGGAATAATTCAATTCGTTTCATTCTCTTTAATTAAGACAGAAATGCAACCATAAAGGCTATGAGAAATACGGTTGGCCAAATTACGTTGTCTTTTCTCAAAAGCGTTTTGGTCTAATCCTTATTCATCAATCGTATCACCCTTCGTAACTTAGCGAATTAATTCCGCAACCTCAATACACTTCCCGTCGCATTGATCAATCTCACAAGGTTGGCTTTCAATCATGCAGTACAACAGCCTTCTTTAATTCATTTCTTGGAACGCCTAAAACTCATCAAGACGGGAAGACACACCCTACGAAAACTGGGTTACGAAGTCCCGAAAGAAAATAACGCTAAACAACGCATTCCTCTACATGTTACAGGGAACATCACTGTCGCCCCGGTACCAAGAAACATGCATCCGCTCCACAACGAAGCACGACGCAAGGCCAGAGTTCAAGCTCTTCGAACTGCATACGGGAAACGGCTTGATGTTAGGTACGCCGACGCATCACTTTACACCAGTCGATCAGCCCACGCCGTCAGCATAGTCAATAATCAAGGACTGGAGCTAGCTTCTCCTTCTATACCTACCAAGGACATCGACACCGCCGAAGAAGCAGCTATTGCCCTTGCAGCTACCACTGGCAAAAAACATGTCACCATCATATCAGACTCCCAGACAGCCTGTCGAAACTTCCAAATTGGATGCATTTCATCAACAGCAGCAAACATTCTATCGGCCAACCCTGATTTACCCGAAATGTTTATCATATGGACACCGGCTTATTCGTCACAGGAAGGGAATGAGGCGGCTCATGCCGCAGCCCGAGCCCACACTCACCGGGCACCTCCTTCTGGGATGTCAGCCAGTCCTTCCATTAGCCTAACGAGAGAAATAATCCCCAGAAGGTACAGTGACATCCTGGCCCACTACCGCTTGGGACGGAGAACCTTTCCGCCTCCACATCTCAACATGTCTCGCGAAGACACGGTCATCTACAGACAGCTACAGACTAACACATTTCCACATGGTACATTACTACACTCAATGCATCCGACACTGCACACATACACTTGTAAATTCTGCGTGGAGCTATGCACTCTCTACCACATGGTATGGGAGTGCCGCCACACACCATCCCTTGCCCCAAACCCAAATCCCTCACTTGAGCAGTGGGGGGGTTCGGTTGACCAGCTCCAACCCGGATCACCAACAACATCTGGTAGACCGGGCGAGACAGGCCGCCAAGACCCAGGGCTTCCTGGACTAAGGAGGTCCCCCACCTGGCGGTCAACCCAACAACATTGACTGCTCAATTAAATGTTTATTCCTCCTCTCCGTACATCCCGCGAACGGAACGTGGGATGTACGGAGAAGAAATGAATTCCCCGTAACAGTTGATATAAATGATAACCGGCGTTATCGTGAAAATTTAGCCAACATTGTATTATCAGGAGAAATCTAATGTTTCTTTTTTGGGATGCTCACTGCGCTGCGTTATACTTCTTTTGCTTTGTAAAATTTAAAAATAAATGGAAATCGAAACTTGAAGACTGGGCCATTAAGAGAGGCCGATGCGGTGATCCAGTATAACACCTGAAGGAATATTTCATCGGCACACTTGACGTACTACCACGAAAGCAACTCATCTGAAACGAGTGCATTATTTACGTCGCCACTGATGGCCTTCCAAACGGCGAAGGTAAACCACTCCAGTTGTTCAAAGACGAATGAATAATGTGCAGCTTTTTTCCGCCGCGGCCCTGTTTCGACCTGGCCGCATAAATGTTTCGATGAATTCTCCATGACTTGAAGTTTTGTGCGAATGTAATCAGTGAAGCGCGCCCGTAGAAAGCGACGCATATTACAGCAGCAGCACTTCAATGTTGCGTTAGCTTCCAACAGCTTAAGGGGTTCCGACACGGCAGATATTGTCTGCCTTTGTAGCGACACTCTTTGTTGCACTGCTCCCTACTTTTCATTGGTGCACAGCGCTATTGATTTTCTCGAGAGACGACGGCCCTTCTTCGGGCCACATGTGGATCGCGAAGCTTTCCAAAGCAGCTTAAGGAGGCTTTGCTCTCACGCACGCTGGCTTGCATGTTTCATGCAGGTGCATTCGCGGATACGTTCGTCGTCTCCTCAAAGTGCTCTTTCCTCACACTGTTGTTTTTCATTTATATCTGTCCAGGCGCGATAAAAACGTCCGGATCTGGTCTTAGCGTCGTTCGATGTATGTTGCGTTTATATGAAAGGTAAAGTTAACCTCAAAACGAGTTCGGTCCCCGACCTAAGCGCATTTACGTTTATTTGCGACATGCAGGAACAACGCCGTTGAAAAAAAAATAATGTGGATGTCGGACAGAGAGCGAAATTTCAGCCCTGGGCGAGCGGGATTCGGACACCAAGCTCACTTTAGAAACACGACGGTGAGGGTTGGTAAAATAGCAGCAGTGTTTTTTTTATGCCCTCGAGCCCTCAACATCCCAGGGGGGTAAACTGTTGCGAACTCTACGCTTTCGGGGCGCCACGTTATCATTACGGTCCTACCGTATGAAAATGGCACCGCAATATATTTTTAGAAGTTCAAACGCGAATCGTGCAATGATTCTCTAGATTCCATTGCAACGAACGTTTTGGCTCAATGCTACCCCCGCTCGCAACAACGGGAGCCAAAAATCTTTTCCGACCAATTTTAGCCCACACCCATACATAGGCAGCATTCAGCAATAGCTGAAGCTGGTGTAGCCCTCTCCCAACTCCCCCGAAATTACACCAGGATAATTGCGAACACGCACGTATGTTCACCCAGTACGAATGCATTTATTTCTTCCCGCCCCGTACATTGCTCAATGGGAATGTTACCTGTAACACTAATGCTGTATTCAGGTGGTCGCTCTTATACTACAACTCGGAGTACGCCGATTCGCCGCTTCCCTCAATCCGAGCAAGAGTGACCACTCCCCAACCGAACGCGTACCCGATCTTGGAGCAGCACGCGACCGTGGCGCCGCGGCGCGGCCAACACGGGAACTGCAAACAGCCAAACACGGCCAAGAATTCTAACAAATGGCGGCATTCAGATAGGACGCGTTAGCTCCAAACGAAAGTTGCGAACGCATTCCTGCACTTTGAACACAGGAAGCGGTGCGGCGAACAGTTCGGCGAACTTTGTCGCGTAAACGTGCGAGTCGTCGTCGTCTGGGCTGCTGTCCTCCACGGCGTCGATTTCGAGCTGCAGAAGCAGCGGAGACGTTTCCCCTACACTCAATGGGCGTCTCCGTTTCGGCATGATGCGGAGATGCCTTCAGTAATAGCACGAGAAGCACAAACGTCGAAATACTCCCACAACAAACCTCAGCGAACGCCACCGACTGGGCAGGCGAGCGGGTCGAGCCGCGGCGGCCGGGGTCACGTGACCCGATCGCCTCCAGATTTCGGCGGCGCTCCCACTTCGGAGTCAGAGCAGCCGGAGGCGCTCGGAGTGGAGTACGACGCTCTGAGACGACCAGCCGAATATACGTCGAGCGCTCGATTTCGACCACCCGAACACGGAGTCGCTTTCCGTAGTGCTCCAGAGCACTCTAAAACGACCACCCGAATACAGAATAAGGCACCCTGCGGCATCTACTCCTGGGACGCGCAAATAACCAAGCGTTACCACCCCTCTCCATCCGTTCCTTTCGTGAGCTGTGGGACACACTGTTGAACAGCTGTCAACTGGAGGACCAGACTCTCCTGGTGACACGGGGGTAGACGGCTAGGACAACGCGTGGATTCCCGTACTAGGGTTCCCGTCCCCCTTTCGAGTTCATTAAATGCTTTTTCTCCCCCTTTTTTTCTCTCATTGAGCCCTACTGTGTACTACTAGAGATATTTGTATGTAATACCGACGTTATACCGCATATATCGCGCAATAAAGCCTTGTCGGTCGTGGTAGTCATGGTTACACAAGTATGAACCATCCGCCGCACGGAACCGTATGAACCAGGGATGCTTTTTTTTTATTTACAGAACGTTGACGTCTTCAAGAAATATCAAGGCAGGCACGCGATACAGGCGTGGTGCGCTGGTACGAAGGCATCACTAACGTTTGGGAAAACAGCCCCTAATTCAGTCCGCTGTGGCCGAGAGAGAGAGAGAGAGAGAGATAGAGAGAGAGAGAGAGAGAGAGAGAGAGAGAGAGAGAGAGAGAGAGAGAGAGAGAGAGAGAGAGAGAGAGAGAGAGAGAGAGAGAGAGAGAGAGAGAGAGAGAGAGAGCTTGTGCACGGGTAGCCCCTCTGGCTCTGTCAATGTAAGCTTAGCAGCACCTGCAAGCCATGACACAAACGCGCGCGAGTTACTGGAGCCATCCTACATCAAGAAGCATGGCGAAGGATGCACCTGGAATACGTCGCTGGCACTGTTTACTTGAACCTTTCAATTCCGTTTAAGATGACTTATTGGTT
Source organism: Haemaphysalis longicornis (assembly GCF_048455015.1). Taxonomy (NCBI): domain Eukaryota; kingdom Metazoa; phylum Arthropoda; class Arachnida; order Ixodida; family Ixodidae; genus Haemaphysalis; species Haemaphysalis longicornis. The sequence continues at coordinate 15,285,606 of NW_027526225.1, read as the reverse complement.
GAGGTTTTTTAAGTGTACCGGTCACAACACATGCTGCGCATGTTCGGCTGTTGGTATATACTCGAAGTAGTAATATCAATTGAAAGTACAACTAGTCCCGTCTGCATCTGTTGTGCTGTCTACCCTGCGCTAACGTTTATCGCGAATTGTAGTCACGAACCAGCAGAGGAGCAAGCCTTATTACGGCACCAGCTGCGGCGAACACGAGTTTTAAGACGAAACATTATACAGGGTGGTGTGACGATAATTGGAACACTTTAAAATCTTTCAATAGGCCAACCGGCGCCCTTTTAGCGCTCAAACTTCACACGAATGTCGCATTTTGTGGTCTATTTTGTTTGACAACGGCAATTACAACGGTACTTACCTGTTTATTCCGAAAATAAATAAAAACGATTTTCGCCTATGGGAAAATGGCGGCTGATTTGGACATGCGAGCCAGCACAAGTTGATGTTGGAACCCGGGTATGCAGGGGTATGCAGGGCGAAACGCACGTGTGCGATTCACGGTAGGAAGGAGTCAAATGGTGCAGCAAACGATCAAAAAATGCACATAAGAAGGAGCGAAATGACGTAGCAGACGATCAGGAAACCCGCCTTCACATTTTCTGATCGTCTGCTGCACAATTTGGCTCCTTCCTACCGTGAATCCCACACGTGCGTTATGCTCCGCATACCTCAGGTGGCGTGGTCGTTCCAACATTAACTTACGCTGGCTCGCACGTCCAAATCAGCCGCCATTTTCACATAGGCGAAAATCGTTTTACTTATATATATAATAAACAGGAGAGTACCGTCATTGTTCCCGGTGTCAAACAAAATAGACCACAAAATGCGACCTCCGTGTGAAGTTTGAGCGCGAGCAGCGCGGTGGTTCGGTCAGGGAAAGATTTTAAAGTGTTCCAATTATCGTCGCACCACTCTGTATGTCTCATTGAAGATGAATGCGATGTTAACTTAAATTTTGACATTTAAGTCACCTACTTAATTCCCACGTTTTTTGCTTGCTGGAGAAACACCACGGAGATGCTGTCCTGTCGGACACAACTGCTTTGTAACAAGGCAGAAAGTGTTCCAGGCTCCTTTTGGAAATGTATCAATGTTGGAAAATATGCCAAAACAAGAAAGAGTAAATGGATTGAAAGCAGCAATTATTGACCCATATTAGCTATGCTGCTTCAAGCGGGCCCTGCTTGACGTGCTTTGAAACTACAAAAAATGAGTGTTTAACGCCTTTTTGACGTGCCTCGGATTATTCGACGGCATTATAAATCAATATTTTCGTTCTTCTGGGAAGGCTGAGTCGCCCCTTCAATACTGACACTAACATTGAGGTCACTTATGGCCGGGAAAGAAACAGCAGCGGGAAATGTTTTGTTTGGAGCATAGGGTTCGTCCTCGCACCGTCCCAACATCTAAGCACAGTCGGTACGCTGCTAGGCGCGTCGATATGACGCCATAGAAAAGAAAAGCGGTGGATGATGAAGTGAAAGGGTATTAATTGAGGAACGCGCACACCAAGCAAAGCGAGCGCTGAAAGCACACCTACGTAACGGTTTTTTTTTTTTACGCGAAGAGTTCTACACCTAGATGCATAGAATTAAAATATTATGGCGTACATTTTTCTGTAGTAAACTTACAATGAGGTGCGGCAGCTAAGTTACGTTTTATGTCCTTTATCTGCAACGACTAAGCTTCCATGCTTGACCCTGGGGCAGCCAAGCATCTTCGCTGGCATCCCATTGGCGCCTCCGAGAAGAGTGCGTGCTTGCCATGGCAAATGGCACTGCGAACGCTCTTCGGGGAGGCGATCCGCGTTGCCTGCAATCTACTTCCTATTTGCGGCGGCGGGTCCTGCGCGGCATGTCAACGGCGTCTGCTGCAGCGGACGTGACCGGGTGTTTGTCCGCGTTCGGCGCTTACCATTTCTGCTTCACGCGTCGTCCGCTCTAGAAAGCGCTCCGTCGTTCCTGCGGGGGAAGCTGCACTACGTCCTGTACGGGCCCGCCGGAGCGCAAAAGGCCAAACACACGTGCGGCGAACGACGCGTTTTCGTACGCGTTTTTTCCCCTCTCCTAAAGCGCTCACGTGGCCTTCACGCGTGTTCCTGACCGATGCCGGACCGGTATCCGCAGAGAGAAGACGCGGGCGGCAGCGCGTCGCTTAAGAGGCTGCATCCGTGCACGCAAGTGGATCCCCGCGAGTGCCTGCCGCTTCAGAGAACGAGCCCCGCTCTACACGGCACACTTAGACCCGTCAGCGACAGCCGTGGACGGGATTTCTCATCGTTTGTTGTTCTGAGATGTCGTGTTGCCTGCTCTTATTTTCCGACAGGCGCGGCAGGAGCGCTGTGTGTTTGGAGACGCTCTCTTTTATTCGTGCGTCACTGTTCGACCGGTGATGGTTGTGTGGAATAAACAGCCGTCGCCCTCGTGGGTCTCGTGCAAACGAAGTGCGGTTTAGAACGGAAATTCGCACCGCTCGGCATAAGAGCACTAAGAGGAAAACGCGTATGCACACTTTCTTTTTTCAAACTCTAAGCTTTCGTTAAAAGGAGACCACCATAAAAGCAGAGAAAGTGCAGGTGCACCGTTGTTGATGTTCCTGACAAATACCCACTAGGGAATTCGGCCTCGATTGGAAGCTTTCAGGGGCTAAGCTGCCCTCTTCACAAAACTATGAATTCGAAACAGAAAAATTTGGATGGATGGAAAAGCGCACACCGAAATATGAGAATTGGTAAAAGAGAAGGTACAGCGATGCGAGAAGTTGTAAAAAAAAGAAAAGTTAATTTTCTTAAACAGCCTAACAGCCTAAATAAACTCAGGATGACCAGCTGACAGTTTACACCACCGGCCTCAGAAAACAACGGGTAGGTGTAACGGTTGCTTGGCTGGTGCATTCAAACTATATTCAGTTCCACTGTCCCCCCAAAAATCTCTCGAGCCCACAGCGGCTTTCCAACTGTGTTTATATTTTGCGCTGTACGGCCTGGTGTACGACTGTACAAAATCCGCAATGTGACTTGCGAAAGGCAAAAAAAATAAAATAAACACGAACATGCATGCCCAGCGTTGCCATTTGGGATCAGAGAAGTTGTATGACGATGTCAAAACTTTGCGCCGGCCGTAAGTTGTCCCGCACCACACAAAATCGAAACGAAGGCACGTTAGCTTCTTTAACAAGCTATTGTAAAAGACATGAGGGTGCAAAAAACCTTTTGTTTGTTCAGAGGCCTAATGATAAAGCATTAAAAGTGAGATCTTCCATTGTTTGGTGTTGTTGGTTACTTCCTGCTGTGATAGAAAAGAAAGTGCTTAAGGCGCTAAATATAACTTCTCATGCGCAGTTTACTGAAACAGGGTTTCGATAAATACAAAATACCTATTTTGGTACTAACAGCGTATCGTTTCTTCCTGTACAGTTTTTTTTTGTACTCGTTTCGGTACTCATTTTTTGTTGTTGGTGATAGCTTTTTTTTTGTAAGATTTTCATGTTCGAAAATTATGCACAAACTGCAAACAGGCATCTGTTTTCAAGCCGCATTCCTGAGGAGAATTCTTGTGCCGGGGTGTTTTGTAACATACGAAGCAACAGCTGACGTGGGCGTGCGTGACGACAGCAAACATGCTACCATACGTTCTCGGCTTCGTAAATTACTCTAATAAGATTTTTGTTACAACGAAGGACTTGACTCTTGAAGATAACAACGAAGGACTTGAAGATAAAATAGATGCTGTATACTGCTGTTCTTTGTCATGGGATGTTTCTTTAATGTTCAAGAAAAAAAGATCACCTGTTCACGAAAAACCAATTTTTTATCCGCGTCAGTTTATTTTCGATGTTGGATTTAGAACTGCGTTCCGAAAGCAAACTTTTAGTGAGACTGAAATTGTGATAGAACTTCTCTCCTTCCTCATAGGTAAATATTTCTACAAAGTAAACGAACCAACAGCACAATCTTATCTATTTCCTAACTATACATGCTGCAAGACGGTAGTATTGCACTGGAATGGGAAAATGCTTCTTCGAACCCCCAAAGTGCCTTAAGTGATTTGCTAAGGGTCTAAATTCTTTTGCCCTCGGTGCGGTGCGTTCACTTAGGAGCTATTTTTATCATGTGTGCCTGCATATCATGACCTGGCATGCACCGTTTGCAGTTGAAGCTCACCTTGTAATCCAGCGATATTTGTTGATGGGAAACACAAAAAAGAAAAGGGACCCAGAAATCACGATGAGACTAAAAAAAGTAGAAGCGAAAAGTGCGTGTACAGCCTTTATCCGACTAGCGGTAAATGCTTAAATCCAGCAATGGCGATACAAGCCAACGACTTATTACCACAAGCCCTTGGCCGTTGTTGCCAAAATTAACGTCAGTGCAATCTAACTGCGTTGTCGGGTACGAGGCGGCCAAATTATGATGGCTGATTGGCAACGCAGACGCGAAACTGAAGCGCCGCTAGATCCGCTAGTGCTTAGGAGGCAACATATGCCACGAGATTTTGCGAATAAATGCACCAAATAGGCAAACGCCATGTATGGAACAACTGCAGGACCCGAAATGGCACCGTAGCTCCGCTTCCGATATCACGCACGCGCGCGCGCGAAACGCACAAATGAAATTGGGAAGCAAAAAGAGCATTTGATGGTCATGCAGGTTCCGGTAACATAAGTACTTTCCCGCATATACGTGCAAAGCCCATGAAGGATTTATGTTCCAGCAAGGAACATGCCTCGTTTCACTGGCACATTATTTATAAAATTCTCCTGAAACTTAGGCAGAAATGGTTAGTTATATAATTACGAACAGTTCAGGCAGCCTTTAATGTTAACCTTCGAAATAGAAACGCGCTATTCTAGTGGCCCAGTTTAAGCGTGTTCTACGATACCCACCAGCCGACACCAGAAAGTCCCTTCCTTGCGGTTATCGGTCGTAATTCGAGTTCCAATATCCTCGAACCAAGAAGTCGGGAAGTCAGAAAATGACATTACACTCCAGCGGAAACACTGAACTGCAAGCTAAATCGTGGGACAGGCAAGCGCCCCGGCCGCGCGATCAGTTTCAATGCATCCGGCAGCCGGAGCGGCCAACGGGTGTCCGCCCTTGACGCCATGAAGGGCGCGACCAATCAGAGGCGTCGAAGACGAAGCGCGCTCCTCTTTACAATAAGAGCGCGCGTTTTGCAAGATAAATGGTGGCTGGCCTCATGTATGATAAATGCCCATGTGATATTCAGAGCCAGAGGGCGAAAAATGATACAAACCCGCGTCTACCTGATTGTTTTAGAACACGCTTCAGTTTTCCTTTAACATCTCTGCTTGTTGAGGTACTAGAACAACGCCGCGAGATTTTCTAGTTCACGACGAACTACCCCTTAGTGTCCTAATCCATGTCATCCAGTTCAGTGTGAGACAAAACAGGCTACCAGAGAATGTTAGTAATAGCCTGTTATTGGAAGCAAGGCTTTGTATCCATGAATACGACAGTAAATTCCTGAGAGTGCTTTTTTGGGCATTCTGGTTTCGGCTTGTTGGTAACCACACGCGCCCCCCAACGTTCCTGCTCCTTTTGTATTTGTCTGTGTTAGCCCTATTTTTCTGCTACAAACCGGTAATGGGCTTGATTTGCTGTCACGGCAGATGTCTTTCCGAAGAAAGAAAATAATTTATGGTAGTAGCTTCTAGCGCATAGAAAACATCTAGGTTATTTAAATGAACTCGCAGCTTTGTACAACGATGCTCCCTGCAGCCGAAGTGTATGTTCGTGGCTCAAAAGCCAAATACCAACTTATAGGCATAGAAGAGCTCTTGCAGAGTCAACCGAATGATAGTTAAGCAGCTATGATTAGGCCTAACAGCATAATCATACAGAAAATAGTTACCGTGAAGTTATCACTGTCTCACAAGTGAAAAATCCTGGAATACACGCGGTAAAACACCGGCTTTTACTTCCTTGCAGGCAGTTTTCGTTGCTTAAAACTGCAAACAGCGGTATCCATACGTAACTGGACATAAATCGAGTAAACAAGAATGAAGGGCTAATTTCTGGGAGAATGTATTTTATACTTCTTACGCACTACGGCTGCAGCACGGGGAATCTTCGTTGGCGGTGTCACCATACTTTGTAATATTTGGGGGTTATGGACGCTGGTGCTGCCCTGGGCTATGAGGCGCGCTGTACTTGAGCTCTCCAGTAAGTAAACATAGCAAAAAAGTTAAACCACCCCACAAGCAACCAAAACCGTGGTGCACAGTTGAACTTGAAATCGAAAGAAAGCGAGTAAGAGCACTAAGGAGGAGGTATCAAAAATTGCGAGGAGAAATGAGGTAACGATTTAAGCGCGAGTACTATAATGAACACAAATCTTACAAGGATAACCTAGCTACAGCACGAGTTGGAAACAAGTTTGTTCACAAGTTCATAAAAAATCATTCACTTTACCGTATAAATTAGCCAGAGGAACACTAAAGGAACCAATCATCATTTCAAGTTTGGAAAAAGAAAGTGGAGGAAAAACAAAATCAACCGAAGAAACAGTTGAACATACATTAAGCGAGTTATACGAGGTCGACAAGGTTTGTGACGAAGAAGAAATTCTCCTTATTGAAAACTATAACGATGAAGCTGTTATTACGGAAAATGAAATTAACGCAGTCATTTCTGAATCACGCAGAAATTTACCTCCTGGACCAGATGGCCTCGGAGTCACGTTTGTACAATGTCTATATACTAACCAAAAATTATTCTTTCCTGATCTTTACAATGCATGTAACAAAACAGGATACATTCCATCACGGTGGAATGAATCAAATGTAATCCTAATACCAAAATCGGGAAATAACCAAGGAGCGAACAAATATAGACCCATAGGAGTCAACTCTATACTAGAAAAAATACTTGAAAATATAATTAAACACAGACTATATTACTTCTTAACCAAGAAAAAAACTCCAAAGTACAAAACAATTCGGATTTACACATAACCCGTCGGCAACCATCGCTTTAAACAAGTTAAAAAGGAAAATTGATCAAGCAAGATTAGATAAAGTCGTACGTGTTGTCATCTCGTTAGACTTAAAGAACGCATCTAGCTGTATCAAATCATCGGTCATTGTAAACTTTCAAAAAAAATCAGGGTGTCCAAGAAATCTGATCATTTCGACTCATAACTTTTTTAAAAATAGAAAAAGTATCTATAACATGGAGAAATCAAGAATTCAACTTTATCTTAAGTCAGGCTGTCCGCAGGGGTCACCTTTAAGTCCATTACTCTGAAACATAGGAATTTTAGATCTCCTAAACAGCAAATTTCCTAGCGATGTATATATTCAGGCTTTTGCTGACGACATAACCTTAGTAATAAGAGGCAATTCAAGAGATAATATCGAACAAAAGGCAACCGATGCGCTCAAAATAGCAGAAAACGGGCGAATAGGCATTTAACACAAAATCAAAATTCGCTGTAATAGGTGACTAGTACATTAAAAGACCTCTCATTACCAAACTAGGAAACAAAAATCTTAAATTCTGTAAAGAAATGAAAATATGAGGCGTCTATACAGACAAATAGACAACAAGTTCAGTTTTATCCTTCATAATAACTATGTAAAGGACAAAGTAAACATAATAATAAACAGCCTATGAAAATTTACAGCATGCAACTGGGGGCTTACCAGCAAACACCTACAACAAATTTATATCAGATATATAAAAAGAATCATAGCTTATGCCGCTCCAATTTGGTATAAGAAACATGCACCAATGAAAAAAAAACAAACTAAGAAGTATTCAGAGAACAAGCCTCATTAAAGTTACCAAAGCATTTAAACAGTATCTAATCCGGCCTTAAACCTCATAGCTAATGTCCCATTAATTCATCGGACGATCGAAAAAGAAATCGAAACATTTAACGTACTTTTCACCGGAAAAATGTTCACCTGGAAAAACCGCGCTTTTACGGGAGACCAATTCTGTTACAAAGTAAATATATGGCAGCTGCATCCAGCAGATAAGATATCGTTTACCTATCTTACTCAACCAATTTCGCAGTAAGATTTTGTAGTATTTACAGAGGGCTCGCAAGATAAAACCGACATAGGAGCAGCTTTTACAATTCTATATAAATCCGGCGAAATAGTAGAAACCAAACAATAGAAACTTCCGGAGTACAGCAATAACTTTGAGGCAGAAGGAATCGCGATTTTAAAAGCAATTAAGTACCTCAAAACTAGCTTCAAAGAAGGTAACCTACAGTTGTATACTGCTAGCCTATCAACCCTAAAAGCAATTAGCAATCCAAATAATCGGAAGCCCAATATAATTAAAATTAAAGAAATGGTACACAAAATAGCAAAACAGGTCAACATAACGTTAACTTACAATAGAGGTCACAGTGGCAATGTCGGTAACGATATAGCGGACGAAATGGATAAAAAAGCAGCAAGATATGGCGAAAAAATTGACTTGCCTATTTCACTACATTTTATCAAAAGCAGCTCAATATTAACCTAAGAAATCATTAGAATGTTGACTGGCAACAAGAAGGAAATTAAAGCTACACATTCCAAAGGATAAAGAATATAACAAAATTCCGGACTACTTTCCCACCAACTATTACACGCCACAGTTTATCACTGGACACGGTAGATTTCAATTTTATGTACATAGGTTTGCCATTACAAATAATAACATATGTAAATGCAACCTACCACTATTTACAGGACTGCCCAAAAGTAAACAAACACAGGAAACAACTTCTTAATATTCACAGAAATTATCTCCAAGAAGAAAACGAGAACTAATAAAACAAACAAAAACATTAAAATTGTAGGAGAAATGACAACACTAATTAACGCTAATATTCAACAATAATAACCCCTTAAACATTTTGTTACTATTTCACACACACGCGTAAACAACATCAGCGGCAAATAACGCGATAATAATTTTTAGATCTTTTGTATTTATCTGTGCTCTGTAGTGAGTCATTTTCTGCGTAATTATGTTGTTTAAGTACCTGTTTACATTTTTTTATTTTAAATCCAGACACCCATTTTTAATGTATTTAATTTACCCGTTATACCTCGGTGGAACGGGAAGGGTTTCAGTTGATGAGACCGTTTATTAAAGTATAATTTTGACTGCCGGAGTGTCCTTTAACTATTTTCACACTTTGATAGCAATGACAGCGTGTGACGTGGTGCCTATGTTCACGTACTGCTGAATGGGTCATCTCTCGTTTCTCTTGGGTTGAATAGTTTGCCTTGCTTGTGCATTGCGTTCCGCCTTTATGGTGCAATTTTCATCAATGCACTTTTCTATCAACTATGTGCTAGCATGTGCTTTGATTCCTAGTGTACCCTAAAATAAATCCGAAGGTTAAATTCAGGGGAACTCATATAACCGCTTCTACCTCACTTTCACTTCCTTTATTCTTCTGACATGGGGGCACTTCGTCTTCATGTTTTGTTATGTAGTCGTCCTTCAAGTGCTGCCTCGTCGCCAATTGTCAGTCTTTAATACACATGTACCTGGGTGGCACACTTTAGCCCCTTAGCCTCTGTTATCCTTGCACCACAAAACAAAAGCATATTTGCAATAGTACGCACACCGCTACTACTAGCGGTGCATTGATGCTAGCGCGTGGCGCTGGCCTGTAAAGGATACTTCACCTTTCTTCCTTGCGTGCGGAGGGAAAACCTGGTTGCCTGTGCGCTTACCTCGTTATAAATGACCACGAAAGACCTTAGCGTTGTTGTCGCCCAGTACGGCAACTCCCTTATTACTTAATTTGACGGCCAATATTGTTTTTCGGCTACTGGCCAAGTAGTCATGATTAGTTTCCGCTTGTGCATTCAGGGGATACGAGTGTGACTCGCCGTGAACTCAACCACTCGTGCCTCCCGGAGGCTTTCTGGCCGCTGCTTGCCAAAGGACGCAGCATCGATTCCTGGCAGTGGCTATGGAGGCTAAAAGCAAAAACACCCTTGTGTGCATATTTTTGCGCACGTTAAAGATCCCCAGGTTGCCAAAATTGGTTCGCAGCGCTCCAGTACCGTGTGCCTGACAGCCGTGGTGTAGCTTCGGCGCGTAAAACGTCCACAATTGGAATTTTCGCCATTGCTTGTATTTTTTCATGGCGTACGCTACAGGCACTCCTCATTAGCCACCAGGAACAGTCTCGTGGGTGACTGGTGGTTTAACGGTGGCGCACTGGTAATTTGCGGACCTCTGGTTACTGCGCTTACTGTTGGGTGATTATGTGGTTGCCAACGGCTGGGTTCCTCGGTTCACTTGTAATTTGTGGGTGATGGGTTACGGGAGAATGATCAAGTGTGGGTTAGGGGAGAGTCAGCTGTGGATAACTAGCAATTTGGGGGTAACGGCTTAGCGGGTGATGACCCAGTGTAGGTCCCGTGGTCCACGGGGGCCAATAGTTCTGTCACCGGTACTCGAAATTTGTGTGTCAGAAGTTATGAGTGGGCGACGCACCCTTGAGTCACGTGAACTGACGCTGCCCCACTGCTGGCCCTGGAATGGGTCACTAGCAGGTCACCTATAAATTTGTCGGAGCCTGTAACCAGCTTCAAAGGAAACTTAACCACCGGTTTTTAGTTGCCGTGTCAATAATCGTGTTCTGGAGGAGACAGTGCCTCACACAGGCTACTACCGACGTGGCCATGAGAGTAGCTGCATCCACCGGTATCGGAACCTGCTTTCTTTTCTTCTGTTACGCTTTAGATGCGAAAGATAAACTTGAAGATCTTCGCCTTGGTGGCAAAGCTGTGCCTCGTTTTATTGCGTGAGTGCCACTGCCACGTTGCCTAAAGATTGAGGATTTTTTTATTAAGAGTGTTGAAAAAATACACGAGGGAGAACGAGAGACACCTGAATCCTAGCCCCGCAGGCTACTCGGGATTCATGCAGAAAAAAGAGTAATACGGTATAATGAAGCATGCATATACAATCATAATAATACGAAGCAAGCAGCATTCATGAAGGCTGGGTACAGGAAAACCTAATCAAGCGCATAAATACATACTTACACACTTGACGACTACTGTAGTAATAAGTCAGAACTTGGGCGCAGACAATTGGAGAACACTGACAAGGATTGTATTATGCCCAACAGTTTCGCCAGTAGGACCTTTCTACGTCAAGGATTATCTTAGCATGGACAGAACAACTCTGATGCACACTTTGTCTTCTAGGGATTAATTTTCTCCTCGCCCTCTCCAATGAGAACCCTCTGGGGGAGTCAATGAGCGGGAAAGTAACAATGACCTCTCGTACGTAACTATACGACACAGGCTGCGCAAGGTGGGGAGAGGGAAAAAATAAGAGAAAAGCACGGTGTAGGAATATTTAGGTGTTGACACTTACCGGGCGCCGCGGCGGAGAACGCGGCCAGATCTTGTTCGCCCGTAGTACATGCGGTGTCCGCAGCTGCGGGCACTGCAAATGAGGGGCCGGCAATTGCTTGCGGAGTGGCGTGCGCAGCTACGGTGGCTACACGCCGTGCTGTTTTTCGGTGTTTTCTTCTGCAGAGTGCACAAAAAGGACTAGACGTTTATGTTTCAGCTGGCCGTCCGGCACCGTGCGTAGCCTCTTGTGTCGTGCATGGTTTGGGACCAGCCACGATGATCGCTATGCAAGCTCACGTGGTGGAGCGGGCCGACGCAGTGCGCGAATGTCGCGGCCTATGTGCTTGGTGGCTGTGATGTGTTTGTTGTTTCAGTGGACGGTGTTGAAATGGCGCGCTTGCGAAATCTAGCCTGGCCCAGAGGGCGACTAGGACGCAGTAATGGGTAAGAAGTGCTTCGTACCCAACTGCAGATCGGGCTACCAAAGTTGCGTGGATCATGTGCCGCTTTTCAAAGCTCCATCGGAGCCTGCTCGAACTTTGGCGCCGGGCCATACCTAGAGCAGATAGGATATTGCAACCTAGCGACTGCGTCTGTGCGAAACATTTTTCTGAGCAGGAGATATCGAAATCGTACTACGCTGAGTTCGATGGCCAGGTGCTTTTAAATGTACCCAAGAAGAAACCGGTGCTATCGGCGAATGCTGTACCTAGCATTTTTCCGGGGTGCCCCAAATATCTGACAAAGCAGACAACTTTAAGAAAGCCCCCTAGAAAACGAAAGTCTGCAGACCCGTGTGCCCAGCAGCCAAGCAAGCGGCCCGCACCAACCGCTGTCGCACTGCCCACGGGGACGGCCGGTGAAATCCAAAAAGACGCCGATCCAACATTGAGCCGCAACAAGAAACTGCGAACAGGCGGCTGGAGTACGTCATGCAAGTCAGGTGGTCAAGGAACATGCTACTCTGCCACCATAAATCCTGGAGGCACCCCCTAAAGTACATCCGGGACGTTAAGGTTGGTTCTCTTCCACACACTGGTCCTGGTATTAATATGCTAGGTGACCCGACTTCTCTATACATAAATTTCTGCTGAATTTGCTTGTCATCCCGGCATGCAATATTCATAGGGGTGCCTGGACAGTGTGATGCAGTTGCTCTGAAATGCGGGTTTAAGCAACTTCCCACTCGAGGGCACTAATAATTTAGTTGTTAACGTAACCCACTGCATGCTAAACCAATTTATGTTTCAAGCTACCTACCAAGCGTGTGAATGTAACTGTTACGCCCGGGAGCTTTTGGTATATATCATATTTTCATAACACAATACTTTAATTATATTTCAAGTGACATAATTTTTCTCATTTTTTGTCAGGACAACATCCCGAGTTCAGATCGAGGTGGTCCAGACCTGGACGAATCGAGTCGCATGCCGACAGAAGCACCATTGGGAGTGCCCAGCAGCCACGGGGTAGTCGAGCAAAGTCACGGGGGAGTGCCTGTCAACAGCCAAAACGAAGATGAGCAGCTCACGTTTTCACGCCTCGCAAGTTATGCGAACAGCATCCAACTTCCAGGAACTGCGTGGGCAACACAGGTCGTTGATGGCTTTGGAAAGGAGGCGGTCATCTTCTCGGAAGTGGCATTGGCGAAGAAACGAGACCAGGCACCTTTCCTGAGGAAGACACTAGATGTAACTGTTTCATCCAGTGGAGGGCTGTCACTGCGTGCCTTCATTTATGGTCACCCTATAACTATCAACGCCATAAGTGGTGATGTGGCTTAACGAAAGAGGACCAGCGTCTGGCTTCCGATGTGGTGATCGAGTCGATTAGCCAGGCAGAGCACGCCCGATCCTCCTCTTTCTCCTCTTCTACTCCCCCTATTGTCGCCCCCTGCCTGCCCATCTTTATTTCTTAAGATACTCCCGCCGCCACCAAGTTGGTTAGTGACTAGCAGGGGTAGTGGCCAAGTCCGTGTCCCACTACGACCACTTGTCCAACTTCCGTAGCAGTGCATGATTCCACCACAGCGATGCTTGTAAGCTGGCTGGGGGATCCCGTGGAGCATTTGGCAGGGTGTCTCGGTGCCGTAGATCTCTGTAGAGAGCGTTGTCAATTGAGCGAGGCAGTACAAATCCATAGTCAGCATCATGGGAAACGAGCGCTTGCTGGGTTGCTGGACCAAAGTGACGTAGGCCTAAACGACTGAGAATGTTCATACGGTCACCCGGGGCCATGCTCTAGGTTTTCTGCCAGAAAGCAGCCGCCGGGATCGAATGGGAACAGCTGAATCGGACGGTCAAATTTGCAGAGATCATGCGGCGAGCGTAGTGGCATCGCCGTTGCGTCCACGTCTGATTCGCCTCCCGTGAAGTTATTGTTGTGTTCCAGCGGCGTTTCCGTTATCTCTGCGAACCATATGACCTCGCTCTCGCCGGACCCAACACGGCACAAAGGCTCGCTCGGAATCAAGTTGCGCTTGCTAAATAAGGGGTCGTCACCATAGAAGCATTTGTTCTGCTTCGCCACGAGGATACGTCCCCACCGGGCCTTGACGAGCGCGGCCGAAGCTCGCTTCCGGCGTCGAAGCTCGCTGATGGAGCGTCGGAGGAGCAGGCGCTTCGTTATCCCCTGACGCGAGTCCATCTTCTGCACGAACCGCGTTTTTGTTGCTGAACCCAATGAAAACATATTTGACTCGAAACCGGGTTGCTGAACTGCTGGCGAAAAGAGAGATGCGTCGCCGACGTAAGGGTCGCAACAGGGAAACTCGGAGGTCTCCGAAACAAGAGTCGCATCATCGAATCTAGGGCCGTGGCAGAACGGGTCCGACGATATCGTGGCGGTAGTCAAGTCGTGAATGCGAGGGTTGCGGAAGGGCTGTAATGACGCCTCTGACGTGAGAGCCGCGTCGGTGACGCCAGCGCTGCGGCAAGGCCGGTCAGACGTCTCGGAAACGATGGTCGTGTTAGCGACGGCGAGGTCTCGGCAGGCTCCCTCAGATTTCACCAACTCGGAAATCTCGGCAACACCAGGGTTGTCCGGTCGCTGGAGCCACTCTCCCGGGCTGAGCCCATCGGGGTCTTGCTTAGCGTTCTGAAAGGCTGCAGCACCTCCGTCGTCGTTGTCCTGTTCTTCTACCCGCGTGCCAGTCATTTCCCGGACGGGCGGCACGTCACCCGGGACCGTTGTCCGCCAGGCCTCCTCGGGAATCGAGCGAATATTCGAAGTTGCGATGCGGGTGGTAAACAGGGCCGCCTGAGGTTGAAGAACGGGGCTTGCGGAAGAGTCTTGGCTCGCGGAGAAGCGCACGCGCGTTCGCAGGGCGCAGATTCGTTCATCGTAGTCGATCTCGTTCAAAATATCCGCTTCGAATTTGTCATCCGTCAGGTTCGCTCAAATTTCGGCGTCGAGCTTGTGAAGGCTCACCTGGTCATGCAAGATGAGGTCGAGGACATTTTGTCTATCAAGGGCCGTTGCTGCCTGGCTCCGCAGCAAGGCGTCGAGGACTGTCATGGTCCCGGAGATGGTCGCTCGCAGGACATCTCGGCGAATACGAAGAGCGTCCATGGCACCAGTCGATGAAGCAAGACGCTGGGGTTGCGAATACCAAGGGTGCAAGGGCGGGCTCGGGCACGAGCCGAAAGGGGCGGCGGCCGAGGGCAAGGCTCCCAGGATAAAGCAGTACGAAGGTATCCAAGGCTCGCGTGCCGCGGAGCCGCTGCGCCGTCGAACGTAGATCCGCTCGTGTGCCGGTTCCCGGGTTTCAGGAAATGTGTAACGAACGAGGACCAGCGTATAGCTTCCCATGTGGTGATCGAGTCGATTAGCCAGGTAGAGCGCGCCCGATCCTCCTCTTCCTCCTCTTCTACTCCCCCTACTGTCGCCCCCTGCCTGCCCATCTTTATTTCTTAACAGTGGCTTCATGCGGATGGAGCGACTTGGAAATTGGGATTCGCAAGTTTCACAACCTGCACGTGTGCGCGGGTGGCCCCGATTCTGAAACGTACCACAACATCAAACCCGAGTGTGCGTATATTGATGCATGTGGTGTTTGGCGCCACCGGAGTTGCTTGTTGTTCACTGAAGTAGGAAGTTGTGACCGCTGTGAAAGGTTGAAAGACACATTGCGGATACATCACTCTCGCATGCAAAAGAAGGGAAAAATGAAACGCATTGGTCTTGTAAGCAGCCCTTCCAAAAAATCCCGCATTGACATTTTGCGGAAGGCTAGGATTGCCTGCTGCAAGTCCAAAGTTCGAAAGGCAAATGCAAGGCGAAGCTCAAACAAATAAGTGACGAAACAGTTGACCGCATTGGTCGGGATGCGAACCTGACTGAGGTCCAGCAGCTTGTGTTAAGGGAATGTGTTGCTGCTGGCAAGACTGGCTCTAAAAAAGCACGGCGGTACTCAGACAACTGGATCCTTCTTTGCTTGCTCCTTCACATTAGGTCACCAACTGGGTACAGATTCCTTATGGAAAATGAAGTACTTGCACTGCCATCAGTCCGAACGATACGTCGCTATGTCTCTATGGTGGGGTTGAAGTCTGGATTTGACTGCAAATTTTTTGTTGTTCTGAAAAAAAAAACAGGCAAAAATGGACGATTTCAAGCGACATGGAATCATCATGTTTGATGAAATGCAGGTGCGTAAAAGTAAGCAGGTCAATTCTCGTACGATGACTTATGTAGGGCTGGAAACAGGCACTGCAGAAAGTGAGGAGCTCGCTGATCACGCCCTTGTTTTCATGTTCTGCCCCTTTGGCGATAGCTACGCGCAACCTATAGGGGTGTTTGCAGCAAAAAATGCAACCAAAGGTTCCATTCTTGCCTAATTACTTGTCCAAGCTATTGTTCTGCTTGAAGAAGCTGGTGCAAAGATTCATGGTTTCGTGTGTGATGGCGCCTCCACCAACAGGTGCATGTGGAATAGTCTCGGTATAAGTGGGAGCCTCGAGGACAGCTGCAACTCCTTCACACATCCAGTTGACCCCGAGAGAAAAGTTTGTGCTTTTTCTGACACGCCACACTTGTTTAAGTGTGTCAGAAACAGGCTCACACAACAGCGGTATTTGAAGAAAGGAGGTGAGTGGATAAAGTGGGAATATTATGCTGAAGTCTACAAAGAAGACATTGCCAACATGGGGGGCCTAAAAGTCTGCCCGAAAGTAACACGCGCTCACATATACCCCAGCAACTCTGAAAAGATGCGTGTGAAATTAGCCACCCAAGTGTTCAGCCGTTCCATGGCGGCAGGTATTCAGTTTTATAGGGAACAAGGTCTTCGCAGTTTTGTAGGCAGCGAGAAAACCCAAGAGTCCACGTTGTTTTTAAACGATTTGTTCGATGCCGTAAACCGGCGATTTCCCGCAGAAGGGATCACAAGAAACAGTCGAGACCTCACGATTCTCAAGCATGGCCTTCACTGGCTGGACAGCTGGGAGAGAGAGTTGGAAAGCGGCGCGATTACAAAGGACCAGTTTTTGACAAAGAACACCTGTGAGGGACTTCGAGTCACATTGCAGTCCACGATAGATCTTTGTGACAATCTGCTTGGCTGCCACAATTTCAAATATGTCTTGACAAGCAAAATGAATCAAGACCCAGTTGAACGGTTCTTTGGTAAAGTACGGTTGGCGGGAAGCCAAAATGACCATCCTTCTATGCCAATCTTTCTGCAGCTCTACCAGACATTGTCGATCTACAGCATCCTTAAACCTCCGAAGTATGGCAATTGTAAAGTCGTCGATGGTGAGCAACCATTGTTAGATGCTTCGTGTTTCAGAGCCCTTGTTAAAACAAACGACACACCAGCATCGGGGCCTGACTTCGTCACTCAAATTAAGGAAAAGCTGGATCATCTTGTTTCATTGGAAGTTTGGGAATGCGAAGACATTATTCCCGAACACAAATCGGATGGAGGGCACGTTACGGACTGCATAATTGACTATGTGACCGGTTTCTTGTGCAGAAAAATGCGAAGAGTAAGTAGCTGCCCTACTTGCTTGTCGGCCTTCAGCGTAGAGGGTAACTCTTCTGCTGAAGCAGACCTCCCAAATGTGAAGACCAGAGGAGGTCTCACCCACCCTAACGCTCACATATTCCATCTTCCCAAGCACACGGAGCGGTTTTTTGTCGACTACGCAGACTGCCACACTGTCTATTGGGACACCATAGACGTAGTTATCGACACGTATACGATGACATTCCCATGCGCTGACCACAAAGAAGAAGTAATTGCCCAGCTTCTGCACTATTACGTCAGCATGCGTATGAGGCAGTACTCCAAGCATGTGAATGCAATGATGACGAAGCAATCCCAAGAAAAGAAGAAGCAGGCCAAGCTGTGCGCATCCTAGCTGATTGAATTACTTAGTGAATTGTTTTGTTTTCTCCAGTTTCTTAGAAGGTGACTTGTGCATTGTGTTTTCTCTAGTCGCTCAGAAAGGTGACTTGTACATTTTGTTAAGACTTGCAGGGCATTTTGAGTGCTCTAGTCTCTTAAAAAGGCAACTTGCGTTACATTGTGTGTTATGTTTTCTCTAGTCTGTGAGGAAGGTGACGTATAGTGATAAATGTGTCTGTTACACCAACTGGCTATTATGGCTTCAGTGGAACAAACATACAATTTCTTGTTTTTTGCCCTGAATGTTGTTTCATTATCTAAAAATTTTGTTTCACACCCTGAAGGACCACATGATATTCTTTACATTACAAGGGACATGGGCAGCTTTTGCATTCTTTCGCTGATGCCGCGGTCGGTGTTACACTTGTGTGCCCCAGTTCAGCTGCCTGATCAGTAAAACATCTTGGGATCAAGAGTCTGATAGTCACAAAATCCAAGAACGAAATAATTGAGACCCCTGCACATTTTGATGAAAAACTGCGCATAGACAAGGACGAAGAAAGAAAAACCCAAGAAGAAGTTCTCGTGTTTTCCTTCTATTGCCCTCGTCTGCGCGTTGTTTTCCCTCAGAATGTGCAGAAGAGCCAACTAACCTAACTTCAAAATTTAGTCAGAAACAATTTAGGCGACCGATGCGGTCTTAATATGTTTTCGAAGAAGCAATTACACAGACACACCACTTGCCGTATGTCATGGCAGCAGCGCAGTTAGTTTTAGTCTGCCATCTCAGAACCAGTTTCCACCCGCTGTACGTTTCGTTCCACATATTATGTTGGTAAAGTTGTATAATTTGCCCCGCCCTATAATGTTCAGTGGAGAATTTTGTGGCTCATCAAGCTGCTTTACCAGGCCGACTTCAATTATTCTCAACTGACATCCGCAAATCCCAATGTACAGTTGCGTAAGTATATGATATTTGCGCGGGCACACCTGTGTTTTCGTGAGATAGACAACCGCTCAGCAGCGCCGCTATCAGCGCAGCGACGAGCTTGACAGGAGGAACGCCAGGGACATTTTCATTGACCATTTTCTTGCCGTGTAGCTATCAATGCACTGCCCTAGCCATGTAAACGTCATAAAAGTAGCCTTGATTTCGTTTTGGACCGGTCAAGCGCGCTTAGAGCGGTGGAGGGGGTATTTCTGATGCCGTCGAAATACGAAACGTAGCTGAAGAGCCCCAGTAAGCCTTGCGAATATTATCATATTCTCTACAGGGTGGGCATTAAACTGCTCTGGCAACATTTCATGATACGCGTAGTCTCTCTGGTCTGAATTGGCGAGCATGCGCGTTTAGGACATTTTATTTTACGATGCGGTAAAGTAGCTATGCTATGCTCTCGGGAGTCGTGCGCATGAACGAAGAGAGAGAGAGAGATAGTAAAACGTTATTTAGTTGCCAAGTGGAGTTCCTAGCTGTCGGCCACAAGCCCCTGGGATCTGGCAGCGTTTTTGGACACCAAAAGAATTTGCAATAAACTCATTTCCACGACGAGCTCGGAAGGGTCGCCGGCCGCGTTCTCGCTGCTCTTCCGCGCACTCCCGCAGTTTCAGAAAGTAAAAATGGCAGTAACCGAAAATGATTTGGTGTCGACAGCAGTTTCAATCGTCGTGTGCCTTGCTGCACTTAAAAAAAACTTCACGTACACGGCGCAACATCGAGCGATCCCGCAACATCTGCACTTCGGCAGCCGCAACGCCGCAACGTTGCGACCAGACAGGCCCCCGTGGCGTGGCGCCGTCTGCCGGCGTTCGAGAGAAGCGCATGGAGTGCCGAACAAGATCTGGCCGCGCCGGCGCGCGCAGTCATCAACACCTAAATATTCCTACACCGTGGAGAAAAGAGAGATAGAGGAAAAGTGGGGAATGGGAAAGAGGCACCACTGCGGCGTTGATGAGAGAGAAGAGACGCATCAGGTACAACCAATGTGTGTACAGCAACAGCGGAGCGCTGCGTCCGGGACAGGAAGAGTCGACCCAAACGAAAACGCTCTAGATGGCGGAGAAGCACGTCAAATGGTTCCCACTGAGGACGAAAAACATGCCTTGTTGATTGCGCTTTGAGAGAGTTGTTAGACATGGAGACAAGTGCCACATGGACAGCAGGCGGCGGGGAAAAAAGCTTATTACAAACCAAACAGACTTGGAAGAGAGAGCAAGGGGAGCGCGAGCGTAGAGCTTGCGTGGAGGCTCGTACGGTCCGCCTAAGGGCCCGCCTAGAGTTCGTAGAGTTTGCATTGAAACCGAGTTATGCCTCGTAAAGAAAAGCAGGAGGAGACGGATGCGTTACCCGAACGCCGCCAGAGGGGCCATTACCACGCGGAACACCCCGTACGCTCCCCCCTCCCCCCCTCCTCCGCGCTCCCCTCGCTTCTCAAATACCACCACAACGAGCTCCCCTAGCGGGGGCAGAGGGACGCCTTCTACAAAATTAAAAGAGCAAAATAATAAAAAAAAATACACTAACGAATTTTGTTGCATAAGCACTCGTTTCACCCTCCTGCAGAACATGTGAGGGTGGTTACGTCAGATTCAAAAGCAACTTAATCTCCCGGTGGTCTTATTTATTCCTTCGGCAAACATCCGAAATTTATGTATAAAGAAGGATTCTCTCTCTTCCCGCTCGTATGTGGTGCGGAAACCGGACTGAATTAAGGCGGCCTGTATTTTTTCGGAGGAGTGGTCCGGGATTCGGAGATTCCTAGAGAGCGAAAGGTCGGGAATGCCTTTCACGTGCGACTTGCGATTGTTAAACCTTTTACCGAAAGATTTTCTGTTTGGCCAATATAGTCGTCCTCACAGACAAGGCAACGGAGTTTGTAGATTACATTGGGTGTCTCAGTTGAGGTTGTCTTTTATTTCATGTTTAAAGGTCGACCTGCTGCACTGGGCAACGTTAGTGGTCTCCTTGGGTGGGCAGAATTTACAGCGCGGCTTGCCGCATGGCGGGCAGCCTTGAGTTCAATCAGGTGATTCTGTTTTTGTCCTCACTAAGGTCCTTCAAGTTTCTGCCCCGTCTGTACACAGCACGGGGGGGAGAGGCAGTGGTGCTGCTGAAAAACAGCCGACAAGCCGTCACGCTGCCGTATGATATTAAAATGTCGTCTCAAGGTGTTGTTCACTCGGGAAGTTTTGGAAGAGTACGTAAGAACTCAGGTAGTCTCAGGGTGGCTTTCTGTTTGGGTTTCAGTAAGAATATCTTCGGTTCGTAAATTGCGTGCTCGGTTAATCGCTTCGCGAATAATTTCTTCGGGATATTTTTGACCAATCAAAGAGATCTTGAGTTTCATATCATACTTTTTTCGAAATCGTCCCGTCCAGAGCATATCCAGCTGTACCTGAGGTTTTAGAGTCCGGTATACTTGTTTTACAATGGCGGAGACGGCTGCTGTAGAAGTGAAAATATTGTTGGCGGTCAGTGGGCTTCCTGTACAATGTTGTTGAGACGCTCCCTTGGTCCGAAATGAGCATGACGTCCAAAAAAAATTTGGGTTTAAGGGGATATCTGATAAGTTTACCTTGATGGACGTATGCAGAGAGATGATTTATGAAATAAATTGCCTCAGGGTCGCCCCATAATTATTGCAAATGAAGAAGACGTAATCGAGGATCGATTTTGGCCAGCGTATTTCAGTAAACTCCTTTTCTAATGACGCCATAAATATATTGCCGAATGTATGCGCCATTTTAGCTACCATGGCCGTGCCGTTAATCTGGAGATAGTCGGTATTGACGAATTCAAAGGGATCGTAGCAGGTGGAGGAGGGTTTCCGATATGCCAGGGGTTACGTCCGAGCAGAAACTGAAGTCACTGTATCATTAGACTGCGGCAAGGATACAATCAGAATGGGGAATGTTAGTATACAGGGATGACGTAACATCCATGGTGACAAGAAAACTGCCGGTTGGGACCTTGAGGCCTGAAACTCACGGAGAAAGTAGCCTGTATCATCTATGTACGAGGAGAATGTGTGGGGGATGTACTTAATTAGGTTACGAATAAAACTGGAGATTTTTCGGCTGCCGTTTCATTGCTGGATACAATGGGGCAACCAGGATTGTTTTCTTTGTGTATTAGGTAAGATATTGAAACGCCATGGCTTAGAATATTGCGGCAGCATAGCTTCAAACATCGAATCAGATATTTTCCCATCACGCAGCTAAGACTTTAGTGTATCCACAATTTTAGTGTATCCACAAATCGCAATGTTGGTCGTCGGTGAGCTTGCGCTAGAATGTCTCGTCAGCCAGCTATCGCTGTCCCTTCTTTATATAGTATATACATATATACATATACATACACACTCATTACACTATCCACAAATACATATACAATTCGACCTTACATCACATAAAGTGGGGTTATAAAACAAACAAACGTGGGGCAGAAAAGTCAAACTCATAGAATTTACATGAAAGAGTGGTTTAAAGAAGAAACATTAAGAATCTCAGAGAAAGAAAGTTTTTGGTGAAGAGTAAAAATTATGAGCGAGTTTTATGGCGGTTCGTAGAGAATTCCAACGGGCAGCTCCAAAATCCTATATTCTTCTGTTTCCAAGAGCATTTGTATTTCTAGCTCATAGAAATATTTTTTTAAGAACCATTCGTCAGTTGAATTGTGATTTCTTAAAAGCAGGACACGGCAGGGGAAAATATCAGTAATATACCGGTCCACCATTGGAGGGGATTTGTACGTAATAATATGTGAAAAGTGTGTAGATAACGGCTCACGTGGTGCCAAAAACGGCGCACTGACCTCTGCGAAGCCGAGACCTGTCAATAAAATTCTAAATGTAAAAGGTATGGATATATATTTTTTTCCCTTTAACCGCCGAATACTGGAACGGATTGTCTGGTGACACCAGTTCCCTTCCGCTCGAGAAATTTATAGTTGCCATTTCTGATTAGTCGTGATTTTGCTTTATTATATTGATTGATTGATTGTAGGGTTTAACGCGCCGGCGCAACGCAGGCGATGAGGCGCGCCGTAGTGGAGGGCTCCGGATTAATTTTGACCACCTGGGGATCTTCAACGTGCGCCGAAATCTCATACACACGGGCGTTTTTGCTTTTCGCCTCCATCAGAAAAGCGGCCGGGAATCGAACCCGCGACTTCATGCTGAGCAGCGCCACGCCTTAGCCACTCAGCCACCACGGCGGGTCTTTTATTATATTGCTCCGCCGCTGTGTTCAATTGCTGTTCGAACTTGTTCTGTATGCTCACTCCTGCCATAGCCCCACGTAAGGGCTGCGGAATTCATAAATAAATAAATAAATAAATAAATAAATAAATAAATAAATAAATAAATAAATAAATAAATAAATAAATAAATAAATAAATAAATAAATAAATAAATAAATAAATAAATAAATAAATAAATAAATAAATAAATAAATATTGTAACGTAGTGAAATGGAATGAAATTAAAATAATGATAATGTAATTAAATAGGTGAATTGTAAAAGAGTGCTGGTAACTAGCTTTCAGAATTCATACTTCGGGATGTGGTACCCGCTTGCACTGCTATTCTGCAAATTGTGAATCAATGCGAAATTCACCTCCGAAACGTGCAGTAACTCGATAAACGTAGCTTTAGATTTGTGCATACATCATGGGACCTTTCGTGGTATAAGTAAATCCAAATACGTTGCTTTGCCATTTCATAATGGTGTGATGAGTACAAAAATGTCCCTACGCTGATTAATGTTCCCCTTTATTTCATTTTGATTGTGGGGTTTAACCTGCTACCGGTACACAGGGGCTACGAGGCGCGCCTTAGTGGAGAGCTCGACTTAATATGGACCACCGTGGGATCTTTAACGCGAGCCGAAATCTCGACACGCGGGCGTTTTCGCCTTTCGCCTATATCTGAAAAGCAGCCACCGCGGCCGGGAATCGAACCCATGTCCTTGGGCTGGTGTTTCCCACACAGGTTGTTATAGTTAGGCGACCGAAAATAGCAGGTCATTTCAGTTTTACAGCATTATTAGGCAAGTTGGTAACTGTGCAATGATATCAGCTGCATCGTTTGCTAGTTCAACTTCTTGTCTTGAGATGATACGCCAATTTAAACTTGGTGACATTGGCGGAAAACTTACGCTACGTTTTGATAATATGGCTCAATGAGAAGTCCCGCAACAACCCCGAGCATAATAAAACAGTTGCAGCAAATATCGTGCGCACCTGTGCTAATCACTATTATTAAAAGATTATAATGATACTGAGAAAAGGAAAGTGGTGAGAAATCTCTGGAATTTTACGATTTGCCCCCCCCCCCCCCGCCGCTTCCCCCCCCCCACTCCCCCTTGGGATTATGACGGCTACGGAAATTTCCGCCTTGTTTAAGTAAATATTCCTCCATGTGTGATCACGAGTGAGCTGCGCACTGGTGCGGAATAGGGGGGGCGGAAAGATGAGCGTGAAGTCATTGGATACCGGGACGAGCATTTATTAGGTGGTTCTGATAATAGGGTCTCGTTAGCCGTGATAACATTCGAATTCAGTAATTTTGACAGTTATCCGGAGCATTCCACTCATGTTTCAATTATTACGGCGCAATGTGTTGACCGCACAGCGACCTGTGGCAGGAAAATGTGAAATTCCCAAAACAAGGGTGTCTAATCACGGGTGACCTTTCACACATGGGCTATATGAGAGTTCGGAAACTTCATTAATAATTAACTCTGAAGAGCCGCAAGGTGCTCCTGCATCTTTGCGGGATGCGGTAACGGTGAGCGCGAAACTAAGGCAGCAGCTTTAGGCAGCGTAAGACAAATAAAAAATTCCCCGCATTTCCCCGAGGGGAACAATGTGAAAGTGCGAATGCACGAGTTGAATTTGCGCGGTTCGGTAATGTTCGCGAAAGAGAGATCACACACACACACACAACTACAAAGAAAGAAAGATGCATTTATTCAGACACCTATTTGTGTTGTCGTTGTACTTGATTGCTAGAGCGGATCTCAGCTTTGAAATTTCGTGTCAGTACTCCTTTAAGCAGGTGCATTAGCCCTTCTCACGCCCGATTCTTGGCCAATCCCCCACGTGGGTATGTTCCATGTCAGCGACCAGGCAGCGCGCGCCCATCTCCCCCCGTTGCCAAAGAAGACGAGGAGATTCCTGGCCAATCCCCCACGTGGGTATGTGCCATGTCAGCGGCCAGGCTGCGCGCGCCCATCTCCACGTGCGCGGACATCGCCGGTGGACGCAGGTTCAGGGTCGCTTAAGAAGTGCATTAGCACTTAAAACCGCCATTGACCACTTCAGGAGACTTCCGTCGAGTAATTGAAGCGCGGAACTAGACGTTGCAGGGTGGCAGCAGGCGACAAATTAAGGAATTGATCAAGTAAGCAAGGAAGCCTGCATTATCATCAAATTAAAAGATCGCATGACAGTTTCCTACCTAACCACGGATAATCGCTGCCGTGTGTGGGCGTGGGTCGGGGGTACCTCTTTTTGACTACACTACAAGGCCCCCCAGGCGTAATTAACGGTACACTGGCTCCATCGTTTAACCTGCTTCCGGCATGATTATGTACCATGCGAAAGGGCGTCAATCAGAAGCTAGTCAAGAGATACTTCTTTTGGTATAACCGTTCCTTGTTACGGCGAATCGCGCACGCCATGGTGATTTAGTTCCGTGTCCTGGATTTTGTATGCTGTACTCACGAAAGTTAGAAACTGCAGATCCATTTTATTTTTTAGATGTGTCGTAAGAACTAGCCATCGAATTGGCCGCAACTACTGCCCCCCACCAGGATGAAGAGGAATTCCTCACGATAATTACAGATTCCCAAGCAGCATGCAGAAACTACACTATTGGCCGAATATGTCCCTCCGCGGTCAACATCCTACGCTCTGCGAAGGCGCTACCGCATATCCAACTTGTCTGGACCCCCGGACTCGAGTCCCTCTAGGGAAATGAAGCGGCGCACGCCGCGTCCCGCGCACATACACTCCGGGCCATTTCTCAACAGGGCAACGCTCCAAGACCTGAGCCGCTGTTAAACTACACAGACATCTTGGTTCACCACCGCCATGAGCGCAGAAGTTTCCCTGCACCTCACCCCGAACTGACCCGCACCGAAGCCACCACTCTGCGCCAATTACAAACTCATACCCGCATGGCACCATTCTACACGCAATGCACCCCACCCTCTATCCCGGAACCTGCAAATTCTGCACCCAGCCCAGCACACTATGCCATATGGTATGGGAGTGCTCACAAACCCCTAGCCTCCCCCCAAACCCCAACCCCACCTATGAGCAGTAGGCGGCC
This sequence comes from Haemaphysalis longicornis, assembly GCF_048455015.1. NCBI lineage: Eukaryota > Metazoa > Arthropoda > Arachnida > Ixodida > Ixodidae > Haemaphysalis > Haemaphysalis longicornis. Next base: position 15,259,557 of record NW_027526225.1, on the reverse strand, counting down.
CGGCTGACCAGCTCAGACCTCTCCGACCAGTGAGACCTGGTACGAAGAGCAAGAGCAGCCAGCGAGGACCTGGGTTTTCCGGACTAAAGAAGACCCCCCCACAGGCAGGTGCCCCTAACATGAGCACCTAAAGCTCGCCTTAAATAAAGTTTATTCCAGCCATCCATCTATGTGTCGTATATGTGCCGTGGACGCGAAAGAGATTCAAGATCGGTTTGGTATATGCGCAGGGATCTGATGGCTCACAGACAAGGATAATTTTTAGAACGTAGCTGCTAGCCGGCAAGGTAGAGCTATACTAAACATCAGGGCGTCAAACAATTGTGTTGAACGGGGTCGTATACAAAAGCTAGTTTTACGGACATAGCGTTTACCATAAAATTCCACGACGACGGCGGCGCGAAACTAGACCCACTTCAACATCCAGTCAGTTTTCGCACCTTAACAGTTATGAAACACGTGTATGAACTTAATAAACCTTGCTGCTGGGGTTGTTGGTACATAGTATTTGCAAGTAAAGTTCTCGCGACACAGAGAGAAACACAGAGAGAGAGAAGGCTCTTCATTGAAAAAGCAGAGATGTTTGCCGGCATTTAGAGAGAGAACACACGAGAGGCAGGCGGGGCTAGTGCTTCCCGTCCCTCCCCCTTGGGTTGCCTTCCTTGCGTTAACTTCTATTGCAGGTGCGTGCATGAACAGCACATGGTAAACACCCAACGCAAAGATTCAAGACATCTTATGACAGGGCAGTTATCATGGCGGAGAGCGACTCACCCAGGTGTGAGGGAACTCGAGAAAAATCAGAGCCCCATTCTTAAGAGAAAAATGCACAAATCGTGAAGGTTCCTCTCATGAAACTCGAGTGAAAGTGCGAAATTCAAACAGTTTCGAGTGTGTGGCAATGGCGCAATCGGATAGCCGCCGGTTATATGACGCGAGGGACCCACCGAGGTTCGATTCCTGCCACGGGAAGCATTTTTAAAAACTGAGAAATTTACAGGCGCTGCGAGTTTCATGATCATCATCATGAAGTGCTCTTTCTGGAAACCCAATAGTGTAAACTTGGGTTCCTGCCTGCGTTTTGGTGTTGCAATCTACGGCACATGAGAAGCATGGCAAACTTCGCATTAAGAAATCGTCCCTCGAAGGTGCTCTTTACTGGCAACCGTGATGGGTGTTCACGCAGGCATGGAGCCGCCTGGGTGCACAAAGTTTGCACCGCTGCTTGTTCCTTTTCACTTGATTCCTGCATCGTTCCTGTATTGAGTGCTTTGTTTCGCTCGTTATGTTTCGTCCACAGATATCCGACGAGGTAGGTTCGAGGGAGGCCTCTCACATTTTCACACGGTGGACGATTCAACCCTCCATGATATGGTTCGGTCACGCACTCCGGTTTCGGGGACGTTATCAAATAAACCTAGAGTGCACTTGGTGGATTAAGGCCGCGAACGATCGTTATCATAGATCAATCGCACCTCGGGGATGTGTGTGGTTACAATTTCGACCAACCCTTTTCCGGCAGGCATGGAACCTTTGTGCTACCGCACTGGGATAATCTTTGTGGGACCGAACGGATTAGCTCACATTGCCTGTTTTGTCCCCTGCGCGAGTGAGGGCGGTATCGACAGCCACAACCGCTTCAGAGGTTGACGTCATCCTTCTTCAACAGATCATATCTACAACATTGTCACCAGATTCACATGTGCAATAAATCGTACTATAGAAGACTGATTGCAAACTTGCTTCAGATAAAAAAAAAGACTTTGACATAACCAAACACCAATATTTCGAGGTATCAGCAGGAATGGTCCAGCAAAGTCTGTTTCCTCCAAAAGGCATAGCTGAAATGTGTCATAGGCCGCCAGTGTAGAACGCAGATCTGTCGTAGAGCTCCGTCAATATTTCGCTTTTAATTACGTCTGCACGTATCTGCAGTTTTATTTATTTTTGCCGCACATTGCTCAGAATGTCGCATTTACATTCTGTAGATGCTATGCTCTCATTCTCGCACCTGGTGGAAGATATAGCGGAGGCGTATGTACTAATTTATAAGTGTCTAGAATATATACTAAGGATCAATATAAAATACCCAAAGATAAAAAATAACACAATTGAGAGAAACGGAACTACCTATGAGTTTTTAAGCGTTTTGCCTAACGCTATTCCGAGGAAACAGTATGGCGACATAAAAAAAGGTTGAGCATATTTCTTTACACAATTAGGTTTATACATATATTAATCCATACTGCCGAGAGCAACGTTGAAGTATGTAGCTGTGCTACGTGCTGCGTCGCGTATTCAAGTCGAATTACTGTAGGTAAGCTTTGAATAAAATAGCCCCCGTTTAATAACTTCAAACCTGTACTTAAAAGCCGAAAAACGTATGATCCAATAATGAGCGGATACTGCAAGTTGAGATATTATACACGGCTGCTGTTTTATGCCCACCAAAAGCTATTAAATTCGAAATGTGTCACAGTACTGTGGTTACAGTGGTACAGATGTCTCGCTTTTGTTTTACGCACACCGAGTTCGTTTATTGATTTTGCATCCCGCATGCTCGGTTTTTGACAGTGAAAAATGTTCTGAACATTTCATTTGTACATCCGTCCCGCAAAATACGCGGAAGTGTCTTCTGCAAAATTATTTAGATCAGTTATTTCAGTACCCTAAACTTCAAAGGAAATTTTAGTTGGAAGTGTGAAGTGTTCTCACCACTACAATTCGTAGCACAAAAATTTAGGACCCAGTAATCTAGACGACATATAAAAAATGCACGGGCAGAATTACCCTTCACAAACAAAGTGATAGATACCTGATCCGAAAGGGAGTGCGACAAGGACATACCATTTCCCCCAAATTGTTCACAGCATGTCTTGAGAGTGTATACAGAAGACCTGACTGGGAAAACTCGGGATTATGGATGAACGGAGAATACCTGAGTCATTTGAGGTTTGCCGGCGACACAGTCTTGCTCAGTGAATCTGCAGAACTCCAAAAATTGGCTAAAGAGCTACAATCGGATACCTTCACTGCGGGGCTAATGATGAACATAAATACACGATAAGTAACGATAAATACATAACGATAAGTACAGCAACGATAAGTACATAAGTAACGATAAATAAACATGCTAACGCGTCTTTATCAGCATAGGTGACAATATATTGGAACAAGTAGAAGAATATAACTAACTTTTCCAGATGGTTAGTGCTGATCCCGACCCCGAGAAGGAAATCCGGTGCCGAATAGAACTGGGTTGGGGTGTTTTCAGCAAGCACTCTCACCTAAGAAAAGGTAAGATGCCTCTACCCTTAAAAAGAAAGGTATTCTACCAATGCACCTTGCAGGGGATGACATACGGAGCAGAGACTTGGCGCCTTACTACCAACTCGAAAGAAAGCTTAGGTCTGCCCTACGTGCCATGGAGCGAATAATATTAGGAGCAACGCTTTAGGACAGAAGACTAGCAAATTCGGCGAGGTAGTAAATATCATAGTTCAAGTTAACCCTTTCGGCCCTGGTGCTGTGAATTGACGCCATCACATAAAAGTTCCTCTAGCGCATAGAGAACGAAACCAAAACCACTATTTTTAAAGGGAGTTGTTCTTCATTGATGCCTGTTGCGATGGGTATCGCTGTTATTTCATTCTAGTGGAGCCGCACGCAACAAACATGAAGAAGCTACGGTGAAGACGAAATAAGGACATTGCGGCAGAAAAAAAAATGACGGTCACAGTTTCATTCCCAGGCTTGTAAATATGAAAATACGTGCTTTACGAACCTAATTTTGGTTTGTGTGTTTCCTGTAGTCATAAGTTTAAGAAATTACGCAAAAGTGATGTCTCTCCTCGACATAAAATTTTTAACTGCGAGATGTCCTATTTAATTGCCGCAATAAATCTATTATTACTCGCGCTTTCAGATTTCCGTTTTGTTTGTGGTCTTACGGGAGCCTAACGTTAAGAAACACACAGAAAATACTGTTTCCCTTGAAATAAAACAATCAAGGGTGAAAGGGTTAAGAAGAAGAAATGGACTTGGGCGGGCCACGTAGTACGACGAACGGACAACAGGGGGACCCCTAGGGCAGCAGAATGGGCGCCGAAAGACGGGGCTTGACGAAGAAAGTTCGGAGGGAAAGGATGGAATCGGACGGCGCGGGACAGAAGCGGGTGGAGGTCAACGGGGGAGGCCTTCGTCCCGCAGTGGACCTATATAAGCTGTTGATGATGATAATGATGGACCATCTAAGATTGTGTAAACTTCTATTACTTGTAGCGTTTTCGGTACAACATATATAAATGTATTTTTTTGCATTGTATATCTCTAAGATCAGAAACTTTTCAATCGGAGTGCTTTACGGTTTATAACTCTTCGCCACCTAAGGACTTACAGGAAACCGTTCAAAGTGCTGGTTTGGAAATGGCAGCACAAAATAATTCCTCACTACGCTTTGTACACGGACACGTAGGTTTACATATTTAAGCACTAAATATGCGGTTTCTAGAAAATGACTAGCACCCCCATAAAATTACCCCTCAGGCAAAAAAAAAAAAAATACTGCAATTCTAGCAGCGGAAAGCTCAAGTCCAGATTCGGTTTCTCCTTTGTCTAGCTATCAAAACAACTAAGCCGAGAAAAGCAAACCATTTCATAAAAAGAGAAAGAAGTGTGACCGGCTGGGGTAATGCTCCGAAAAAGGTCAGCTCGAACACTCCCAGAGAATGCGGGAGTGTATTTAGGACAGAGCTTAGGTGGCACTAAATCTGCCAGGTACAGGATTTCATGCTGCAAGCTGGAAACGGCTGCTGCTGTTGTTTCTATTGTACGAGCAGTACGGGGTTCAGTAATACACGACGCCTACAATATTTACACAGTTCGTGGGACTAGAATTGTGCACGCATCGCCTTTCAGATTTCAGGCCCCTTGCATCTCGTACAGTACGGTTTCTATTCCTCACAAGCGGATCACTACCACTCTTCTGCAGGCGGCGTTACTGACTCCACACTGCAAATGCAACCGATTCTTCGTAAAAAGGGATCAAGAAGGATTCGGGGAACTCAAGTGCACCATCTATGAAAAGAGAAAGGCAGTGAAGACGCCATCATCGACAGAACCAGTGGCTTTACTTTACTTTTGCGCAAATCGTATTCGTGAAACAGCTCCTGTATTAGAATTTCGCTTAAGAAACCTGCATTTACCTCGTGATATTTGTGAGCAAGAAAAGGAATCAAGTGTATGTAATTAGACTCTCCTCTTACAACTTTCGTCATTGAGTAAAAACATTGGTCCTTCCAAATCAGCTCACCATAAAGGGTTTATCCTCTATTCGGAGTGTATGTTCCCTGCACGCGGGCACAGGGCTTTGCAAGGCGGCACATGCGACAATACCCAGGGACGTTCACGCTTAGTGCATTCAATCGATAGTTCCGAGTGCAACAATCCCTTCACGTTATTCGCAGAGAACGCATAATAACAATGAAAGAAAAAAAAAAAAAGAACCCAGAGCCAATGGTTTGTTCAGCTGGCAGAGCATGACGCGTAATCTCAGCGCTGTTGCCCCTGGGGCACCGGGGGATGTGATTATGTGCGGGCTCCCGCTGTCCGTCTCGGATTACGATAGTCGAGAGTGTGGTGCATCATTCTGCAGGGATCTGGTTTCAGTGCCAGGGAAAGAACCACACCGGTCGGTGCCTTCGGCTCGTTTGTTTGCACATTTATTTTCTCTGTTTTTGTGTGTTTGTTTGGGAGTACTGATGACGGTCGGTTCGTTTCCGAATGCCTGTCGAGAGCAATAGCTGTGCAGCCTGCCGTGATTCTGGCCTGACTTTCTGCTGTTGCCACGCGCTGCCCGGTATCTGGCGCAAAAAAGGGCAGGTAAAAAACGCTAGACCGAAATTGTCTTCGCGTGCAAGGCAGACGAGAGCTGTTGCAGGTAGAGTAATTAGGCGAGGGATTTGTTCGTTTTCCCCATCGCTGCTCTCCTTCTGCCCATTCCGGCCCCGTAACAAAAAAAAAAAAAAAAAGCCCAAGCCACACCGTGTGTCTACGAAGCAGCTGTACGCTATCATTCACATTCGCTCTGTTCCCAGCTTCTGTCCGGTCGACTCAGTTAACCATCCGCGGTGGGGCAGTAGCTAAGGCATTGCGCTGCATTACCCGGCCGCGGTGGCTGTTTTACAGATTGAGGTGAAAAGCGCAAACGCCCCTGTATCGAGATTTTGGCGTGGTTTAAGGGACCCTGCCACACTTTTTTCAACTTTTTTCTAAATCCTGAATGCTTCCAGGACGTAGTCACCCAACACACCCAGTACTTAGGTTAGGGGTTCGCAGAGTACCTCAGCCAAACATTACTGCTCTATGCCCATCAGATAACTTGTAAACTCGCTCACAAGATTTCTCTCCCTTTCCCGGTGTTGACGTTCTTCGACGGCCCGAATTACGTCCCTGAGGCCATGTAGCGGTTGTTGGCCGGTTTTCCTTCAGTTGCAGCAACGAACGCTTTTCGATAGCAACTTAAAATAAAGCCACAAAAACAAAGCAGAAACGGAAGGCGTATCTGGTGTGACGAGCAAATCACGCAGTGCCGCTCTGTGCTGGCGAAAACTGCAGCTTTCGCAGTGCTTCCAGACGCGAAGGAAAGAGTGAAAGCGTTTATTGAAGGTGTGGCAGAATGCTTTTAAAGATCCCCGGGTGGTGAAAATTAATCCGCAGCCCTCTACTACGGCGTACCTCATAGCTCTGGTGTAGCTTGAGCGCGTCAAACCACCAGAATTTTATTTTTTTTGCTTGGTTATTTTTGTTGACTTTCCTTTCTACTTGATATGATATAGGAGCAATTATTATCCCTAGTTCATAAGATTCTGCTTGCTTCGCGCTTGACTTGAAAGCAGCGCATGCGTAGTCTCTGTTCCTCTTTGTGCTGCACCTACAAGGTGGAACTCCTGATCGCCCGCGGCACTTGGAGCTCAACCGGCAAGCATGTACACGCAGCGGGCTACGAGCTCCTGCCCGCCCGTACAGAGGCCACGAGGCAATTCCTAAAAACGGAACTTGAAATGGCCCGCCGCAGGCGCGCTGTCACCACCGATTGTGTAGTACGGGCGCACCGCGCGTAAACAGCATGCGTGAATGAGGGACAAACATACACTTCAGCGCTGCTGAGCACGAGGTCGCGGGTTCGATTCCCGGCCGCGGCGGCCGCTTTTCTGATGGAGGCGAAAAGCAAAAACGCCCGTGTGTACGAGATTTCGGCGCACGTTAAAGATCCCCAGGTGGTCAAAATTAATCCGGAGCCCTCCACTACGGCGCGCCTCATCGCCTGAGTTGCGTCGGCGCGTTAAACCCTACAATCAATCAATCAATCAATCAATCAATCAATCAATCAATCAATAAATCAAACACACACTTCACGTCTTGACGTATTATATAATGATTTCATCGCATTTCTTTGCTTTAAACACGTGAAATATGTTTAAGTTTAATATTGTAATTTGTTTGTATAATGACATTTGAATTTTGAAGTGTTAACTTTTCACGTCAAAACCTAGTGCACGACCCCTCGATCGAAACCTTGTTTCCATCGAGTGCCCGTGCCGAGTGTTTGTTTTATCCCTTCGCTTTTATGATATGAAACATGTTCGTTTAATTTTTTGTCTTAATTGGAATCAATGAGATTTCAATCTTCAAATGTTAACTCCTTCCACCAAAAAATCAAACCTGTACTGCCTGCACTTGCATTGGGAATGTTAATGCGGAACGCACTTTGGTAATTAGTCTTCTCTTTTCCAATTGCAACATTTCCGCATTGGACGCCTGCGCGCCGGCAGTATGCTTTGATACAAGCCAACAGCTCATCAATTTCACGCCTCTTTAGCTGCCCCCGAGTTTCACTGTTAAGCGCCCGCTGCTGTTTTGTTCCCGCCCAATGCAGTCACGCATAGCACGGAAGCGCCCAAAAGCGGTCCTGTATAAGCTCAAATGGGTCTGCTCTGACCCCCGTATGGCCCCCGACCTTACCCGCTTGTAGTTCCCGTTTGCGGAACTAGACGCTTTCTTGGTCGAACAGGTCCGGTTTGCACCTGTATACGGGTCCAAACAGGATCCCCTTAGAGCTGTATGTTCGTTAGAATGGACCTGCATAATGTTGTAAAATCTTCAAACGGGTCCCGCCAACCAGGTCCGGTATGAAGGCGTTTGATTCGAAAAAGAGTCTTTGATAGAGGCGCTCGGCTATCCGCCTGTGTACTCAAAGCAGTGAGGAACATACCACCTATTGCCCCGTAAAGCATTCAGAAAAATTGTTATCCCCGGCTCTCACGATGGATCATGGAGACTACAAAAAGATCGGCTGCTGTGTAAACAAAGGGTTTGGTCAAAATTCATGCTGAAGTCCCGATATAAAATAACCCAACAGCGACATCGATTATTTCGCAACGGCTCCCGACAGCGTCAAGAGTATAAACAAGAAAAAATAAATTCTTTACTTAAAACAGAGTTGTGTTGTTATCCGCGTAGACGGCGCATACAAACTTTTCGCCTGACGTCCTTTCAAGTATAAGAGGTACACCACACATCGGGTAAACTGGGAAGAAGTCCCAATCCAATACGCAGAATGCACCCAGAAGAACCCAGGGGCGCCGAGCACAAGTACACACTTTATCAGCCGCGCAGCACTGGCTCCACCTTCAGAAGTCGTTACTGCAAAGGGCGGAAACCCAATCACCTCTGCGAGCCAATCACCGTGGACTGGGATGAAAAGAGACCCAAATGCATCAGAGAGGACACGAGTGAAAAGTTCACCGCCGCTCCTGCTTTTAGCCTTCTTGACCTCGTTTTCTAGTTTGTCCCCAGCGCAGATTGTCCAGGCGTACTCCGCTTTGCTTGCTAGGCAAGTGTTTGCCGCTCTCCTGAAATGTGTCGTGGTAAACGGCCTTTTATGTTCCTGGCGCCGGATTTTTTTTTCTCGGGCGGGTTTACTTTTTCCCCAAGCACTATCGCGCAATGTTTTCCATTACGACGACGTGCGACGTTTTCGCTGCATTATACCCGACGGCCATCTTTAGCCACCGCTTACCCTTACCTCGCAAGAGCCATGGCTCCTCTTGCGTGGCTGCCTTCTGTTCAGGACGGCTTTGGTTTTCTATGCTACCTTCTTCGTTCGTGCTCTGAAGTTCATTGCTTTTCTCCGCCCATTTCCGCCAGGTGGAGGCCAGGGTTTGTATGTTTTTTCACGCCTCCAGAGGTTTTTGTAGCTGACTCAGGGAGTTTGCCGTCGTGCCGCAACTGCTGACGTTTCACACTTTGCTCCGTGACCACCTTGCCTTAATCATGCCAGAGAAAAAGGTGTGCCACCCTAGCTGCGCAACCTTTTTCGTTTGTTTGTTTGCACAAGTCTTTCATTAAGCCTCTTATATTCGCGACAAGACGTACGCTCTGAGCAAGTATTACCTTTCACGGCTCCCATTTGTTTGCCCAGTAACGCAGAGAATCTGGTACTTTGCTCACAGAGCAATAAAGTAGCAACGAAAGAAAACATTTCTTTCTCTTTCGCAGCTTTCATGTGAGCAATGTTTGCAGAGGCCCTTTGCTGTCGAGGCAGGCGAAAATTGCGTTTGCCCCGTTCCGAGTCCCTGAACAACCTTTCCTAAAGCGCGCCAACTTTTAGCACTGGCGAGTGGCTGAGTGCTATGGAGGCAAACGGGACACCAGCCTCCCCGTTCGATGTTTACGAAAAATCAATTCGTGGATAAACATACTCAACGTGAGTAGAACAGGAAATAATAATGGTATTTCTGATGAAGGCATCTAGGCGTGCTTAGGGACAGAGGTGTTATATAGAAAATAAGGGTTGGCAGTCAAGAAAACCTCGGAAAGCAAAGGGGAGAATGTGGTAGGTCATTGAAACAGATAAAGAATTTGGAAAGACAGAAAGAAAGTGGAGAAAAATGCGTGGGATCTGAACCCACGACCTCCAGAATACCGGTCCAGTGCGAGACTCAAAAAATTCTTCATCTGTTTCTATGACCCACCACAACTTTGCTTTCCGCGGTTTTCTTGACTGCCAACCCTTAATTTCTGTCTTATTTCGCTGAGCCCCTCAATTTCCCATTTCTGATTATATGGGTCTGGTGCGATGCCCACTACGCTACCGGCGGGGCTATTTTCCCCTCCACTTTCTGGGGTATTTATGTTGAGGTATTTTTGTTTCTTGCGCTTGGGGGTGGTAGCCAGCTCCACTCAGACTGTTGTGGGTGAAGGGGACCTTCTTTTTAAACCCCGGGCAGTGACTCGAGTGTCTACGACATGTCCGGAGTGGTCGACCAGCGTTGAACCCTTTTAAGCTCCCTATGGCACCAAGACTGCCAGAACAGAGGCCCTCGCTATGCATGTAGCGAATCAGAATACGAAATGAGGGGCTCGTTGAAATAAGACAGAAATAGGGTTGGCAGTCAAGAAAACCTCGGAAAGCAAAGAGGAAAATGTGGTAGGTCATTGAAACAGATTAAGAATTTGGAAAGACACAAAGAAAGTGGACAAAATTTTTTTTTGTCCACTTTATTTTTGTCTTTCCAGAAATGTCGCACCGCATCTGCCCTGCCACAGTTTTTGGCCGGCTTCAGAGAGCTATCTCTATATATCATAGAGCAGTTGGGGGCATATTCATAGGGGGACAAATAGTCTATTTGCCCTCCCCCAATATAATGTATTTTGTAAACTCCAAGGCCAACACTGCCAGTCGAGAAAAAATCGAGTGTGCGCCGAAAAATTTACCCGAGCCTTTTCCCAAGATGTCAGGCCTAACTACTTCTCAGTAAATCTTGGACGTAGTCGCTGCCGAGCACAGACCGTAGTTATTCACCCGTAGTAATTACCGCTATAGCCAGCCGGCCTTATTAACCACTTAGCTTCTAAGTTTAACCGTGGGCCTGATAATACACCAGCAAAGCTCCTAAAATTAGGTAGCCCCGCCCCCTTAGCTTACATGCTTTCGTTATTATTCCAACAATCGCTGAACTGACGTTGTTTTCCGAACGACTGTCAACTCACTCATGCCCCACCGTTTTGAAATCGGCCAACAGGTCTGTTTCTATAAACTATAGGCCTGTCTCATCTTACTTACTTCAATGACCCGCAACTCGAAAATGCCATTTTCACGCAGTTGCTCGCCTTAACCGAAACAACTTCTTCACTGACTAGAAACATGAATTTACATAATCTTTCTAGTCAACCTCATCTTTTTGAGCTAGTTTACAGACATAAACGTTTAAGTCAACATTTCACTTTACAGCAATGTCATATCTATTGATTTAGCGAAGATTTTTACCGAGTTCCCCATAATCTCCCAATGTTTAAAATTAGTGAAAAAAGATTTTACTTGGACTGAAGATTTTTTAACAAACCGGTGGCAATCAGTAATACTGAATGACTACGTTTTTAACCCTCCAGGCTTTTCCTTTGGAGGTAGTTTTCTACTTTTGAGACAATAGCCTTTCTTGATATACTTAAACCCGTCTGTCTGTATGTATGTCTGTCTCTGTCTGTATGTCTCTGTCTGTGTCTGTCTGTGTCTCTATGTCTCTGTCCGTGTCTGTCTCTCTGAATGTCTGTCTGTCTGTCTGTCTGTCTGTCTGTCTGGCCACCAAATCTGAAAACACACTTGATAGTCCTCAACATTCGTGAGCCAAAAGAAAACATTCGGCAAGTTTGAGGAAAAACATCAATACATACGTAGAACGTGCAATGTTCTTTTTATTATGAATACATCGTAGTTTTCGTTTTGCGATAGCTAATAAGAATTACGGGTTGAAAACAATGTTTTGACCACAAAATATTAATGAAAAAGGCTGGCGGCTGAGGCTAGACATCGTGACAGCATTCCAAGACCAACAGTAAAAAAAGATTCAAGAAGAAGGCGGGTGAGCGGTGGAACACGGGAAAAGTAAAATGCGTTGAGCAAACCTCCACCTTGTTTATCGTGGGAGAAGCGAGGCGGGTGGGGAACAGCCTGATAGGCGGGCGGATGAGAGAAGCGAGGCATTGACAGGGGCGGCAGAAGACAGTCGTCTTTCGATGGCATTTGCTTGGAGCGAAGTGAGCAGAGACGCGGCCAGTCTGTTAAGGACCCTGCAACACTTTTTCCAAACTTTTTCTGAAATCTTAAATGCTTGCCGAACGGAGTCAGCCAACAAACCCAGTACGAAAACTAGGGGGTCGCGAAGTACCTCAGCCAAAAATTACTGCTCCATGCCCATCAGGTAACTTGGAAACTCGCTTAAAAGATTTTTCTGTCTTTCCCGGTCTTGAAGTTGTTTTGACGGCTCGAGTTACATCATTAAGGCCATGTAGCTGCTGTTTGCCGGTTTTGCTTCAGTTGCAGCAATGAACGCATTCGATAGCAACTTGAAAAAGAAAGCTACAAAAAGAAAGCAGAAATGGAAGGCGTATCTGCTGCGACCAGTCAATCACGCAGTGCTGCTCCGTGCTGGCGGTAACAAAAGCTTTCGCAGTGCTTCCAGACGCGAAGGAAAGAGTGAAAGCGTGTATCGAAAGTGTTGCAGGGTGCCTTTGATTTGCATGAGTGACACACAAAGTAATTAATAGTTGCTCCTCAAGTCGCCCATTAACTGGGGATTGTGATTTACATGAAAATAATAACCGATGGCATTACTACACTCCACCTGTATTTGTCAACATTAACTGAACGGTGAAACACATGATAAATGCAAATGTCTGGTGATTTTCCTCGGTGATTTTTCTCGGTAACGGGACAAGTCATCTATAGTTGTCTAATAAGCACGCCCAAACTTTAGGCAGTACCTTCCTTTAAATATCTTGAAGTAACATTCATTTCTGGTTTAAAGTGGATGCATCATATGAAGCAAAGAAAGCATATAAACTTGGATTGCTCAAGCGTTGCCTTATCCCTCCTTATTTCGAAACGAAGCTCCGCTCGTGCAATTGCCTGGTTCTCTCTTCTTTATAATATGCGGAGATAGTACGGCATCTACATTAAGTTGGTATTATTAACGCTTTCGCACCAACACAAGATGCGCGATTTATTCGGCCACCATTCTCACAAAAGCAGAGCGTATCTGCCCTAAAGGATCAACTGAACCTTCGAAATCTCCGCAGGCGCAGGGAACTTTCAGGGTTATCTGTTGTCCACACGCTGGTACATAATCCATCGGCCTTCGCTCGAAAATTTCTCTTAGGCCTCGCATGCGTCTCCACGCGTCGAACATGCCCCTTTTATTTCAAACTGGGCTGCTTTTGTTTCTAACGACTCGAAAACTTTCTAATTTGTTTGTAATCGTGTTTTTTAGGCTGTAACAACGAATGTTATTGCTTTCAGGATATCACATCGCTTGTTAATGGTGACTTTATACTTTGTTTTCTATTTGGTTTTGTAATATGAGCCTTGTAATTGCCATCGATGGGTGCAATTCTTTATTCTTATTGTTTTCCGTGTTATTCTGTTCTATAGAAGTCCTTGTTTTTCTAAAATTGTGTCTTGAGTACGTTTTATCTAAGCCCCCTCTGTGAATCTCCCGGGCCCTTAGCGGACACAAGTAAATAAAGCAAATATCTAAGAAAGAGCATGCCCACCGCTAACCCGTCCAATAGACCGGTTACCATTTCGTTTCGTAAATGGAACAGGATGTGGCATGTCACAGAGCATTTCTTCTGTAAAATTCTGTAGCTCGTTTCGCCACTCACCAGAGAACACACAGCGAGAAAGATTGATCAAAGATCACCGAAACGGCTCATCACATCGATAGTTTGTCAATCAATCAATCAATCAATCAATCAATGAATGAATCAATCAATCAATCAATCAATCAATCAATCAATCAATCAATCAATCAATCAATCAATCAATCAATCAATCAATCAATAAGTAAATAAAGCCTTCCTAAATTTTGGTGTACTAAGGAATGGAACAATATTCTGGGGAATTGACCAAAGGTTAATGTAGGGGCTAATACGGAAATAATTCTAGTGAGCTCAATGCGATCAATAAATCAATTTCACCAGCCACGGTGTCTCATTGGCTGAGGCGTTGTGCTGCTGAGCACGAGGTCGCGGGTTTGATTCCCGGCCGTGGCGGCCGCTTCTCTGATGGAGGCGAAAAGCAAAAACGCCCGTGTGTACGAAATTTCAGCGCACGTTAAAGATCCCCAGGTGCTCAAAATTAATCCGGAGCCCTCCACTATACGGCACGCCTCATCGCCTGCATTCCGTCGGTGAATTGTCCTGTCCTGTCCTATCCTCGTCCTGTTGTCTCCTCTTCGTGTCGTCCTTCCCCGCAATCCTCATGGCTTTTCAAATAAACCCTAGAATCAATCAAGCCAATAAATTAATTTCGATCACCCACTGCTGGACCCGCAATAATAGTTTCAACTAAGGATGCCATTCAGGCCAGATCTTTGTAGCCGTTTTCAAATTTTTTAGCGGAATGCTACCGCCTTTCTATATCATGCTTATACTCGCCTAACGAAAAGCAAAGAAATCCCAAATTGAATCCCTAAAAAGTAAAACTACCACTACTTTCAGCAATCAGAACAAGCTGTTTTGCATTAGGTTCTGATTCATCTACCTCGCAGTGTAAAAAGCGACAATCTGTTTGGGAGGAATTCGAAAGGAAAGCTAGCGTGAAGTTAAACATAGCGCACTGCTGGAACGGGAATTCTCCGACGTCACGGTGAAAGGAACTATTTTGGCACGGCTTCCAGTGTCCACCACAAGACGACGGGAGGCATAGGATGGCGTATGCCAACTTTTTAAATCTATTGCAGCGAAATGGCTGCGATCCCATGTCATCGTTATTTTGACCATGCCCGCGCTTTGGAAGGTTGAGTTTGATACCGGGACATTTTGAGAACTTTGGTTCTCGGTGTACCGGTCTGGTTCTTCTGAGGAAGGGAATGGGAAATCACCGTGGGGTGAGAGCCGTTTCTATGGGCCGCGCTGAACTACCCACCGTATTTATTTAGTCTGCAATCCCAGCTCTTTCATCCGAAGACAAAGGCGGGGAAAACATTATAGGCGAACGAAGATCAAACGAAGCCCTTTCGCGCGAATGACCCGGGAGCGGCAGCGTGTTTCGGTAATGTCAGTCGAAGCGAGCCAAACGACCACATCTAAAGACGCCACGATCGCCCGGGCAGTTTCAATGGAAATAAAGGTTAACGGCTCCGGCCACCAATACATCCATTCTTGTTTCTGCGCTTAATGGCATGCGGGCCACAGAAAATAAAGGTCGGGCATTAGGTATTCGACGCAGCACGAAAGGCTGCTCATCGGGCAGGAACCGCCTGGACGAAACAGCACAGCGCTCGATCACGGCACTGCAGCTACTGCGCCTATTGATTTAACGAAACATTACGGCGCCTCAAGATGTTTCGAGCCTCCAAAAATAAAAAAAAAAATTAACGAAGGAACAGAAAATGCGCCTCTCCAGGGGCCTCTCCTGCTTTGGGAAATGGCAAACAAAATGAAGGAAAATGGGTTTGCAGTCAGGGAAATGGCTGTCGTTGTTGACGACCATCCAAAGTTTCTTCTGTTGATGAGTGTAAACTATTTACCTTGAAGACCTTGCGAACAACGTTAAGATTTGGAAATTAATTTTGAAAATTGAATTCCGGGGATTTCACTTTTTGAAGGTACACCAGGGCTATGGGGCCCGCTTTAGCGGAGGGCTACGAATAAGTTTGACCAATTAAGGCTCTTTAATGAGCACCGAAATCTCTGCTCGGGGGCGTTTTCCGTTTCCGCCTCTATGAGAAAAACAGCGGCTGCAGCTGGGGTCATACCTTCGACCTTAGGTTCAGCAGCCTGACGGCGGGGACGCTGAGCCGCCCTAGAGGGTGACATCTAGATTTTAAATGCGAGGGTCTTTCTTGGGGCACATTTTTGGTCTTGGACGGTCTTTCTTGGAACGAACAACTTGTTGTCTCTAGTCTGTCTGTCTGTCTGTCTGTCTGTCTGTATGTATGTATGTATGTATGTATGTATGTATGTATGTATGTATGTATGTATGTATGTATGTATGTATGTATGTATGTATGTATGTATGTATGTATGTATGTATGTATGTATGTATGTATGTATGTATGTATGTATGTATGTATGTATGTATGTATGTATGTATGTATGTATGTATGTATGTATGTATGTATGTATGTATGTGACTAGGCGAGGATGAAGCGCCGGCTCCACCTGCGCTTAATCACTCAGCGCGCGCTGCAGCGCACGCCGCGAACGTTTCGCCGGCTGCTTCGCCGACGCTTGGTCACTCAGTGCTGCGATCGATGGCCCGCCGGTGGGGCTGCCAGCGCCTTTCCTTCAGTGCAAGCGAAAGGATGAATGCTGTCATCCACCAGATATACGGCCGGCTGTGAAACCTCAAGCAAAGACAATTTCTCACGAAACACTGCGTGCACGATCTTTGGTTTCGCTTGTAATAAGTAGGTGTAGAAGGGTATACCTGTGCCATCTTTTTCCAAGGTGAAATGTTGACGCGCTTGTTCTCTGTATCATTAAGGGCCGACTTAGCCTTCGATGACCTAAGATTCGCTCCTTGTCCTTGCTCGCTAAGGTTTCTCCTTCACTTAGATTAACGGCAGAATTTTAGAACATGTGTCATCAGCATACGTTAGGAATTCAGATAAGTGACGCGATTTTCCTATTTCGTGCTTCTGTCTGGCCAGCGCGCTTGGTTGCATACTTGCTCCTTTCTTGCTCAGTGCCTGTGAGGCTCAGGTTAGTCTACGTTCTTGACGGGCGCATTGGCATTATAGCTTGGTTTTTAGGTCGTCATTTAAGGTGGCGTTCATTTTTAAGTCGTACAACCTCACCACAAAATAGGCACGCAAACCCGGTGCCATGCCACGGAGTGCAATGAAATGTGGTGCGGCATCACATCTACTCTACTTGACCTAATACGTCTCTCAGTTCTAGCCATACGGAGAGCTTCCAAACGTGCCTTTCGTGCCACAAAAGCTTTACTGGCCTATCTAAAAGCCACAAGCCTTGATCAGACTTTGTAAATAGTTCAAATCATGTGTTCCTCTTCATCATTATAATCATCATTGTCACAGCATTCATCTGGCGTAGCAAGCCAGGCGGTTTAGCTCGGCTGACATCGCCAGACTCATTAAAGATTATTCTCTCTCTGTCTCTCTCTCTACTCTACTTGTTCTTTCTCTCCCATGCTATCTCTCCTACGCACCTGGAAGACAATCTCTGCCAGTTTTTATGATTTCGTGGCTTTTCTAGAAGCCAGATGGGCGAAATTGTAATGCACATCCTACACTTCAGCGTCCAATGTTCAGCAAAAAACCGCGACTGTTAGGGAAAGGCGGCCACAATAAACGAGGCGTTGTTTTTTCGAAATGAGCCAGATAGAGAAACCGAAACTGAGCCGGATAACGCTGCATTGACAAGAAAAACTCGGCAACTTTCCCCTAAAAGATGGTCGCTAGAAAATAGTTCAGATAACGCCCTGAAAACGTGTATGCAGATCCTAGTCCGTATCGAAAATGAGCAACATCCGGCTGTTTCACGGATCAAAATGAGTCAAATGAATTTGCCCAATGGGAGTTTGCTTATTGCTTTACTGTTAAGACTGTTTTGTGGGCGTTTTCGGAATATTTTTTGTTCGTTTCGGAGCTGGGTTGCAATTAGGAGAACGGCGAAAGATCTTTCCCAGATTTCAATGATGAAGTGAACGCAAGAAGTGAACAAAATGAAACATACATGTGAAACAATGATTTCATTTGGTCTCCCTCGTTTCTATAAAATAACCCTTGTAATACTTATTTTTTTACTCTCATATCTACAATTTCAGTACTTAACTAAATAGCCGCCGCTTACAAGCCCTGGCAAATCCCGCCCCCCCCCCCCCCCCCCCCCTCTCCTTTTTCCCGCTCTGAGAGTAGCAAGCACTTCATCAAGGTGAAGAATGAGATATGAGCGAGATGAATGAGCTATGAGATATTAGATATGCTGCCTTTTGGAAATTCGTAGGAATGCAATGAAAAGCTTGCTTACTTTGTTCGTGAGTTGCGGCGTGCCCAAGATAATTATCCTAGGGAAGAATTCTGAAAGAGCAGCTAATGGTTGTGAGATGACTCACCGGCTCTCCATGTACAGTTCTACTGTTCTTGAGGCCCTGTAGCATATTTGTAATGCCTGTCCCACCGAAAATCAATCGCGAAATGCTTGAAAGTGAATTTAAATGAGGTTTTCGTAAGAATGCCACATCAACTTGAGTGTTTCAATTCAATATTAGCCAAATCTAAACTTATCAACCCAATGCTGGTCAAATGCACGGCATAATCTTTAATTAATTGTGACCACAAACTTCCCCTTGCTGACAAGTAAAATATGTCATATAATAGCTTTAATGGCGCTGCATTTAGGTCCGGTAAGGAACTTTGCTTCTTTCTCAAATTCGTGTTAGATGGATTTGGCTCATTTCGAAACATAATAAAAAAAACGCTTCAAATATGTTTAATTGGGGCGTATTTAGAAATATCTGAAAAACACAACCGACATGCTATCGAACATGCAATTAACATGATTCAGCCAGTTGTTCTGCTTGTTTTGACGACTTCAATGCACGTGCATTTCAGTTATATCTCTTGCACCCCCTCCCCCCGCACTATCCAATGCCCTCTTACGAGGGCCTTTAAAGGTATTCGAAATAGAAAAAAAAAAAAACGAATAGACGAAAAAATATATGCGGCAATTCAAAATACCTCATTTCGAGTTATGTATATTTCTCAGAGGAAAAAAACAAACTTTTTCGTCTTGTTATTACCTACTGCCAATAAAATGCGCGGTTCCTGGGCGTCCCCTTGACTGAGGTCACTAAAAATGGCAGTCTTTACGTACTTTTTTATCGAACCAACATAACAGCACTCGTCTCCGCAGGGAGGCGTAAAATGTTAGGTCACCACTCGCCCCCGTTGAAAAAGTTGCGGGGCCTCACGTATTAACGATTTCATTAGCGTGGTCCGTAACGTGTGCGCAGTAAAAAAAGGGGATAATGTGAAAGAACTTTCCTGCTAAACGGACTCCGTGGAAATGAAATACTGGCGCTCGCGCTTTCTGGCGTCACGAGCGAACACATTCCGGGCATACATGGCCAATTTTCCGTCGCCCCTACGCCGGCCGTTAATAGAAAGCTGACATTTCTGTCATAAAAAAGGAGTTATAGTAGACAGCGCACTATCTACAAGGTAGAGGGGAATGTGGTGCAAACAGCGGCGATATTAAGTCAACACTGCCTCCAAAGCCAAAAGGCCTGAGCAGAGCCTTCTCCGCAAACGTCACCTAAGCAGGAAGTTTCCGAGGTTCCTATTGGTCACTGTGTCTGAGAGATTATCTTGGGCAGAAACCAGCCAATAGGATGGCGTTTGTCATTTTGTACGGAGGCCTCGTTAGGGAGTCGGTGTGGGTCGAGTTCGCCACCCGCGCCTTAAGGGATTCGTTCGCCATTCTTCCCTACCAAACGCCCCCGTCACGGAAAGTGCACGTCGTTACAACTTCGGCGCACTTTCTTCTAGATTTACCTCATTCGGTGCATGAGCGTATTGCTCTGCTAGGGAACCGCTTCCCATTTTCTATCGACGTCCGCCCGTTGATGATGAAGCCGTCTACGACGCTCGGGCCATTACGCACGCCGTGCCTTTATTAGGAACGTACGTTGGTCCACGATTTGCACGCAGGATGTCATTATCGAGGATATTACCTCCACGTAATGAGCGCAGTATGCGAAGTCAATCTCTATATTGCAGTCATTATCGTTAACTATGGACCGGTAAAAACTGGTGTAACGGTTCTTATGCTCTGTTGAACTGAAGGGAGAAAAGAGATCGGTGAAAAAAAAAATCGCCCCAAACAGGAGTGGGTGCCATTACTCCCCGGATGCGTTGGCTGCGCCCTGATATTCTTTTGTAGAATATCCAATCACCACTGTGCCCGAGTCGCTTCTATTTACAAGATTCGGTTCATCGTTAATAATTTTGCTCGCAGAGCCTTTGTAATCGAAGTTCTTGCGAGTATTGTTTTATACAAATGGTTGTTCAAGTCTTTGCTTTCAGCCGCCCATGCGTAAACATAAGCTGGCAGTGTTGTGAGTTCAATGAGGCACATACGACAAACGATTCAGTCCAATTTTTTAGGGGCGTAGCCCCTTAGGGGCTCGCGCTGTGAGCGTCTCCTGTCGTCGTCGTCTCATGTAGTCACGGTACTAAAACACCGGGACAGTCGTTTTCCAAAGCCCCACGCTAGAACGTAACGCGTGGTAATAGAAAAGTGTATAATTGATAAAACCGGTTCAAAATAAAGTAACACGATTTCAAGATTTGTGGAACGCTCCAGTTCCCCTTCAGCAATATTCAAGCAGAAGCAGAAGCTGTTCGTAGACGGGTTACAATTTGTGTTAAATACAAGCACCCACCGGCTCTCGATGCTAGGCCTGATCGGGTCGGGTAGTCACTTGAAGCAAGAGAAGGCGTACTTACCTGGTGCCGGGGTCTCGTTGATCACCGAGGCCGAGCCCCCCAAGGCGAGGCGCGGGTGTTGCACTCCGCTAGCGTTGACCCCTGCCACTACCCCAAGCTACGACAGATGGAGCATGAAAATTGCTTAAATCCGGTTCAAAGCAAGAGAGGGCGGCAGCGCCTCAGCAAGCGCGCGATTCGTCCTCTCACCGGCGCTTCTACGGGGCTCAATCAGCGCGCGCCGTGTGGCAAAAAAGATGCTTACAATCTTTGAATACACTTACAGTCGAACACGGATATATCGAACTCCAAGGGGATCGTGAAAGAATTTGATATATCGATAATTCGATATATAAAATAGGCCTATCTGAAGATTATATGACAACTCCGCACATCACTGAGAGTTTGCTGAAGTCGTGGTAAACGGTAATTTACCGCTTTGACCGTCAAAGCACGGAAAATTCGAACCGCAGAATGATGACCACCGCACCTTAATTATCATTGAAATGTCTTTGAGCTTCGCTTGTTTTTTCTTCTGCGTCGTAGAGTTCGCCAAATTGTCTTCAAGATTACAAACACACACAAATGAGAAAATCAACACTGTACACTGTGCCACAACAGAGGCGAATAACGCTGACGTAACCTCGGCTGCAGTAGGCGGTTGGGAACGTTGGGAACGTTGCGTGCCGTTATCTTCAGTATCCGAACCGAACACCTCCCCCATCTGGAGGCGTGCAACGAAGTCGCTTTGCACCCGACACGCTCCGGAATAGCCGGGGCGGGTTGTGCTGCATTCGCCTTTACGTCGACGTTGATGGGTGCATCGCCCTCAAAACTACTGCGAGGAATTCCGAACGCCTTTTCAACCAACATCTTTTCAGCAGCCTGCACCCGACGAATTCCCGCCTTCGTTGCTCCGAAATAAATGACTTGTACAAAACAAACATACAACGCCGCATCGGTCCCCCTGCACGAGCCAACAAACAGCTCAGTCACAGAAAGAGTTCCTCCGGTCAATTTCTTTTGCTCCTTTATGTCCTTGCGCCCCAAACACTATCCGCGTTCTAGCTGTGATGGAGCTGCCCCTCCTGCTAGCGTGAAAACAGCTGTTGAAGGCCATCGAAGCGACATAATGCCGCGGACGCCGCCTCTGTCTCACCAAGCCAGGCAGCGCCTGCGATGAGTCAAAATTATCATCTACTCCACCCCATCAGAGGACGCAAACTTTCAGGGGAGCCTTCGGCGCGGAATTCGATATATCGAATTTGCCCGTGATCAGGAGTTCGATACACGCGCACAACAGCCCTATACTTTTGCATGGGATTTTCAAGGGGATGTTTGCACTGTTCGATATAGACAAAAATTCGATATATCCGTGTTCGATATATCCGTGTTCAACTGTATACACTGCGTGCTTCGCCCCTACCCAGGATTCACGTTAGTGGAGATGGCCCTGGATATTTTATTATTGTTTGTCCTCACTTCGACTTTAATGATTTAACATAGTTTCGGCAAAAGCGAGCTTCTAGCGGTGTCCAGGTCATCTCTAAATAAACACACGTGATTGTGGCAAGGTTAAATTGAACCCACTCGCTGTGGTCCCGCAGCAAAAGTAAGAAATACTGCGACGCTGCTGTTTGTGGGGGTTTTGTTGGAACAAATTTCTGGACCTTTACACGTACGTTTAAGGTTATACCAGCGACGTTTGAAATAACCGACTCTAACGTACGATATTTGTATGCTAAACGCCATGCCGCAAAGCCCGCCTTAAAGGAGCCACGAAGACAAAATACAAGGTGGGTTTATTAGAAAGACTGCTTAGTCCCGATAACAATGATACTAATATCATCGCAATCTTCGAACAAATAACCGAGATATGAAAGAAAACGTGTGAAGCAGTCACGACCCCCTAGGCAATTTCCCGCAACTTTTCTATGACGTCACGGAACCTTGTTTCTGCGATTGGCGGCCGCCTAACTGACCTGTCGCGACGGCACATGACTCGACGTCTGTAATGGGGCCTCTAGCTCCATTTCACCGCATCACTTGAATGCTAACGTGCAGTTAACGCACTGAAAATTATGTTTTATTGTTGGCCCATATGACGTCATTCTTGCTCATAACACGTCAATGTGGCGCAAAATTTAAAAGTTTTTAAATACTTCTTGCTTTTTTTTTCGTTAAAAAACATCTTTTGTGGCTGTAATGGAGCTGAGTGAGATACTGAATCCTAGCTCTTTCAAATTAAACGAAGTTGTATTTTCTCTTCGTGGCTCCTTTAAGAAGCTCTGATGATAATAGACAGTTTTAGTTGAGCGCACGCAGCAGCTCTGCGCGCGCAAGGAACTTGCGGAGGAGCGAGAGCGCATGCGCAGTACGTAAGCGGCAGCCGCGCGCTTTGCATGCGCCCGCAAGTTTTGGATTCTTGCGTTGCGGGTTTTGCGGGCTTAGCGGGCCGTGCGCGAGGCCCCTCCCGTCCTCTTTCCGGTCGCTCTCACCCGTGAACGAAAGGTACAAAGGAACGGCGTCTCCCCAGAAACTGGTTTACGGCTTCTTCTGGCTAGGTTTACGTCTGGCGCTGGCCGACAACCACTTCTTTCGTTCGCCAATCTGGCGTTCAGTGGCGCTGCGTGACACACAAAGCGCGCATTTCGGCGCTACTGGTTTATCCACGCACCAACTTCTGCGTGCGGTCAACTAAAACTGGTTCTTCGCGAGAACTTTGCTGCGCGCGCTGAGCTGCCCCTACGTGCGCGCGCAACTCTGTGCGTACGCTCAACTAAAACTGTCTAATGATGTCCTGAATTCACCTTTGCGGGTCTGTGGGTAGCCCACGGATGGTTCGTTCGGCCCAAGAGCAGGCTATGCGGAACTCGCTCGTGAGCAACTTAAAAGATTACAAATATTAAAAGCAGTAAAAACCCAATATTAATGCTGAAAAAGGCGATAAAAATAGAAGCAACCCTAAATTTATCAATTAAATTCAAATTTAAAGTTTAAGTATATGTCTGCAATTCATATAAAGGTTAGATAAATAGAAGCAACATTAGAGATACGCGTTCTTATAAGGTGCGTCGGATGAAGCTCGGCTTCAGTTGTTGCTGTGCATTGCGTGTTTGCCATCAATCTTCGGTATTATGCGTTGTTGCTTAAGAAAGGAACGTTGATATGAGCGTCATAAAACATGGTCTGTATAATTTGCCTCAACTGCAGCCAGGCCCAGAGAGAAAAATTTGGTTTATCTGCGGACTGCTGGTGATGTAGGGAACGTGAATTGGCATTACTGTTGAATATTCGAACAGATATGCCAGCATTGTGTGCGTCGCCATTTGTACTGGGGATGACGTCGAAGCCTGTTTTATTCCTCTTGTATTGGACTAAAAAAAATCAGCAGTGGCTTAGCTAGGCTATGCCAGGATATACGTAGCGTGAGCTAAGGTTGAGCTGGTTATTCCTAGGTTTCCTGGTTGTATAGGATAAGCTGATTATCATGCGTACTGCTGCTGACACGATTTCCAATCCAATCCAGCCCAGTCCAGTCTAGTCCACTCCAGTCGGGCCCAGTCCAGTCCAGTCACTGCTCCTCGCGCATGCTCAGCACGGCTCTCCAGAAGCCATGCGAAACTGTTATCAAGCGGCTAGGGCCCAGCGTCAGACTTGGGTACTGCGCAACGGTGGCGCACATCCGGGCACGCGCCGGCGCCAGTGCGTCTGCCGCGCTGTGACGTCACTCCTCTGGAATGCGCAGACCGGCGAATGTGCAGACCCAATTCTCTACACACCCGTACTCCAATTGAATTGGATAATAATCCAATTTCATCCAATCCAATCCAATTCAAAGCAGTCCAATGCTCCTCGCGCTTGCGTAGAACGGCCCTTCAAGGTCCACGCGAAACTGCTCAACCTCGGCCAGTGTAGCTTACGATACAAAAAATTCCCCCGCATTTCCCCGAGGGGGAGAATGTGAAAGTGCGAATGCACGGTTGTCGGCCCCCCGCTTGCGGCGCTTGCGCTCGGCCCCCGCAGCCCACCGCCTCGCCGCCTTCTCTTCCATCTCTTCCATCGGGTTTGTAGTATCACGTGTACACCACGCAGTTATCAAGCCGCTATAACGCCGCTGAGTCGCCAACGCACGCCGCTGACGACGTAGTTTGAATGCGTTAAAGATATAAGGCGCGTCACTAACACTGATATCAGCGTCGCCTCCGTGGCTTGGTCGGTAGAGCGTCGCGCTGCGGCCGCAAAGTCCTCGGATCGAAACCTGGCGCCGGATGCTGTTTCTTTTTTAAATATAGAGGAGCACTGCGGACGCCGACGCCGCCGCCACCGCCGCCGGCGGTGGATGGTTTGGGGTCGCTTATAAAGTGCATTCGCACTTAAAACAATTCTATTTCCAAGGTTTGGCGACAACCCGCAGCGGGCTTCTGCTATGATCCTTCAGTTGTCGACAGGTTCACCAGGGGTGGTCCCCTTGGTCTCTCTGCTGCGCTCCATGAACGCTGGGCCAGACTTATTTGGTCTTTGAAGCGGTCGCCAGCCAGCAGTGCTTCCCAGTGCTCCGAGTGGGGGTTTCTCACTTTTGCTGCAGCTGTCATGCTCGGGCATTCACATTCGAAGTGATAAATGGTGGGGCTTTGACTGCGCCATTGATAAGTGTTTACGTGTTGAGTCAAGATCATGTTGCTTGTTATTTCTTATTCCTCTTGTTTGTTTGTTGGCACATTTTGTGTGTGAAAATGTGTTTTACCCCGCTCACTATAATGCCCTGTGGTCAAAATTTAGGTATATTAAATAAATCAATAAATAAATAAATAAATAAATAAATAATGAGTATTGTTTGAGTTCAAAAATGTTGATTGATTGTACGGTTTAACGCGCCGACGCAGCGCAGGCGATGAGGCGCGCCGTAGCGGAGGGCCCCGGATTAATTTTGACCACCTGGGGATCTTTAACGTGCGCCGAAATCTCGCACACACGGGCGTTTTTGCTTTTCGCCTCCATCGAAAAGCGGCCGCCGCGGCCGGGAATCGAACCCGCGTCCTTGTGCTCAGCAGCGCAACGCCTTAGCCACCGAGCCACCGCGGCGGGTAGTTCGAAAATGTTCCTGAGCATGATAAAGTTGAAAATTTTCGAATTGGCTAGCACACGTGGCGTTCTTTTTATTTGTTTAAATTCAGTTCAGGTTGGCAAATCGCCTATTTTCGAAGCAAATCCGTATCAGGAAATAGGAAGCGCATATACATACTGTTATTACGGCAAAAAATGCCCACAGCAAAACAACTCCTTTCTAGATCTGAGAGTACTTGCATGTGGTGGAGATTATTACATGCTACTTCTCATTTTACGAAATTACTATGTACATAGAGGCGAATTGGCTCGTAGGAAAAAAATTAGCAGTAAATCCGGAGCTAAAACAAGAACGAGCTCTTTTGCGTTGAATTGAACGCTATGCAGGATTATAAGGTGTAGGCACATTAGCCAGCGAACCCACGTGGTTTATAAGAAAGGTCAGAAACCTTCATTCTTCAAATAAATTGAAGCTGAATAAATGCGTCAACTGCGACATTTCGCAGACGCAAGCGGACAACCCTTTCCTTGCGTATTGGTTGACAGAACCAAGTCCAGCGAAAAACGGAAATGTGAGTACGACGTAGGAAGCGCGCTCCAACCCAACGACAAAGGGCAAGGTGGAGCTGCGGACAGCAGTTTTTTTGAAAGAGCGGAACAGGCAGAAAACACAGGAATGTAAAGCCCGCTGACCTATGCGGAAAAGAAAACAAGGTAGTCGCAAAGACGCTCACGGCAGGAAGATACCAGAGAACTAAATAACGACGAGAAAAGGTTAGTCGGCCGCACATTTTGTTTTGAAAAGCTGTGAGCAAATACTTGCGCAAGAGGGAAAACAAAGAATATTTGTTTTCCTAATACAACAAGAATAATATAAAATCGCCATTTAAATAAATACATCGATAACCCGACTGCTACAAACAGGCATCTACTGTGGTTAGCAAAAGGCACGGCGAAAGAAAAGAACTACATGTTTGCGCGGGCTTCGCAGGTAACGGTGCTTGTGTAGAAGCAGCCTAACGGTGGTATCATCAAAATATGTTGTGAGAACGATAAACAAGATCTTGTAGACCAAAACGTGCGGTTAAAATCATGCGACTAATTCTTACTATGCTAACTTATTATGATATTGTTTCCTTTAATGAACTGGTGAACTCTGAAACCTGGTTTCTCCGAGGGGGTGTGTCCCTGTCCCACATGAATGCCAGAAGCCTAAAAAATAAACATGTTGACTTAGAAACCTACTTGTCCCAGCTACAGTGTTCATTTGACTTTCTAGCCTTTACTGAAACTTGGTTCGTGAACAACTCAGACGTGCCTTACTTTTCAAATTACAATCATGTTTCTGCACTTCGTGCGAATAGACGGGGCGGTGGTGTGTCGCTCTACGTTCGGGAGCATCACCGTTTCGAATCGCTTTCCGATTTCACATGTTCTTGTGACAGTTACGAATGCGTCGCTATCGTGCATCGCAATATTGCCATCCTTGCTATCTACCGGCCGCCACATGGTTCGCAGTCAGACTTTTTAGACTACTTGGATTCTTTTATGGAATTTGTAAACTTAAAAAAGTGGCACGTTGTCATTATCGGTGACTTCAACATTGACGGTTTTTCCGACAATACTACAACGCTTAACCTAGTTGAAAGGATGTTTCTAAAAGGCTGTGAGAATCTCATCGAACAGCCTACTAGGGTTATTCTGACTTCAGAGACAGTTATAGGCTTATGTTTTAGAAACTTTGAGAAGCACCTGACCTTCTTCGGCGTTCTTGCATCAGGCCTAAGTGATCACCTTCCAATATTCGCTGTTCTACCCGTGCATACTCGCGTACAAAATACCACAACTACAGTACGAGTCATAAACGCTCAAAACATCCTTAAATTTCAAGAGTTGATTGCCTGTGAAAATTGGGAGGGTGTTTACAGAGAGCCTAACCCATCGAAATCAAATAAAATTTTTATCAGCAAAGTAAAGACTGCCTATGATCTGTCGTTTCCAGTAACGCCGTTAGTAAAACACAAAAAAGGAAGGAAAGAATGAGTTACACATAGCCTTTATAAAGGCATAAATGAATAGGATAAGTTATTTAAACGGTTTTTACGAACTCGTGATCCTGAAACCCTACGCCTATTTAAAAAGGTTAGGAACAATCTTTCTTCCGATTTAAAAAAAGCCAAAGGAGAGTATTATCCAGGTTATCCAGGTTAGTAACGAATGTAGCTCGGTACGATCAAGTAATAGGTATCTTCTTGTTGTGCCATGCCCACACACTTGCATATGCATTATGTATGACTGTTTCCATGTCTGCAAGCTCATTCTTTGCGGAGACGTCGAAACAAATCCCGGTCCCGAGGTAAATGAAATGCTCACCAAAATCTTGGAGCAACAGGATGTCATCTTGAAAAATATAACTGAGTTGAAGAGCGAACAGACATCCCAAAAGAATGTGCTTGCATTAATATCCGGTAAAATTTCTGAACTCGAAAACCTTGTCACAGTAATGACGCAATCAACAAGTAAAATTGATCAGGTTGATTCAAATTTAAACAAAATAAAATCTTCCGTAGCTGACACGTCAGAAAAGCTTGTGGATATCGAAGACCGTAGCCGCCGTTCCAATCTAGTCATATATGGCCTCGCGGAAAATGTAAATGAAACCGAAGATCACCTAAAGAATGAGGTAGTGAACGAACTGTTTGGGAAAAAACTTCAAGTTAAATGCAGTTCAATCGGCCGCATACATAGACTTGGAAGAAAAGCTGGCAACCGTCCCGTAATTTTGTACCTACAGGATTATAATGAAAAGCAAGAAATACAAAAGAATGCGAAGAAGCTTAAAGGTACCGATGTGTTTATTCAAAACGATTACTCTCACTGCACGCTCCGTAGGCGTAAACTGTTATGGGACAGTGCCAAGATAGAAAAAGCGAACGGAAAGAAACCGTATCTCTTCCATGATAAGCTGCGGATCGATGACGACACGTATATGTGGGATGACAGCAGTAACAGGCGCGTGAAAGTTCAAACGATCACTCCTCCTAATTTAGTAACTACATTGCAGTCCGAAGAAACACCATGACCGAATGCTTGTCAGCTAAATAAAACCTTGCGCCTTATTAATATCAACGCTCGAAGCATTCTTAATAAAACGATTGAACTCGAAAATACACTGTTAACATACTGTCCCCACATCACCGTAGTCACGGAAACTTGGCTTCATGAGGGCATCGATGATGCCGACATTGTTCCTCAAAATTTTAAAATATACAGAAGAGATAGGTCGACACGTGGAGGAGGCGTCGCTGTCATTTTTAGCGCCCACGTAACCGTTACCCCTTTAGAACAAATAGCAGAGCATGAAAGCTTATGTCTGAAATTAAACATCTTTGGAAGTTCCTTTATTTTAATTGCCGTTTATCGCCCTCCTTCTTCTGATGCCGATTTTCTTAGCAAACTCTACAACTTTTCTGTCAAATACTCTGAATGCCGTCTTATAATTGCTGGGGATTTTAATCTACCAAACATTAATTGGTCCAAATTAAGTTCATCATGTTCTAGTGATCAGATTGTCTTTGATATTATGTTGGCGTGTGATCTGGACCAAGCAGTGAGCATGCCTACACGCATACAGGAGCAGACAGTATCGATTCTTGACCTTGTATTCCACAGCAAATGCCTTTCTGATGTACATGTATCTGTTGATGACGGTCTGTCTGACCACAAGCTAGTTCTCTTTACATGCAGTGTAGTCAGTCAACCTGAGAAAATCCCTGTAAAGAAAAGAGTGTTTAAAAATTTTAGTAAAGCAAATGATGAATCAATTCTTGATTACCTTGATTTAGCCTTTGATCGCTTTACCAGTGTTGATGTCAACTGCCTTTGGAGTACTTTCCGTTCACTCTGTTGCTATTGCCTCGAAACTTTCATCCCGAACAAACTTAAAACACAACCCTCCAAAAATCCGTGGATAACAAGAGAAATTATTCATATAGCGCGAAAAATTAAGCGCATGAGAAAACGAAAGTCACATGGTCCCTCGTTTCAAAAATTAAAAAAAACCCTTTCAGAAAAAATACGGCCTAGCAAGCACGCTTTCTATTCAGTAAAATTGCCGCAATTCCTTAAGAGCGATCCCGCCAAGTTTTGGCGCCACATAAAGACTAATAAACAAAAAAATGCAAACTGCATTTTGCTCGGCGATCAAATTATTCGAGATGAGATAAAAATAGCGACAGAATTCAACCGGTACTTTCACTCCGTTTTTTTCAAACCCATGCGTGTTCGATAATGCCGGTGGAAACTGCGCAGAAATCGACCCCGACTTCATAACATTCGAGGGTATCTTTCATATGCTTCTAAACATTAAAATAAAATCTTCTTGTGGTCCTGACAACATACCAAATGTATTTTTACGTCGTTACGCTGAATCTCTTTCCCGCTTTCTTGTTATAATATTTCGCTTATCCTTATCACAAGGCATTGTACCCGCAGATTGGCGCATCGCTCGAGTAATACAAGTACTTAAAAAAGGAAATAATCTCCTAATAACCAACTACAGGCCGATATCGCTTACAAGCACGTGTTGTAAACTACTGGAACACATAATCTCAAATTACATGGTAAATTTTCTAGACGCGCGAAATGTTCTATCGCCATTCCAACACGGCTTCCGTAAAGGTCTTTCTACAACTACCCAATTAATTTCTTGCGTCCATTCATTCTCTTCGGTACTAGATAAATCAGGCCAAACCGATGTAATTTTCCTTGACTTCAGCAAGGCATTTGATTCGATACCGCACTCCAAACTAATTCACAAACTTAATCTGATAGGTTTTCCCTCTACAATTGTTAAATGGGTTGCATCGTATTTGAGTTCACATACACAGTTTGTTGACAAAAACGGCGTTTATTCTAACCCTCTCCCTGTTAACTCCGGTGTTCCCCAGGGGAGTGTCCTTGGGCCTTTGCTTTTTCTTATATATATTAATGATATTACAACATGTGCTAAACAAGGTGTAGAAATCCGCTTATTTGCCGATGATTGTCTTTTTTTCCGTCCAATTAATTCTTTAAATGATCAGATAATGCTGCAACAATCTGTTGAAGCCATAACTGAGTGGTGTGACCGCTGGGGAATGAATGTAAACCCTGACAAAACTATGTTCATGCGTATCACTAACAGGAAACAGCCGTTTATTTACCCGTACAGTATAAAAGGAACCCCCATTTTACTAACAGAAAGTTACAAATATCTTGGCGTAACAATCACTAACAAACTAACTTGGTCTTCTCACATTGAAAAGATTTGTTCATCGGCACGTAGGAAATTAGGCATGTTAAGGCATAGACTCAGTAGTTCTCCCCCCAGTACTAAACTGCTAGCATACAATACAATAATCAGGTCTGGTTTGGAATATGCATGTGAGGTGTGGGATCCGCATACTAAAAAAGATATTAACAATCTAGAGAAAATCCAAAGGTTAGCCGTCCGTTTTATTTTCAACCGATTTCGCCAGTCTGATTCCCCCACTGAACTAATGCATGATAACAAAATTCAAACTTTAGAATGTCGCAGGAAAACAGCAAGACTAAAATTTCTTTTCTATCTATCCAGCAAAAGTAGTCTACTTGACCTATCAAGCATTCTTTCCCCGTTATCTTCGCGTCCAACTAGACGATATCATTCCCAAAACTTCACTCCTATCTTTGCTCGAACTAACAATTTCAAATACTCTTTCTTTCCTCGCACAATAACAGAATGGAACGAACTACCACATCATATTTTTGAATCTAGAAACGTGTTAAGGTGTATTGAAAATTTTTTTGAAGTGACTTAGATTTTGTACCGTAATATGTTGTATATTTCCCTGTTAGTTTGTGCCACCTGTATTTGTTTTCTTTTTTTGGTCATGTTCTTGTATTGTACCACCCCCACTCCTGCCTGGGCTATTCTTAGCCTGCAGTATTTTCTAAATAAATAAATAAAAAATAAATAATATGCGCAGGCTGGAAATCTCCGCGCAACATACGCGCAAAGTATGGAACATATTTCATGAATTGGTTGGAACAAATATTGCAGCATTACCTTCTGACCTGACAGTCAATGGAGGGCGCTTATCTGGTATACCCCTCGCCAACGCCTTAAATGAACATTTCGTGAACTCGGGAGCTCCGAATTCGACACCGCCCACTTCGGTTGAACTTGACTGGGAAAAATACATCAGCCATTACGTCACTGACTCGGTATTTATGGCACCAATGTCGGAAGCCGAGATAGCATCTGTTATCATGTCCTTTTACAGTAAGTCGGCGGCTGGTGAAGATGGCATCAAACCTGAGCCCATTAAAGCTGTTTCTTTAGTTATCGCTGGCCCATTTACACACATATGCAATAATATTCTAACATCCGGCACTTTTCCAGATAGGAAGAAAATTGCGCGGTTAACAGTAATTCACAAGGGGGGCAAAAGCAGCGACTTAAATAACTTCAGACATATTTCTGTCCTACCATTGTTTTCTAAAATAATGGAAAGGGTCATACACGGCCGCCTACAAAGTTTTCTATCAGCAAAACGCGTGATTTCTGAAAAACAGTACGGATTTCAGAAAACCAAATCAACTGAAACGGCGTTAATAACAGTTAAAGAACAAATTATTAGTAATATTGAAAATCGCCTGTACACTGTTGGCATATTTCTCGATTTTCGGAAAGCCTTCGATTCTATGAAGCACGATATTTTGTTACTTAAACTTGAAAAGTATGGCATCAGGGGCCCTGCATTAGATCTTATCCGCAGCTATCTCGACAGCAGATTTCAATTCCCGTGTTTACACGGACACAACTCCGACATCCGTCTTATTAAATATGGAGTGCCGCAAGGATGAATTTTAGGCCCTGTGTTGTTTAATTTGTATATCAACGACCTAGTTAATATCCCTTTAACAGGGGACATCGTTCTGTATGCTGATGATACCAATATATTCTTTTCTGGGGGGAACCTTCAACAGCTTGAAATTATCTCTAACAATTATCTTAATGAGCTTAGCAAATGGCTTCATATAAACAGACTCGCACTGAATACAAGCAAAACCAAATTCATGCTGTTTTACCCAAAAAACAAAATGGTAAGCTATGAAATACGGCTTCAGTATTGCGGTACGGCACTACAGCACGTCAGTAGCCACTCATTCTTAGGCGTAACATTCAACAAACACCTATCCTGAACAGATCACCTCAACAATATTCGTGTAAAGGTAGCACGATCGGTCGGCATGCTACACCGTCTTTATAGTTTTTTACCTGGTTGGTTTAGGGTGAAGTTATATTACTCTATTATACACTCACATTTTACATATTGTGTGCTGTTAAGGGGTATCGGTAACAAATGTTATATTGATAATCTTTCTGTGTTGCAGCGCCGAGCCATTCGCTTACTAAACCAGTCAAACACATATATTACTTCGGGGAATCTTATGATGCAGTACAATATACCAGATATAAAAGAAACCTTTTTGCTCAAACTTGCTTTGTTTACAAGCAAGTCTCGTTCACCTACGATGTATTCTTTAATAAATTCTTAAATAGAACTACTGGGTATTCGCTACGTGACACATATGTTGTTGTAGACAGGCCACGTACAAATTACGGCATGCAGATGATGGATTTGATTTGATAATGAAGCTTTGCAATGACTACCCTGACGTTATTTCAATTGCCAAGAGTTGCCGGAATGTTCGCAAATTCAAAAGTACTGCTCGAATCCTGTTTCTTTCCGCGAATGAGTTATCATTACAATGATGCAAATTTGTATGTTAAGTACTTGAAGTGCCATCTTTGTCCTCGTGTTTCATTGTATTGGTTTATGTTGCCTGAGCTGATGTGGGCTCTTACTAAAAATTATGACGTAATTGCTATATATTACGTTATTCTACGGGTATTGTAGTGAAATGTTATTTTTCCTTTCTTCATATGTCTGAAGACTATTTGTATATTGTATGCTGTTTTGTGCACTACAGCTGCTTCTGTTGCTGCTCAAGCGGGGTGAAGCCTAGTAAGGAGGGTATACCTCCTTTTGCTTTGCCTCGCCGTCATTTCTGTATTGTACTGCCCAAACGAACAATAAATACAATACAATACAATACAATTTTACAGCAAGCAGGCAATTTCATGGTCAACTAGCCTGCAATGTGAACTGCAAAATTGATGGAGGGCGTAGTGTTTGAAGGAAAGTTGCTTGCGCCGTAATAGTTGAGGGAACTGTCGGCCTGGGGTTTGATTGCGTTGAAGGCAGAGCCTCGTAGAATATAAATACGACCAGGAACAGGGCTGGGCCACCAAAACTGCCTAAATGCCGTCGGAAAACATCTCATTCAATCTCTTCAACTGGATGGTTTTTCTAACCATGTTTCGAATCCAAGGAACTGGAGTACGGCTCCAATAAATAAATATAGCCTGCGAGCCGTTTGAGGTTATCCCGTACTTTTTGGACTGAAGGTCATCGGCCGACGCACACCTGTTTTGAAAAAATGTAAGGGCGCGAATAACGAAACGGATGATTAAAAACACACTGGACACAAAAATGCGCTCGCATGTGTCCAACGTGTTTCTAATCCTCCGTTTAGTACTTTTCGCACTGTTGTGATTTTTCCTGACCATGAACCAACTAACTCGCACCAGAATGCTGCCACACCTGCTGACTGCAGCGCCCGTTCTATTGTACCCACCAGTTTGATATACAGGCATTTGTTAAGAACTGAATGGCGTTCAGAAAATGTCCTCTGTTACTTCTTTGTTTGACTACTTTTCTTGAGTAGTTAAGTTTTTCTAGACGTTTTAAAAAAGTAAAGAGTAGTTTAAGCGTCAGTGCTGGTGTGCTGGCCGCAGCGTGAAGAGGACATAGCCAGCAGCTGCATCTGGACGGACTACACCTTTTTCCAATTTTAAATTAGCGGGGAAACTTTATTAGTCAACAAAGAAGTAAGAAAATACCAATGAGGCAATGAGGAGTTCTCAAAATAGCAATTTATCTCTTAAAATGCTCCAGTGGGAAACTAGGCGAATGCATTGAGAGAGCGCGGTAGTCATGGATGGGTTACTCGTTCGATGGTTTTCACCTCTTCCAGAAGACACCATTGTATCGGAAAAGCCATGCGGCAAGCCGGCTTATTTTGTAGCGACCATAACCAAAAAGTTGCGTCAGTGTGGGGAAACACCCGAACTCCCTTTTACCCCGATAGAGAATATCAGTTTCTGACCTAGTGGTAAAACCTCATCATCTGTGTAGAGTTGAAAGACTAAATGAATGAATGAATGAATGAATGAATGAATGAATGAATGAATGAATGAATGAATGAATGAAATTTTAAAGCAGTGGGCCTAATATTGTTAAAAGGCAGAATGACGGGCAGTTGTAAACATGCAGTGTATTTACAGTGTATTTACATTTGGAATAGCTACAATCGTTGCGGAGAGACAGAGGGGGACAGAAAAAAAAAGGGAGAGAGTCCGAATTCTGTTGTTCGAAGGCTTGAGCAGGGATCGTCGCCCTCTTTCTCTTTTTCCAGTTGCCATTAGCGCCGGTTTTCACTGCACACGTTATCGTCTGGCGTCGCCTCGGATGCGGGGCCCTCTAACTTCCAAATTTTCCTGTAACATGTCCCCACGGGTCGGAAAGGCACCATCCCGGTGCCCACTAGAGAGGA
The DNA here is from genome assembly GCF_048455015.1 of Haemaphysalis longicornis. Lineage (NCBI taxonomy): Eukaryota > Metazoa > Arthropoda > Arachnida > Ixodida > Ixodidae > Haemaphysalis > Haemaphysalis longicornis. The sequence goes on along the minus strand of NW_027526225.1, from coordinate 15,224,269 downwards.
ACCTGGTCACAGCTGGGAGCTAGGGGGGTTACGTGAGTTGTAGAGGTTGACACGGCTGGCAATGCGAACGATTCAGCCCTTATTTTGTTAGTTTAATATGACTGAAAAGGTATTCAGGCACACCTACATGTTCGGAATAGAAAATAACCAATATGTACTACTATGCGGCCCGACGGATCTCGCATTTTTCACGCATAGCTGAATAGTAAAGTACGTGGGTTGGAGTAGGGCTGTGGTAAGGTCTTCGCTTTGTGGAAGGACCTGACTGCGGCTGCCGCATCCACCTGTTTCTTTGTTTCTCGTTTCCACTTTTCTGATACTTAAAAGGTTGCCATGGTGTTACGTTACTTTTGAAGATTTTGGAGATTAAAATGAACGATGTTGCTTTCTTTTGTTATATGGAGAGAGTAGAAGTAGCGCAAGGTGCGTTTCACGCAACTAGAAAGGGACCGCAAAACGCCTGATTAGAATGTAGTGCGATGACATCTAGGCAATTAGTGACAATAAGTGGGTTGTGTTTCAACTCACCTATATCTCCAGCTGTATCTATAGTAGTTAACAGTAAACGCTTGGGGTCGAACGAGAAACATACGTGAGCAGCGACATCATTTTGAAACACTCATTATTCAGGATCGTGCAGATAAACTGCGAAGCTCTTCCATCTGTTTCAAGTCGAGCGAAAGCATCACTGTGCCACTGTATTAAATTTCCGCCTTGCAGAATAAACACAGGCGTTGTACCACTGTCTCATGTTTAGAGTCTTCGTCCATTCTTTGCCTTCTTCGGAAGAGAAGCATTCCTCCACAAGGAGTTGAAAAAAAACAGCAGTGGCTTAGCTCGGCTATGCCAGGATACACGTATCCTGAGCTAAGGTTCAGCTGGTTATTCTTAGCTTTCGTGGTTGTCTAGGATTAGCTTTTTTATCATGCATACTGCTGCTTCAATGACACACACATGGTATACGCATAATGGGACACACGTGTATTTATCAAGCGGCGCTGGCACAGGGTCACCCATCACCCCAGAGCTAAGCTGCTTCCACAGGCTCACGCTGGTGTTGTTGCGACGCACGAGCCATCAGTACCACACCCGGCCACCCCTCGCATGATCATCAGGTGGACCGGGGGGAACGGAGGGAACGGAGGTGGGCGAAGAGGCTGGGCGCGTGGGGTGTGTGAGAGACGCCGGGCAGCGAGCGACGTTGTGTGCGCCGTGTGACGCCACTGCTCCTCGCGCATGCGCAGCACGGCTCTCCAGGAGCCACGCGAAACTGCTGAACCTCAGCCAGTGTAGCTCACGCTACAAAAACGCTGAAACGCTGGCTTCCCGCATCTTCTTCAGTTTCAGTAATGAAGAAAAAAATGCCGAAATTCGCGCATCCATTGCATTTCAAGAGGACACGTAACTGGCTCAAGGGCTGTTTCTGGCGACGGCTGCGAAAGGGCGTGCGGGTTTCGCACAGAAAATAAAGTAGAAAAAAGTTACCGAAAGAGAGAAATGGGCAAGAAAAAGACATAAAGTAGCCACGTTTGGCTACGTTTGGCTAAACCTTCGTACGCGAAAAAAAAAACTCGCAATAAAGTTTAGGAGCTGAGGAGTCGTTACGCATTATTAGAGAATTTTCATAAATTTTGTGCTATTTTGGTTAGAGGTGTAAAATAAACATCGAATAATACCAGCCGTGTGGCAGAACCTACCATTCCCCGCCGAAAATTCCGTCTCTGATGATGTTCTAACAGAAACCGTATAAAAAATCCGCTTCAGAAACCTGATTAAACTCAGAGAGATATCGAGAAAAACATGCCGCTTGGCATAACATTGCGGCAATATTTACAAACCCAGTTTTTATATTTCTGTTTGTACAGCTAACCACTGGAGGTTTCACTAGGGTTAAAATAAAAACAAACGATCTTTTCAAACTATGATCAGTTAAGATGATACAAACACCTCCCGACTACTGCACATGACAAAAGTGAACACAGAAAAAATTGAACCAAACATAGTTCACTAAATGCTGCAGAGTCCAGAAGAAGCAAAACATTCATAAATGTCCTCTGCACTTGTGCTTCTGGACAACGCCAACAGCTACGTGTTTTCTTGGCAGCAAAGATGTCCCATCATAGAAAACGCAAATTTATAGACTGCAGCGACAACTGCAACGGTGCTAAAATACTGTGCCATCTGCGCACTGGGGCACAATACGCGGGTAATTTTAGAAACAGTCATGCTCGCCTAAGCACAAGCCGGCGTTTGCTGTCTCAGCAGCACTTTGCACGGGCTGTAATCTTAAGAACCGAACACCTAATTCTTGCTGCCTAATGCAAAGAGTTAACTAAAACAGCACAAAAGACATTTATTCGCAATCACTAAACCTCGGCTCTTTGCATCTTTGGGGAAAGATAAAGATACGCGAAGCACAAATGGTGCAGGTAATTAATTCAAAAGCGCCTTCTCAGGCGAGGATACTAAATATAGGCTTCCGCGTCCGCCAAGACTTTTTCGTCGTCTTATGTTCGGGTAAAGTGCTGCTTAGTGCGAGAAGGTAGCTACCCAGGACGTGCTCAAGTCAGCACCTTTAGATTATCTTGAAAAAAAAAAAGACCTCCTTCTGTTGGGTATTTTTACAAGAATTTCGCTGCGGTACTACTGTTAGCTTTACTCTAATTGGGCGTTTTCCGTTTCCGTGCTTGGCTGACTTTAACTAAGGTAGCCTGTTCTCATTAGACAGCGACGTATGGCCTTGTTGCTCTGGTCGTTTCAAGCTCCTTTCTCCTCTTATCAACTTAGAAAAGCGCAATGCTGCCCCAGCCAAATCTTGTACCCGCAGGGACGCGGTTATCTCGTATGTTTATAACGCGCGAGCCTTAGAGAGCTGGTAAAGCAAAAAATGCTTCCAACAGGCGCCAGAACGCGAAAGACACGTGGACGAGTGGAAGTCCGGGACAGGTGACGGGGCGCGCTCCGCCAGAGACCGACTAATCACATTTAATGACATAACAAGGCATTACCGCATCTCGCGTCGTCAAGTTCCCACTTCTCAACCATCCCTTGCGATAAGCCAGGCCCGTATTTGGCGGCTGTTGCGAACGGACGCCTTCCCAAGAAGAGCTCGCCTCCACCACATCCATCCAACAGAATTCCCTTCGTCAGCATGCCCCCAGTGTGGGGAGCATGCCTAATTAAGTCAATACATATGGGAGTGCCCCAAGACCCCTTCCCTCTAATCACCAGTAGCCACCAGTGGAGGGAGGTGTTGGGTAGCTCCGACCGGGCTACGCAAGAAGCCCTGGTCAAAACAGCCACCGAAGTCGCCACCAGCCTTAGGCCGGTGGCCACCGTGCTTCTGTGACCATGCACTTGCTGGAATAAAGTTCTCTCCTCCTCCTACTCGCGATATTCACATCGTCGTTCTTGTACTATTGCTATACTTGTATTTTCACAAGTACGCGATTTTTATGTACTGCATTTTTGAGTATCGTGCTTGAAAGCTGTGGCACGCATGCTCACCCCCGCACTAATACCTGTGGGGGGCTGCCTGTACTCTGTAAATACACAACAAATACAGAGATGGCTGAGGTGGCTCTACTCTGGCCACCCGACGGCTTCCCCTGGCTGGCACAACATGCACCATTTGGTCCCGCGTCTAAAGGAGCCATGAAGACAAAACACAAGTTTGTGTTATTCGAAAGATTTCGTGTTTTATAGTGCCCCAAGCGCTTGTCCGAATACAAATGATGCTTTATTCACTGAGAAATTACTTATTTATGTTAAAATTTCGATTTTCCCTCTAAATCGGGCGTTTTCGTGATCTGCAATGACATCACAGGGCCTTGTTTACCATTATTGAACCTAGATGGCGCCACCATACCACGGCAAGCCGTTTTCTGCCTTTGGCTTGTTTGTGAACGTATTTGTACCTGGCTTGTTTTGTTTATGGAGACAATCGTTTCGAAAGTATCGATGGCGTGCGAAAGTCTCGATGGCGTGCTCACATGGTGCAACTTGTGGGGCATGACACTAAACCCAGATAAAGCAGTGTTCATGCGTATAACTTACAAAAAGAACCCTCTTGAATACCACTACACAATAAACAACACCCCTGTGAGCTTAACAAATAGCTTTAAATACCTCGGTGTAACGATTACTGGAAACCTGTCCTGGTCGGCTCATGTTGACAATATTTGCGCTTCGGCTAGAAGAAAACTGGGACTCTTAAAACATAAACTTAAACACCCCCCCCCTCCCCCCAACATTAAATTGTTGGCCTATAATACGCTAATCCGATCGCGCCTGGAGTACGCTTCAGTGGTCTGGGACCCGCATACAAAAAAAGATATTGGCAAGCTCGAACAAATTCCACGGCAAGCTGTTCGGTTTATTTATAACCATTATGAAAGACACGATTTCCCTACCACTCTAATGCAGAACAACGGAATTCTAACGCTAGAATCCCGAAGAAGAATCAACCGATCAAAATTCCTTGCCGATCTTCAGAACCGCAAACTTCGCATTGACCCATCAATATATCTGACCTGTCTTTCTTCCCGGCCCACCAGGAAATACCACCCCTTTAAATTTACCCCATTGTTCGTCCGCACAAACACTCATAAATGCTCATTTTTCCCGCGAACAATATCCGATTGGAACAGTCTTCCTGCCTCTGTGTTCACTTCGTCTAATCTGCATGCATCAATCGATCAGCTTTTTCACATGTAGAATTTTTTTTTTGCCGTTTGCCATTTTTATTGGTGTTTTCTAAGATAGAGATTGTATAATTACGTTTTGCCTGATATGCTATGTTTTTATCTTTCCACTCCTGCTTGGGCCTAATTCTTGCCTGCAGTATTGTCTAATAAAAAAATAAAAAAAAAACATGGTGCTCGCTCGACAAATATGGTCATGCAAGACATCGTCGCTTGCGTCAATCGGCCAGTGTCGCCTGAAACAACCCCAAAGCCCCACAGTCCTGTGCAGCTAAACTGAGCATAGTGCGCGCAGTACCAATAGCAGCATAGGCCTCCTGCGCTGCCCAGGGGGCGCTGCGCAAGCGGCTTTCGGGCAGTGCTTCCGGATAGTACAAAGCTGCGCGGGTCCCATAGAATCCCGTGTTGACAGATGCGAAATGAGCTTGCTGCTCCCGATTGTTTTGCGACATGGTCACCAGCCCACCCCCGACGAGTCCGATCTCTTCCGGTGATCAACTTGGCATTAGGGGAAAAAGCTTTGCAGCGCTAAATCTGTTTACAGCGCCGACGAAAGTGCCGGGACGGTGACGGCGCTCTGCCACTCGCAGGTTCACCGATCGATGGTCGTATAAAGTAAAATTTGAAGTGAACTTCTAGTTTAAACAAATACTCTAGGTTGCAAGGACATTTCAACAACAGCCGATAAAAAAAAAAGAGTGACGCAATCGGCAATGATCGCGCTTTAAAAAGCCAGCGAGTCCGGCGGACCGCTGGCTCGCCTAGAGTTCCTGTATATCTCGTAGCACAAGAGTTGCGCGTCTGATTGCCACTTGCCGCGGGTTCCTGTTCGACAGAAAAGCCCGCTTTCAGTGCTGCGCACAAGCCCCCATTTTCAGTCAGTTCCGCTCAACTGAGCATGGGCGGTTGCGGAAGCGGCGGCAGCGGCGGCCACTCAGCTGATAAGCAGCCGACTATCGTGCGCCAGGTTTTGTTCACGCAGCTCCTGGCCACTCCTCGCCGCTGCCGCTGGCGCAGCGGCCCGGCGGCAGCTCTTACATGCGAGACAGGTGGCTTTCCCGCACGATCTGAAACGTAAGATGGCGGATGGACGCGCAACTCTCCTCCCCTATAGGAGCTATATACAGGAACTCTAGGCTCGCCTGATGCGGTGCGCCGCTCTTTTGCGTATCTGCGCACTCTGCGCGCACTTCCATTAATGCTTGTTTGCGTCGCCCTTACGAACACATGGTGTAGCGCTATCTTTCCGTTATGTTGCGTGTCTCAGTGATAAAATGCAGCGAGCGTCAGAAGCGTGAAACCAGTTTCGCGATTCCGAAATTACTGGCGGTAAAACAAAGTGGTCGGGCGAACTGAGAGGCCACTCGCTTTCCTTGCTTGCTATCACTTCACTTAATTACACCCTTGCATCATATATCCCCAGTTCGCCCTTAATAGGCTAGAATGAGGGTCAGCAACGTTTTGAAGTGTAGGTCCGAGTTGCATGCAGCCGATACGGCGGAGGGCTGGACGGCAAATCGGGTGGGAGCGGGAGGGGGGCTTTGATTGCAAAGCAAAAAAATTCAGCGAGTCGCCAATAATATTGGACAATAACCTGGCGAAGTGTGAAGATGGGTGCAATTCAACTGGAAGCGACCAATTCTCTGTTCTTGTTTAGCTGTCTAACTCTATTTGAGGGCAAAACTGGCGTGTCGGCGTTCAGATTGTTAGCGACGACCCCTGCCCTAGAAGATAACCAACATAGTCAGTGATGATCGTATGTAAATATTCGGGGCCGCGCGCAGTGAATGCGGCTGTGTTATGCTGTGCAAATGTAGAAGTACACTCTTAGGCAAAAAAGACTAAAAGTTCGTCCTTTCGGGGACTAACGGCCTCTGCCACAATAATTAGTCCCTTTGGGAACTAACTGTCAGGGGACGAACGGTTAGTACCCCACCCGGATGGTCCGTTCCGATACTCCCCAAGGACGAACTGCGTAGAGTGCAGAAAAAAGAAAAAAACTATGGCACCGGCAGGAATCGAGCCCCTGACGCGCGGATATACAGTCGAGTCCACTTATAGCAATACCGGTTTTAACAATATATCGGATATAACAATGGACAGCCGCGGCACCGTCAGCTTTTCATTGTATTCTATGGCAAAATAAACCGCTTATAACAATGCTGTCATGATGCAATATCGGTTATAACAATTAAATGTGGGCACTGGAACCAACCCTGAACGAAACAAAAATGCAAAAACGCTGCGACAATGCCACCCAAACCCCGCCTATTACGCAAAAAGGCATGAGAACATACGCGCGGCAGCCAGGCGATAGCGCACTTGGCCTCGCACGCGGCGAGTGCGCGCCGAAGAGGCTCGCATGCCACCGCTGCTTTCGCCTGCCGTGGCGACGCGGAGGAGGGGGAGGAGTCGAAGTTGACTGCTTACGGTTTTCTACCTGCTAAAAAGTGAAAAGTTTAAGCAACTTCCCCCTGATTAAGTGCTCTTGTTTATCATGTTCCCCTCATTAAATGCTCTTGTTTGTCACGTTTTCTTTGTTATTTTCGGCATAACCCGCTTATAACAATAATCGGTTATAACAATGATATTTTCATGGCACCTCAATATTGTTATAAGTGGACTCGACTGTATACACAAGGAACCCGACGCGCTATCCGCTGGACCACGCCGCCGGGCGGTAGCTGCGGTAGATAATATTCAAGTGTACAGCGTGTAGTTCTGTGCATAACGCAACAGACCCATTGCAACTGGTGCCCAAATTTCTATCTGTGCAAGCGAACGTGACCGCGTTTTGCGCCTTGCGCTTAGCGCTTTGCTAGGTTTAGGGACTATTGCTCAGTTCGATTCGAAGTAGAGCCTCACAACCGCAGTTTTTCTGGTAAATAACAGTCAACTCGTCGTCACCTAGTTGAGATAGGTAGCTGGGCGATCGGACGACTCATTTGTTTCCACACAAATTAGCGCGAGCTAAGTGCTTTCTTAGTGTTCGATACATGTGTTAAGTGCTCTATGTAACGTATGTGAAAGGTGTCGTCTGTGTGAGTGTCAGAATAAGGAAACATGCCATATTTTCCTGCATCGGCGAAAGCGAATTCGGTGTTGCTTAGCCTGAATTCTTCAAATTCGCGTCGCTAGACGATTGCTACTGGGAAATGCAAGCGGGTTTTACAGCAGTTGCAGCATTGTCATAGCTTTGGTGCCCAAGGCAATTATGTACCGAGTGTAAAAGATAACTTCGAGAAGCTTACCTGTAGCGAGCATTTTTGTTTTGCAGTTGTCATCAGCAACATGCGTTTTTTCTCGTCTGTTAAACATATACATAATCATTACGCTCTGGAATCCACTTTTGCTATTGTCACTAATTTTTGCGTTACTGTTAAGGCGCTTGAAAGCTTTTATTGGCCGTTATTACCTCGCACGAATCGTATGCAACACAGCGTATCAACATAACCTCGCCGAGAAGCGTATGGCAATCGCGCTTCGCCGATCCTTGCCATTATCCGCCGCTCTACTAACCCTAGGCGATTTTCTTATAACTAACATCATTATTTTCTCCCGTGGCACCATCTAAAGCACCCAGTGACTGCAATGGCTTGTGTTTTGGAAATATAAAACTGTTCGCAGACATATGCGCGAAAGGGCAACGACGACGCCATTAGGGGATTAACGACGCAGCAAAGAGACTAACTGCATGCGTTTCGTCTTCCCGTTACTCCTTATAGATCGGCGGGGACGAACAGTTAGTCCGCATTTATGCACACGGCACGTACTCTGCCGCAGATACTTCCCTTGAAGATGAACGGTCGCCCGTGAAGACTAGCGGCTGTATTTTAGTCCCTATTTTAGTCCTTTTTGCCTAAGAGTGTAAACATCTCTGCAGGCAGCGGGCGTGTGATTTGGTCTTGTTTTTCTTCCTTTAATAGCGTTTAATTCGTTTATTTGACGCTATTGCCTCACCATCTGGCTAGTATACATGTACCCTTCCATTCGTAAATCGTGCGGCGTAAAACGATGCGCAAGAATTTTAGTTTCCGAAAATACAAAATAAAGTTTCCACTCGTTCTCAAGGCGGTGGCAGGCCAGCAGTGTCAGCCGAGTCGGCTGCGCAATTCTTGCTTGCGCTTGCATGCTCCCGCGGATGCAGTCTTTTGCAGTTACCAGCAGCGTTCCGTGTTTATGCCACTCGAGAACGTTCCTTTGTCGACCACCCGCAAGAAGAAATAACGGTAATGGTCGTCAAGAAGTTAGACCACCCGACCTGGCAGTACTGTCCCACGCCGCGACGACCGCGACAGCTCGCTCGAACGAAAGCCAATAAATCGGCTTGTTTTATCGGATATTATTTTGTTTAGCCCCTGCAACTTCTTTAGGAGCTATTTCATACAATATGCAGTCTTTTAAACGGGCCACGAAGCTTTTAAACTAAGTACAACCAACTTTCACTCTGGCTCGTAATTGAAAACACACGGAGGGCGGCGAGGGTCGTCCGCTTTTGTACTACCCAGAGGCGTGGGCAACTTGGGGCGCTGCGTGTCGCCAAAACTCTAGCGCCGGAACCCTATACGCATCGGTACTCCTATGTTTACGTGTGCGTTCGTAACTTACACTGTTTGTCCCACCATTCTTAGGGCTTCAAAAAGAATGTGCCGTAAATGTAAGCGCAAACAGCTCGTTCGGCAAGCTTATAAGCTCTGCCTAATTTGCGTTTGCTTTTGCCGCCCTCTGCCAACCGCAGAGCTTTCTGGTATGACATCAAAGGTTCTGTTGTTGTAAATGAGCTAGTTGGTTGCATGACCATTCCCGTTTTTCCTAATTGTGTAGATTATTTGAGCGAAGTAAACGTTAAAAGTGGGGTCAGTATGATTCTAACGAGGCAATCTTCTGAATGAACCAAACTTGTGTTTTCTCTTCATGGCTCCTTTAATAAAGATATGCACACATATTCCACCCTGAAATTTCTTATCACGCGGTAACATTCTTACGGTAATCGCCTTTTCTTGAAACCATTCCTTTCGTTAGCCGAGTTGAAGAAACACCCGTCGCCGACCCCTCCCCCTTCTACACACCGATCGCATGAACTGGGAAAGCTTCGATTCCCGCAAACTACTGAGACTGGACTACAGACCAGTCTGGAGCGCACGTTGCCGCTTTACGCTATTTGACCGTCACACTTTCTCTCTGTTTACTATTACGAGCCGGCGTTCAGGACATAAATCTAACACAGAACCATTTTCATCTGAGGATCCATTGAAATCACCTGTCTGTACACTCATAACTCCTACTAAGGTGATTGTACCTGAGCCTTTCAACTCACTAATATCGCTGTCGGTGAGTTTGTCATTTCAACATTTTCTGCTCTTTATCCCCGGCCTGGACCTGCTGCTGGAGACGGAGTCCTTGCCAGAGCACTGAGCCCTGCTGTGCGACTCCGGGGTGGCCCTGGTGCGTTTCCTGAACGGATATTCGCGCTCCCGGTTGGTGCGATGCATCCGGGAGAAGGCGGTACAGCTGACAGCTGGCGGACCGAGGTACACGGCTGTGCCTGCAGTGGGTTCTCGCCCACATCGGGCTGGGTGGCAACGAGTGGGCGGACGAGCTAACCGCCGGGCACACGTGCTGCCTCCCTCGGACGCGGCGGCCCAGGCGGCAGCGGACGACGCCCGCCTGCTCATACAGCGACAACTCCGGACCAGGCATCCTGACCCGCGGCTCTGCGTCGCCTGCCTCGTCAACTGCACTCGGCCACCCTGCGCCACCGCGTTGGAGACGCGTAGATGGCAGACAGGAAACACCGACTGGGGTGGCTGGCCAGACCCTCCTGCACTCACTGCCGGGCGCCCTTGCAGTCCCTGCCGCACGTACTGTACGAGTGCTGCAAGTTTGCGGCAGTGCGGGCGGAGCTGCCAGCCGTGCTTCAAGGAGTGCGGCCATTCGATGGGCTCCATTTGCACCCGGGCAGCGCCAGGTAGCGGGACGAAGTGCTCGAGGCCCTGTGTGCATACCTGGGTGCCTCGGGGCTGCACAAGGCGCTCCACTACCACACCATCAACCACCCAGGTTGTAGTGGAGTGCTGCTGCTATTGTAGCTTTCGCTTGTGTGTGTATGCGTGCCTGAATGTGCGTGTCCCTTTTACATCTATGTCACACCATTGTCTTCTGTACATTCGCGTTTAGTCTATATTGTCACGTAGCTTAAGACAACGCAGCTGTCTGAAACAAAAACAAGTTTATTGCAGCCAACTTGTGCTCCCCTAAGAACTGAAAAAATGCGCAGGCGGCGAAAGGGCAGTCGACAAACCGACGTCCGCAGACTCGTGTTGGAGAATCGAATACCGCGGCATCTGCTCTGCAGGCTTTTCATCTTTCGGCGCGAGTGGTTCTCGAACCGTCGATTTACATCCGGAACATTGCAGATCACAAGATTATTCTAGGCTAGTGACGTTACGGTGAAGCACTCTGCTTATCTGAATGAGATAGCCCATGGTGCCTAAAAATAAAGAATGAAACACGCGCTTCGTTTGGGACACAGATAACAGAGCCGGGCGCCGGCGGGCAGTAAAAACAAGCAACAAATAAACAAACCCAATGCATGCTTCGCGGCAATATCCGTATTGTTTCACTCGTGTTGCCAATTTGCACAATTTTTCCCCTTTGTGTTTTACATTTGTCCTTGTTCACTTTCCCTGTGTGTTGTATATATGTTAATGTCAACCTTCTCTCCTATCGCCCTATTCTTATGTACTCTTTCTTCCCTATCCCACCTCCCCTACACCAGCAGGCGTCCCGGTGTCCGCCCCTAGGCGAGACAATTCACTCCTGTGGGTAGATCTTCCCATTCCAATTATCAATAATACATACATGCATACATAAGAGATTTCTGGTATTAATGCAAATAAATCCTGGTTATTTCTGTATTATAAATTAATTTAAATCATGTCAGTTTATTTTGAACCGGTTTTACCCAATATGCACTTTTTTGACCATCGTTTCACAACTTGATTTACCGTGACGAAACGACACGACGACGACAAGAACCGGCGGCAGCCTGAGCCTCTAAGGTGCTTCGCTCCTAATACCAAAATTACGATGGAATATTTTGGCAACAACTCTGGCGCATGTAAGTCAAAAATAAAAAAAGGCAAAAACGAAACCTCAAAACGAGGAGACTAACAAAACGTCACCTTTGTTTATTAAAAACGGATAATTGGCGAAGTAAAGATATTTAAACGCAATAGTAGTGTAAATGTATGTTATCCGTCAAAGGGCATTGAAAAATAACCATTACAAGAAAAAACAATCGGGCCATCTCCACTAACGTGTAATCTGGGGTGGGGCGAAGCATGCAGTGTATAAGTGCATGATGCGGTTCGATGATGCGGTTTCGATGTATGCTGCAGTTTCCAAGTTATGATGAAGTGGATAATGAGGTTTGGATGCTGAGCACTCGGTGTCTAGTCCATGACGCCTTCGCTTTTTGTCCCCGGAGAGAAAACCGTTGGGGGGTAGAGGTATACAGCTCGGCTGTAAAGTCTCGTGTCTTTGAAGCACGAAGCGTTCTAACCCGGGGCATTGGAAAACGAGGGTCCCGGTGTGCTTTTTTAGTGCGCGTTTTTGCCCATGAAGATGAAACGTTCTAGCACGAGGTGTTGGACAATGAAAGTTTCGGTGTTTTAGGGCCGTAACTACAAGAGATGACGACGACATCAAACGACGACGACATGAGACACCGACAGCCCGAGCCCCTAAGATGCTTTGGCTCTAAAACAGAAGAAATTAAATGATCCAACCTAATATTAGAAAAATATGTATTTACATCACCATCACGCAATGAAGACAAAACTAAGAAAAACAGCAAAAATCAGAAGTAGAAAATACAGTAAGAAGCACGAACCGTGTAGTGCCCAAACCTTCCACAAAAATGCTGAATTAGTGTCGTGAAGACCTGGCGTTATAGCAGCCTAAATACAGATAATTGTTATAGACAACGAAAAGCAAAAATATAACAAAAAGCCAAATGTCCGCCAAAGTAGCTCAATATTGTAAACAGTTTGTCTATGCGTTGTAGTCCCATTCTAAGAAAACTGAAAATGAAGGAAAATGACGTATGGGTGGTTACGCATTCGCAGATAGCTTCACAATTTCTCTGGAATTCTTTTATCGTAATTCTTCCTTATCGATTGAAAGACTACCGACCATCCACTTCCGCGGTCTAATATGTATCAAATGTCCTAATTTAGGGAGTTGCACATTTCCTTGACAATTGAAGGCTATGCACATTAGCGTTACCGACAGATTTTTCTGGGGTGCATGCCAAAGATCGGTTAAAAATAGCAGCAGAAGAAGAGAAGAAGGAAGAAGTTCGATGCATGGAAGTGGAGCCGATTGGGAAGTAATGCACCAAGGTGCGCGCCATTAAAGCGCCCACAGTCTATCTCCAGAAAAAAAAACAATTAAAGAACCATTTTTCTTCGGAAACACGCGAAGCTTAATCTCAATGAAGACGAAAACGACCAAAGACAAAACGCAACGACTGCAAAAAAAAAAAAAAAAACAATTCTGCTAGAATCGAAACGCGATGACCGAAAAGAAACGAAAAACCATCGACCGCCGAAAACGAAACACTTGCATTTTGCTGAGCTTCACCCTACCGCAAATGTTTGGTATACGTTATTGTAGATCACTCTTCTGCAATTATCGGGAAAGTTTACGTTCTTCAATGGCTGCTCACTCTTCCACATGCAGCCTACCGATGTAGCGCTAGAAGGTGACTGCGAGATGAGAGCCAGCGATCACACCTGCGACTTGGCGTAATGCGGGCGACGACGCTGGTTGGCTCCCATTGTTGCGGGACCCGCGACACTCGTGCGCGCACAAACGAAGGGGTTTACAAAACCACGTTGCAAGAAGCAGACAATTCCGTAAAATCTCACATGCCAAGTGGCTAGGCAGGCGCTTTAGTGCTTGGTGCTTATCAGCCTTTTCTCCCTGCCTCCTTCATCGTATTGATCAAAAATAAAGGAGTTATTATAATATGCAACCTTACGGACAGGAAAATCTCTCTCAAAAATGTTTTTATGTGCCCTGTTATAAGTGTTAGAATGCAAAACTCGCAGCTGCAGCTGCTGCAGTGACTCCCAGCTTGTTTGCTTGGGCTGTTTTTATCTATGCGGAGAGCGGTTGGTTCCCTGTCTCTCGATTTTTTTAGGAATCCTGGGTCACGCATTCAGTTGTTGTGCTGACAGCGTTATTCGTTCCCATAACTGCCGTGAGGGCTCTCGGAAACGGAAACAACCCCCCGCGGGCACATAGAAAGTTCCTTTTTGTGGCGGCTCCCGAAATTGCCGGCGGCATATGGATCCGCCATAAAAGTGATATAAACGATTCAAAGAAAACTGGAAAACACCCAGTCTTGTCTGGATCCAATGCCGACACGAGATCGCAAACCCGCGAGGAATAACCCGAGGAATATACAAACAATACGCACGCGAAACCAGCGCTTACCCGCAGGTGTTCGCACTTTCCATGAGGAGGCGAGGGTTGGCGATCCAGCTGCCAGTGTAGAAGAAAGCAATTCGATTTTGGTGCCTCCTATGTTGGATGGGAGTAAAACCAATATGACAGCAAAAAAATCAATTTTAGATCATCGATGGCGGTGTTTCTCAACGTTCTCCCAAGTGCTCCCAGTAAATAGAAAATAACAAAAAGGACATGAACGGGGAGCAACGCCTCTTCTTATTCTCACACCTTCTATAAGATCGGTTCAAAGTGTTCGACTGATCTGCCCACCCCCAAATCACGCCTGCGGTGCGTAGTTAGGTTTGGTAGCATGTTGTGGTTCACTGGCAGACGCTCGAGCTAAAATAGGTAGGAGTGTGACAATCATTTGGTTGTACTAGATAGGAGCGCGACGCCTGGGTGCTTTTCCTTAAGGTACGTGCTGGTGTTACCGGGCGACCTAAGCCACCCACCAGCCTGCGCGGCTTGTCACGCTGAAAAAAAAAACAAACAAAAAAAACAACCGGCACATCGACGTGGCGCCATCTCTGCGTGGCTCTTGTAACAGAGTCGCATGAAAACGCCGCTCATTCTGACAAACTACTCACTAAAGAAATCGCATTTCTTGATGAGGACTGATCTGCTGGAAGCTGCTTACGCGTTACGCTGAATGTGTTTTGTTTGTAATGCGTAGCATTCTTTTACGGGTACCCCCACATCCAGGAACGTGTAACGGCCAGCGTTTGCAAAAAAATGGCGACTTTGAGGAAGTAACACATTTAATCGTTATGATATCGTAAATGGAGGTAACTGGTCGAAGAAAATTTTGAAAAAGAAAGAAAAATATTATTTTCACAAAAATCTTAGACATCTCTCCCCAAAACTTTCTCATAGGCAAGAAAAGTCCGCAAAAGAATGTTAAAAATACGAAAAAAAAATTGCAAAAATGGTGAAGCGTGTAACACCCTGCATAGCCTCATAAATGTCAATTTTGGGAATGTAGCACCTCTAACCGTTATAATACCGTAAACGGAGATAATTGGTGGGGCAGAGTTTCTCACAAATAAACAATAAGAAAAATCGCAAAATAAAGTCAGAAAATCGATCTCTCAGGATCTAAAACATCCATCCTCTGCTTCTTCCCATACACAGCCGAAGACTAAACAAAAAACGCACACAAAAGAACGTTGAAAATATGCATAAAAAACGTAAATGATGAAGTAAAAACACTTTCTTTATCGTTATCATGCAAACCATTTTCATGATTGGCGAAAAGAAACAAAGAGAAATTGAAAACAAAATGGCGCAGCGTGCGCTATTGGTAGTGCGAGGCTGGAGAAACAGTAGAGCCGGCGGCCCCTCTCGTTTCGTCGGAGACCCGGCTGTTGCACGTCACATCTATTTCCTAACTTGTCGCTGGAAGTCCTTAATGACTGCCAGGCCCTGATCATTGTGCCCGCAGGCTTTCACATCTCTCTAAAAGTTGACCGCGTTAGCAGGTGCTAGAACCCGAGGCGAAGCTCAAAGCCAACGCCCGTGCTAGGAACCCAAAGGAAATGCTGCGCGCCCTGAAATGCGACGACAGCTCAATCTTCAATAAAAAAAGCGATGATCTCAATCTAGCACTGCAAAAAAGTGATAATAGCTCAATCGGATGGATACTAGTTTAATAACGCGAGAGACCCGGGTTAGATTCCGACCACGGCAAGCGTTTTGTTTTAAATTTCCAACTTGTTACACATTTTGTTGTTTCCCGCCGCTGCTAACCCCTTAGCCCTCGGGCCATTGGGGTGGCCCAGTGGTTAGGTTGTCGGTTCCACGGTATATATGTCCCTGGCTCGATTCCCGGGACCTCCCTTACCACGTTTCTTTCTTGAGGCTTTGAGGTTTCTTGGTGCGATGGATAGAAGCGGCTCGGCCTAAAGAAGTCTGCTGTTAAAAATAATAAAATAAACCAACGTCTTTCGCTTCCCATAGCCGTGTTTGGCTGTAAAGAACTCACACTCTTGACAAGCGGCGTAGGAGTTCTACGCGTTAGCACACAACTTTCTGAATTTCTGCATTTTTTTTTCGTTCTTTCCATATATGTACGCGGAATATAAACTCACTCTGTTAGTCTGCGCTGTGGGGTGCCGTTTCTTTTTCCGGATGGAGTTCTTGGTGCATTCTATCCGATGATTCCAGAAAAAACGACCTCCGATTGATTTGTTGGAGAAATTGTACACGAACCTGCGAGTGGAACATTTGTCAGAATCTGCGCAGAGCTCAGAAGCTAAAGCGCTCAGGCCATCACTAATGGCAACCATCTCCGCCAACAAAGAAGTAGCGTCTCCGTGAAATACGTGCATGTCTGCTTGATGGATGACATAGTGGGGCAGACAAGGCTTGTGTGGAGGGTGCCGTCGGCTACCTCTGCGTCAACATGCGCTTGGAGGCCCTCTGGTGAGTCAATAGGGAGCGGTGGGTTGACCTGGTTAAATTGATTGTGAATGCTTTATGCTACCTAGAGGCCGGTTGTCCGTAACCTGAGGTCACTGCCATGGAGGTGGTTCCGCTTAGCGTGGTAGCAGAGGCGAAGCACGATCATAGTAGTGTGGAAGTGCTACTGCGGCGGGAATGGATTAAATGTAACTTTGTCCAGTATCGTAGCCCTCTTGCGGCGACCGCCCGAAGCACACTCGGGGGATTACAGAATAACACGCCCCCTTTTTTTCGCCTGCCCTGCGGAGTTCAAAAAGCCGTCTCAGGCGCAAAACATAGTTTTGTTGGCTGATAAATTTTTCAATGGCAGCCCTAGCGCCTACCGGTCCGCTGTTTTCCGTACTCAGAGAACGGAGAAGCCCTTAGCTGACTGGGCGTTCGCAACTGGCTAATACAATATGGAGTCGTTTTGCTTACATTTTGCCCCCAATAATGGCGTATCGGTCCCTGAAAGCGAGAGTAGCGCATCCGCAGAGCGGTATTTAAAAGGGGCCATTTTTAAACGACGTGCCCATCGACGCTGGTGTACAATTTCATCCAGCGTGTTCATTTGCGTATCGGCTTGAAGTGTCGGTATAGAGGTCATGCGAGGGAGTCCGGTGATAACTCGCATTGCTTCTCTATTTGCAGTTTCTAAGCCATCCCAGTAGCGGAAGGTCAGGTGTTCAAACTGGGCTTGGTAAACGAGTCGAGGCTGGAAGATAGCACGCACTAGCGTAAGCATGACTCGAGAGCAGGCACCCCCTGAATTCTGGCCGATTCGGCGGAACAAGTGTAGCATATTGGTGGTCTTTTCCCGAGTGGGGCGGACCCATGAGGATGCTGATCCAGCTGCACTAATTTCCAGCCCCAGTATACGCATATGATCGGTGGCGACAAGTGGTTCACCATTTAAAAACAGGGATATAGGTGTCTGCGATAGCCGTTGCCGACCTTTACGATTTGAGATAGACATGGAAGTAGTTTTTGATGGAGACAGCTTCAGGTCAACAAGTGAACACCACTGCGAGCTAATATTCACGGCAGCCTGTAGACCTGCTTATTGATTAGGCAATTTGTCGTGCACTGACCACACAGTGATATCGCCCGCATAGAGGAGGAAGAACGTGTCCGCTATGCTATCCAGCTGCCACGCCAAGGGTAATAGGGCCACGTTGAACAGCACAGGAGACAACAAGCAGCCCTGAGTCACGCCTCGCTCCGAAACAAAATGCCCCACGGGTTCCTTGTCTATGCGTATAGAGAACCAGCGGTTCTGAAGGAAGGACTTCACAAAGTGGCATACTGCTGGTGGAAGGCGGAGTCTCTGCAGTATACCTATTATAACAGAGTGGCTCACGTTATCAAACAACTTTTCAACGTCCATGGCCAAGATCGTGCGGACCTTACGTGGCCTTCCACCTAGAATCCCCATAGATGACAGATGGTCCAGGCCATCTGTTCCCAGGTGTGGACGAAACACAATCTCAGCTGGGTGATACCATCCGTATCATTCCAGCCCCCAGGGAAGCAGCGTGGCGAGCATTCGTTCCAGCAACTTGCGAAGTGTGGATGTCAGTGCGATAGGACGGAGGTTACTCAACCGGCCTGGGGTCTTCCCAGGTTTAGGGATAGGTACTGCTTCGGCGTGTTTAAAGGTTGAGCGTGTTTAAAGGTTGAGTGTTGAGCCAGTCCAGTAGCCATTGGAAACCGGGGCAGTCTATGTTCTTAAACGCTTCATAGGTTACACCGCCTGGGCCTGGCGCTGTGCGCAGTTTAGCCTTGTCGATATCTGCAAGGAATTCAGCCATGGTGAATGGAGCCTGTACACCTTCAAGGTGTTCCTGGCTTGGGCGCGACCCAGCCTCTGGTTGAAGAGTAGGCAAGGTGACAAATGCTGGAGGAGATTGGTTGTACTTCCGAAAGAATTGCTTGGCCACTTCTGCATAAAACTGGCTCGGCGTACGTCCAGAGGCAAGACATGCCGTGGTTGCCGGGTCTGGGGGCGGCCACCACGCTCCATACGACGAAACGTGCGCCAGACGGACGAGCTGGTAGAAGATGGGCCTAGTGAGGCACACCAGTACAACCACCGTTGACGTGATAATGATTTTTTATGACGGCGCACGGCTGCTGTGAGGCGGTGCAACGAACTGCATAAATCCGGATTTGTGGGCTGTTTAATGACCACCAGTTCTGCTCTGCGTCGAGCTGCCCACAAGTTTAGAAGATTTAGGTCTGGTGCAGGTCTGTTCTCTTCTACCCAAGTCGTTACTTGTTCTGCGGTGTTTTGTTACTCGCAAATTATTGCTGTATGATCCGCAAAGCTTCACTTTTGTAACCCCCTTACTAAATTCCCTGCACAGTGGCCTGTGAGGTATTTTAAATCAACTGTAATATTAAATCGGCATTCATTAAAGGCCTATGTATTGTCCCTCTAGGCGTGGTTTCTAATGCAAGACATTTAATTCCGTGCCTGCATGTGAGTACCTTTCTAGTCACATATATGAAGCACAGTAACCTTAGTGCGCATTTGTAAGACCGGAGTGGGAAGTGTCATATCTGTGGCACCTATAATAGACGAGCACCAAAATCGCAGTTAGACATGTCTGGAGTTTGGCCGGTGCTCCGTGAAAACAAAATCGTCTGGGAGCGTTTCTTTGGATTCTTTTTATCTCCAGGTAAACCGCTGTCGGCGGTGCTCATATTCCTATAATATACGTAGTTCGATGTGGGTTTTAAATTTCTCATTTTTTTCAGCTCAGGAATCCAACCCCATATTTTAATTTAAAAAAAATGAAGTGTAACGTTAATGTAACGACACGTTCCAATGCTCGAAATGGAACTGGAACGCGTTCCCTTCGCACTAAAGGAACTTGTAGCGGGAACTCGTTTCAAAATGAGGAAGGAACGAGGAATGAGCTTTCGTTTCTGTTTTAGAGGAACGTGTGCAGTGTCCGATAGTTCTGATTAAGCTATCAAAGGACGGTTAGCTTCGCGGGACTATTTTTTGATGACAGGTTGGTGCGAACCTCTTTTTGTCACTTGGAGCCACGCAGAAATTTAACCGCATAAATGCTTGAGCCGCTGCGGTTGACCTGAACAGAAGAGAGCGTGTCTGGCGCTCCTTCCAGGCAGGGGTCCTTTTATTTCATACAGGAAACAATCATTGTCCATTAAAGAACTGCTACTTATTTTTATGTTGTTGCTGTTTCCTATAATGACGCTTCAACTGTGCGAACAAGTGCAAAAGCATTTGAGCGCCCACTCTGAACTAGCGTAATTTGGGCCATTGTATATTGTTTTTGTTTTGTGTTTGTACTGTTTGTTTTTTGTTCTGCTATATTTCTTACCCCACTAACCTGTTCAATACCCTACACGGAGGGTATTAACATGCTACAAAATGTACCGATGCAGCAGGCTCGGTGGGCGCTTCTTGTACTTCTGTGCCGCGTACACCCGGGGCTATAGCAACGGGTAAACGCTGTACAGTATTAGCAAATATTCTGGCACTTACTCGGGATCATCCGGGGGAGACTAATAACGGTCCACCAGTCGCGGCTTATTGGTTTCATACGGGAGGGTCACTAGGTGCTCACCGAATAACCAAGAAAACTTGAACTACTGGTGACAGTCGGGTAGTTTACTATAATTCACTTGTATATGTTAGCTTTGGCTTCGTAACCCACGCGAAGGTCACGCGTGCGTCGTCCCTAGTGACCCCCTATTGGCTCACGAGTGAGTCCCTGATGTATCACGATTGGGGTGTCCCTGGTGAACCCCCTTTTCTTGACTCACCAGTGGGTCACTGAAGGGTCCCCACTAGGTTCCTCGGAATTTGTTTTGCTTGCGTCCCGAGGGGGTGACCTACTCGAGCTTCGACGGTGAGTCACTTCTTGTGGCCCACCACTGACTAACTGGTTTTCTTTTACCAGTGCCTCGTGGGAGGGAGACCAGTAGTTCGCTGATGGGTCAGCGCTGGTAGGTAACTCGTTGCCGCGCTCGTTGCCAGTGCTAGTTGCCAGTGTGTGAGTGACCCACCACCCAGCGTGCCCGCCGTTACCCAGCAGCAACTTCTGATATTTCGAGTCAGGCTGATCTGCCCACAGACAGACAAAAAGACAAGCACGGAGACAAACATGGAAAACTTTTAGGATTGGCGTAGCCAGAGAAAAGCTGTCGTCCTTACACGTGGAATGCTGTGAGGGCAGCAGAATATGGTCCATAATTTCCCTCACCCCACATTTGTAAGGGCCGCTTTAGTTAACCAACATGCCTCGGCAAGGTCAGTTATTTTACACGGCCTGGTTTATAGCAGTAGCAGATATGAGCTTCAAAAAAGTGCGTGTTGAATGAGTTTTTACGCAAGAAATGATTTATGACATAAAAATGATCACTACGAAATTTAAAAGCCACTGATCTTTTAGAGCCAAAATTGCACTTTTGTTACGCGGAAACGTTGCACCTTCATTGTCGACACTACGCACAGGATTGAAAGCATTTCGCCATGTTATCGAAATACCCATCCGAGTTTTCTAAAAAAGAAGAAAAAGAACGGCCCTTGAAAAGCGTATAATTGCTTAAAGTGTTCTTGTAAAGAAAAGAACGTATATAACGACGCTGTCAAACGTGACCTAAAGATGCCGCTGAGGCTTTTACTCTCAACGCACAGCTCTTTTGTTTTGCGCAACAACAAAGAACAGAAAAAGCCAAGCCCCTGGTTCGTTTCGCCAGAGCTGCTCAGTGCAGAATTAATTTAAAATCGAGGAGGCTTAAAGAAGGAGAAAAAAAAAAGAACTGAGTGAGGTCACTGTAAGGTTTTTTTTTTCTCCACATTTTCGACCTGTCCTACTTTAAATGAATAATGACAGAATTTTCGCAGATCGTGTCCGGCTTAAAATGTGCACCATTGTTACGTATGGACTTCATTTTTGTCTCGTGATTACAACTTTGTCACATTAGTCGCCCCGGTGGAGACAAGAGAATCGGCATAACCGGAAAACGATTTAAAAAAACAAAAAAACATTGGAGATATGCCCCAAAGAGCATAAGTGCTGCTCGTACTATCTCTCCTGCCGACCCTGCACTAGGAATTCGAAACGGCGGAGTTAATTAATTTTTCCCGTGTGATCTGTGTTTTTAGCTAGCCAAATGTCACTTAGCCAGAAGATTTCAGACGCCTTTATTCTGCTCCGGCGACCTTATTGGTCAACCTAGTCTATATCTTCGAATGGTTACCCTGCACCCAAAGTGGGGACTGCTACTGTAGCCTTATCTTGAATAATGTGCTCGCATCTAGACGTTTCGAGACTTGCGGGTTTACACACTAAACTTTTTAACACCCTTAAAGGTGCTAAAAGGGTGCACTCAACATTTTGCACCCTGTTTGCACCTTTTAAGGACTAAAACATTGCTCCGGCACCCAATCATGAGGGTGTCACATATTAAGGGGTGCAAATCTTAAAATTTTTACACCCTTTAAGGTGCAAGGAGGGTGTACTGAACATTTTGCACCCTTTTTGCACCTTTCAAGCACCCAAATATTGCTCGGGCACCCCACCTCGAGGGTGCCGAAATTCAGGGGTGTAATCAACAGTTTCATAGGGTGCTACGACCGTTACAGGGGTGCTAAAAAGTATTTCTTCTCGATTGGGGTGTTACCACGGCACCTTATCGTTAGGGTGCCTAAAAGAACGGTGTGTGAATGCAAGCATGCAAAATTGCACAAAAACAGGCTGTATGTTTAAACCGCACATTGCACTATTTCACCGCCCGTTGAGAGAATAAATATGAACTCTCCACATAGACCAGGGGAAAGGCTCTAAAATTGCTGTTCGTAAATTGAACAAAACGTGCTGAATGTTTAAATTCCACTCCGCACTAATCTACTTCTTCGAGTGTATCACAAGGTTCGTTTCGATGTCTGGGTGCACGGGAAGGAAAGGCTACAAAATGCCTCTTGTAGTCCTATAAATAAAACTTTTACGCGAGGCATCGGTGTCCTCAACGAAATCGAATTTACCTAAGAATTTGTTCCCGTATTATTATGCCCCGGGCAAAAATTCCAACAAGACTTTCTTGTTGGGCTCACAGCACGCCTGTGGGGCCAATACGAAGTTCTGTCGGCACTCTATCGTTCCAATAGCCTAGTCTTCCAACAGGGAGTTTAACCTTGATGGCGTTTGTGGGGCCAATAAGAAGCTCTGTCGGCACTCTATCGTCCCAACAGCGTAGTCTTCCAACAGGGAGTTTAACCGTGATGGCGTTTACCGGCTCGCCAACACGATAAGTCAACGCCAACAGACGCCTCGTTCGTAATCAGCGGCGCGAGCGCGCCATCAGACAGAACCGACAGACGCCCTGAAGGTGGTTTTTAGGGCCTAAACAGCAGCGTCTATGTCTGGCATAGACGCTAGACGTCAACGTTTGTGTTCTGAATTTTCACTTCAGTAAGTAACAGTCAAACGGACGATAACATAACTATGTGAAGATATGCTTTGGCTCATACCACGGCAAGCGCAATCGTTTGTGGCTGCAGCCTCGGTTGCTCTTCTTCCACAACAAACTGAATCGGCTGTACAGCTTTCTTCGAGGGCGTGTATGCAGGGGTTCTATCTTCCTTTTTTGCGCAGGCCGACGGGGGCGGTCGTGTAAAATCATTTTCGCTCGTCGCTTCCGTAGGGTTGCCACCTTCCTGGTTTTGGACCGGCCCGACCGGTTTTTTAAACAGCGGGCTGGTTGCCGGTCCATATCTAAAACCAGTCGTCATCAGCCGGTTTTTTGGCTTTTGTGCCGTGATTATGCCCGTTTTGGCGTTTTATAAGCGTCAATTCAACAACTAAGACAATAAATACGTGTCGACAAGCATAGGCGTGCGCACAGGGGGAACAGGGGGGGCGGCCGCCCCCCCTAATCATCTGAAGGGGGCGCCAAATTTGCCCCATGCCTGCCTTGCCGATGTAACACATGAAAGTAAAATTTCTGCTCAGAAATATTTTGTGTGTGTTGCAATTCCATCACATTGAAATAAAAATTTTATAACCATCCCTCTTTGCACTGCGTTCGCACCGCAAGGCCTTCAGTGAGAAGAGGTCGGGAGTTGCTCTGGGGGGGGGGGGGGGGGGGGGCGCAGCGGTAAGACTTTGCCCCCCCAAATTGAGAACTCTGCGCACGCCTATGTCGACAAGCTGCGCAAAGACACGCGAGCAGAGAAAATACGCGGGCGAGCGCGCTGCCTCAGAGGGGGACCTAAGGGAAGAACAAAATAACGAAATTCTACCGCCGCGGTCAGCAATTGCGGTTACTTTTCAGTGAAGCACATGCAGAGCGATTAACCAAGCTCTCAATCACTTTCAGTACAAACGTTATGTTGATTTCTCTCTAAGAAAACACTACAATAAATGGCACTGCATGTTAAAAAACATGGCGTCTTTTTTCAACACAATCCCCCCTCCCCCCCCCGGAAGGCCCGTTTTTTTTTTCGGGGAAAGGTTGTAACCCTACGCTGCTGTTCTGCCTACCTGCTTGCTGTACCTATTACGTCGCCGCCACCGCAAATCCCCACTTGTTACAAACTCAGAGGTTTTCGCACTGTTAGCAGTCGTTTTACACGATGGGTTTGATGCGCCTGACATGCCAGGAGTGACATCGCTTGTAGTATTAGAGCGACGTTGCTTGTCTGCAAGACGGTGCCGGTCAAACAAGCGTTATCAACGCCATAATTCTAACGGCACATTCCATTTATTTCGTGGCTGCCGTGGCTTGCGCAGAAAAGGTCGGGTTGACTGCGATAGCTTTGCTTGAGTCAAATAATGGAGCTTTGGCTCAATCGCTTGCAGCGCTAGCAATGCGGCCTCGTCTGCAAGACCGGTGCGTGAGAAACAAGCGTTAGGA
The DNA here is from genome assembly GCF_048455015.1 of Haemaphysalis longicornis. Classification (NCBI taxonomy): domain Eukaryota; kingdom Metazoa; phylum Arthropoda; class Arachnida; order Ixodida; family Ixodidae; genus Haemaphysalis; species Haemaphysalis longicornis. The sequence goes on along the minus strand of NW_027526225.1, from coordinate 15,199,715 downwards.
CAGCCAGAATTTCAAAAATGCAGCATAAACTAGACCATCGTTAAAGGAGGCGATGACTAGACACAAGCAACAATATTCGTTGACAACTTACGTAAGTATAGAGTTGTTTTAGGCGCCTTGAACACGCCCGCCGACATAGCTGTTTGTTAACGCGTCCGTTTACTGTTTTGTAGGTCAATGGTTCGATTCCTCGTCGAACGTGTTTTTTTTCTTTTTTTTTTTTTTTTTTTTACGTGAGGGTTTCATTAGCTCCTTTTTTAACGACCAGGGTAAGCACCTGTTCCTTGCTTTCTATCACGCCGACATTTACCGCCCTCTTCCTAAACCCAAAGTAGCTCGTTTTCTCACACGTTCTCTCTTGAGAAGCCCGCCGTGAAAACAAAACCAAAACAAACGTCTTTACAATATCAGTATATATGTCAATTACTTTATGTGTATTCACTTTTTGTGTTTAAAAACCTTAAATTTAAGTTATAAACACATTTCAGACTTTGAAAGCAGAAAGATAATTACCAACATTACAGTAGTAACACAATTTTCGTCAAACTTAGAGGTGCTGCATTTGAAGTCTGGCAACTATCTCTCACTTTTGTGTGTGTTTTTTCATAGCGTTTTGTGCCGAGTGGTTGGTGGCGTGATTTAATCTGTTTTATCTATTTCAAGCTTAAATCAGTTATAGAAGCTTTATGGGTGATGTCTACCCTTCTAACCTACGCGTGTGTTGAACATGGGGACCCCGGAAGAACGATCATCGCCGGATAAAATACTGCGCGTCAAAAGTGGATGACATTGCATCAGAACAAAGCGTGTTCGTGTGTCCGCGAGATGAAGACGACAGTGAAGGAGAATTTTACGTTGGAAACATCGTTTTTGCTCGGGTAAGTACGCATTTTTTATTATTCTGTATTTGGTTGGAATGAGTTCTGGTGTTTATGGGTCAGTAATTCGCTAGACCCCCATCTCGTTTGCTCTGAGAGCCTACGAGAGCGCCGTTCCGCAGTCCACCGTTTCCGCAGAAGTCAGCATCAATTTACGCTGAAGCTAGACCTTGGCTACGATGCTCGCGCTATGGTACACGGCTGCTAATAATTTCACATCACGCAAGGCTCTTTAACACCGGGGCGTTTGTTTATGTGTCTCTCAAACAGTGCCTTTGCGGTTGCAGATCGCAGTCGCAATTTCGCGTGAGTGGCACAACGCTGTGATTAGTCCTCCCTCGTGAATACCCGCGGTATACCAAGAAATAACATGAACAGGAGGTTCCCTGGAAGTGCATATGAAAACGCGTACACGTGATTCAATGGCTGGCGTCTCGTAGGTGTTGTGAAATCTCTCCCCCCCCCCCCCTTCACTAATTCCGTGCAGTGCGCTTCGCAGCTATTGCGCTCGCGAGACCGGCGACCGTACGCCTCGCGGTCTTCGGGCCGCGATATGTGTGCTGTTCTCGTGAAGCTCGACAACAGCGAAATTGCCGTACTCGCTCGCCAACGCGCCCCGACAGCGTACGCGTCGACCGGGTGCTGACGGAGTTGTGCTGGAAGAAAAGCAGGCAAGAGATGAGGGCGCACGAGGTGTAGTTAAACATGAGAATTTACAAAGTGCAAGGTGGAGAAAATAGTATGCAAGGGCCGGAAACGGTGAGAGAGTTCGGGCCGCGTGCCAGCGAGCGAGTGCGGTAATTTACGTTGCCGAGTTTCACGAGTCCGGCACGAATATGACGACGCCCGTCTGAGAGTTCATAGAGGTATAGAATTCACATACGTGCAAATTGAAGGTGAAATGCGCGCATGTGGCCTCGCAGGGAGTTAGCATAGTCTCGGGGTAGTGGGGGAGATTTCACAACGCCTACGAGGCGCCTGCCGATTCTGTCAGAGTAGCTCTCGTGAAGTCTGGGGCTTGATATCAGAGGCATATGTATTGTTTAAATTAGTGCAGAAAATTGAGCCAATTCGCAAGTTCTCATTTTCGCAAAACCGCAGGCCATACAGAGACTAACAAAAAAGCTGTAGGCACTCACTCAACTCGATTTATATTGGAGAATTGAACGTGCAGATACAAGTCAGACATTGAAATGGAGGAGCCTCAACTATCACACACCAGTTCCGATTGAAAGCAAGGGATACAGATGAGCTGCTAGCATGCGTTCCATGCAAATTAGCTCAGTAGCTAGCTTTGCATATATCATGCATACCCCACTCACAGTACCTGCGGGTCTAATAAATACATTCTTACTGTGACCTAAATTTCACTTGGGGTGTTCCGGGAATGCTCTTATTAGTGCCTTGGAGGTTACTGTCTTTAAACGATTAAAAATCTACTTGATGTAAGCATTCCTGCTTTGTGTGTGCTCTTCTTGTATTTCAACAAGTGTCAGCACACTCACAGATTATGCACCTGCAGGTGCTGCTGCTGGCTGTCCTGGGTCAGCTGCCTTCCAGTCCAGTTTCAAAGGCTTTGCCAGGGCCTCCCTTGGCCAACCGACACTGCACCTGCTGTACCCAAGTACTGCCTGGCCTTTCGTTGGTGCTCCGTACGCTTTGCCGCCAGGAATGGTCATTCATCCATCATCTGGCCGCTTGGACCACCCGTTCAGAAGTCAGCGCATTTGCTCGACACATCGGTCCAGGCACTGCTGCCATATCGGTGCACCCACCGATTATGTATTTTCAGGTTAGTTATGGCATGTTGTGGAACTTGCCATGATGTATACCTGTTAGCAGTGCTGTGGCCTCTGATTATTTGAAACATTTTCATGAAGCAGTGCTGTGCGTATGGAGCGTGTCATTGCTTAGCAGAGATATTGAAGAGAATCTGGGTCTGACGACTAAAGGGCAAGAAGAGAAATTGAACTGACTTTGAAGCAAGTATTCGTATGTAATCAAGCCAAGCAAACATTTAGGATCTTTCGATATGGTTTCAAACTTGCAATACAAACTGGTCTACTTCAGATCATACTGGTAATAATCATACTATACCGAAAAGTACATCCCGCAGTCTGTAGAATTCTGACAGCGCTTTTTTCGCAGTCTCTCATGACAGGCACTAATCTCAATGGTTGGAAGATAGTCGAGGTAGCACCAGTCTTTAAATCAGGAGACGGTACTTCACCATTAAATTTCCCTAACAAGCACCATATGCAAGGTCAGGAAACATTTCATCCACTCTCAGGTCGCTAATTATTTATAAAATCACAATATCACATTCGAGTATCACCACGGTTTTCACAAGGGTTACTTGAGAAACACAACTTTCAGGATTTGTTCACGATCTACATTGATCCATTGACACAGGCTTACAAACTGCGGTAGTTTTTCTCGATTTTTCTAAAGCATTCAATCGCATTGCACACCACAGACTACTTCTCAAACTTCACCCTAATGTCCTCACTTGAGCAAAAGATTTTCATTCTTCTCAAATGCAGTTTACTTCTAATAACTATATACTTCTTTTGCTCGTGCCACTTTGTTGTCCCCCCAGGCAGGTTGCTTGGTCTATCTTCCATGTTGCATATCCTCCCATGTAAGTCTATTTGCAGATGATGTTGTAATTTATCACACAATTTCTTTCAACTACTACCGTCAATGCTTTCAATCTGATCTTAGCACAATTAACTCCTGGTGCTGCAAATGGCTAATGTCGCTTATCTCTAAAACAAAGTGCATGACTTTAACGGTGGCAAGTCTCGGATTGTAAATACTTACTTCATTAACAACAGCCTGATTACCTCTTGAGACAAAGGTGTTTTGGTAGGCCGGTAGGGGAGGGGGGATTGCATGGTGGATTTCAAAAGGTACATCGATTGGGAAAATAAGACGTGTGATTAATATTTTCATTTGCACTCCAAAACTCGCTTTATTTCATATGTTTAACCCACTGCCGTGGCTAGGGTGGTGTGCTGTGGAGGCGAATGTCGGTTAGATACCGCTTGGTGTAGCCGCTTTTCAGATGGAGGCAACACGTAAAGACGCCCGTCTTTGGAGATTTCGATGCGCACAAAAATACCCAGATGGTCAAAATTAATGCGAAGCCTTCCCCTACAGTGCTCCCCATATCCCAAGTGTAGCTTTGGCGTGTTAAACCACTGTTTTTTTTTCATGTTTTTGGTATAGTACCAGCTGCTGTAGCAGGTGCAACTTAAAGGTAAAATTATACATAATGTTTCCAAGAGCTAAATATAAAGGCCATATTGAAGTGCGTTTATGGGTCTATCTCATGGCAGTAGTGAAAGGTTATATACTCTGGTGCAGGTTAAGAACGCCAATGGCTCATGTGGTGTAGTCCAGTGTTTGATGGAATGCCGTGTAGGCAGGTAGAAGCATTATTGCAGTGATGAAACGTAGGTCACTGACCAAGTCAAGAAAGCCATTTAACGGTTTGTTGCTTGTTCACGGTGAGCATGTGTCGTGGAAAACGAAGCTATATATTGGGCATTATGCGGCGCAATGAGTTTGCATAGATATGGTGCAGATTGCCATCCATTATGTTGATAATGTTGGGCGTCGTCTGAACAATGAGGGACTCGAGCTGTAATCGATAAGATAGATTGCACTCAGTTGTCAGTAATTTTGTCTTGTTCCAGTCGACCACGTGTCCCGTCCTCTCACGGTGCTCTGCCAGTGGACTTGTTTTTGCATGGCCCTTGTTCACTTCGTTCCAGTGCTGCATTAATCTTCTGTGCAGATTGCCCGTTTCGCCAATGTACACTGATTTGCATTCAGCGCATGGAATCTAATAAACAATACCCGGAAGCTTGGAGCGTGAGAGGGGGTCTCTCACGCTGACAATGTCAGAACGCAGCTTGCTAGTGGGCACATGCACAATGTATGCACTGCGTGTCTTGAAAATGTGTGCGAGAGTTTCACCGATGTGTGGGACGTAGGTAATTGCTGCACGTTTTGATGCAGTCGTTGTCCTGAATATAATGCCTAAAGCATTATATTCAGAAAGAAGCGAAGAGGGCGACTAGCAAGAATCCACATTGACATTAGCAGGCAGAAGCGTCCACAAGGCCTGTGTCAAAACGTGCTGCAATTCTCGTCCTACACATCAATCAAACTTTCGCACGCATTTTCAAGAAACACATTGTGCACATCGTGCAGGTGCCCACTAGCAAGCTATGTTCTGACATTGTCAGCGTGAAAGACCCCCTCTCACGCTTCAAGCTTCCAGGTGTTGTTTATGTTTTGAACAAAAAAAGTGCCATTTAAACGTGACACCTCCTTCCTTGCCGATTTCTGATGCCTGATTGTTCAGTTTGTGGGGATACGTTTAGCAGATTGCTCACATGTCTAACCTGTATTTGTGCTTGAGCAGTCAAACGCTGATGTTAGCAGTGAAGTAGGTGAAAATTGTACTTTGATTGTAGTTGTGTGCAGATTACCTACATTGTGTTAATTCGTAGAAAAGCAAAATTGAGGTAACCCTGCTAACTGTTCCGCATTGCAGCATTTTATTATGCGAACGTTAAGGAGTTCAGCTGCTTGTTAAAGGTGAAATAAACAGTGGTACAAAAAGAAGAGCATCTACTAAACAGAATAATCTTCACAATCGCAGGATGCCAACGGTCCGCCTACCAACTTGTGTCCTGCATCGTTTCTGCTGGCTGGAGCGGTTCATGGAGCATTTTCCAGCTTCTCAAAGTTTGTGGTCAAGCGCTCCTCCAAGTGAAAGATGCCGCAGAGGGATCTTTTGTTTTAATGCCACAATTTCACGTGCTCAGCAGCAAATTTACTCATAAGGCTTTTTAAATATTCATCACCCAAGAGGGCATGTTACCTTCGTCTTCGGTGGAATGTGTCTGCACTCAGGTTATTTGTGACAGAAACAAGTGGACCACGTCATGAGAGTCATTGAGGCCTTGTTGATTGTGCATGCTTCTGAAATGACATTTTCATTAAGCTGAATACTTTCCGCATATTACGATTTGTGAACAAATTATGGTAAAAGTCATGATTATTTGTACTACACTGCAGGAAGGAAATGCCAACATACGTTTTAAGCACCTCTGATATTTCAGATCGTTGGCTGGTGAGCAATAAAACAAAACTGAAATTTTTTTAAAGTAAAATCAAATATTCGTTGTCACCAGTGCATGACCATAGTAAAAGCTATCTAGTCACCAAATTTAGAATTAGACACGAAATGCCAAGAAAAATAGGGAAATAAACTAGACAGCTGGCTACAATAAACCAATTCGTAAAATTCCTCAATGTCTATCAAGTGATGATTGAGGCGGGTTAAGATGTCAGTGGGTTTACACACCCAACTTGCAGGGAAGCACATGAGCTCCCAATATTAACATGTTTTTAGTGAAGACCGTCTTCCTTCATTAAGCTGCTTTGCACATTGATGCCAGTCTGATAAATGTCCTGAATTTTTGTTATGATCAATCTTTGTATGGGAACCATATATTTTTATATGATGTCGCTGTGTATTTCTGAAACTGTATCTAGTCACTAATTCCAATTTGTCGTGGTCAGGTTTTTTCAACTGATTCCTAGCTTTTTTAACAATTATGGTATATTTTGTGTGCCTAAAGGAATGCCTCATTGCATGTTTAGCCTATGTAGTGTTGAAAGCGGACATTTTGCTTCAAAGTGGAATGTCGGGCTAGCAACAAGGTACTTCTCGTGCTGCTCACTTTCATTCATGCCATTATTTTTTATATTATCATTTAAAATTAAAAGCCAACCAATTTGCTGTCGTTTTAATTTTGTCACCTACTTTATACTTTCTTTTTTTTTTCAACTTTGTGTAAGGATTGACTATCCATATTTTTATGATACCAAGGCGTTGGACTGGGCTAGCTGGTACATGTTTGAATGGATGAAAAACCATAGGAAAACCCAGGACACAGAAGAGAACGACGGGACAAACTTGTGCCGTCATTCTGTTTTAACTGTTTCCTGTGTTTACCACTGGTTTTTTATGCATTCAAACATTTTTTATGAGTTTGTTGAACAGTGATTAGTTTAGGTGTGTTCAAACAATTGTTGGCTGCGAAAGCTCCCTGTAGCATTTGTATAAGTGCTCTCTGCTTTTTTTTTTTGAGCCAATACCCCACCACCAGTCTTCATGAGGTGGTCTTTTGTAGAAATAAGTTGAAATAAATATTTGTTTGCATTGCTTTACATGTTTTGAAAGAATTTCTTGTTCATTCTTGTTTCATTCAACCCCGTTTCAGAATCCTGCTTAAGGCATTTCCTCTGTTATTTTTTTTCAGAACCAGGAAGGGTGCTCATCCTCGGTTCTTGCTGAAGCAGCAGTATCCATACTTCACACGTGAGCTCTGAACACACAGTAATTATGGTATGAAACATTCTACCAGTATAAGCCTGCTTTGTAGACGTCATTGTAGATGTCAAAGCTCTTGACAGTGTAGTCCAATGTCTGGTGTAACGGGCAATGTCTACAACTTGTAAAAATTAATTTTGTGGCTATAATGTTTGTGATTATTTTAAAATGCACGTCAACTACTATTTAGAATCGCTGTCTAAATTGGCAGCCATTTTCCTGGTGGATACAGAAAGTGAAAAAGCGCATGTGTAGAGATTTCAGTGCACCTTAAATGTCCCAAATTTGCTAAAGCTAATCCAAAGCCCTCCTTGTGGTGCACTTCATATCCCATGTACAGTTTTGCGTAAAAACAGCTAAAAATTTATGATCAATTTAAACTTATTTTAATGTTTTTAAATGCAAATATTCTCAGTTTAAGCTGCCATATTTAGAGTAAAATATTTTGTAACAATTATATAGCTACCAAAGGTTTACAGAAAAGCTTTTTGCTTTTGGTTGTGCACCTTGTTATCAAAAGAAAAATGTTGTTAAGAAAGGCAGAAGAAACCCAACTATGGAAATTAGCAAACCCTAAAGCTGCGGATAGAATGAATGTTTTGTAGAGAATCTTTTGCTGATTTCAGTTCTAGTCAACTCTAAAAAAGTCTATCGACGTAGAATGCTTACCGTGAGGCACCTCGTAATACTAGCCAAAACTAATGGGCCCTGGCTGTTGGCTTTTCATTTGCAACAGTGACAAATGACCCCACATCCACCGGCAGGGACATAATGCAAGGCACCATGTACAAGCTAGCCTCATGATAAAATAATGTTTTCTGAACAATGGCATTACATTTCAACCATGGGCTTCACCAGGGAACTTGTATGCATTGTTCTGTGATGTTTGCAGTTCTTGTTATTGCTATGTGGGGTCATTTAGTCTAAAGGTATGTTTATAAAACTCCAAATACCACCAAACCTTGCAAGTGCTGTACCATATGAATATTTTTCCGTAAAGCAAAAATAATAATGCAAACGAAAATAAATGGCTTGGGTACCCAACTTTTATAAGTAGATTATGAGCCGCAGTATGGAGGGAACTATATTATGAGCCGCATTACGGAGGAAACTATACATTTCGCATTTGGCCTTCCTTGATATTGAACCTTCCTGCTCAGCTCAAGAATAAGGCACTAAACATTGCAGGTAGCTACCTTGATTGGAAGTTTGATGCAATACTAAGAAGCCAAGGGTTTTAAGGTTCAAGGAAGTTTTGTGTGGTTGAAGTGTTGCACACCTAATTGCTTTCACTGCACAGCATGGTTAGGCTCTGCAGTGAATCTCGAAGGATGTGTACTGCAGTTCGGCAAAGTGAACATATAATTGGTTTTTTACGAAGTTTTGGGTAATCAACTACCTCTAAAGTTATAACTGTACTGAGATGTGGCTCCTGACATTTTAAATTGATGTTTTAACAATCGGTGACACAAGTTCAAGGAAATTATCAGCTGATGTTGAGCTTCAATGGAATGTCTCACAGAACCGAGCTTGGAAAGCACGAATGTTTCATACCATAATCGTGTGTGATATTGTGCAATATGTGGTCTCACACCTGCTGCACCTGTGAACCGAGGATGACGCACCCGTTTTGTACCCCTTTAGGTGGGTGCTTTTGCAGAAGATGCTCCTACAGATTGGGGTGCTAAGTAGCACCCTAGGATACTTTTAGGCGGACAAGGGTGTTTATAAGGCACCTGTCTTCTGGGGTGCTTCACAGAGGGTGCTCCTGCGGCGACAAAATCCAAGCACCCTAAAGGGCGTAAAATATTCAGTTTTTAGGGTGCTCCTGCGGCGACAAGCTGAAGCACCCTTTTGGGCGTAAAAATTTTTAGTGTGTAATCGTGTCCTCTTGCGCAAATTAAAAAGGTGTCTTGCTTGCAGCTTTGTAAGAGCCATGCGGACAAAATTGGCTTTTAGGACGCGATGAAACGAAATAAAAGGCAACGACTGAGTACGAAATAAATGACGGAATTTTTTTTTCGTGAGCAAAATTATTATAGCCTGACCGCACCAGTTTGCAGGTACTCTGAGGTGGTGTTTTAAAATGCAGGCGTATGTTCCAATCCTACAATTATTATCGTGGAATAAATTTTTAAAAATCTCCAAAACTTCTGGTAATTCTAGACGCGTGCTCGCTGAAATAGCAGCCCCGGATTTTTTCAGATACCATTAGGCTGGTGTGGAGTTCAGGTGGCGTGTGGGTGCGCGGAAGGTGGGCAGAAGTTTACCTAACCGTACGGAATCTGTGTAAGCATTAAAAATATTGTAGCCGCGGTAATAAAAAAAACGTTTGGAAAATCTTTTTGGGAAATGTGGAAACCCCTCTACTATCATTAAACGCTCCCCGCGGTTCGGGGGTCGGTGCTTCCAGCCTTTATGGAGGGATCATCAGTTAAGTTTCAGTTTGGACGAGCTATGTGGCTGCTGGGAGTTCGGTGGCTGCGAATAGCAACAGGTGTTCCTCCTACATGGCACGTTTGAGAGCAGCAAAACTGACAAGTTTAGATGGTCACAAGAGGCACAGCTGTGATAATATACCGCGAAATAGCTCGGCCAATGCCCTCGTGTGTGTCGATGCTGGCCATATTGGTGAAGAGAAGAGTGGACAATATGCAGAAGTGAAGCCCTTATCGCAGTTTTGGGCTCACGAAGCCCGACGATAACCTTAAACAGACATATCACCATGCGAGTGGAGCTTGAGACAGTGTCGAGGTCAGTGAAGTAGCATGCTGCAAGCGCTCTTCAGTTGATGAGGTTTAGTTTGGGTGAGATTGAGCTTAAAACTCATATTTGGATAAAATTCAAGATAAACGCGAGTGTATTTCTGAAAAACCAAAATAAATCTATTTGTTATTTTCATTTTTGTCGAGGAAGTTGAACTTATTTTAAACAAAATTTCCTCGAAACCAGTGCCACTAGAACCTAGCCCCAGAGCAGGGTGTGGCGCCAGGTTATAAGGGATTTTGCGCTGATTTTCATTAAGCTCTAACTCTTTCGATTCAGAACAAAATGTAGGTATGAAGGACTAAATAAATAAATAAACAAATAAATAAATAAATAAATAAATAAATAAATAAATAAATAAATAAATAAATAAATAAATCTATCGACAACCAAATAATTATAATTGAATAATAATCAGTTAATCAATCAAACAATAAAGAAATCAACAACCAACAAATATTAATCCAATAATTCATCAGTTAATGAATCCATCCATCCATTAATCAAAGCTGTACGAAATCGTGAGGGCAAGCGCTGCCAAAATCTCTTTCCAGCCGCAAGGTCTCAACTGCTTGTATTTCTCCTTGCGAAGTTCCAGGAAACGGCTGACCTCCCGCACAGTTCTCCACGTGCCGCCGAACAAGACGCGGTGAACTCGGCAGCAGACGGCGTCGCTCCGCTGCCTCGGAAATCGAATTACCGGTGCACCATGGTCGGGACGTGCGCACGTCGGTTTCAGCTGCTACGAACCGCTTGCGAGGTGGGAGCTCTCTCTCGTATGCCCAGGGAAAAGGCGTGGGCGCTTGCCGACCACCGAGACGTGCCCCACAGCTTCGCGAGCCCTCGGGATATACGGAGGTTCCCAGGAGGAAACCCGGCATACACAGCTGCTGCTGTTCTTCCTTCGAGTACGGCACATACCCAGTCAGGGGACTGGCCAATAATAAGTGGTCGCAGAAGAGAAAAAGGTCCCTTATTTAACTACGGCGCACTGTGTTACAATATTTTAAAATGGTTAGAAATCAGTTTGGATCCATAACCAAAAAAAAAAAAAAGGGAAAGAAAAACTCAAGGCGTGACTAATCGATGCCAAGCATAACCATACGATAAGAATTTTCAGTGGCCCAAAGGAGGGTAGAATAAACGTGCTGGCGCCAGAACCGCGTCTTAGAAGTCCGGAATGAAAGTAAAGCCGGAAGAGACACAGTGAATCCGAGACCTCGGAGTGGCACCTGAAGGAGTTGATCCCTGAGTTTGGAAACACTATGGTTGATTCCTTTGAAATAGGAATCGGTAAAACACGAAAGTGAGATGTGCTGCGAAATCTGCAGCTTGGCATGATTTGCGGGTCGGCGGCTGTCTTACGGGTGTGCTTGTCTTCTGGGTGTGCTTCTTCTGTCTTGTACGTCCCTTCGGCAAAGATGTATTGGCGTCATTTCCGTGACGGGTATGACGTCAGTGTAATCTTGGTGTATCCCGGCAGCGTATTTCCAAATGCTTCGCCGCACAGAGCACCCACGTGACCCGGCTGCTCGCGCAATGGAGAACACCAATTCAACGCGGTCACTGACTATGCCCCAAACCTAAAGCAACCTAAAACATACCAAATCACCATTATTAACAAGAACGACGCGTACATTTGAGTTTTTAAAAAGTAGTTATAGAAAAAAAATAGGCAATGAAAAAAATTCGACATAGCCCTGCGGGGGCTTGGCCCAAGCCGCCAGCGCCAGTACTCAGTGCTCTAGGTAGAGGCTACAGAGCCAGAATGGTGGGTTCGTTTTAGCAGGCGCTCATGAGAATAGCGCGTGCAGTGACATCACACATATCACGTGGGTGCTCTGTGAAGCGAATCGTTTAGAAACACGCATCCCGGCACTTTCGCGTTCAGATGTAAAACCCGAAAACGAACAACCTTAAGTATAACGCACTCTTGAGTACTAAAGGTTGCTTCCCCGCAAGAACTCTGTGTGCAGAGGTGCACCCTTTACAGGCCGCTTGCGTGTACTGGCGTCGCTTCCGTGAAAGATATGACGTAGGGGACATTTGCGCGAATCCCGGAATAACAAACTTTGGTGTAAACTTCGAAATGGCCGTGATAGTGGTTAACGGACTCGTTTATATTACACAGAGCTGTTAGAGCGAGACTAGACCTATGAAGGCTACCCTTTAACGGTGGAAATCGAGAGGGCAGAATCGTCAGGATACTCCCGAGGTTGCGTGAAGGCCACCATTCAGATTTTTACGTGAAATTAAGGGGGCAGAAATCTCTCGAGCGCAATAAAACTGCTTCCTACTGCCGTTAGTCGGCCTTCCCTCTTCACCTCCTCCTCCTCTTCACTTCATTGTCCACCCCTTTTTCCGTCCTGCTTTTCCAGAACTGCTAATATGTGCGTTGTCTGTTGCGTGGTTCCTACAGCGTTTCGATGTTTTTAAGCGGTATTCCGCGATGAATTCAGATCAAATTCCTGCCAGTCAATGGCTTGCGTAAAAAGAGAAGCACAGTTAATGACGCCGCGGAAGGTTCATGCTTTGGCCACCAGGAGCATTTCGTACGTACAATCTGTGACCTGCGTACAGGCTGCATCGACTAATCAATCGTCTTTCGCTACTCCACTTTACTTCAATTTAATAAATTATTTATTACACTGACGCCGTCGTGGGTTTGGCTGCTTTGAAAATGTGGTGCCGGCCCCCACCGTGGGTTTTATGTTGTTCAAATCGACCCTCTTTAAGAACAACTAAAACGTTGAGTAAGCAACTTTGGTATCACATGGACGGCGTATTTCGGAATCCCACAATAGGAAAATGCTCGAATGAGAGCTAAATCGCAGGCATTGAGCCAGACGTTTGCCGTGTTCGTAAAAAATGTATCGTAAATAGCGGGCACTCCCCACTTGCGCTACGAGGTGACCAGAGAGGGCTGAATTACCCACCTCGATTGAGACAAATACCCCGGGGGCCCTACTCCCGACTGCACAAATTGCAGGCAATTCACCATGTTGGCCGGCAATTTGCCGGAAGTTTTTTCTGATTGGCTTTCAATTTGGGTCACGTGCTTCCGGTTGACAAAGCGGTTGTGTGTAATGTCGTCATTTTGACGTTCTATGACGCTTACGGGCACCAGTTCTAAAGTTTGCCTTATTTCGTTTAACTGAAAGCGCATAATTCTTGGCCGGAAATAAAAAAAACAGACTAAAAGCACTAGACTTGACAACGTAGGCCCGTCTTTGCTATTCAACAACAATAATGCCTGTAATACAATCCCCTCTCTGTGATTGGGTGAGAAGGCATGACGTAGTTTAAACAGTTCGCGGGAACGATTACGTCAAGCATTGGCAACTTCAGCCTGCGTAAAAGTGACGCAATGCTACGTAACAACTTGAAAATGGGCGGCTGTTTTTGTCGCAAAATACAAGCCATATAGGGCAAAAAATTGCCCAGGCTTTCGGCGCCACGAAATGTCCGCGAATTTGCAGCAGGCGTAGTTTCGCATGACGAGTGGTTTAAAGCATGTGTTCTACCGAAAGAATTAATAGTTTCAACTCTTTCCAAGCCAGCGATCAGGAAGCATACAAATAACGTGCCGTAGTTTTGCCTTTATGTTTGGCAATAAGATAAAAATTGTTTATTTGGCGTAACCATAACATAAGAGGGTAACATAAGTCTCCCTATGACAAAGAGAACCCAATGCATGGTATTTGTCTTTTCTGATGGAGGCGAAAAGCAAAAACGCCCGTGTGTACGAGATTTCGGCGCACGTTAAAGATCCCCAGGTGGTCAAAATTCATCCGGAGCCCTCCACTACGGCGCGCCTCATCGCCTGCGTTGCGTCGGCGCGTTAAACCCTACAATCAATCAATCAAATCAATGGTATTTGTCCACACACCTCCTAGTAAGCTGCTGGGTCACATGATCACACTCAAGAGAAAAATACCAAAGAAAACTGACTCGTTTGTTCATTACAGCGTAGATTGAAGTCAAGCTTGACGAATGAGTAATCGGCGACATCGGTGCGCTCCGCGGTTATCAGGCGTAGCGCTTTCCTGGTCTTATGTGTCACACAAGCGATGGTCGCCACCGTCTTTTTCTGTGATCACACCATAAACCTGTAACATAGCAGCAGACGATAGCGTGACGGCGTGGGAATGTGATAACGCAACATAGCTTGCATTGAAGCAGATTGCCCAACTACGTTACTAAAAGCGATTGAAAGAAATAAATAGATACGGTAAAAACTTGTGTAATGTTCTTCAGCTCGACATCCACCTTTCGCTCACTTTTGGATCAACGTTTCTCGATCGCCTTGTGGTGTTGACGCCAATTTTGACCTGAAGAAATGTGTTTTGTAGCGTAAGCTACACTGGCAGAGGTTGAACAGTTTCGCGCGTGCCGTGAAGGGCCCTTCTGCGCAAGCGCGGGGGGCATTGGATTGGATTGGCTTGGTTGGCTTGGCTTGGCTTCGATTGGATTGTATTTGATTGGATTAAAGTGGATAGTGTTGGATTGTGTTGCGTCATAGTCGCGGCAGACGCACTGGCGCCGGCACGTGCCCAGGTGTGCGCCTCAATTGCGCAGTAGCCAACTCTGACGCTGCGCCGGAGCCGCTTGATAGCGGTTTCACATGGCCAGTGAAGAGCCGTGCTGAGCATGCGTGAGGAGCAGTGACTGAACAGGACTGGACGGGACTGCACTGGGCCGGACTGGACTGGATTGGACTAGATTGCTGAACCAAGGTAAATATAAATGGTAGCGAAGGTTCGGGCAAAAAGCGGTTCAGAACCTATTGCCAGCGACATCAGCATGGGGGCTTATGGGAATTGCGATTGAAGCGCGACTAGGTGAGGAGGGAACAAACACTAGTACCAAAAAACCAAGTTTTGTTCAACAATAAAACAACAATTATATTTTACGAACGATATTTATTTCTGAATCACATTTATTTAGGCACAGTGTATAAATAATTTATGAAAATGCCGTTCATTCTCAAAAATCTTTTTTCTAGCGCCCTCTGAAGAATGGCACATGTCATTGCTTTGTGATGCAGTCCTTGTAGTGATCGGAAAGGCGCTCCTAAAGTTCGTCTGCTAGGAAACGCCCCTCGCGTGTTTTGGTGGTGCGCATTTGCATTCGTTTTTCCTTGTTAATTTGGTGTGCACTTAATTTTTGCTGTGCGTGGAGTTGCGAGGTGCGTTGTATTGTCGGTGAACACGTGTAGTACCGTGCCCGGCAGGCACGGTGAACTACGGGACGATGCTGCCAACGGTTGGAGCGGAGCGCTTTCGTCGGTACCTACAGAAACGATGTGCTGTACAAGTTGCAACAGCAACTCCCGTACACCTGGCGTTTTACTGCACCATTTTCCTCTCATTTCCACAGGTAACGCGAAACTATTGTACTGTTAATATGTGCATGGGGGTTGTGTAAGGGGACGTGGTGGTGCTTCGAAAAAAATGGGTCTAAAGCTTTGTTATGTCACAGTTATCTCTTGATTTCACCTCAGGCTGGCTCAGAGCAAGTTGTGTCAATTACTGTAGGAGTTCTCGGCGTAATACCACTCGAATTTAAACGAGTCGCTTTAATTGTCTATCTCAGTGTCTTCTCTATTGCATTACAACGCTTGTAGTGCTCGTTGCTTCCCGCACTTGTATGCGCAAGCATTATTTCCTTCGCAGTACTGTGTTGTGCTGCTCCGTGCTGCGCTGCTGCCAGATCTTTCCTGCTATGTGCTTTTACATACTGCCGTCGCTTTCGTTTGCATTGATCCATTTTTCCTCTTTTTACTTATCTGTTGCGACACTTGCCTAATAATGCAACGAGGAAATCGCAGGCGTGAATGTGAACTTCTGTAGAAACCTGAATGAACCTGAAACCTGAGTGAACTTCTGTAGAAACCTTTGTCTACTTGATAAGACGCCGGGACAGCTGCAGTGTGCTCGCTGCACTTTCGTGAATCGGCATTCCTGCGGCCCGGTTTTCTACGTCAGGATGCAGTGCCTAGTTCTTTTCTCTTGTTTCGAAGTAGTTCTGCTGTTGACGCTTTCATTGCTGATAATGCTATGTGTTACGGGTAAAGTCAATTTTTCGGCGCGTAAGGAAAATCATAATGCATGTAGTGCCCACGAACATTTTGTACTTATTGTACACGTGCTCATTTTGTGCAGTGTGGTAAATTTGTTTTATGTTCATCCTGGAATAAAATTCAAATGTCTTGATTATAGCATGACTTTGCGTTATTTCTTCTCTTAGAACAGAAGTACACAAACTGAGCAAGCATTATATAACCTTGATCTATACTTATAAGGCACGCACGCCTACATGCGTATGTGCGACGCAATTAAACTTAGCAGTGGCGTTGGTAGAAATTGGTATCGGGGTAAGGAGTGGGCACGTTTTTTATATAAAAGGGGGGCCGGGGAGAGTGGTCAAGTGTCATTTTGGGCTCTGTATCCCAAGGCAGAAAAAAAATTCCGGTCGGGGGGGGGGGGGGGGGGGGGTGTACGTTTGCCACCCGCTGCAATCAAAATAAACAACTGATTCCTTTTATACAGCAGTGGAAGGCATGAATACAGAATAAAGGTTCAGAGAAGATGCAAGATGCTTTTATAAACACCGAGGCGAATCATACGACAGTATGCTAAAGTGCGTTTCTCTAGTCACGTGTATAAGCTGGCGTTGACTTGAAGAACACACGCCAAGGGCTCACCAACTTGCGTCAGATGGCAATGACATGAGCCCTCAGCGATCTGAGTCCTGCTAAGGCTATTCTGAAGTCAAATTTTCCCGCTAATGCCACCAAAATGACGTCACTTTCTGACCTGATCTTGCGTCACATCCTGTTTATTTTTTGTTCCGCCGGAAGTGTTCCCTCCTCACACAGATGGCGCTAAGCCCCATGAGCAGCTTAAGAGCCGCCATTTTCTGAACGTATGGGCTTCTATGGAAGCTTCGCTACCAGTTATATTTACCTTGGCTGAACCTTAGCTCACGCTACGTAAATCCTGGCATAGCAGAGCTAAGCCACTACTAATTTTTTCTTGTCAGCCTCAGCTACCGTCTTAATTTTATAGTACATGCCAAGCGTTTTTGTATCTTTCTTGCGCAATATTTGGTACCTTGATTGCGATCTTTATGAATGAATTGTCATATTACACTGCATGTCGTCATAGCTGTAGGTGCAGCACGTCGCTGATTGCTTACGTCGTGCTGGCGCAAAAAAAACATGGCGAATTGCCGGCAATTTGTGCAGTCGAGAATAGGGCCCCGGGTTGCAGTTGTACACGAAATACCACTAATGGTGACAGTGAAGCGATTGCCTGTTCCAATAACCATTTTGCACAGAGAGTTTGCTCGAGACTTAAAGAAGACGTAAAGAGAACAGACACGTTGTGTTCATTTACCCACAGCTTTATCCCCCAATAATTGACGCCAGCTTTACAGTAAACATTAAACAAATAATGGAGATATTAAGGAAAATATACGAAGTAATGTCGACTTCCCCGGACCCTTTCCGGTGGTGTTTGGATGACGTTACAGCAACTTGTTTCTGCCATTGCAGGCGGCCGGCCTAAGCCACCCCCAAGAAAAATGGCAGGACGATTGTGGTGGGGCGTCTAGTTGCGTTCGATCGCGCCACTTGAATAGTAACGTGCAGTTAACACACTGATGGGGATGTTGTGAGTGCTGGCCCATAACACGTCACCGCTTGCCTTTCCAAGTCTCTGCAGCGGGAAATTTAAAAGTTTTAATTCGTTACGGTACTTTCCCGGTCAAAAAAAAAAATAAAAAGAAATGAAGCTCACACTACCGCGTAAGACTTGAAGGGAACGAAGCTGTAACGAACCACGTGTGGGTACGAGCGAGTTGGTAATCCTTTATAACTTTGCTGAGCGCAGTAAAGAAAACACAGGACGAGGGATACGAAGCGCTCGTCCTTGTATCCCCCGTCCTGTGTTTTTTTACTTCGCCCAGCAAAGTTATAATGTACACAACCTTCGCGACCATTCTTCACGAATGTTTAAGCCTACGAGTTACGCCAATTTGCTTCTTGGCTGCCGCAACGAGCTTTACTCCGTTATTGTTGCTATACGTGTGAGCTTCTTTCATTTTTTTGCAAGCGATAATCATTGGACATCACCTTGGAGGGGCGTACGCTATGACTTGCCTTTCTCGTTCCGATCAATCTTTGCCACGAGAACGGCGAACGCTGGAGTCTGTCTCGTTCCGGGCAGGTGTTGGCCTCATAACGGCGAACGGTGGAGTGTTTTTTAGCAAATATATGCCAATCTCCCTAAGTGCGTATCCTTGGCTTGACAAACGTGCGCAGGGGACGCTGGGACGTCATCGGAAGGCACGCACAAATGAGCGCTAGGCATTTTTTGGTTTTGTTAACTGCCTGGCGGACGCGGGGATGTCCGCGCTCACGTTCGCGACCTGGCACTTTCTCGGTTTTTTAAACTGCGGAGACGAAAAATTATGACTTGCTAAACAGCTTCGCTGTTAAAACGTCTTTTTCGGTTTGGATGGAGCTGAGTAAGTTCCCCAAGACTTACTTCAAATTGATCAAAGTTGTATTTTGTCTTCATGGCCTCTTCAATTACCCGCCCTAGAAAAGGTGGAGGTCTGCAATTCGCCGCACACGCGCGCCATTTCCTTCTTCTGCACTGTCGAATGCAATAGTCTCTATTGCTGACTTTTTCTTCCTAGAAACGTTGGGTGCAAGTCTAGGAAGATTGGGTGCAGCTCAGTTGGGCACACTGCGATTTGCAGGATATGTGGATTTTGTGGCACCAACCGTCACTGTTGTTCTTGTGTGTGTGGAATGAGGGGCCCATGCCCACTGGAGCAGAAATAAATTTGCCGTTTAATCGGCACAAATGTTTTTTTTGTAGTGGTTTCTGTAACTATATCCTCTGAATAAAGGCAGACACGAAATATTAGGCCCCTTAAAATAGGTACCAGGTTGTTTGCGTCAATTGCAAACAGCATTAGGCAGACGAAGATCTGGATATCTGCAGCCATCCGCCATGCAGAAATTGCCCCCGCCTTTTCCCTTCTAACATAAGCACACGGTGTCAGCTGGCGCCATGCTGACAGACCCGACGCTAAAACCCGAGTTGTACGCTCTGACGAGGTTCTCTACACTCCAAAATGATATACACCCTTGAGGGTGGAAGTCAGTGTCTATAACTGAATAACAACCGTACATTTCAGCAAAACAAATAAAAAACGAAAGCTAACACCCGTTAAGGCAGTTTGGCGTTTATAACACCCTTACAACTGCATAACACAAAAATAGGCACTTTAAACTCTTTCTCTACCGCCGGAAAATTGGCCAAATTTAGGGGTCCAAGAAAACATTTTTTCCTGCTAAAATATTGGTTAGGCACTAATTGAAGGAACACAAAATGCAGAATATTTAACGGCCTCTCGAATAACACCAGTTTTTAAAGGTTTTATATATCATAGTTGTGAAAAAAAAACATCAAAATCAAAATGTTTGTCAAGTTGTCGAGAAAAAATGAAAAAAAAAAGATTTCTGTATACCAAACCACCGGTAGTAGAAAAAAAAAATAGATATACATTTTGCAGGGAAACATTTCAAAAACACGCCCTATAAAAAATGTCGACTTGCGCGGAACAGTTCGTCAGATATAAAAAAATGTTAGCACGCACGGTGCTCGCGTCATGCGGTGAAGCCCAATCTCCAATTCAAAATTTGCAATTTCGGGTGGTTCCCTGCAATAAATCTGGCGGTTTGACGTTATCAGAGGCACCTATTTGCCCCCAAATAACATGAAAACATCTTGTCAATGACTGACTTTGCATGTGCAGCGAGCACAATATTTGGGACAAGCACGCGATACGGAAAAACACATGCATGAAGTTGAAAATGGAACGCCGTGGCTGATGCTTGTTGTCGTGCACGGTCAGTTATCTCTCAAAACATAAAGCTGAGCTTTATTAGCATCTCTTACTCGAAATTGCCGCCTTGCTCGCAAAAATGAGGTACGATGAGCTAGAATCGTGCCCTGCGATCTTTGGCCGAGTAGCAGTTGCGCGATGAAAACGATCAGCACAACGAGCCTCCTCTATTGCAGCGCCACCTCACATTTTTCAAATGAAACAGCACAAAAACTTATCGGAGACTCTGTCCGAATAGACAGTTCAACTAAGCAGCAATATTAGACACCCGAATATACGCTCGCATGGAAACGAAACTGGAAGGCGAACAGCTGGCAGTATAAGGCCGGTTTGAAGCGCTGTCCTCGGCGGAACAGATATCTGGCGACTGGGTGTGATCGTTTGACTTGCATCTGAAGTTTTTATCGCAGAAATCGGCTTAGGGTGGGGGAAAATCAGGAGCGGCGTGCTTTGTTCGAGGATCAGTCGCGGACGCTCCAGGCGCCATGGCAGGTAGCATTGAAGTTGGATAACTGCGTAGTAGCGCTAAATATGAATTTCGCTATTTAGAAACGAAACCAAAACTGTTGTAAACTGTTTGCGAATGGTCCTGGGTTAAGTGGAACTACCACAGAACTTAGAACAACGTGCCCAAAGGCAATAAAACTGCCTAAAATGATAAAGTAGCTTTGCAATCCGGCACTGCTTGACATTTTCAGCCAATCGGAATATTACTGTCAGAGCGCGAACCTGACGATTGAAAATCGTTTGCTAGTTCACCATTCACGCCCTGATAGCAAAAAACAAACTGTGGTGCAGAGTAATTACGAGTTGCACGCATCCTTCATTGGTAGCAGTGACGCGCGATGACCACGCCCCTTTTCCACCACCAGGTGATTCAAAAGCGTGTCAAAAGTCACGTTTCCGTTGCAAAAATGAAAAGAAAACTGATTTTGAAAGGCCATTTTCTGATCTAACTCCGAACAGCTTTACTTGTTAGAGAAACATCTGGAACGATATGAGAAGGCGCTCCCAAAGTATCGATCAAATTGATCGATTTTAATGTGCGTGGTAGCGAAAGAGTTAAAGGGCGTTTTATCGTTAATTACACCCATGTAGCGAGTGTTTTCTTCGTTTTTCTGAACGGTGCAAGGTGTTGCGTACGTGGAGGCCGACCCGAGCCGAGCTCCGTCGCCTCCGACTTACGTGTGTTAGCGTGGTGTGAAGCGAGCGGCCAGCCGCTGTTGCAGCCGTGAAGAAGTCCAGAAGCCGCAGGCTAACGTAACTGTTTACTTCATAGGGAGAGGTGAGCCGAAGCCAAACAACAACGCCCCGACGGGTGAGGTACAGTACAGGACTCGAGCAGAGTGACAGCAATGATTGAGTGCTCAAACAGGAATGAATTATAGCGCTTGAGGGGCTCGTATTTATACCCAAAAGCGCCAACGGTACAAACAGCGTTCCCTCTAGATTGTGCACACACCAGGAATGTCAGAGACAAACACAATACTCTTTCCAGAGTTCGTGAACAGTCGGTAGTAGCGGCACACGCTAAGTCCGAGAGAGGGGAGAGAGGAGGTCTCTGCAGCGGACGCGGGGCTTCTGTGTCCTTGGGGCGAGTCTCCACGTGTTGCGTCGGCACGCCATCGAATGTTGATCGCGCCGATAGATAGGCGCCAGTGATCCTAGGCTCTTCGGGACGTGAAAGCATGAGTAATTGGCAAAGCCCAACGGCGGGCTGAGTCGTGACAAAGGGTATTAGTTACAGGCCAAAACGGTGTAAATAATTTTGGTGTTACAGGTGAAAGGACCACGCCATTCCGTACTCAAAGGTGCACCCCCTCCCCCCCACACGCACACTTTTGTTCGCACGGCATCTCCGTATAGGTCACCGAGTACAAATGGTCTTGCCGCCTTGTTTTCTCTCTTTTTCCAAACGCGGTAATACAAAGTGGAGGAAGACGAATAAGGAATGAGGTATCAGGGTTTCTACAGTCCTCCCAAAATAGGTAGCCTCTGATACAACGCAGGAAGTTAACTGCCCGCAACCGATACCCAGTTTCCGACACGTGGCACATCCGCGCCCGAGCACTTAGCCAATATGATGCGTCCGACATGGAAGGCTTGTGTTTTTCTGCGAAAACTACCCTAAGATAACAACCCACATTGCTACACGCTAAAGATAGCTTGGATTTTTTTTTGCACGCGCAGTGTTTTGCCTGGTTTTCTGGCTATGACAACCTTGCTTGTAGGAGTGCACAAGTGAATTTATCATTTATGAGTTTGATTTTTTGCTGAGAAGTGAACGAATACATAACCTTTATTGACATACGGGAGGCCACATGACCCCAGTTGGGGAAGGGGAAAGAGGGAACAGGAGGTGGTGATCAGTCTGTCATGATTGGGGTTTGTTGGAGATAATGCGTGGTATTTTGGGCGGGGAAGTAAAGGCCTCATTCCGCACAATACTTGCGAGGCCACTCTTCAATGAAAAAAAAAATTGCAGTCGCTTAGCTCGGCTATGCCAGGATAAACGTAGCGTGAGCTAATGTTCAGCTGGTTATTCTTAGGTTACCTGGTTGTCTAGGATTAGCTTGATTATCAAGCTTACTGCTGCTTCAATGACACGCACACGGTATACGCACTATGTGACACACGTATATTTATCAAGCGGCTCCGGCGCAGAGTTACCAATTGGCATAGAGCTAAGCTGGTTCACAGGCGCACGCCGGTGTTGCTGCGACGCACGAGCCATCGGTTGCACACCCGGCCACACCTCGCATGATCATCTAGTGGACCGGGCCACCACGGGCGGAACGGAGGTCGGCGAAGACGCTGGGCGCGTGGGTTGTGTGTGAGAGGCGTAGGGCTGCGAGCAACGTTCCATGCACCGTGTGACGTCACTGCTCCTCGCGCATGCGGAGCACGGCTCTCCAGGAGCCACGCGAAACTGTTCAACCTCGGCCAGTGCAGCTCACGCTACAAAACCAAACAACACCTAGAGCATGTTGGCAAGTAGGGTCTTCGTAACGGGGGGACGTCAGGACGCGAGATGGGGTGCAGAGCACAGAGTGAAGAATCCCGACAAGATGCGAAAATACCACAGTGCCAAGTTGTGTGTTTCATGAGAAGCGAACTGTAAATTCGGCACTAAAACCTTTTGCAGCCGCTAATCAAGATTGGAGTGGACGGATATATACGAAAACACTATCAAGAATAGCTGGCTTTCCGTTTTTCTGCAGCGTTCGCGTGTATCGGTTACTCTGAAAGGCATTTGAACCCGCCCCTCTCGTCGTCCTCACACACGCACACATACTATGGAGAATAATTGATGCTGCCACCATCCGGTATTCCATGCGGCATGGCACGCTATAATTTTGCCGTAAATCTGCTTTTTAGCAAGAATACATAAAATAAAACGCTGCATGGAATGTTCCTTATAGGGTCACCGAAGACGGATTTAGAAGTAAGGTGACTGTCCCTGCTACGTTTTTTTCAATTGCAGTGAACACGAAACACAATTTTGGGTAGCTAATAGACTGATTGTTTCCGCTAGAAATGGCGCCAGTGTTATCGCAAATCTCAAGAAATAAATCAAAGAAAACAGACGAAGCAGGGCCTACTCCCCGGGCACTTTCCGGCGATTTCTTTATGACGTCACGGAATATTGTTCCTGCCATTGGCTGGCGCCGAAGTATGCCACCACCAAAAATATGAACGGGCGATCGATTGCAGTGGGGCCTGTAGTTACAATTGATTGTATTAATAACCGTGTATTTAGCGCTGGCACGTAAAACGTCGCATCTGCACTTACTAAATCACTGTAGCGCGAAATTTGAGTTTCCCAGTGTTTCTTGTGTTTTTTTTTTCGAAAATAAATTCAGCTTACTAGGTTAACAGAGTCTAGCTCAATGGAATTTCACAACGTTATTCTTTGTTTCTATGGCATGTTCAATGCTAACAAACATATTTTAGCAATAGGCCCAATTCGTTACTAAGGTGAATGGTAACACCACGGTTTCGTAGCGATTGGACATGAAGCCATAGGCGTCGGAAGGAGGTTGCAAAAGGGCCACTTCCCCCCACCCCTCCAGCCACCCTAGAACTTGCACCCTTTCCTCTACCTCTCCGATCGGAATACAATGGGTTTGTACTCCTCAAGACAAAATTTTGCCGAAGCCCATGCATGATGCTGCCAAAATATTTCTGTTTTAGTGCTGCGCGCAATGGTTGCCAGTAACAAATACCACTCGTGAAACTGCTACAATCCCCCATTTCGGTTTACTATGAAGGCTTAAAAGCCGGAAAGAGTTGCGCCAGTCTCGTCACCCCACGAGGTGATTTTCGACCGCCGCAAGTTCTAGAGCATGCCTATCTAGTGTTGTCTACAATCTAAAGCTATAATTAACACGGGTAACAATTACTAGCAAGTCTCTTCTAAATCACTACGAGGCGGTGAATTTGAGATAAGGAGTTTTGAAGCATTACGTATGACTACCCGGAGAACGTAGTGAAAAGCCTAGTAGGCCGACGCATGACACAAGTCGAAAAACTGGATGAAAGCCCGCAAGCACAAGGTAGTGCCAAAGCAAAAATCTCTGAAGGAGTG